>NC_046158.1:88820697-89524812 GCF_011064425.1 Rattus rattus | reverse complement strand
CCCTCCCATGGGATTTGGGTGCAGAGAACTGTTTTTATCTTTCAGTTTGTTTATATAGAGGATTGTGTTGATGGTTTTGCATATATTAAACCATCCCTGCATACATGAGATAAAGCCTACTTGATCATGATGGATGATTGTTTTGATGTGCTCTTGGATTCGGTTTGCAAGAATTTTATTGAATAGCTTTGCGTCGATATTCATAAGGGAAATTGGTCTGAAGTTCTCTTTCTTTGTTGGGTCTTTGTGTGGTTTAGGTTTAAGAGTAATTGTGACTTCATAGAAGGAATACGGTAGCACTCCACCTGTTTCAATGTTGTGAAATGATTTGGATAGTATTAGTGTAAGGTCTTCTATGAAGATCTGGAAGCATTCTGCACCGAACTCATCTGTAACTGGTCTCTTTTTGGTTGGGAGACTTTTAATGACTGCTTCTATTTCTTTAGGAGTTAAGGGGCTGTTTAAATGGTTTATTTGTTCCTGATTGAACTTTAGTACCTTCTATCTGTCTAGGAAATTGTCCATTTCCTCCAGATTTTCAAGTTTTGTAATAAGATGTGACGATTTTTTTGATTTCCTCTGATTCTGTTGTTATGTCTCCCTTTTTATTTCTGATTTTGTTAATTTGGACACACTCTCTGTGTCCTCTGGTTAATCTGGCTAAGGGTTTATATATCTTGTTGATTTTCTCAAAGAACCAACTTTTGGTTTTGTTGATTCTTTGTAAATTCCTTTTTGTTTCTAATTGGTTGATTTTGGCTCTGAGTTTTATTATTTCTTGCCTTCTACTCCTTCTAGGTGTGTTTGCTTCTTTTTGTTCTAGAGCTTTTAGGTGTGCTGTCAAGCCACTGATATATGCACTCTCCTGTTTCTTTCTGCAGGCACTCAGAGCTATGACTTTTCCTCTTAGCACAGCTTTCATTGTGTCCCATAAGTTTGTGTAAGTTGTGCCTTCATTTTCATGAAATTCTAAGAAGTGTTTAATTTCTTTCTTTATTTCTTCCTTGACAAGGTTATTTATCATTGAGTACACACATAATAGTCAAAACACCAAATGCACAAAATAAAGAAAGAATATTAAAAGCAGTAAGGGAAAAATGTCAAGTAACATATAAAGGCAGACCTATCAGAATTACACCAGATTTCTCACCAGGGACTATGAAAGCCAGAGGATCCTGGACAAATGTCCTACAGACACTAAGAGAACAGAAATACCAGCCTAGGTCATTGTATCCAGCAAAACTCTCAATTAACGTAGATGGAGAAGCCAAGATATTCCACGACAAAATAAAATTTATACAATATCTTTCCACAAATCCAGATCTACAAAGGATAATAAATGGTAAAGCCCAACACAAGGAGGCAAGCTACACCCTAGCAAAAGCAAGAAGCTAATCGTTTTGCAACAAAACAAAGATGACAAGCCGGCAAACATAATCTCATATCCAAACATGAATAAAACAGGAAGCAAAAATAACCATTCCTTAAGATCTCTCAACATCAATGAGCTCAATTCTCCATTAAAAAAACAAAGATTAAGAAACTGGATATGAAATGAGGACACAGCATTTTGCTGCCTATAGGAAACACACCCCAGAGACAAAGACAGACACTACCTCAGAGTAAAAGGCTGGGAAAAAACTTTCCAAGCAAATGGTAGGAAGAAGCAAGCTGGAGTAGTCATTCTAATATCAAATACTATCGATTTTCAAGCAAAATTCTTCAAAAAAGATAAGGAAGGACACCTCATATTCATCAAAGGAAAAATCCACCAAGATGAACTCTCAATCCTAAATATCTATGCTCCAAAAACAAGGGCACCTACATACATAAAGAAACCTTAGTAAAGCTCAAACCACACCTTGCCCCACACAAAAATAGTAGGAGATTTCAACACCCCACTGTCATCACTGGACAGATCATGGAAACAGAAATTCAAAAGAGACATAGACAGACTAAGAGATGTCATGAACCAAATTGATTTAACATATATTTATAGAATATTCTAACCTAAAACAAAAGGATATACCTTCTTCTTGCAACCTCATGGTACTTTCTCCAAAACTGACCATATAATCAGTCATAGAACAGGCCTCAACAGATACAGAAAGAAATAATCCCATGTGCCCTATCAGGCCATCATGGGCTAAAGCTTTTCTTCAATAACAATAAGGAAAGAATGCCCACATATTCATGGAAGTTAAACAATGCTTTACTCAATGATAAACTCGTCAAGGAAGAAATAAAGAAATTAAAGACTTCTTAGAATTTCATGAAAATGAAGGTACAACATACAAAAATTTTTGGGACACAATGAAAGCTGTGCTAAGAGGAAAACTCATAGCTCTGAGTGCCTGCAGAAAGAAACCGGAGAAAGCATATTTCAGCAGCTTGACAGCACACCTAAAAGCTCTAGAACAAAAAGAAGCAAACACACCCAGGAGGAGTAGAAGGCAAGAAATAATCAAACTCAGAGCCGAAATCAACCAATTAGAAACAAAAAGGAGTATACAAAGAATCAACAAAACCAAAAGCTGCTTCTTTGAGAAAACAAATAGATAAACCCTTAGCCAGACTAGCCAGAGGACACAGAGAGTGTGTCCAATTTAACAAAATCAGAAATAAAAAGGGAGACATAACAATAGAATCAGAGGAAATCAAAAAAATCATCACATCCTAGTATAAAAGCCTATATTCAACAAAACTGAAAATCTAGAGGAAATAGACAGATACAAGTTACTAAAGTTAAATCAGGAACAGATAAACCATTTAAACAACCCCATAACTCCTAAAGAAATAGAAGCAGTCATTAAAAGTCTCCAAAAGAGTCAATAAAAGTCAACCAAAAAGAGACCAGGTCCAGATGGGTTCAGTGCAGAATGCTTCTAGACCTTCTTAGAAGACCTCATACCAACACATTTTCAAAATGATTCCCCAAATTGAAACAGATGGAGCACTACTGAGTTCCTTCTATGAAGTCACAATTACTCTTATACCTAAACCACACAAAGACCCAACAAAGAAAGAGAACTTCAGACCAATTTCCCTTATGAATATCAACGCAAAGGTACTCTAAAATTCTTGCAAACCGAATCCAAGAGCACATTAAAACAATCATCTATGAGGATCAAGTAGGCTTCATCCCAGGTATGCAGGGATGGTTTAATATACGGAAAAGAATCAATGTAATCCTCTTTATAAACAAACTGAAAGATAAAACCAAATGATCATTTCATGTTGAGAAAGCATTTGACAAAATTAAACTCCCCTTCATGAAAAATGTCCTGGAAAGAACAGGAATTCGAGTCCCATATCTAAACAAAGTAAAAGCTATATAGAACAAATTAGTAGTTAATATTAAACTAAATGTAGAGAAACTTGAAGCAATCCCACAAAAATCAAGGACAAGACAAGGCTGCCCACTCTTTCCCTACTTATTCAATACAGTACACGAAATCCTACCCAGAGCAATCAGACAACAAAAGGAGATCAAATTGATACAGATTGGAAAGGACAAAATCAAAATACCACTATTTGCAGATGATATAATAGTATATTTAAGTGATCCCAAAAGTTCCACCAGAGAACTACTAAACCTAATAAAAGTCCTTCAGCAAAGTGGCTGGGAATAAAATTAACTCAAATAAATCAGTAGCCTTCCTTTCCACAAAACAGAAAGAAGCCAAGAAAGAAATTAGGGAAATGGCACCCTTTATAATAGTCCAAATAATATAAAATATCTCAATGTGACTTTAGCCAAACAATTGAACGATCTGTATGATATGAATTTCAAGCCTCTGAAGAAAGAAATTGAAGAAGATCTCAGAGGATGTAAAGATCTCCCATGCTCATGGATTGGCAGGATTAATATAGTAAAATTGGCCATATTACCAAAAGCGATTTACAGATTCAATGCAATCCCCATCAAAATTCCAATCCAATTCTTCAGAGAGTTAGACAGAACAATTTTCCAAATTCATCTGGAATGATAACAAAAAACCAGGATAAAACTATCCTCAACACTAAATGACTTCCAGGGGAATCACTATCCATGAGCTCAAGCAGTATTACAGAGCAATAGTGATGAAAACTGCATGGTATTGGTACAGAGACAGGCAGATAGTCCATTGGAATAGAATTGAAGACCCAGAAATGAACCCACACACCTATGGTCACTTAATTTTTGACAAAGGAGCCAAAACCTTCCAATGGAAAAAGATAGCCTTTTCAGCAAATGGTGCTGGTTGACCTGGAGGTCAGCATGTGGAAGAATGCAGATTGATCCATTCTTATTACCCTGTACTAAGCTTAAATCCAAGTGGATCAAGGACCTCCACATCAAACTAGATACACTCAAACTAATACAAGAAAAAGTGGGAAGAATCTCAAACACATGGGCAATGGGGGAAAATTTCCTGAACAAACGGCTTATGCTTTATGATCAAGAATCAACAAATGGGATCTCTTAAAACTACATAGCTTCGGTAAGGCAAAGGACACTGTTGTTAGGACAAAAAGGCAACTAACAGATTGGGAAAAGATCTTTACCAATCCTACAACTGATAGAGGGCTTATAGCCAAAATATACAAAAAACTCACGATGTTAGACTGCAGGGAACAAATAACCCTATAAAAAATGGGGTTCAGAGCTAAACAAAGAATTCAAAGCTGAGGAATGCCAAATGGCTGAGAAGCACCTAAAGAAACGCTAAACATCTTTAGTGATAAGGGAAATGCAAACCAAAAACCACCCTGAGATTCCACCTCACACTAGTCACAATGGCTAAGATCAAAAACTCCAGTCCCAGCAGATGCTGGCGAGTATGTGGAGAAAGACGAACACTCCTCCATTGTTTGTGGGATTGCAGACTGGTACAACCATTCTGGAAATCAGTCTGGAGGTTCCTCAGAAAACTGGACATTGAACTACTTGAGGACACATACCTCATTACAATAGTGACAAGTCTCACATGGGAGGAGCCAGTCACTTTCTGATTGTTTCTATGCTTGATAAGTAAGACAGAGTTGATATTTGTTTCTTTATCCCTGATTAAATACTATGATTGGAGAAGCTATTAGGCCTTAATATTGAAACAACTGCTCCTGTAAATGGTCTTGATATGCCTTTCATATTGTCTTTTAAATGATTATGTTTTTGTAATTTAGAACAATATATACTTTAAGCTTATATCAGGAAAGATACCTTTTGCAATAAACAATAGCAAAGCACAGATGCATAGCTGATAAAATACTGACAGGAAATTGAATGTGATTGACCAATGATAATTGGAAATAAAGATCATATCATCTTCTCCAGGAGCCATGGACCATATAAGACAATGGGGTCAGGGAGAGAATGTAAGAAATGTTAAAGGGTAGATATATGTGTAATGTAGACATCTGGGTATGAAAGGACTGATACATTGGAAATCACAACAACTATAAATATTTTCACTAGACTGGGCCTATCTATCTGTTCTCTGTCGTGGAAGGAGACTCTTCTTAGAGTGGTCACTGCTTCCTGACCTGAGGATTTATAGCATGACAAGAGCTGATAATGAAAGGAGAGACATTTTCGAATTCTCTCATTTTGCCATTGGCAAAATGCTCATTCTCTTGTAAATAACCTACTAAAACCCATTGGGTAATAAGAGAATTCATGAAAGCAGAAATATGCCACGAATTAGGAAAATGAATGAGCTTAGGAGGTAAGCTAGCTTGACAAGAGACCATATTGGATACAACTAAATAGCTTATGCACATGTATTGACATAAAAACTCATTGATACATATATGAAATATATACAAGTATAAGATTAAAATAATAAAAACAAGATGGTAGAAGTGAATTATTCTGTAATATTAACAGGAATATTAATTAGTACAAATTTAATAGAAAGCATAAGGGAGACTTCTCAGAAAAGTAATAAATTAAACTATCATATAGTTTGGCAATCACTTTTCTGGATATATTTGGTATTTATATCAAAAATATCATTTAGATTCTCATGTTTATGGTAGTTTAATTACAGTATATATGATGTGAAAATATTGTAAGTGTATATTGATTGATGAATAAAGAAATTGTTCATTGAAGCTAGAGAGATAACTCAGTGTTTAGGAGCATTTATTCTGTAGGAGACATAGGTAACATTTCTAGTACCTATTGTGGGGCTTTAATATACCCTTCTTGAGGTTTACTAACAAAGACATGGAGACAACAATCTAGTTTAAGGCTGTTGATGTTTGGTGGAGCAGACTCTCAGCTACAGTTTAATTTAACCTCACGTCCCTGCTACTGAGTGCTCCCTTTATGCCTGTATCTCTTTACCTCCCTGCTTCATTCACACCCATGCTTCTGTCTTCTCTTGCCTGGTTGATCTGGTCTTGCCCAGCACAGCTGCCAGCTCTTTATTTTCTCAGAAGCCACATTTCAGTCTGAATGAACAAGTATCAAGACAAGGTTTGATACACTTCTTTGGGTTGCCTTTGGCCTGAATGAGCACTAATAACCTCCCCCATAGCAGTGAGCTTTTTATGTCAAAGAATTATAATTTTGGTAGGTGAGAAAAGTCAAGATTTACATTCTGAAAGCTGGTAATGGGCTATTGAAAGAAAATACCAAATATTCTTCCTGCTTCAAGCTAAGGAGGAGGGCAACCCTGTAGGAGGACCAGAAGTCTCAAATAACCTGGAGCTCCAAAGACCTCTCAGATACTGTGCCACACATGACACAGCATACACCATCTGATATGAGGCCCCCAGTATCTATACAGCAGAGAACTTCTGGGTTTGGATTCAAAGAAGATGCACCTAACCCTTAAGATAATCGAAATCCCAGGACTTAGTGATTTCTGATGGGCTGGGGAATGAGGGTGTGGGGGTATCCTTGTGGAGATAGGGGTAGGGTGTATGAGATATGGAATCATCAGATGGTGGAATGGTTGGGAGATAAAATCTGAACTGGAAAAAAAGTGTAAGGGGAAAATGAAGAAAGAGAAGAAAGGAAATGCACAGACACACCTTCATACATGTGGAGGAAGGCCGTCCAAACAGTAACATATCCATAGCTTATAACCATCAATAACTCTATTTCCAGAGGATCTGATACCCTCTCTGGCATCCACAGTCACTGCATGCATACAATAAATAGAATAGACAAAACACTGGCAAAACAGAGATACATAAAATATAAAAAAGTTGATCTTTGAAAATAGTTGATTTCCATAAAATGGGATTCTTTTCATCTACTTTACAGCATCATAGATAAATCATTAGGGGATTATATTAACTTAAAAAATCAGACGTACAAAAATAAACACAGTTATATTAGGATGTTTACTAATTGAATGTATGGAACACTTGCTAAATAATATATTTTCAGGCTTATTCAGGACATTTTCCAAAAATGCAGGAGCTGAACACTTAGTTTCCTCATTGCCACCTTCATGTCTTTGTTCCTCAGAGTATAAATGGCAGGGTTCAGGATGGGTGTAATCATGAAGTCCAGAATGGCGAGGAACTTATCCACTGGCACAGTAGGAAATGGCCACATGTATACAAAGATGCATGGTCCAAAGAACAAAACTACCACAGAGATGTGAGCAGAAAGTGTCGAGAGGGCCTTGGACAAATCTGCTGAAGAATGTTTCCTCACAGTGAGCAGGATAACAATGTAGGAGACAATCAATAAGAAGAAGGTGCCAATAGAAATGATGCCACTGTTGGCAGCCACCATGAACTCCATTCTGTAGTTGTCCATGCAGGCCAGCTTGATGAACCTAGGGAGATCACAGTAAAAACTATCTATCTCATTCGGACCACAAAACCTCAATTGGACAACAAAACCTAGTTGGGCCACTGAATGCAAAAATCCAATAATCCAAGCCCCAGATAGAAGCAAAAGGCACATCCGTGGGTTCATGATGGTTAAATAGTGAAGGGGCTTGCATATGGCCACATATCTGTCCCAGGCCATGGCTATCAGCAATACCATCTCAGATGCCCCGAGGACATGAAGGACAAATATCTGGAAGACACAACCATGGAATGAGATGGTATTGTGCCCAGAGGACAGGTCAGAAATCATCTTGGGTACAGTTAAGGTGGAAAGACATAAATCAATAAATGAAAGATTACCCAAAAGAAAATACATAGGGGAATGTAAATGTTGGTCAAAGGCTAGTGTAAACACAACAAGGGTATTGCCCAGTACGATGGCTACATATAATACCACAGAGAAGGCCAGGAAGAAATGCTGTATTTGCTTAGATGTTGAAAGTCCGAGAAACACAAATTCAGATACCCTTGTATAATTTATTTCATTCATTAACCTTGGTTATTTTTCCTGTAATAAACAGCAAAATAAAAATTATAAAGGAATATTCCACAGTATTCATAAGAAGTAGGTGCCCACATTAATGTAAAATCTTCATCCTCCCATAGCAAAGCCCTTGACAAACATCCAGATATGCCCATTAATTTAAAAAGTGTTCAATAAGTGGGCAGATAACATGGAGAACTGTATGTATAAGTTAATTTGTTCCAGGTAAAATGCCATGTGCAATAATCACAGACTCTTCCTTCACTGTTCTGTGTAGATGTGACGTGAACATTAAATATCCTATTGCATTATGTGGTTCATTATATGTTAGTTGTGTGGATAGGAATCTTATATGTTAGTTGTGTGGATAGGAATCCTTGCTGGGGGCTGGGGATTTAGCTCAGTGGTAGAGCGCTTACCTAGGAAGCGCAAGGCCCTGGGTTCGGTCCCCAGCTCAAAAAAAAAAAGAACCAAAAAAAAAAAAAAAAAAAAAAAAAAAAAAAAAAGTTAAGGAATCCTTGCTGGGTGATACATAAACTTATACCTATAGCACATACCACTTTGGGAGATGTTTACACTAAAATGTAAAGAATGAATAATGTTAAGTAACAGCAGTTTATAGGGAGAAAACTATACAAAAATACCCAGGAGTATAAAGTAACTAAAGCAGCAACAAATAGTTGGTCAGTAAGTTTCTAAATCAGGGGAAGTTCTATATAAGCTAAGAAAAAAGTCTATAGTTATTGGTTAGGAATTAACGGAACTCTTCATGCTTTAATAAATGAGTGATAGCTCTAATGTAAGAAAACAGTGGAAGGGTGTACGAGAAGAAAATAACACAGATCATTTGCAAGTTTATCCTGGGGCTATGCAAAATATGTGAAAATATTCTCACTCATTTCTTCCTTAGAGAATATACTCTGTTCATTTGCCATGCAACTCTGTTGAAAAAAACTTCCCGGGGTTGGGATTTAGCTCAGTGGTAGAGCGCTTGCTAGGCTAGACCCTGGGTTGGTCCCCAGCTCAAACAAAAAAAAAAAAAAAAAAAAAAAAAAAAAAAAAAAAAAAAAGAAAAAAAAAAAAAAACTTCCCAACACCTGCATTACAAGCACAACTCATTATGTGCTTCTCCTGGTTTTAATTCTCTTTAAACGAAGCAGATAGTAGAAATAGTAGTAGTGGGAACTGTGGATATTATTTGTAGCAATTAGCTTATACTATTTCTCATGTATTATACAAAGTAACTTGATTCCAGGTTTAAATTTTACTATGTTTAACTATTGTTTCAAGTGTATGACTTTCTACTGGCATCTATGGTTGTCATCTTAGTGTGTATTTCTCTTAAAATTTTCTTATATTATTGAGTATTTCTAAACATGATTCACTTTTTCCAACACAGATAAAGTAGTTTTAAAACTGAATGTAAATATACTACTATTCAATTTTTGGCATCAGCAACCATGCATTTTACTTAATGATATCAATTAAAAAATAATTGAAATGTTAATGAACATTTAGAAATTTTTGTCTTTGCTTAGTTCTTTGAATACTTGCATTAACTATTTATAATATCTTTCCAATAGAGACAGTAACTATAAATTGATGTTATTATTAAAGTGCCCCTTTTAAAAATTTCACCTTCTACCCCTGCCAAATTTGTGAAGTGATTATGTAATGTGTTCTTAGAGATTATTGTCAAAAATTCTACTCATATGCTTTGAAGCATTTGGAAAAAGATATTCCCATGTTTTCCCATTAATAAAACATGACTATATACACATATGCAATGATAATTCATACCTTTATAACTTTTACAACTATAAAATAAAGTAGAAGAAAAATAAGTATAAATGTCAGCCTATCTCTTTATATATCTGTTCTAATTAAAACAATACTTAATCAAATATAAGAAATTTACATGATGTATTTGATTTTATTCAAAATACCACAATTTCCAACATGCTGTGTGACTTGCCAGAAAAACGTTTAATGCCATAAAAAATTAACCCTTCTGTCAGAAGTAGATATTTTCTAACAATCTAGTATTCACTGGTCTATGAAGTTCAAATTACTTTTTCTCTGTAACTATGTGGGGAGGCTTTAACACATTGAAGTATACTAACACATCTAAATGTGTACTTCTGTAAGGAGCATCTGTATTCCAGAGGCATTCTTGCTAAAATTATAAATGTCGACATACATTCTGCCCTCCTCCATATTTCCATCCAGTAAGTTTATGACTAAAGATTTTTAAAATGTAAAAGTGGGTTACCATCTTGTTTTGTGAGACATACAATACAAAGTCTCAAATAGAAATTGAAACACTCTGTAAAATCTCGATTGATATGACAGACTCTACAGATCCTTCTGACCCAATATTATGGTTAGTAAAAGCAGGGAAAAACAACTTCTGTATTTAATACACTTATTAATATCCTTAACACATAGTCCACAAGTACTTAGTAATACATTTCCCTTTCTATGGGCCATAAAATAAAATCCTTTAGTTTTCCCCTTTGAACCTTTAGTATTTAAAAGATATTTACTAAGTGACACTGAATGGGCCAAGAGAGAGAATCTATACCATTTGATACTCTAAAATTCCACTTTCTTCTTTTTCTCTTACTTACCTGATCAGAAAACAAATGAATAAGGAAAAGTATGTTAGCAAACACTATTTTCACTTTTTAAAATTTTTTGGTTAGTTCCTATGAGTACTTTTGGAACACTGAAGTTAGAACACCACAGCCCCAAATCCAGCTCTCAGGACCTCTTGATACTGGAGTCCTAAGAGTTCTTAGTCCATTCATCATGGGAATTCTGTATTGGATTCCCATGGTAGGAAGAATGAGCACATACTAAAAATTTAATTAAAGAATAAAATTAAAGGGCAAAGATCCATTCATGTATTAAATCAAAACCAATAATTTTTTTAAAAGGAGAATCACTATTCCTGGGTAGTAGAGTGCCTTTAACCATTTCTTTGGCTAGTATGAATGAGCATGTTGTAGCTATTAGAATGTCAGAGAGCAGGCTGTGGCTGTAACTATTAGCATATCAAGTAGACAGTTTATGTCATTATTATATCATACAAATAAAATTAAAATAAATTGTATATTTCATAATCAGTATTGAATATATATCATGACATTTATGATGAAATTGCCAAGTTTTGACTTAATAGATTAGAGTTTCTGTAGCTTGATTTGCTTAGATCTATAGCAGACCATTAGGCTTTATCTGCCACTAGATCTGCTCTGCTTCCAGACATTCCAAGGGCCTGTAATCTTGGTATGAAGATCAAACTTTAATTGATTATTTGAGAATTTCACAAAATGTACCCCAATCATACTTGCTTCCACGCTGGGTCTTCCAGGTCTACACTCCCAACATTAAGTCCTCCCTTACATTCCATAAAAGAAAAAATTTCAAGGCAATTAATGTTGCTCATATACTCATTGGAACATGGTCCACTCTCCGTGATCATACCTTAAAGATAACTGAGTTCTTTCTCAGCTCCTTATGTTAATCACATGTTTTTGATCGGGGTTTAAGACAGCACATCACTGAGTAGTTCTTGCTTTGACTCACTCTGTAGGCCATCACTGTTCCTATCAATATTTTTAAGAATATCTTCAATGGCTTCCTGAGTTCATGTTATTGTCCTCTGGGGGTCATGTTGGGGTCCCTAGTTCAATTTGCCATAGGAAGTCTTGTTGATAGGACAAGCTTGTGCAGCTACTAGAACCCATGTTGATATCTATGATCAGGGCTGTCATTATTATCTGTGATCTATCCTGCCACTGGAAGCCATGGTGATATCTCTGATCAGTGCTATAGTTGGGGTCCTTGTTGATCTCTGAGGTTGATGCTGCTTCCAGAACCCATGATAAGGTTCTTCTATGACCACAATGAGGTCCATCTTCCATGGTGTTGATAAAGACCATGTGGATGTCCACGTTTCAAGATGCTACTGGAGACCATGCTGATGTTCATGCTCTGAGATGTAGGCTTGTAAATGTTTGTGGTCAGTGCAAACATAGGAATCCTTGAGGAATTCCATGTTTTGGGGATTATGTTGGATGTTATAGGCAGAAAAACTTTAGAGTGGTCTTGATGGTCTAAGATGCAATGTTGAGAATGAGAGACATTAAATGCTTCTACAATGCCACCCCCCCCCAAAGAAATTACTTTTTTTGTAATTCAAAGTAAATATAATTGTTAGGTTTCTTTTTTCAAATTTAAAGTTGTTTCATCATTTTTAATTGTTTTTTAATTTATTTTTATTTTTTATTTTTAATTGGATATTTATTTATATTTCAAATGTTATTCCCTTTCCCAGTTTCCTGTACATAAGCTGCCTATCCCTTCCCCCTTCCCTTCTTCTATAAGAGTGATCCCTTCCCCATCCTCTCACCAGTTACTGCCCACCCCCCTGCCAAACCCCTACACTGGGGATACAACATTGACAGGACCAAGGGCTTCTCCTTCCATTGGTGCCCAGCAAGGCAGTCCTCTGCTACATATGCAGTTGGAGCCATGGCTCAGACCATGTATAGTCTTTGGGTAGTGGTTTAGTCCCTGGAAGCTCTGATTGGTTGGTGTACTTATGAGGTTGCAAGCCCCTTTAGCTCTTTCAATCCTTTTTTTAATTCATCCAATGGAGGTCCCATTCTCAGTTCAGCAGTTTGCTGCTAGCATTCTCCTCTGTATTTGATATGTTCTGACTGTGTCTCTCAGGAGAGATCTCTCTCCAGTTCTTGTCAGAATATACTTCTTAGCTTCATCAATCTTATCTGGTATTGGTGCTTATATATATGGGTGACACATGGGGCAGGTTCTGAGTAGCCAATCCTTCAGTCTCTGCTGTAAACTTTGCCTCCCTATCACCTCCTATGGATATTTTTTCCCCGTTTTAAGAAGAAGTGAAGCATCCACATTTTGGTCACACTTCTTCTTGAGCTTCATGTGGTCCATGTATTGCATCTTGGGAAATCTGAGCTTTTGGGCTAATATCTGCTTATCAGTGAGTACATACAATGTGTGTTTTTCTGGGATTGGGTTACCTTACTCAAGATGATATTTTCTAGTTCCATCCATTTACCTATGAGTTTCATGAAATCATTGTTTTGATAGCTAAGTAGTACTCCATTGTGTAAATGTACCAGATTTTCTGTATTTATTCCTCTTTTGAAGGACATCTGGCTCCTTTACAGCTTTTGGCTATTATAAGTAAGGCTGCTATGAACACAGTAGAGTATGTGTTTTTGTCGTACGTCCTAGTATATTTTGGGTGTATGGCCAGGAGAGGTATAGCTGGGTCTTGAAGCAGTAGAATGTCAAATTTTCTGTGGAACCTCTGACTGATTTCCAAAGACGTTGTACCTGTTTGCAATCTCACCAAAAATGGAAGAGTGTTCCCCTTTCTCCACATCCTTGGCAGCATCTGCTGTTGCCTGAATTTTTGATTGTAGCCATTCTTACTGGTATGAGGTGGAATTTCAGGGTTGTTTTGATTTGCATTTCCTTGATGACTAAGGATGTTGAACATTTCTTTAGGTACTTCTCAGTTATTTGATATCCCTCAACTGAGAATCTGTACCCCATTTTTAAATAGGGTTATTTGGCTCTCTGGAGTCTAACTTCTTAGGTTCTTTGTATATTTTAGATATTAGCCCTCTATCAGAAGGAGGATTGGTAAAGATCTTTTCCAAATCTGCTTGTTGCTGTTTTGTCCTAATGACAATGTCTTTTGCCTTATAGAAGCATTGCAGATTTATGAGGTCCCATTTGTCAATTCTTGATCTTAGAGCATGAGCCTTTGGTGTTCTGCTCATGAAATTTTTCCCAGTGCCCACATGTTTGAGACTCTTCCCCACTTTTCTTCTATGAGTTTGAGTGAATCTTGTTTTACATGGAGGTTTTAAGTTCACTTGGACTTAAGCTGTATACAGGGTAAAAAGAATGGATTGATTTACGTTCTTTAACATGCTGATCTCCAGTTGAATGAGCCCCATTTGGTGAAAATGCTTTCTTTTTTCCATTGGATGGTTTTGGCTTCTTTGTCAAAAAAATCAAGTGACCATAGGTGTGTGGGTTCTTTTCTGGATCTTCAATTCTTTTACACTGGTCTACCTGCCTGTCTCTGTACCAATACCATACAGTTTTTATCACTATTGCTCTGTAATACTACTTAAGGTCAGGGATGGTGATTCCCCTAGAAATTTTTTATTGTTGTGTATAGTTTTCCCTATCCTGGGTTTTTTGTTATTCCAAATAAATTTGAAAATTTCTTTTTCTAACTCTATGAAGAATTGAATTGGACTTTTGATAGGGATTGCATCGAGTCTGTAGTTTGCTTTTGACAAGATGGCCATTTTTACTATATTAATCCTGCAATTCCATGATCATGGAAGGTCTTTCCATCTTCTGAGATCTTCAGTTTCTTTCTTCAGACACTTGAAGTTCTTGTCATACAGATCTTTCACATGCTTAGATAGAGTCATACCAAGGTATTTTATGTTTTTGTGAAATTTTGAAGGGTGTCATTTCCCTAATTTCTTTCTCATCCTGTTTATCCTTTGAGTAGAGGAAGGTTACAGAATTGTTTGAGTTAATTTTATACCCAGCCACTTTGGTGAAGTTGTTTAACAGGCTTAGTAGTTCTCAGATGGGTTTTTGGGGCCACTTAAGTATATTATCATATCATCTGCAAATAGTGATATTTTGACTTCTTCCTTTCCAATTTGTATCCCTTTGACATCCTTAGTTAACTGATTTCTCTTGTTAGGACTTCGAGAACTATATTGAATAAGTGGTAGAGAGTGGGCAGCCTTGTCTAGTCCTTGATTTTAGTGGGATCGCTTCAAGTTTTTCTCCATTTAGTTTGATATTAGCTACTGGTTTGCTGTATATTGCTTTTACTATGTTAAGGTATGGGTCTTTAGTTCCTGATCTTTCTAGGACTTTTATCATGAAGAGGTGTTGAATTTGTAAAACGCTTTCTAAAAATCTAAGGAAAAGATCATGTGGTTTTTATCTTTGAGTTTGTTTGTATAGTGGATTACATTGATGGATTTCCATGTATTTAACCATCCTGCAACCATGGGATGAAGCATACTTGATCATGATGGAGAATCATTTCAATGTGTTCTTGGATTTAGTTTGCAAGAATTTTATTGAGTATTTTTGATTCGATATTCATAAGGGAAACTGGTCTGAAATTCTCTTTCTTTGTTGGGTCTTTGTGTGGTTTAGGTATAAGAGTAATTGTAGCTTCATAGAAGGAATTTGGTAGTGCTCTGTCTGTTTCTACTTTGTGGAATAGTTTGAACAGTATAGGTAAGAAGTCTTCCAGGAAGATCTGACAGAATTCTGTACTAAACCTATCTAGTCCTGGGATCATTTTGGTTTTGATACTTAATAACTGCTTCTATTTCTTTAGGAGTTATGAGGTTGTTTATATGGTTGATTTCTTCCTGATTGAACCTTGGTAACTGGTATTTGTCTAGAAAATTGTCCATTTCTTCCAGATTTTCCAGTTTTGTTGAATATAGGCTTTTGTAGTAGGATCCAATGATTTTCTTTTTAAGTTTGAGAAGATACTTATAAATATTATATGCTTTATTTTTTGGATGTAGCAGTAGACAAAATATGTGTCATTGTGATTGAAAGTATTTTTTTTATTAACTTGAGTTTTTTTTTATTTACATTTTGAGTGTTATTCCCTTTCCCGGTTTCCAGGCAAACATCCTCCTAATCCCTCCCCCTCCCCTTCCTCCCCCCATTGCCGCCCTCCCCCCCAACAATCACTTTCACTGGGGGTTCAGTCTTAGCAGGACCAAGGGCTTCCCCTTCCACTGGTGATCTTACTAGGATATTCATTGCTACCTATAAGGTCAGAGTCCAGGGTCAGTCCATGTATAGTCTTTAGGTAGTGGCTTAGTCCCTGAAAGCTCTGGTGGCTTGGCATTGTTGTTCATAAGGGGTCTCGAGCCCCTTCAAGCTCTTCCAGTTCTTTCTCTGATTCCTTCCACGGGGGTCCTATTCTCAGTTCAGTGGTTTGCTGCTGGCATTCGCCTCTGTATTTGCTGTATTCTGGCTGTCTCTCTCAGGAGAGATCTACATCCGGCTCCTGTCGGCCTGCACTTCTTTGCTTCATCCATCTTGTCTAATTGAGTGGCTGTAAATGCATGGGCCACATGTGGGGCAGGCTCTGAATGGGTGTTCCTTCTGTGTCTGTTTTAATCTTTGCCTCTCTATTCCCTGCCAAGGGTATTCTTGTTCCCCTTTTAAAGAAGGAATGAAGCATTCACATTTTGATCATCCGTCTTGAGTTTCATGTGTTCTATGCATCTAGGGTAATTAAAGCATTTGGGCTAATAGCCACTTATCAATGAGTGCATACCATATGTGTTTTTCTGGATTGGGTTACCTCACTCAGGATGATATTTTCCAGTTCCAACCATTTGTCTATGAATTTCATAAAGGCATTGTTTTTGATAGCTGAGTAATATTCCATTGTGTAGATGTACCACATTTTCTGTATCCATTCCTCTGTTGAAGGGCATCTGGGTTCTTTCCAGCTTCTGGCTATTATAAATAAGGCTGCGATGAACATAGTGGAGCACGTGTCTTTTTTATATCTTGTGGGTATATGCCCAAGAGAGGTATAGCTGGATCCTCAGGCAGTTCAATGTCCAATTTTCTGAGGAACCTCCAGACTGATTTCCAGAATGGTTGTACCAGTCTGCAATCCCACCAACAATGGAGGAGTGTTCCTCTTTCTGCACATCCTAGCCAGCATTTGTTGTCACCTGAGTTTTTGATCTTAGCCATTCTCACTGGTGTGAGGTGAAATCTCAGGGTTGTTTTCATTTGCATTTCCCTTATGACTAAAAATGTGGAACATTTCTTTAGGTGTTTCTCAGCCATTCAGCATTACTCAGCTTGGAATTCTTTGTTTAGCTCTGAACCCCATTTTTAATAGGGTTATTTGACTCCCCGTGGTCTAACTTTGTGAGTTCTTTGTATATTTTGGATATAAGCCCTCTATCTGTTGTAGGATTGGTAAAGATCTTTTCCCAATCTGTTGGTTGCCGTTTTGACCTAAACACAGTGTCCTTTGCCTTACAGAAGTTTTGCAGTTTTACGAGATCCCACTTGTTGATTCTTGATCTTAGAACATAAGCCATTGGTGTTTTGTTCAGGAAATTTTTTCCAGTGCCGATGTGTTCGCGATGCTTCCCTAGTTTTTCTTCTATTAGTTTGAGTGTATCTGGTTTGATGTGGAGGTCCTTGATCCACTTGGACTTAAGCTTTGTACAGGGTGATAAGCATGGATCGATTTGCATTCTTCTACATGTTGACCTCCAGTTGAACCAGCACCATTTGCTGAAAATACTATCTTTTTTCCATTGGATGGTTTTGGCTCCTTTGTCAAAAATCAAGTACCCATAGGTGTGTGGGTTCATTTCTGGGTCTTTAATTCTGTTCCATTGGTCTATCTGTCTGTCTCTGTACCAATACCATGCAGTTTTTTTTTGTTTGTTTGTTTGTTTTTTTTTTGTTTGTTTTTTTTTTTTTTTTTTTTTTATCACTATTGCTCTGTATACTACTTGAGTTCAGGGATAGTGATTCCCCTGAAGTCCTTTTTTATTGTTGAGGATAGTTTTAGCTATCCTGGGTTTTTTGTTATTCAAGATGAATTTGCAAATTGTTCTGTCTAACTCTTTGAAGAATTGGATTGGTATTTTGATGGGGATTGCATTGAATCTGTAGATTGCTTTTGGTAGAATGGCCATTTTTACTATATTAATCCTGCCAATCCATGAGCATGGGAGATCTTTCCATCTTCTGAGGTCTTCTTCAATTTCTTTCTTCAGAGTCCTGAAGTTCTTATTGTACAAATCTTTTACTTGCTTGGTTAAAGTCACACCGAGGTACTTTATATTGTTTGGGTCTATTATGAAGGGTGTCATTTCCCTAATTTCTTTCTCGGTTTGTTTCTCTTTTGTGTAGAGGAAGGCTACTGATTTATTTGAGTTAATTTTATACCCTGCCACATTGCTGAAGTTGTTTATCAGCTTTAGTAGTTCTCTGGTGGAACTTTTGGGATCACTTCAATATACTATCATATCTTCTGCAAATAGTAAAATTTTGACTTCTTTTCCAATCCGTATCCCCTTTTCCTTGATTTCCTTTTGTTGTCTGATTGCTCTGGCTAGAACTTCAAGAACTATATTGTATAAGTAGGGAGAGAGTGGGCAGCCTTGTTTAGTCCTTGATTTTAGTGGGATTGCTTCAAGTTTCTCTCCATTTAGTTTAATGTTAGCAACTGGTTTGCTGTATATGGCTTTGACTATGTTTAGGTATGGGCCTTGAATTCCTATTCTTTCCAGGACTTTTATCATGAAGGGATGTTGAATTTTGTCAAATGCTTTCTCAGCATCTAATGAAATGATCATGTGGTTTTCTTCTTTCAGTTTGTTTATATAATGGATCGCGTTGATGGTTTTCCGCATATTAAACCATCCCTGCATGCCTGGGATGAAGCCTACTTGATCATGTTGGATGATTGTTTTGATGTGCTCTTGGATTCGGTTTGCCAGAATTTTATTGAGTATTTTTGCATCGATATTCATAAGGGAAATTGGTCTGAAGTTCTCTTTCTTTGTTGGGTCTTTGTGTGGTTTAGGTATAAGAGTAATTGTGGCTTCATAGAAGGAATTCAGTAGTGCTCCATCTGTTTCAATTTTGTGGAATAGTTTGGATACTATTGGTATGAGGTCTTCTATGAAGGTCTGATAGAATTCTGCACTAAACCCGTCTGGACCTGGGCTCTTTTTGGTTGGGAGACCTTTAATGACTGCTTCTATTTCCTTAGGAGTTATGGGGTTGTTTAACTCGTTTATCTGTTCCTGATTTAACTTAGGTCCCTGGTATCTGTCTAGGAAATTGTCCATTTCCTGCAGATTTCAAGTGTTGTTGAATATAGGCTTTTATAGTAAGATCTGATGATTTTTTGAATTTCCTCTGAATCTGTAGTTATGTCTCCCTTTTCATTTCTGATTTTGTTAATTTGGACACACTCTCTGTGTGCTCTTGTTAGTCTGACTAAGGGTTTGTATATCTTCTTGATTTTCTCAAAGATCCAACTTTTGGTTCTGTTGATTCTTTCTATGGTCCTTTTTGTTTCTACTTGGTTGATTTCGGCCCTGAGTTTGATTATTTCCTGCCTTCTACTCTTCTTGTGTGTATTTGCTTTTATCTGTTCTAGAGCTTTTAGGTGTGCTGTCAAGCTGCTAATGCATGCTCTCTCCTGTTTCTTTCTGCAGGCACTCAGAGCTATGAGTTTTCCTCTTAGCACAGCTTTCATTGTGTCCCATAAGTTTGGGTATGTTGTACCTTCATTTTCATTAAATTCTAAGAAGTCTTTAATTTCTTTCTTTATTTCTTCCTTGACCAGGTTATCATTGAGTAGAGCATTGTTCAACTTCCACGTATATGTGGGTGTTCTTCCCTTATTGTTATTGAAGACCAGCTTTAGGCTGTGGAGGTCTGATAGCACGCATGGGATTATTTCTATCTTTCCATACCTGTTGAGGCCCATTTTTTGACCAGTTATATGGTCAATTTTGGAGAAAGTACCATGAGGAGGTGAGAAGAATGTATATCCTTTTGTTTTAGGATAGAATGTTCTATAAATATCTGTTAAGTCCATTTGGTTCATGACTTCTCTTAGTCTGTCTATGTCTCTGTTTAATTTCTGTTTCCATGATCTGTCCATTGATGAGAGTGGGGTGATGAAATCTCCTACTATTATTGTGTGAGGTGCAATGTGTCTTTTGAGCTTCAGTAAGGTTTCATTTACGTATGTAGGTGCCCTTGTATTTGGGGCATAGATATTTAGGATTGAGAGTTCATCTTGGTGGATTTTTCCTTTGATGAATATGAAGTGTCCTTCTTATCTTTTTTGATGACTTTTAGTTGAAAATTGATTTTATTTGATATTAGGATGGCTACTCCAGCTTGCTTCTTCCGACCATTTGCTTGGAAATTTGATTTCCAGCCTTTCACTCTGAGGTAGTGTCTGTCTTTGTCTCTGAGGTGTTTTTCCTGTAGGCAGTAGAATGCCGGGTCCTCATTGCATATCCAGTTTGTTAATCTCTGTCTTTTTATTGGGGAGTTGAGACCATTGATGTTGAGGGATATTAAGGAATAGTGATTATTGCTTCCTGTTATATTCATATTTAGATGTGAGGTTATGTTTGTGTGCTTCTCTTCTCTTTGTTTTGTTGCCAAGACTATTAGTTTCTTGCTTCTTCTAGGGTATAGCTTGCCTCCTTATGTTGGGCTTTACCATTTATTATCCTTTGTAGTGCTGGATTTGTAGAAAGATATTGTGTAAATTTGGTTTTGTCATGGAATATCTTGGTTTCTCCATCCATGTCAATTGAGAGTTTTGCAGGTACAGTAACCTGGGCTGGCATTTGTGTTCTCTTAGGGTCTGTATGACATCTGTCCAGTATCTTCTGGCTTTCATAGTCTCTGGCGAAAAGTCTGGTGTGATTCTGATAGGTCTGCCTTTATATGTTATTTGACATTTTTCCCTTACTGTTTTTAATATTCTTTCTTTATTTTGTGCGTTTGGTGTTTTGACTATTATGTGTCGGGAGGAGTTTCTTTTCTGGTCCAATCTATTTGGAGTTCTGTAGGCTTCTTGTATGCCTATGGGTATCTCTTTTTTTTAGGTTAGGGAAGTTTTCTTCTATGATTTTGTTGATTTCCTAAGATTATGTTGTTATGTCTTCATTTTCATTTCTGATTTTGTTAATTTGGATACAGTTTCTGTGCCCTCTGGTTAGTCTGCCTAAGGGTTTATCTATCTTATTGATTTTCTCAAAGAACCAGCTCCTGGTTTTGTTGATTCTTGGTATAGTCTTGTTTCTACTTGGTTGATTTTAGCTCTGAGTTAATTATTTCCTTCCTTCTACTTCTCTTGGGTATATTTGATTCTTTTTGTTCTGGAGCTTTTAGGTGTGCTGTCAAGATACTGGTGTATGTTCTCTCCTGTTTCATTTTGGAGGCATTCAGAGCTATGAATTTTCCTCTTAGCACACCTTTCTTTCTGTCCAATAAATTTGGGTATGTTGTGCCTTCATTTTCATTAAATTCTAACACTTCTTTAATTTCTTTCTGTTTTTCTTTTTTGACCAAGTTATCATTGAGTAGAGCCTTGTTCAACGTCCATGTATATGTGTGTGTTCTGTTGTTACTGCTGTTGTTGAAGAACAGCTTTAGTCCTTGGTGATCTGAGAGGATTCATGGGATTACTTCTATTTTCCTGTATCTGTTGAGGTCTGTTTTGTGACTGATTATATGGTCAATATTAGAGAAGTTACCATGAAGTTCTAAGAAGAAATTTTATCCTTTTATTTTAGGATGGAATGTTCCATAAACATCTGTTAAGTCCATTTGGTTCATAACTTCTGTTAGTTTCTCTATGTCTCTGTTTAATTTCTTTTTCTATGATCTGTCCATTGATGAGAGTGGGGTGTTGAAATCTACTATTATTGTGTGAGATGCAATATGTTCTTTGAGTTTTAGTAAAGTTTCTCTTATGAATGTAGTTGCTTTTGCATTTTGAGCATACATATTAGGATTTAGAGTTCATCTTGGTGGATTTTTCCTTTGAGGAATATGAAGTGATCTTCCTTTTTTTATTTTTTGAACTTTTGGATGAAAGTCAATTTTATTCAAAAGTAGAATGGCTACCCAGCTTGTTTTTTCAGTTTATTTGCTTGGAAAACTGTTTTCCAACCTTTTACTCATAGGCAGTGTCTGTCATTAAGGAATGTTTTCTGTATACAGTAAAATGCTGGGCTCTCTTTACACATCTAGTTCGTTGGTCTATGTCTTTTTATTGAGGAATTGAGTCCATTGATGTTAACGGATATTAAAGAATAGTGATTGTTGCTTCCTGTTATTTTCATATTTAGAGGTGGAATTATGTTTGTGTGACTCTCTTCTTTTGGTTTTGTTGCAAGGAGATTATTTTCTTGCTTTTCCTAGGGTATAGTTTCCCTCCCCCTGTTGGGTTTTTCCATCTATTATCTTTTGTACGGATGGATTTGTAGAAAGATATTGTGTAAATTTGTTTTTTTTTCATGGAATATCTTTGTTTCTCCATCTATGTTAATTGTAAGTTTTGTTGGATATATATAGCCTGTCCTGGCATTTATGCTTTCTTAGAGTCTGTACTACATCAGCCTAGGAACTTCTGGTTTTCACAGTCTCTGGTGAGAAGTCTGGTGTAATTCTGATAGGTCTGCCTTTATATGTCACCTGGCCTTTTTCCCCTACTGCTTTTAATATTCTTTCTTTGTTTTGTGCATTTGGTGTTTTGACTATTATGTGATGGTGGGAATTTCTTTTCTGGTCCAATCTATTTGGAATTTTGTATTCTTCTTGTATTTTTATGGGCATCTCTTTTTTCAGGTTAGGGAAATTTTCTTCTATAATTTTGTTGAAAGTATTTACTGGCCCTTTAAGTTGGTACTCTTCATTCTCTTCTATACCTATTATCCTTAAGTTAGTTCTCATTGTGTCCTGGATTCCTTCATGTTTTGTTTTAGGAGCTTTTTGCATTTTATATTATCTTTGACAGTTGTGTCTATGTTTTCTATGGTGTATCTTCTGTCCCTGAGATTCTCTCTTCTATACCTTGTATTCTGTTGGTGTTGCTTGCTTTTATTGCTCCTGATCTCTTTCCTAGGTGTTTTATCTCCAGGGTTGTCTCCCTTTGTGCTTTCTTTTATTTTTATTTCCATTTTTAAATCCTGGATGGTTTTGTTCAATTACTTCGCCTGTTTGTTGTGTTTTCTTGCAATTCTTTAAGGGATTTTTGTGTTTCCTCTTTAAGGGCTTCTATTTGTTTACCTATGTTGTCTTGTTTTCTTTTTTTAAAGTTATTTTTTATGTCCTTCTTAAAGTCCACTATCATCATCATGAGATGTGATTTTTAAATCACACACACATTTCAATAACTTTAAATATCATAGATTGATTGTATGCATTAAGCAACAGAATCCATTTCACTGTTCTCTATAAGAAACTATCCTGAAATTAAAGATATGTACTGCCTTATGATAAAAATAGACAGAAGTACTCCAGTTAAACATAATAAGTATACAAGCAGGCACTATCATACTAACATCTGACAAATGAAGTTAAAAGTAATCTAATCAGAAGTTAAAGAAAGATATTTCATTCTAATCAAGGGAACAATTAATCAAGAGGACATTACTATCCTAAATATATATACACCAAAATTCTATGGTTCTAATTGTATTAATTATATGTGACTTTAAAGATATAGAAAGATCCATTAATTAATCTATTATTTGTGGAAATTTTTATAGTCTCCCTTCTTTAATTAATAGGTCATCTGGAAAAAATAATCAACCAATCAAATAAATGAGCAGAAAACAAACAAACAACCCTGATAAACAACAACAACAAGCACTCAGAGAAACTTCAGAGTTAATTGCAATAATATATTAAAGACTTTTTAACACATATCTCCAGAATATTTTAACAAAATATTAAATAATATACATTGTATTTCCTAACTTAAAGAAACTGATGTTCATAAATGTACAAGAAGTCTACAGAACACTAAATAGATTAGAGCAGAAAAGAAAATATTCCCATTAAATAATAATCCAAGCCATAAATACACAAAAAAGAAAGAATATTAATAGTGGTGAGGGAAAAAGTCTAAGTAACATGTAAAGGCAAACATATCAGGATTACAACAAACTTCTAAATAGAGAGAATAAATACCACGTGATCCTGGACATACGTTATGCTAACCCTAAGAGAACACAATCACTAGACCAAGCTTCTATATCCACCATACTCTCGATCACTATCCATAGAGAAACCAAGATATTCCATGACACATTTAAATTTAAACAATATCTTTCCATTAATCCAGACCTATAGAGGACAATATAAGGAAAATTCTAATACAAGTAGGGAAACTACACTCTAAAAAACCCAAGAAATTAATCATCTCAAAACAAACCCAAAATAAGAGAACCACACATACATAATGCCATGTCTAACAACAAAAATAACAGGAACCAACCATCACGGTCTTTAATATCTCTTAACATCAATTGACTCAATTTCCCAATTAAAAGACATAGGATAACAGTCTGTATATGAAAAAAGACCCAACATTTTTCTGCATACAGGAAAGATACCTCAGCAACAAAGACAGACAGTATCTCAGACTAATGTCTGGGAAATTTTTCAGGCAAATTTGGGTTCCCCCAAAAATGCTGCATGGAGTAGCCATTCTAATATCCAATAAAATAGACTTTCATCTAAAAGTTATCGAAAGAGATGGGGAAAGACACTTCATACTCATGAAAGAAAAAATCTACCAGCATGAACTTTCAATTCTGAACATCTATGCCCAAATGCAAGGGCACCAAGATTCATAAAACAAGGTTTACTAAAGCTCAAAACACACAGTGAAGCTCAGACAATAATAGTGGGAACCTTTACCACCCTACTCTCACCAAAGACAAGTACTATACATTTTCTCTCTTATGTAAAACCTTATAATGACTGTAAAAATATCTGGAAGCAGAAAGAGGATGATTTCAACAAATTTAATCTAAAATATTTTATCTTGTAGAGAAAGTTGACCAATTCTAGGAAAAGATAAAAATTATCCAAAAATCAAAAATCATATAAAAGAAAGTAATAGGATTATATTAGTATTTAATAACAAAACTGTGTCAATTATTACTAATTTTCTTAAAACATCCAACTAATTATATGAAACATTATGGGATAATGGATACCAATTGTTTAAAGTTTCTCTCAGAAAAGTGAAAGTAGAGATTATTGGCCATGTTATAGGCAGATATAATGCCTATAAATATTACAAAAAATTGAAACAGACAAATATCTATTGTAAGTACAAATGAGAAAGTATTCAATAAATAAAGTTTATCTAATAATTATACAAATTCTATCCATGAGCAATCACTATATTTATTCTATGTGAGGCCAAATATGTGCTTCCCAATGAATTAATGCAATTTTTCCTATCAATAAGATTACATATATTAATTCATAAAAATTATGCACAATTTGTTTGTGGTAAAGTCTAACATCACTTAATTAAAATCAATTCCTAGAAAACTAAACACAGAACTCAATTTGTTAAAGAATATATGTGAAAATTAATAGGTAACATTATAATTAAATATAAGTAAAGATGAAAATCTCCTTAGCCTTATTCTTAAGTCTATATTTATTTAAAGTTGATTGTCTATCCTATGACTCACTATTTCCAGAATAAACCTAAATAAAAATCAATATCTTTAAGTCTACAATCAATTGGCAGATTGACTGATGAAGAGAAGTCAATTTTCATGTGCTGAATTTAAAACAAACTATGTAGATTATCTCTCTGAAATAAAAATATATTCCTGCTGGTCTGCTTGAATTTGTATAAGTCTTGTGAATGCTAGAACATTTTCTAGAGTTCATATGTGTAACTGAACTAATGTGTTTTAAAATACCCTTCCTTGTTAGTCACAGACTAACATTCTTTCTACTCCCTCTTCAGAAAAGTTCCCTGAGCCTTGGGAAATGCTATTACACAGCTGTCCCTTTTAAGGATGAATATTCTTCAGTATTTCTGTATCATGTCTATTGTGGATCTACTGAAAATAGAAGATTCTATGATGACAGGCTCTATGGCTATTATAAAAAATTTTGGGAAGCTCTTTCTGCTGTCAATTTAACAGACTAATAAAACTAGGTTCTACCCTAGGGATATGGCTTTTCTAGATATAAATTCTTATATCAACAGTAGGGACAAATATGAGTTTATCTTGTAAAATAGGGCATATATTCAGTCAAAAATGGTTGGTTACACTCATTTTCTTCATGCCACTAATATACAGTGGGCATTTCTTGCTACGCCAATCATCACTGTTACTTCCTATATTAGTTAGAAGATAGCATTGTAACTCCTCTTTTTCTCCTCTAGTGACACACATATCACCTTCATAGCAGTATGAAGGGTTCCAATAAGGATGGAGGCTACCAAGTCAATAACAGTATATTTTGCTCATGTCTTATGGTTCAATTATGTGGTATTTTCAACAATCAGCTTCTGCAGGGCAACTAATAACTTTGACAATAGCTTATAGTGTTTGGGTCCTTACATGACATCAATGGCCAAAAACTCCAAAACTTCTTCCTAGCAATGATGAATTTTATTAGCTAGCTTGTAGTGTCTAGTAAGGATTTTGATATCCCAACATAAAGTAACTGCTCTTTAATACACAGCCTTGCTTTCTCCCTCTTTCCCTTCTATCTTCCTTTTAAGTGAGCTTTTTGCCATAGCTGGGGGTCCATATGACTTTTCTCAAAGGTCTTTAGCTTTTTTTTTATCTCTCCATGTAGTCTTTCATCTCCTCTGTGCTAACACTTCTCTCCCCAATTTAATACCTACAGTTTCTCTATTCCTTCTAAACTTTTATATCACTCTGTTCCCCTTGAGTACTCCACCATTGCCCTTCATTAATTTCATGACCTCTATGAGAATTCCAACTATAAAAGATGTATCTGAATATTAAAAGAAACCAAACAATGAACAAACATAAAGCAATTCTACTTCCAACTTTTAACTAGAATATAAGTTAATTACATGGATACACACACACACACACACACACACACACCCCAAAGAGCACAATGGATTTCAAGAATTGCACTTTGACATGTAGGACATGTAGTGCCATTCACTTTTGAGTGCCAAGATTGTTCAAGGTAGTCTCTAACTAAAGGTACTG
Organism: Rattus rattus; assembly: GCF_011064425.1. NCBI lineage: Eukaryota > Metazoa > Chordata > Mammalia > Rodentia > Muridae > Rattus > Rattus rattus. The sequence goes on along the minus strand of NC_046158.1, from coordinate 89,497,602 downwards.
GATGAACTGGATAGTTCCATGAAAAGATAATTACATTAAAATTTTATTTAATGTTTAGTTATTTAATACACATCCCAATTTTGTCAATGATATTTAATATTTAAGTAAACATTGAAATGTCAGTAATTAAAATGCCTGAAAACTTTGCTGTTATGCTTCACTAGATGGATTTTGTTTTGTTTTTCATTTGCTTTCTTAACCAAATTGTCAACACTATCCATTGAGTCCAATTCCCATGATGAAAGTGCTAGGGATTCAGATTACCAGCCTGCAAGTGGCTAAAACCTTCACATAGTACTGAAGAGAGAAACACTTTAAGAGTTGCAACAGAACTGGAAATAGGAATTTCTGTTGTCTTTATTTTCATTAGTCAGGTAAGTGGGATGCCACTATTAAAGTCAATAGCCTACTAAAATTAGTAGTTATTTTTCTTGTATAAGTAATGTTTAAGTCTTGGGTAACCGCAATATAATAATTTATTCTTTTTGTTATCCTTTTTACTTAAAAGTATTTAGTGATCTTTCATTTCCATAGAGAACTCAAAATCTTTACTGCTTTTTCTGTTTTTGTTTTTCCTGGAGATTTCTGGTCCAAATTGTATTTTCATGAAGACTAGCTAAAGACATAGGAACTTGTCTTAAAGTGACTTTCTTAGATCAGCCATAAGTAGATGAGATTTTCTAGAATAGCAATAAATAATTCTTCTGGTATCAGTTTTTGGTAGCTTTAAGTTCAGAGCATATCATCTTTATCAATAAAATAGTCATCAGTTATCTAAGCACTTATATACTTGCTTATGCTTACAGTTCCTAAAACCTCACCTCCCTCAAACACAGTGTACTTACCATGAACCAGGATTTATTAACAAGACACACTCTCTGATTTTTCAGAAGGTCATGAATTGATAAAATTTCAAGAGAATAATCATTATAAATAATATAATGGACATGTAATTTAACATGTTTGCAGATCTGATGTTAGGGCATAGAGAAAAGCTATCTAATTCAGAATTAAGTAGAAAGGTATTCTCGATGAATTGACATAGGAGAGAATTTTTGCTATAAGAAGCAACAAATTAAATAAAAACATCAAGAAATAATTTGCTTTTAAATAAAATAAAGAAACATAGCTACAGTCATGGAAGAATACAGGGTTTTGTTACAGGTGGAACAGAAGCTGGGGAGATAGGCAGAAGAAGGTTTACAAGAACTTTCCTGCGATAGTAAAATGCCAGCAAGCAGAATTCACTTGAAATTTTAAGCAGAAAAGCATCAGGAAATATTCTTGGTGTGCTTCTCACCTGCTTCCCCTTTAGAGTTTATTACATTCCTTCTTATTCAGTTACATTCTCTCCTGTTTCTTTCTGCTCCGTGTCTACATTACATCTCCACTCTTTGATTTTCATCTACTTTGTTATTAGTATCAGCTAACTAAATGGTGATTATATTTTAATGTAAACTAACAATATATTCCTCATAAACTTGAGTTAAATATTGGTGATATTATGAAGAGCATTTCTGAGAATGCTCTTTAAGTGAATTCTGATATTTCATGGGAAATCCACTGTTTTCATATTGGCAGTCTTTACTATAACTATTAGAGTTTGTTTGAATGATTCTGACATTACTATGTGAATTTTTAGGGCTGTTTATCTTGATCCTTCTATGTTCTAAATTAATTCACTTTTAGCCTGACAGCATACAAAGTATTTTTAGTCACCCAAATAACACATGAATACTCTGGAAGTAAAAGCCATATGAATGCCTACATTTTCAGATTCTCCAATGGTGATACTAATGAATATTCCTGAACATTATTTATTCGTTCAATTTTTTCCGCTTACTAATTTTACTTTAAATTCTTCAACCTTCAAATTGTAAATATTCCCAGATTTTTATGTGGAAAATAGCTTAATCTCAATGTTTCAAACTATTCCATTGCATAAATGAACATTTAGGTTGCTAATAGATTGATTTGCACTATTCAAAATTAATAATATATATAACATACTGTAGGATAAATGTTACTTATTTATGCATAAAACACTTACATTGATGACAGTTTTCTAGAAATCAACATGTTATCTCCTTTTAGAAAATATTTTCAATTTATAATCCAAGAGTGAAAAGAAATCTTTAGGAATCTTGATAATACTGAATTTCCTTTCTCTCATCTATGTCTCATTACTCTTTGTCTATCTCTTTCTATAATTATTTGTTTTTTTTATCCTTCTTGATTATGTTGATTGTTAATCTAAAATATAGCAAATTGCTAATGACCTATAAGATAAAATTAATCTTATTGTTAAAAAGCCTATTGCCCATTGAGTGTATATTTTGTAAATTATATGCATACTCCTCTTCTCCTTAAAATTAAACCTACTACTTGTATCATGAAGTCTTATCCCTTCTGCGAAACATAATATTATAAATTATGATAGTTTTATAAGCCATAATCAATTAGTAACAAAGGATATTTTGACATATAAAAGAAAGCCAAAGTAAACTGCTAAGTTTTCCAGCTATTTAGAACAAAACAAAATCTAATAGTATTGTTTTTATTAGTGTTTCTGCATATAATGGGTAATGCATGTTCATGTGTGAGTACACATGTGTGGATGCCTGTGCACATGCGTCAAGGTCTGAAATCAGAGAATAATAATAGCCGTTGTTCTTCAAATGCCAGCTAACTTGGTTTACTCTGAGAATGTGTGAAACAAGGTCTCTCTCAGTTGCCTGGGGTTCACAAATTTTCTTAGAGGGACTAGCCAGTGAAATGAAAGGATCTGCCTGTCTGCGCATTCTAATTATAAACTCAATCACTGTGCTAAGAGTTTTACCTGGATTTCTGAAATGAAATTCAGCACCCCAGCCTGCACAACATTCACTTTACAAAACTGAGCTATCTCCTCAGCCCTGACTTTCGTTCTTGATATTTTTCTATAACCTTTCTTTGTAAACACAGAATATACAACTTTGTACTTCTGAATGTACATGTTTTGGATTCCTCACATTTAATGAGTAAAATTATAACTCCTTTGATGGAAAACATATACTATCATTTACCTCTGTGATTGTACCTTCATCCCTTGCTTAGTTTGTTTCTCTAATTTAAACTTAAAAAAGTAACTGATACATAAAATATTACTATTAGCTAAGTATGACAGAACTATCCTGTTTTTCTTAGAAGTATAACTCTTAAATAAAAGCTTCTGATGTATTTTTTGTCTCATAACGATTTTCATTAAAAATGCATTATTCACTTTCTACTATAGCATTAGTTTTTGTTTCCCTATAGCTAGACTTTGATATTCTTTTAAAGGTGTCTGTTAAAGAAGCTATACCAAGTTACATTGTGACTGTCAGTTCATGAAACTGTATTGTTTCCTTTTGTCCTTATTTACAGAACTTTATCAGATTATGAGGGATTTGATGACATGAATAAAAATCAATAATCTTTGCCTTCTGTTTATATTTCTTCAGATAGTACAGCAGTAGATTTACCACTTACATGGTGACTATGAACCTATCGTTAGGATGAAACAGTGAAGATCTTAATATAAGAGCTTTCTTTACTTTTAATGCACTTCCATTGTCTCAAGGTCATTGCAGAGGACATTTCAAACCTGTATACTCTAATTCCTCTTCTGTGGTAACTGCTATTGTTTGGCAGATTGTAGGCAGATGCCACTGAGATGAACAACCCTTCTATGTTTCTTCTTTATCTTAGTCATCAGGGTTTTGTCTATGTTTAAAGTTGTTTACTTTTCTGGTATTCAATCTGTCTGTAATTCTGCCAGAAACTGAACCACTGTCTTACTAAAGAACACAATATTATATTGGGAATATAATATATACTTGTAATGAATTGTAGGTAAATAGAGGCACAGTCTTCAAAATATGGAAGGTCACAGTAATTTGTTAGTCCATATTTTGGACACAATTTAAGTGTTTTTCTTTCAACATTTACTTATTTTACATTTTACTTTTTAATATGAAATTATTTATTGTAATGCATTCACAAATAAAATGTCCCACTGCTAGGTTATTATTTTACTATTTCTGGTAACTCTTTACTAATTTTGTTTTGGGTATTTTAGAAAGATCTGAATAACTGAAGACAGATCCAATGAATGAAGCAAATTACTCTGAAGTATCTGAATTTATATTCCTGGGACTATCAACCTACAGACCAACACAGTATTTCCTTTTTGCATTCTCTATAATATCATATGCAACAACATTTCTAGGAAATTTCTCAGTTGTGTTTATAGTGATCTTTGACCCTCATTTACATTCACCCATGTACTTCCTTTTAGCTAACCTTTCATTTGTTGACTTTTGTTTTTCTACCTCAACAGTTCCTAAGTTGATTTCTGATCTGTACTCAGGTCACAGTATCATTTCAATCCAGAGCTGTATCTTCCAGATGTTTGTCCTCCATCTCCTGGGGGGATGTGAAATGGTGTTGCTGGTAGCCATGGCTTGGGACAGATATGTGGCCATATGCAAACCTCTCTACTACCTGACCATCATGAACCCACGGATGTGCTTTTTGCTTTTGATTGGTGCCTGGATTATTGGTCTCATTCATTCAGTGGCTCAATTAGCTTTTGTTGTCCATTTGCCTTTTTGTGCTTCTAATGAGATAGATAGTTTTTATTGTGATCTTCCTCGCTTTATCAAATTGGCCTGTATAGACACCTACAGAATGGAGTTCTTGGTTACTGCTGACAGTGGATTGATTTCTCTCAGTACCTTCTTCTTATTGATTATGTCCTACATCTTCATACTGTTTACTGTACGAAAACAGTCCTTGGGCAGTTTGTCCAAGGCCCTCTCAACACTTTCTGCTCACATCTCTGTGGTAATTTTGTTCTTTGGACCATGCATCTTTGTGTACATATGGCCATTCCCCACTGTGCCAGTGGATAAGTTCCTTGCCATTCTGGATTTCATGATTATACCCATCCTGAACCCTGCCATTTACACACTGAGGAACAAAGACATGAAGGTGGCAATGAAAAGACTGAGTGTTCAGCTTCTGAATAAGAAAAATATCTGCTAAGTTTCTCATAAGCATGCACAACCTGAACACTGTATTATAAACACAAATGTTAAATGACCATCTCTACTTTGATATGATGTATTTTTTTATTCCCACAATTTGATTAATTTATTTTGAGTTGATAATGGTATGGTTATTAGCTATATAATATTACATATTTACTCATTGTTTATTTACATATTATAGATGCACTACTTATTGATTACATATTTATTGGCTATTATGAAATGCTTATTTTAGACTATTTGAAAAGCACTAGTGGAAACATTAGAAACGTATTATCCAATATTTCCACATCTGAAGTAATTTATCATTGCCTTCAAGACATTTCTTGTACTAGGGCTACATTTAATCAAACTGGCTTCAAACTCAAAATCCCCCTGCATCAGCCTCCTGGACATTGGGATTAAAATGTTCCCCATCACATTTGACTTGCTTTTCGGTTTGTGTTTGTGATGAATGAGTGTGTATTTTGCGACTACATGGTGTGGGTGAGGGCCAGCAAGAATGGGAGACAGATGTAGTCTAGACTCTTGTGGGAAACCTGGAGTGGGAGACATTGAAGAGTCAGAGGTAGGTTAAGAAAGGTTGATTCTAGACTGTACTTTCCAGAAGTACATTTGAAGAGATGAACTTATATAGGAGCTGAGACAAGAGGTGCTGCCTAAAATTCTAGCAGCTCAGAGGAAGGAGAATGGCGTTCAAGAGGGCTTAGAGAAGAAAGAAGAGGAGGACAAGGAGCTTAACCTTGTATGAGTAGGGGAGGAAGGGAAGAAGGAGAGGGAGGGAAGGAGAAGAGAAGGAAGGAGGACAAGCACAGAGACAGAGGTGGAGGTTGAGAAGGAGCATTTCTACAATGAGGATGACAAATGTGCTTTAAGAAATAACTCAGGACATTGATCATTTCTTAAAAGCTACTCAGCGGGAAAGAGGGTATAAGAGAAGGACTTGTGTGAGAGGATATTGGAAAGAAAGAAAGGGCTGGGCTGTAAAGTGAATAAATAAATACATTTTTAAAAAGGAAATAACTCAGATTTCCATCAAGCTCTATAGATATTTGAGGGTCTTTGATGGAACTCAGATTTACTTTCCTGCAGTAGGTTGGTCAGAAGTGGCTTGTACAAGCACAAGGAACGCCCTTAAATCCCAACGATGTTGCAGTACTCAAGCCATGTTCTTGTGCATGCGCACACCAACGCTTACTAGTGTTGCTTGGCAACCTGGATTCTATCAACTGTATCTGTGGGAGCCCGAAGCTATTTTCCCCACCCTACTATCTTGGTGGGGGAACCTTGTGTTCATATCTTGATTTAAGCTGATACTAAGTTTGGGTGTTAGTGAGTCTAAGGGGTGAAAGGGGGAGGGTGGCTGAGACCAGTAGCCTCAATCATGAAGAAGATCTTGGTTCATGGAGTTAAGGAAAAGACACCAATGGGTTTCTGCGATGTCCCACGAAAAAACCTGTTGGACTTTTTACGCGATATGAAAAGCATTTCTGTCCCAAACGAACCCAGATACAAACCTCTCAGAAAGATCCACCAGGCTGCAAGCGAGGGTGATACAGAGAGACTACAGAAAATGATAAATCTTGGTAAACACAGTGTGCATGACAGAGACTTTAAGCAAAGGTAATAGGGGCTATGATCTACTGGGAGTGGCCGGAGTGGAGGATGTGAAACAACCTCTGTTATGTCCAAAGAGCAGGTTAAGGGACCCAAAGGGGGGAGAAGGCTCTCTGTACTCCTTGTCCTCTGGATCCTTAGCACCTCCTCATGACTTGCACGCCTGCTAGCTAGCCCAGATGTTTCAATTCCACCTACAAATTTATCCTGATAAATCATGAACTTACCAAGTATATTTATCTGTTTTCTCAACCAATTTGTTTACCAGTAGTAATATGAACACCGACTATGCAGCATTCATATTGTATTATTTTTAAAAACTTTTTTTGCTTTGTCCTCTCTAAACAAATTTAAATACTCTAAGTCCATTTTACAATCCTTGAAATTAATCGTATTTAAACACACCAGAAAAAAAGTAATCATCCTGTACTTAAACTCTTGTGTGCTAAGTAGAAGGAATAATGATAATCTTAAACTGAGCCGCTAAGCCCAGGTAGAAATGTAAAAAATGCATAATTCCCATTAGTACATCATTATGATATTCTATGAAATAACTACTATTTTTTTATTTTTTAGATTTAATGATATCAAACACACTGCCTTTTTTTACTAATATAGAAAGTACTATTACAGTAATACTAATACTAATATAGTAAGCTAGTAAATTATTCTATTTTCTTCACAAGGGAATTAGATATTTGTTCAGAAGGTGGAAGAACCACCTAACATTCAATGGGTAATAATTCTGTGCCATTTAATATATTCTTATTACATGAGTAATTGTTAACGTTTATACAGCATTTTAGAATATCATTAAAAATTCCCTTTTTCTCTAGGACTGCTCTCCATTTTGCCTGTGCCTATGGCCATGTGGAAGTAGTAAGTGTTCTATTGAGAAATAACTGTGATATTGATGCCGCTGACAGGAACTCCATCACACCTCTGATGAAGGTATACATATATATACTCCTCCAAATCCAGCATAAAATAGACTTAATTTAAGTAATTGGAAAAGGAACCTACTCATGAACCTGTCACTACTTCATGAATCCTACGTGATGTTTATATTAAATTCTTTGAGCAAACTATCTGTTTCTTGGTATATTCCTAGGCTGTTCAAAATTGGACATATGAATGTGTGTGTACATTGTTGAAGCATGGGGCTGATCCAAACCATATGGACAAAAATGGCAATACTTCTCTCCACTACGCTGTGTCTGAAGATAACCAGACACTGGCTAAATGCTTGCTTAAATACAGTGCAAACCTGGAACAAAAGAACAAGGTATCATTAAACTCACTATAGTTCCCAAATAATCTGAAATGTATATGTGTGAAATGTATTAACAGTAATAGGGGTAAGATTAACTTCACATGCTAAAAATTCAAGCATTCTTGAATAAAAATATTCTGACATGGCTTAGTAGTTTGTTTAACAACATGATCTCAAAAAGGATGTTTTAAAAGAAGCATTAAAATATAGAATGTATAGAGTATAGCATTGAAGACTGGTATATTTACTGTTTTGCATCAAGATAAAATTTAATGTCTTTTTTTCTTTACAAAAAATTAGTTTCTAAATTTTGTGAGGCGGTACTCTTTGAGAGCAAAACTTCCCTTGCTAATGAAACTATGTTAAAATTCAAATGAAACAAAATAATTTGTGATAAAGCTTATTGTTTACAAATAATATCTAATGATATATTTCTCTGTGTTAAGACTGAATGAAGAAAGAACCAGAACCTGATCAGAAATATGTATGCCATCTCAAAATTAGGCTATTAAAGGGATACAAGAAGAATTGTTACTATTTTCAACTTATTATTTCAATAATTTTTAAAATTTATTTTGATCATATTCTTTCCAACCCCCAACTCCTCCCACATCCTCCTTGCCCATCTTTTTACCTATCCAACTTCACTAAAATGGAAAACCAAGGACACCACAACTCCATAAAACACAAATAAAAAGAACCAGAATTGTTTGAAGATGCGTTTGTGTGTACTGATACTGTGCTTTCTGTTTGGCAAGTAGCCATTCTTGAGTTACAAACATTCCTGCATAGCTCCACCTGAAGAAAACGCTGAAGATACAAGTGTTCTGTGTGTGGAAAACCAGAGGAAATGTCAAAGAATTTACTGGCATATTTTCACTTTTGGCAAAGAAACAACTACTACTTAGATCAGAACATAACCTCTGTTCTCAAATCTAGGAAGCTTGCTTGGATGGGAGTGAGAGGATGGAATTCACATTTTCACATATTGAAATGATCCTAGCTGCTTGTTCTATCCCCATCAAGGGACACTAGAAATGCGTTAGTGCCCCTGGCCTTTCTCTTTTCAGTGATAGGATCTGATGGGGAAAGTAATTAGCCATGTGGATTAAAAATGAGACTGAAATGAGAGGCTGCCTCCTAGTTTCAGAATTTCGTGTCTCTCTGGAGAATTTGGACATCTCTATAACAAGTGGTGGTTTCTATGAAGCTTTGACTCTGTAAATCTAATTTGTCATGGGCAAGCATATTTATAAAATTACTTCCCTTAAATTCTGAAACAGTTCCTAGATAAACACTAAATATGTGGATGCTGAACTCAAAATCCTAAGAAACTTTAGAAGGGCCAGTTTGATTACAATAAATCTTAGCCCAACTTTCTTCTTAAGTAAAAGAGTAAAGGATTTTCTTTAAATATATATAATTTTCAGTATATATATATATATATATATACATATATATATGTGTGTGTGTGTGTGTGTGTATAAAGAAAATGGAATAACAATGGAAATCATTGGCTTATAGAATAATCCCCCTTGCTTTCAGACAACAATAATTCACTACTTTTAAATGCTCTTGAAAATAATAATTAGATGCTAGACTTTTAAAAGTTCTATTAAGTCAACAGTTCTCAAACTGGTAATTACAAGGAATTTTTCTACATCAAATAACAAACACAAATTTTTCTACAACAAATCACAAACCTCGAGAGTTAAAGCTGTTAGGTGCTCTCCTTGTGACTTGCTACAATGTATCAATGTTCCAGGCATAATGACGTAGCATTTCAGTAAACACTGAAAACCAAACAGCAAGGGAAAACAGAATGCAAGGGAAATTAACAAGTGTTTGAAGCTTTCTGGGACAATGTTAAGAGTATATATTTCCTTCTGTGTAGTAATCACTTTTGTAAAACATATTAGAGAGATGATTTCATTCTCTATTCATTTATAAATTTTGGGTTATAAAAACCTATTGGAGAAAACACTCACTGGAAAGATAAAAACAGGAGCTATGGACTTATCATGGTCTATGAATACCATTTGTTTTCTCCAAGAACTGAGCCCACTGCTAAGCCTCATGTAGAAACCTGCTTAACAAATTGCTCTTCAGACCCCCAGAGCTCCCAGGGGACTAAACCACCAACCAAAGAGTACATATGGAGGGACCCATGGCTCCAGCTGCATATGTAGCAAAGGATGGCCTTGTCTGGCATTAGTGGGATGGGGGGGTCCAGTGAAGGCTCGATGCCCAATATAGGGGAATGCCAGGGCGGTGAGGTTGAAGTTGGTTCCTCATAGAAGCAGGGGAAGGGGGAATGGAATAGTGGGTTTCCTGAGGGGAAACTGGGAAAGAGGGTAACATTTGAAATGTAAATAAATGAAACAAACAAACAGAAATAAAGATACAGAAAAATCTCAAAAAAAAAAATGGAATTCTAGACTCACGAGATAGCTCTGTGGGCACAGGTGCTTACTTTCCCACATAAGTAGATAAAGAGCATTTCAAAGAGAAGGGAAGTTCTTTGGACCAAGAGGGAAGGTGCTGCTTTCTCACTTTAGCAAGGGTTTCTTTTCACAGAGGGTTTTAAAACTAAACTAAGTTCAAAATTGCAATGTTTTTGGATCTTGGGTTGATTTGTTTTGTTTGTTTTGCAGGATGGCTTTACACCACTTTTGCTGGCTCTCAAGGAAAACAAAATAGAGATGGCGAAGTTTTTAGTAAAGAAAGGGGCAAATATACACGTATTTGATGAGATGAAAAGGTATCATTTGGATTTTAAAAAACGAGCATCATACTGAAATCACAATAATCATACGGCCAGGAAATAGACAATTGATAGGAAGAAGACTAACATAGGTATTCCATGATCACATATCAATTAGTCATCAGTCTTATCAGTTAGGTCAGAAAAGCAATGTGTACATGAGCAACACAAATCATTTATAATAAGCTTCATACCCCCTCATATTTATTGATGCTCCTTATTTGATATTTTGTATGGTTGGTCAACAAATCTTGGAACAGATCAATGGGTTTTAATTTGGTTTTACTAATTTTTAAAGTTTGAACCTTTTGTTCACAAAAAGACTCAGTCATTCCGTAGTATTTCTGCTTTTCCTTACACATTTGTCTAATAACATGCTATATTATTCACAAAATGAGTTGACCATCAGTCTAAAGATAAGTTGATGCAAGCATTCAATTCCCTTTTGGTGGCTAAAAATTGTTATTATAGGATGTTGCTCAAGCCCACCACTCTTTATGTCCATTGATGTTTTTATATTTACTTATTAGTGGGGAAAGAAAGCAAATTAGCCTCACTAGGATGAAGTTTAATGAGCAAATGCAGATTCACACAATAAATTGGTTATAATGTTGGATAGTTAGTTGCTAGGGTTGTGATTACACGAAACTAGAGAAAATGGAGACATCTTCATTTAAGTTTTAATTAAGAATGAATCTCATTAAGATACAGTATATACGGTTTATACAGCATGCAAAGCATACACAGAATATACAGCATTTACAACACACCCACTATATACAGTATATATATCATATATAGTATACACAGCACACAACACATAAGGTATATACAATGTGTGCAGTATGTGCACTATGGAAGGCTTCCTATCCACTCTTCCTTTTGTCTTTGGACACAATATATAAAAATGTACACTTGTTTCCCACAGTATTTATATATGATTTAAAAAGTCAACTCCATAAAGATAAGCAAGATGGTAAATTTGTAACATACCCAAGTATTAATAGTTTTAACTAAAATACTTAATAATGAAGCTATTTCTGTGTTAATTCAGAAACACACTTTTATATGCCATAAGATGGGACTCAAAAGATATGGTCAATCTACTTTTGGATGAAGGCATTGACTTTTTCTTTAAAGATGTATTTGGGTGGACTGCATTACGGTATGCTATTGAAGGCACAAGTAAAGGGTAAGTGTTCGCATTAGAATGCTAGTAAACACTAACTTGTAATTCAAATTAACCACAAAGTCTTCATCTTCTCTCACACAATATTTCATTGTTGACTCTAGGTTCCTTTGGAATAGCAGTGACCATCCAACATGAAAAAGATATACTATTAGAAGTAGAAACAAGGGATGATTTTTTTTTATCTCTTGACTTGGCTTGAAAATGCTGAAGATTGAACCAAGCACCTCATCTGCTACGGTCAATCCTGGCACTGACCTACATCTCCATGTGGGACTTTCCAGATCTTCAGCATTATTGAATCTAATATTTTTCCTTTTATTCAAGTATAATCTTCATAAAGTGTACACAGACACACACACACACACACACACACACACACATTCCAGTGTTTGATATTCTAATTAGCTGTTTCATTCTTCAGACATGGTTATGCAGAATGTTGTGTTTCTGATCAATTTTTATTTATTATTATTTAAATCTTGAAAATAATGGTTTCTGGTTTCTTAACTCCCAGGGAGAGAGCTCTCCTTTGAAACACAGATGGAGAAGAAGGCATTCTGGTCCCTCTTTTTCTTCTACAGGTTCTGTTGCTGCAGTGTCAATATTAGCTCTGCTCCTGGAGAACAATAGTGGTTGACCTTGATAACCAGGTTTCCTTTGTTGAATCAGATTCTTAATGCTTTATGTTAATTCACACTTACATTGAACACTTAGTGTATTTTAACTGAGTTATTAGTCCCATGGTGTTAGTGCTTTTCTTTGACCGCTGGGTTTTTTTAGTTTGTGCCATGCTCATGGCTAGTAATCCTTCTTATTAATTTAGAACCTGATGTGGAGTCCACATGCTAGTTTAACCCAGACCTTCAAGTTTTATTAACTTTGAAGAATTTGTCCATCTCTTCTGGTAGAAATTATGACTTGGAATAATTCTAAGCTGTTAAAAATGTTCAAATCATGTTGTAAGAAACACCAGGAGTCTGCTAGAACTCCAATTGCAGATCCCATTGCATTTTGTGCATCATTTCCTAGGGGCTAGAAGACCCAATGTCATCTTTCCCTGGGTAGTTGCCAGCTTCAGACTCTATTTAAGAGAACTGGTTCATATTACAAGCTATTGGAACCCATGTATCAAATATGAGTTTATTTTCCAAAGCATTTGGAGATAAACAGGACAATCAATCATTCCAACAAGGATCTACACGTCTGGAGTTTGATTAGGTAGAGGAGGGCTGGGGGTAACCAAGGTGTGGTTTTAGAAAGTTTTAGTTTTCAGCCTTTGGTGATTTACATTTCAGTAACAGTGCAGAGCACAATCAACTCATCTAATGGAAAGAAATCACATGATAAAAAACTTCAATTTTCAAGCTGTTAAATAGCTCCCATTTCTAAATCATAAGTCATAAAATTATATGAAAAATATTGAAAATTAGGGAATGTGGTACTTAACCTTAATTATCAAGTGACACAGGTTAGAGTCACTTGGAAAGGAAATGTCATTGAGTGATCCCGTAGATTAGATTGACCTATAGGATGGTCAGTGGAGAATTGTCTTGATGTGGGAATTCCCAGCCTGCTTTGAGCAGCTCCATTCCCTAGGCAGGTGTCCTGAATTGTGTAAGAACAGAGTTAATGAGAAGCATGAATTTGAATTCATTTCTTTCTGCTTCTGATGGTGGATGTGCTGCAACTACTGCCTCAAATTTCCCGCAATAATGATGTACCATTGTGTGTGAAAATAAACACTAACTTTCTTATGTCAGGCTATCTTATCATGGCAACATAACAACGAAAGGATTTCATGATTTCTGGACAGCTATAATATGTGATTATAAGACCATGGAAGGAAATAACACATTGGGTTTTATTTGATTATTATGATAATGCCTTTTAAGATTCTGAAAAAAATTAACATGGTATAAAATGTTTTATTTCATATCAATTTTAAAATAGTAATTTTATGTTTTTTCCCCACATGTCAGTAGCCGAGAGATTCTCATGAACTATGATGAAAAGTTACGTAGAAAAAATAAAAATGGCATTCCAGGTAAGGTTTATGAGAAAGATAAGTGAATATTAAACTCATGGTCAGCACACATCCAGTGCAAACCAACACTTTTATTACTTGTGTTCTAAGCTTGCGTAATTGAAACTGCCCCACATATTTTAAATATTTTAATTTAGGCAATAGCACTAACATTCTGTTGCCATGATTTTGTTATCATTCACCAAAGTTGTCTCTTGTTATAATAAGCAACATAGTGACCTTACTGAATGAATGCACTTTTGTCTATGTCCAAACAGGATTCAGTTATCCCGGACTGTCTCCCACCTTATTGTATATCTGAAATTGGTTTTGAACTCCTGATCTAAGCTCTTCTGATTTCTTAGTAGTTGAGGTTAGACACGTGTAGCACATACTCAGCAGTTTTCTTTATTAAAATCAGTAACTTTTTGTCAAACTAGGGATTGAATCCAGAACCTCATGTCTTTTGTTAACTGGTAATTCTTTCATATGCATTTTAAATATTATTTATTTATTCCCTTTTTATCTAGATCATAGTCCTCCACCCCTCCTTTCTTTCCAGACATATCCTTACCAATCCCTCCCTTTATTTCCCATCCCTTATCCTCAGGGAAGGAAAAGTCCTCCTTGGTTACCACCCCACCCTGGGACATCCAGCCTCAGTAGGCCTAAACACATCCTTTCCCACATAGGCACAACCAGGTAGTCTAGTTATGGTAAGGGGATCCAATAGCAGACAACTGAGTCAGGGACAATCTCCACTCCAATTGTTATGGGACCCACATGAAGACTAAGCTGTGAGTCTATACAAATGTGGAGGGGGCCTAGGTCCAGCCCCTGCATGTTCTTTGGTTGGTGATTCAGTCTCTGTAAACCCCTGTAATCCCAGGTTAGTATCCTGTGTCCCTGACCCCTCCAGCTCATTCAATGTTATCCTGAACTCTTAAATAAGATGCTCCAAGCACTTCTTAATGCTTGGCTGTGTATCTCTGCATCTGCTTCCATCAGCAGCTAGGTGAAGCTTCTAGTGAAAGACTTATGCTACGGTCCTGTCTACAAGCATATCATTAATAGTTTCAGAGATTGGTTCTCTTACATGGGATGTGTTTTGAGTTGGGCAGTCCTTTATTGAACTTTCCTTCAATTTTTACTCCCTCTTTATCCCTGCATTGATATGTTGTGAGTGGGTTAATGTCGCTCTCCCTGCACTGGAGTCCTACCTGGTTACAGGTGAAGCCATTTAAATCTCCATTTACCCCGCTTAAAGGAGTATCAGCTAGAATGGAAGCTGCCCTGTCCCAAGGCTACTCCAAGAGATGAATCAATTACTATTCTCACTCACAACCCTCTCCCACAGCTGCTCTCTCCACACCTGGTACTCCTTCCCTGCTCCTCACCTCACCCCTCTTCCACCCAGTTCCCTTCCTCCAGCTATCTCTAATTTGTTTACTCTTCTGAGTGAAATTCATACACCTTGACTTCAGTCCTCTCTATTATTTAGTTTTTAGGTGTCTGTGAATTGTAGTGTGGTCATCCTGTGCTTTATGGCTAATGTCCACTTACAAGTGACTACATAACATCTATGTGTGTCTGGGTTTGGGTTCACTTGGGATGATATTTTCTAGTTCCATCCATTTGCCTATTGTCAGAGTAATATATTTTTAACATTTTAGATTTTAACTGATCTATTTGAATGCATTTCTTTTTTTACATAGAATACAAGAAATTTGAAGACAACTCGTTAGACAAGTAAGAATCATATAATTATAAAAGTCATGTTTTCTAACCAAGGGGTTACCAAGTATTTTACTCTGTAGTTCCCCCAATATTTGTATTTGACAGTTATTTCTTATAACCACCATAATAAATGGTTAGTTTTTTTCTATTGTAACTTACTTTCGAATTATATGATTGTCACTCAGAATAGTGCTTCCATGAGATGACTATCAGCCTACTTTGGTTCCTCATGTACTTCCTTACTCATTTCCAGATTGACAGGAGTCCACAGAAGCTTTAAAACCTAGATACAAAGCATCAAATTTCAATGTTGAATGAAAATGTATTACAAGGTTTCTGTTTTGTTTTCATTGGGAAAACCATTTCCAATGATCACATAGACATTTGGATATATATTTATTTATTTATTTCAATTAACTTTAAAAGATTTATGATATTTCAAGGAACTCCTTTTACTGTTTTAAGGTGAAGGAGAATTAATAATTTCTTGAGAATTAATAGCTGCTTTCATTACAGAAAAACATGGCATCAACATTTGAAGCATGCTTTCATTGGGTTAAAATCGCACAAGTGTTGTAAACCACTGAATAGGTTTTGAAATCTGCATTCACTTTAAGCAGTTTGTGAAGTCAAGTTCATTAAAGGCCCTGTCAACATTTACTTTGTCACTATTGGTATGGAACAGACATTTAGCCTTTTGCAGATTAGAAGAGGCAGAGGCAAAGAGGAAACTGAAATTTAGACTTTTTGTTGTAAATAAAAAGCCAATCTCTACTGATATCAAATGTGATTATGAAATGTAATTCAGTATGCACACTTTTGTATGTTTTTAAGATGTTCACTCCCCCATTTTGATTGTGGATTTGCTCTGTAGGCACCCCAATGATCCTACTTCTGGATCCAACTTGCCTAAATCAAGTGAGAATGCATGTGATTTTGATTATGAGGTAAAATATTGCATCTTAAACTTGATTTGTTTGTACAGAAATGTATTTCTCTGGTGTTTATGTTTGGAATTCTGTAGTGTCTACTTTTTCTAATTTTATTGATAATAAAGATACTAGCTACTGGATAAAGACATTTTCCCAAGACTGTGACTAGAAACAATTGAACATTTTTTTAATTTAATAAACAACAAAGTTCAAGTAACTCTTTTGAGTGAAATATATTGTTTGAGATAATTGTATTAGAAGCATAATTTCCATAAAAAGTTTTAAAATATAAGCAATGTATTTAAATAAATGCTACTCATCATGATTTATAACACTTGCTCGTGTGATATTATCACAGAATCATAATGAAGAAAATATTCCCACCAGAGCATGCAAAATTATTTATGGAAGATGGATATCTGCTTGTAAAACTATCTCCAGCAAGATGGATATCTCATGTCATTTGTCAGGCTATCCACTTTAGCATTCATGTTCTTGTGCAGTAGCTGAAGGCATCATTTTTGTTATTTGATGTCTCCTTTTAAAGGTAGACCTCAAATCCTTTGTCCTACTGCCAGAGCTGCAGGACCATCTCCAACATTCAGAGTTATATTCTACTACACATCAACTCCCCATCATGTTTGCTCTTTGGAACTTGTAGAAAAAGCTGACCAAGATTCTTGCCATATTTCTCTTTCCTAATGTGAATACCAGATACAGATTTAAATTTATTTCAGCTACATTTAAAAAGGATTTCTTCAAAAACCATCTGGAAGGGTAGTGATAGCTTGATGTTTTCATAATAGATTACTTTCCTCAACCATGAAAAACCGTTTTATAAGGCATAATTAGAAAATGAATTATTTTGCTGTTTATAGGTTGATAGAAATGCTGGATAAACTTTTAAATGAGATCTTAAATTTCTTTCTTACCTAAAATAGTAGTTATAAGAAGCTAATATATAATCACATAAAGTTTCTCTTTTAGAATTTTAAACTTTTATTTGAGGATGCAAACTTTTTACATTGCCAAAATCATCCTTCAGTTCCAGGAGGGAAGTGATCCTCTTTATCTAACATGCAAATCTTTTTAGACATGTTTAAAAATGCATGGGTGCAGCTGTTCTGTCATGTCTAGGAGACAGTAATCTGCAGTAGGTGTCCAGGTCCTCGGGCTCTTTCATTTTTTGTCTCCTATTCTGTGATGTTCTCTGAATCTTGGGACTAGGGGATGAAGCTTTAAATATGTAAGGTAGGATCAAGCACCCAACAGTGACCACTTATTTTTATTTTAACAGTTGTGGCTTTCCAATAGTCTCCATATGCTACAAAGGAAACTTTTCTTGAGAGGGGTGATAGCTATACTCATTGGTGGGTATTAGAAACAGAAATTATAATGGTTGGGGAAAATGGAAGTAGTAGGTTTTCTAGATTGTATGACCTCTAATCAATGATTGTTTGGCTAGATTTGCAGTACCAGGTGTGAGTTGCCTTTTCCTGAATAAGACTCAGAATTAAGCTTGACAGGTATTGGTTACCACTAAGAATCAAGTACTACTATTGAATCATTAAAGATACTTTTCTGGGCTAGTCATTGTTGTGGTTTGTAGGCTCTGCAGCTCGGCAAAACTATTGACTTTTCTATCCTGGCAGTTTGTATAGATTTTGTGAAAGTCATTCTTCAAGAAAATATTCTACACAACTTCATGGTCAACTTCTCCCAGTTGAGTCTTATCTTTAGCAATACAGCCCTGTCTTCAATTTAGTTCTTGGAAGAAACCAAGGACAACCTCAATTTATTTTGGGGGGATTCTATTACTCACTGATCAATAACTCAAAGGGAGTTTTCAAATGCATGGCACTGAATATTTTAATAGAGAGTCTTTGGCTCTTGGAGAAGTAGCATCTCACAAAACAGATTATCTTGATTTAAATTTTATATGTCTATAATTTCCAAAACTCCTTTGGTGACATTTCTCACCAACATAGCTAAATATACCTAAAACAGCATGTTGGATGAGGGTTTTCAAATATTCTAAGTAGTACTGGCCTCTCTTTCCTCTCTCTATATTTTGCTCTCCTCCTGTAGTTAAAAATCCCATGCCCCACTTTTCCCTTTCTAGCCACATGCATCCTCTGACCCCATTCTCTAAAGTACCTCCATGTGGTCTGTCTCTGCTCTCCTATCTTCTGTGGTTTCTATTGTTAGAAGCCATCTACTTGTAACATCTAGAATTACAGTTTTGAAATTGAAGTGACCTTCCTTGTTTATTCAAAAATGTAAGTTCGGGAAATATTTCAGATAGAGGAAAAACATTGTTTGTGAAATCAGTTTTATGTTTGGATTGGAAAATTGTGGACAGGGAAAATTTTAGGTTTATTTTATTGTTTATATTTCATTGGTGGTGCTTAAAGATAAATTATTTTTAAAAAATGGAATGCTCATTCTCAAAATTGAATGTAAGAGTATGGTAATCTAAGGTTAACTTCTTTTACAAAATATGTAAAAGTATGCATATTTGTCTATGTACACGTCTCTTGTAAACATCCATGTTTGTTTTACATGGTGGTGGAAAATAGACTGCATCTAGGCAGCATGTATAAGCTTTGCTACTGAAATAATTGTACTTTCAGGGACACTCTGGTTTTATGTATAGTTTCATTAAAATGGAAAGTTCACATATCTTAAAATGAACAAGAAAACATTAAAATGAACAAGAAAACATTAATTATTTTATTTTTGGTATTGATTTTAGCTGAATATTTCTAAGTGTGCTCTCACTACATGTCCTAGTAACATATGTGGGGCTGGAGATCAAGAAGACAAAAGTGAAGCAAAAGCAACAGTAGGTGGTAAGAACTATATTCCATTAAAATGTTATGAGACAGAATGTTTACTTATACCATGAACACTGACAAAATATAATGGCCCAAAATTTTTCTTTTAATGAATAACAATGAAAAGTGGAAGTGAAATGCCTCCAATCGTACCTCTCATCAATCGATCTTTAAAAATAGGTAAAACAGAAAAGTCACCAAAGAAGTTAAATTATGATTGCCAGTACATAATATTTTAATATGTAAGGACTCTGGGGAAATAAGAAAAAATGAATATAAGAAATAAGTTATGTAAAGGCAAAGAGAACAGGTGAATAAAAAAACAGAATATAATAATAAAGAAGGGGCCCCAGAGCTCCCTGCTCCCAAATCTTTGGGAGAAAAAGCTGAACTGCAGAAGTGCAGAAAATCCTGAGACTGCAGGGCAGGACAGACTGCCACTTCTAACCACCTTTGCCCACATCCCTAGCCCAAGAGGAAACTGCATAATACATCTGGACACAGGAATATAAGAACAATCAATCTGCAGGAGCCCTGCAGTCCAGATCTGCCCCTAGAACTGAACTGAACGGGTCAAACAGCTCCCTGCACCAAAGTACCATGGGGGTGAGAGCTAGATCCTCAGAAGTGGACACTCCTATGAAGCCAGAGGAAACTACTCTGTGCTCATATTCCCAAATCAAGAGGAAAATGCCTAGTGCCATATGTGCCCCCTGTGCACAAGGACCTAGAAGCAGTAGGGGCAGGACCCTTCCAGTTGTTGCCCTCATGGAGAGCTTCTGTTCCCATAACTGGCTGAAAGAAAACAGGAAAATAGGTCTACAGGAGTGCTGACACACAGGCCCACAGGAAGGTAAAACCACCATCAGGAACAGCAAGACAAGCTAACACCAGAGACAACCTGATGGCGAGAAGCAAGCCCAGGAAACCAAGCAACAGAAACCAAGACTACTCGGTATCATCAGAGGCCAGTTCTCCCACCAAAGCAAACACTAGATAAGCAAGACCTAGATTTAAAACCACATTTTATCATGATGATGGAGGACTTTAAGAAGGACACAAATAACTCCCTTAAGGAAATACAGGACAACACAAGTAAACAACTAGAAGCCCTTAAAGAGGAAACACAAAAATCCCTTAAAGAACTACTGGGAAAAACAACAAACAGGAGAAGGAAATGAACAAAACCATCCAGGAGATAAAAACAGAAATAGAAATAATAAAGAAAGCACAAAGGGGGACAACCCTGGATATAGAAAACCAAAGGAAGAGACAAGGAGCCATAGATACAAGCATCACCAACAGAATACAAGAGATAGAGGAGAGAATCTCAGGAGTAGAAGATACCATAGAAAGCATCGACACAACTGTCAAAGATAATGTAAAATGGAAAAAGCTCCTAGTTTGAAACATACAGGAAATCCAGGACACAATGAGGAGATCAAACCTAAGGATAGTAAGTATAGAAGAGAATGAAGACTCCCAACTTGAAGAGCCAGTAAATATCTTCAACAAAATCATAGAAGAAAACTTCCCTAACCTAAAGAAAGAGATGCCGATAAACATATAAGAAGCCTACAGAAATCCAAATAAATTGGACCAGAAAAGAAATTCCTCCTATCACATAATAGTCAAAACACTAAATGCACAAAAAAGAAAGAATATTAAAAGCAGTAAGGGAAAAAAGTCAAGTAACATATAAAGGCAGACCTATCAGAATTATACCAGACTTCTCTCCAGAGACTATGAAAGTCAGCCGATCCTGGACAGATGTCATACAGACCTTAAGAGAACACAAATACCAGCACAGGTTACTATATCCAGGAAAACTATTAATTAAAATTGAGGGAGAAATCTAGATATTCCACGAAAAAAAACAAATTTACATGATATCTTTCTACAAATCCAGCCCTACAAAGGATAATAAATGGCAATGCCCAACACAAGGAGGGAAACTACACCCTAGAAAAAGCAAGAAAGTAATCCCCTTGTAACAAAACCAAAAGAAGAGAAGCACACAAACATAATCCCACCTCTAAAAATGAAAATAACAGGAAGAAACAATCACTATTCCTTAATATCTCTCAATATCAATGAACTGAATTCCCCAATAAAAAGACCCAGATTAACAGACTGGATACATAAAGAGGACCCAGTATTTTGCTGCCTACAGGAAAAACACCTCTGAGTCCAGGACAGACACTACCTCAGAGTAAAAGACTGGAAAACCATTTTCAAATCAAATGGTCTGAAGAACCAAGGTAGTGTAGCCATTCTAATATCGAGTAAAATCGACTTTCAACAAAAGTCATCAAAAAAGCTAAGGAAGGATACTTCATATTCATCAAAGGAAAAATCCACCAAGATGAACTCTCAATCAAAAATATCCATGCTCCAAATACAAGGGCACCTACATACATGAAAGGAACCTTACTAAAGCTCAAAGCACACATTACACCTCATACAAAAATAGTAGGAGATTTCAATACCCCACTCTCATCAACAGACTGAACATGGAAACAGAAATTAAACAGAGACATAGACAGACTAAGAGAAGTCATGAAGCAAATGGACTTAACAGATATTTAGAGAACATTCCATCCTAAAACAAAAGGATATACCTTTTTCTCACTACCTCATGGTACCTTCTCCAAAATTGACCATATAATCATTCACAAAACAGGCATCAACAGATACAGAGTTAGAAATAATACCATGCATCCCATCAGACCAACACATACTAAGGCTGGTCTTCAATAACAACAATCAGGAAAGAATGCCCATGTATCTATGTAGCAATGCTCTACTCAATGATAGCTTGATCAAGGAAGAAATAAAGAAATTCAAGACTTCATAGAATTTAATGAAAATGAAGGTGCACTTATGGGACACAAAATTATGCTAAGAAGAAAACTCAGTTCTGAGTGCCTGCAGAAAGAAACAGGAGAGAGCATGCATCAGCAGCTTGACAGCACACCTAAAAGCGCTAGAACAAAAAGAAGCAAATACACCCAGGAGGAGTAGAAGTCAGGAACTAATCAAACTCAGAGCTGAAATCAAATAGAAACAAAAAGGATTACACAAAGAATCAGCAGAACCAAGAACTGGTTCTTTGAGAAAATCAACAAGATAGATAAACCCTTACCCAGACTGACCAAAGGGCATAGAGAGTGTGTCCAATTTAACAAAATCAGAAATGAAAAGTGAGACACAACAACAGAATCAGAGGAAATTCAAAAAAAATCATCAGATTCTAAACAGAAGCATATATTGAACAAAACTTGAAAATATGGAGGAAATGGGCAGTTTTCTAGACAAATACCAGGTACCAAAGTTAAATCAGGAACACATAAACCATTTAAACAACCCCATAACTCTTAAAGAAATAGAAGCAGTCATTAAAAGTCTCCCAACCAAAAAGAGCCCAGGAACAGGTAGGTTTAGTGCAGAATTCTATCAGACCTTCATAGAAGACCTCATACCAATATTGTCCAAAATATTCCACAAAACTGAAACAGTCAGTGCACTACCAAATTCCTTCTATGAAGCCACAAATTCCCTTATGAATATCAACACAAAAATACTCAATAAAATTCTTGCAACCCAAATCCAAGAACACAACAAAACGTTCATCCATCATGATCAAGTAGGCTTCATCACAGATATGCAGGTATGGTTCAATATATGGAAAACCATCAACATAATTCACTATATAAACAAATTCAAAGATAAAAAACACATGATCATTTCATTAGATTCTGAAAAAGATTTTGACGAAATTCAACAACACTTCATGATAAACATTCTGGAAAGAACAGGAATTCGAGTCCCATATCTAAACAGTAAAAGCAATATACAGCAAACCAGTAGCTAACATTAAACTAAATAGAGAGAAACTTGAAGCAATCCCACTAAAATCAGGGACTAGACAAGGCTGCCCACTCTCTGCCTATTTATTCAATATAGTTCTTGAAATCCTAGCCAGAGCAATCAGAAAACAAAAAGAGGTCAAAGGGATGCAAATTGGAAAGGAAGAAGTCGAAATATGACTATTTTCACATGATATGATAATATACTTAAGTGACCCCAAAATTTCCACCAGAGAACTACTAAGCCTGATAAACAACTTCAGCAAAGTGGCTGGGTATAAAATTACACACACACACACACACACACACACACACACACACACACACACACACACACAAAATCAGTAGCCTTCCTCTATACAAAAGATAAATGGGCTGAGAAAGAAATTAGGAAAACAACACCCTTCATAATAGTCCCAAGTAATATAAAAAAACTTCGGTGTGACTTTAAACAAGCAAGTGAAAGATCTGTATGACAAGAACTTCAAATCTCTGAAGAAAGAAATGAAGAAGATCTCAAAAGATGGAAAGACCTTCCATGCTCATGGATTGGCAGGATTAATATAGTAAAAATGGTCATTTTACCAAAAGCAATCTACAGATTCAATGCAATCCCCATCAAAATTCCAATTCAGCTCTTCAGACAGTTAGTCAGAACAATTTGCAAGTTCATCTGGAATAACAAAAAACCAAGGAGAGCTAAAACTATCCTCAACAATAAAAGGACTTTTGGGGGAATCACCATCCCTGACCTCAAGCAGTACTACAGAGCATAGTGATCAAAACAAAACAAAAAAACTGTATGGTATTGGTACAGAGACAAGCAAATTGACCAGTGGAATAGAATTGAAGACCCAGAAATGAACTCACATACCTATGGTCACTTGATTTTTGACAAAGGAGGCAAAATCATCCAATGGAAAAAAGACAGCATTTTCAACAAATGGTGCTAGTTCAACTGGATGTAGAAGAATGCAAATCGATCCATTCTTATTGCCCTGTACAATTCTTAAGTCCAAATGGATGAAGGATCTCCATAAAAACCAGATACACTCCAACTAATAGAATAAAAAGTGTGGAAGAGTCTCACACATTGGCACTGGAGAAAATTTCCTGAACAGAACACCAGTGGCTTATTCTCTAAGATGAATAATCAACAAATGTGATCTCATAAAGATAAATGGGGTACAGAGCTAAACAAAGAATTCACAGCTGAGGAATATCGAATGTCTGAGAAGCACCTAATATACTGTTCAATATCCTTCATCAACAGGGAAATGCAAATCAAAACATCCCTGAGATTCCACCTCACAACAGTCAGAATGGCTAAGATCAAAACTCAGGGGACAGCAGATGCTGATGAGGATAGGGAGAAAGAGGAACACTCCTCCATTGTTGCTGGTACAACCTCTCTGGAAATCAGTCTGGAGGTTCCTCAGAAAGTTGCACACTGCACTACCTGAGGACACACTATACCTCTCTTGGGTATATACCCAAAAGGTGCTCCAACATGCAACTAAGACACATGCTCCACTATGTTCACAGAAGCCTTATTCATAGTAGGCAGAAGCTGGAAAGAAACCAGATGTCCTTCAACAGAGGAATGAATACAGAAAATATGATACATCTACACAATGGAGTATTACTTAAACCAAAAGCAATGACTTCATGAAATTCATAGGCAAATGGATGGAACTAGAAAATATCATCCTGAGTGAGGAAACCCAATCACAGAAAAACACACATGGTATGTACTCTATGTACTCATTGATAAGTGGATATTATCCCTAAAGATCAAATTACCCAAGATGCAATGCACAGACCACATGAAACTCAAGAAGAATGACCCAAATGTGGATGCTTCACTCCTTCTTTAAAATTGGAACAAAAATATCCATAGGAGGTGATAGGGAACCAAAGTTGAGAGAAGAGACTGAAGGAATGGCCATTCAGAGCTTTGCCCCATATGTGGCGATACACACACACACACACACACACACACACACACACACACACACACACACACATACAGCCACCAAAACTAGATAAGATGGATGAAGCTAAGAAGTACATGCTGAGAGGAACCGGATATAGATCTCTCCTGAGAGACACAGCCAGAACATCTCAAATACAGAGGCCAATGCCAGCAGCAAACCACTGAATTGAGAACAGGACTCCAGTTGGAGGAGTTAGAGAAAGGACTCAAACAGCTGAAGGGGCTTGCAGCCCCATAAGAACAACGATGCCAACCAACCAGAGCTTCCAGGGCTAAATCACTTCCCAAAGTCTATACATGGACTGACCCTGGGCTCCAACAGCATTAGTAGGAATGAATAACCTTATTAGGGCACCAGTGGAAGGGGAATCCTTTGTTCCTGCCAAGGTTGGACTCCAAGTGTAGGGCATTATTTAGGGAGGGTGGTAATTGGGGTGGGTGGGGAGGGTAACACCCATAAAGAGGGCGAGGGGATGGGTTAGGGAATTGATGGACAGGAAACAGAGAAAGGGAATAACATTTGAAATGTAAATAAGAAATACCTAATTTAATAAAATTGAAAGAAAAAAGAAGGGAATAATAAATAATAAGTAAAATAAATAAATTATGCAAGGCAAATAAAGAAAAATGGATAAAGATTTTATTGTACAGAGTAGAAAGCAATGATGCAAGTAGACAAGAATATAAAAAAAGATAGATCATTGTCTTCATGCCTCAAATGAGAGGTAGGAAAAAAATCCTCGAATCTTCCTTACAGTCTCCTTGTTGCCAAGAAAACAATCCATTACTGACAAACTCCATGTCCTCAATTATACATTGTCGTAGTCAGTGTCAGGTAAGCTGCCGTTACAGGAAGATATAGAATAAAACACAAGGTTTGGTCAAGAGCAAATAATAGTATTAGGTGTAGAAAGTTTAGGAAGTCATAGCCAGACATGATAGGGAGAACTACAGGGCAGAATCCAAACATAAGCTGAAGCAGGGAGATGTTGAAGAAGACATCATAGAAACCAGTATTTATTAAAATTTAGGAATTTGTAGTCAATGTTAAAAACAGATTATATTGTTCAGTTTGCCAAAAAAAACCTCTGCATTTGCATATTTTTCTAGGCAATGGCAATCAGCTACGTTCTGAGTATCCACATTATACTATTTTTTAACTAATTTTAAGTAAACATAGAAGGGGGACTTTTATGTTATAGTGACGATGGAAGAGTCTCAAGAGAAAGAATGTATTTGCCTTTACTTTTGAGCATAAAATAGCAATCATGGAAGGAGGAAAGAGAGGAAGAAACAGAAATAGAAATATAGGACATTAGTGGTAATTCATGGTAGGAATAAACAAGTAAATAGAATATGCAATACTGGAAATTTGAATTCAGACTGGTATCCACTGTCTGCAATGAAAGTTAATTTCCAAATGGGACTATTGCCTGTGTGCAATTGCTTTATAACTCACATGATACAATCATACAGCTTTAGGAATTAAATATATGTTCAACTCATTTACTTTGTAGCAAAATTGTGCCATAGAGTAAATATTTTGTAGTATTTGTTTTATATGTAGCTGGTAAGGGCTTTTTAATTCTTCAATGAAAAGTCATTTAAAAACTTTGGCAATCATGCTCAAAAGTTAAAATTGCGTTAAATTGCAATTTAGGTTCATATACCTCCTAAAACTGCCCACTAAAATTTTAAGTAATATGAGTCAAAATAAAGTCATAATAATAATAATCTGCATCCGTGTTCATACTGTTCATAGACTATCTCTATGAACAGTTATCCTACACATGACTATATAAGTTGAAAAGTCCACAGCAGTTTTTTGGATAGTGATTTATGTTTGTCTGAAAAGTTCTTCTAGATCTGAGTCACCTGAATTATATAAAAAGTGATGCTCAATTCTTGTAGTCTTCTCACTTCAATTATGACAAATTTTTTTGTTAAAGTTAAATGCTGATTTTTATAATCCATATTGATAGTTATAATATACCTATGTTTATGTATTATTCATTTTATTTTAAATTGTGTATTATATATTGTATATACTCTATATTTTATATCTCATATATAGTATATTACATATTAACTATTATACATTACATATCATGTAATATATTATATAATATATATTACTATTGGATTTAATAATTGATATATTATCTTGGGGTCTTACTTTTGAACCTTACAATTATCTTATGATTTTCTATCGATGCCAGCTTTACTTCCTAACTGAACCAAAATAGAACAATCAATAAAAAAATCTAGCAAACTCAAATTTTAAATTACCATTCCCAAAGTTACTCATAAGAATTTTGTCCCACACAAATTCTGCTTGAATTTATGGTCAATGTTGTCATGAAATATGATTGATAATTTATCTTTTTGATATTTTAGACTCATCTATAAAACATCACACATCAAAGGTAATAGTATACACATTTATATCATATAATTTCAAACTTCATGAAATACAGAAGTTATTAATTATCCTTTCTAATGCTATACAGCATGGCACTGAAAAGGCAGATTCTACCGCATATGATGAATCAGAATCAAATCAGGAGGAATCAACTCTGACAGGTGAATCATACAATGTTGGTGTCAATGGTTCAACATAATTTGAAATATTCACACTATTTTCTTTTCTTTTGCTCCTCCCCCAATTCTCAATTGATTACTTTTCTATCAATGTAAGGATTTTGGCTAGTTTGATGTGTAGTTCTTGTGTGTAACCTGCCCTCTGGTAATACTAAACTAATATCAATTCTTCTGATAAATTAACATATTTCTAGACAAGTTCTAATATCATTAAAGTCCTTTTATACTTTCAATGATGACAATGTCATACTCATAATTTTTAACCTACACCTGCCTAAATGTATCAATAATTCTCAAGTCTGGTAGGTGTTCAGTAAAAACAACCATAAATATTTACACTATGCTAGTCTTAGAACAATACATTTGACTAAGTACTAATGATTTAGGTATGAAATCAAGAGAATGGTCAGTCTACACGTGTGATGGGAAATAGTACAGCTAGTGTGGGAATGAGAAGGAAAGACATTGAGTAGATATGTATTTATAAAAAGAATTATGACTAAAAAAGAAATTGGGTTAAACAAAAAAAGGTCTTTTATTTATGTAAGATAAAGATTAACCTAAAAAAATAAAAAATTAAAAAAGATTAATCTAGAAAGACTTCTCATATTACAGTCAGCCTTGAATGATTACACTCCTGATAGTGGATGCAAGCTTTACACATGATAAACAGTAGCCAATAAATAATTCAATTACTAGCTCTTTTTGTAAAGGGAATATCAGCAGTTAGGTTAGTTTAACTTTATCCATTATACCTAATGATATTAGTATTTAATGTGAAACTGTTCCTTAGTGTCATGTTTGAAATTTTTTCTAAAGGTTTGTTCTTACATATGGCTAAATTTAAATGAGATGTGTGGATGTATTTAGCATGGTGCCATCTTACTGCCTCTGTAAGTCAAGTACTCAATAATTAGCCCACTAGAAGTAGCTCAGGGAATACAAATATCTAACTCAATACTACACTTAATTCAAACAATTGTTTGAGAAATGAATTATTTTTGATGGTTTTATAAAATATAAGTGGTTAAAAGGAAAATTTATATATACATACATAAAAATAGAATCTTTCATGGCTTAACTAAATAATAACTATTTGCCAACAGAATCAGACTTATTTACCACTGAATCACTAGAAGAGAATGTCTCCGATGACAGTGAAAATATTCAGCCATTGGTATGAAGATAGTTTTATTATTTTATTCAATGCTGTTTGATTTTGTTTAATTGCGTGGCCTTGGGCAATAAGGACTTGCGTATTTGTTTCCCTTTTCTAAACTTAGTTGTCAGTACTTGAAACAATTTAACCAATTACAAAACTTAGCATGTTATTAAAATTTATGCCAGTCTAAAGGTAAAATTCCATTTTTAGACTGTGACAAAATTCGTTCCAAATATTGTCTCTGCTATTTTCAGTGTATCCTTCCAGTACAATGAATATGTAAGATCAAATTTTAGCTTATGGTCTAAACATCTGCAGGTATGAGCTACTGTATTTGATACATGATAAAGGACAATGTTTCACATTCAAGTATGTAGTTAATTATTATCAATATTAATGCTAATTTTTGTTTTTTTAATCTATAGTGTCTTCAGACTCTGTTGAGGGAAGGAATAGAGTTACATAATTAATCCTAGTGCGTTTTTAGCAAAGTTCTTTCTTCCTTTAGAGGCCCTTTGGTGTTTGAGTGCCTCCCAACAGCTGTGATTAATTATCTTTACGATCATTATAACTATATTTGTAATCTCCTTTTGAGATGAATGTTTGACTTCTCTGAATGGGGTTTCTTTGAGAAGATTGACTGTGCAATGTAGAACTAGAAAGAATGTCACAAGTTTCAGCCTAGAGATTGTCACCAGAAACAACTGAGGAAAGGAAAGGAAGCAAACAAGCTGAGCAGCATTCCTCCTCCTCCTCCTCCTCCTCCCCCTCCTCCTCTTCCCCCTCCTCCTCCTTCTCCTCCCCCTCCTCCTCCTCCTCACCTGCCTCCTCCTCGTCTGCCTCCTCCTCTTTTCTGTTTGTTTTGAGAAAGGTTTTCTCTCTGTATCGCTGGGTATCTTGGAACTCCTTCTATATACCAGGCTGTTGTCAAACTTAAAGATCCATCTACCTCTTCATCCTGAGTGCTACGATTAAAAACATGCATCCCCAAGAGAAGCACATGCATTATTTCTGCCATTGAATGTCATAAAGATGGTAAATGCTGTATTGTATAAGTAAAATTAAATGTTGCCAAACACGAAATACAAAATTCCTTCTGGGAAATCTTATTTAGAACAGCTATGTTCATGTATATACACATTTCCTTTGGCCTACAGGACCAAGTTATGTAGTCAGCGCCATTGTAGTAGTAATGAGTAGATTCATGTGTTTTCCCCCTTGAACATGAAATTTCCATAAAATTCCAGTTTAATTGCTTTTAAAATAAGAAAGTTAGCTATCTCCTTCTGAAAGAGCTGATGAGCAGGAAACTCATATTGATGCAAGTGCCTTTGATCTTCTTCCACAGAGAGGTGAGGGTATTTTATCTAGGAAATTTCATGAAAGAAGACAAAATAATGCAGCAAGAAAAATTCAAGGTATGAATAAAGGACTATTATAAAAAAATCACTCCTGTGAAGGGATAGATATTTAAAACAAGGGTGAAATCTTCAACATGTGTTTGGGTTGAAGATTTAAACACTTAGATGTTTACATAATACCGCTGAATTGAAATGAGGGGAGTGGTCATAAAATTCTGTAAAATAATAAAAGTGGAAAGAGAAGCTTACATGCTGAAATAATACTTTGAATAGTAGAAGCTTAACAAGAAATAAAAGTAAAGTTTATTATAAAATCTTGTCAAACATGATCAGAAGACTTTGTGTGGCTTTATACATCTTCACTGAGAAAAAAGACTAGATCACAGCTTCTGCATGGGTTGTTGGACCCATGAAATGTTAATATAATTAGGTAAAGTATAGCCTGTTAGTGCTCTTAATAATTTCAAGCTTCAAGGAAATAGAAATATGCAGCATTGCTTGTAAGCAGATGGTGAAAGCAATTAAGGAAAATAACAGTTTTTATCAGTTTTATTAATTAATTAATTTTTTAATACAATCCAGACTTTATCTCCTTCCAGGTCCACACTCTGACTATTCCACATCCCATACCTCCTCCCCCCACCCCCATCCCTGTCTCTAAGAAGATGTCCCTACCCCAACGCCACCAGACCTCCCCACTCCCTGGGTCTTCCAGTCTGTTGGAGGGTTAGGTGCATCTTCTCTGACTTACTCCAGACCCGGCAATACTCTGCTGTATACATGTTGCGGACTTCATATCAGCTAGCAGAGGGTTGCTGGTTGGTGGCTCAGTGTCTGAGAGATCTGACTGCTGGTCTACTTGTAGGGTTGCCCTCTTCCTCAGCTTCTTCCAGCTTTTCCCCAATTCAACTACAGGGGTCAACAGTTTCTGTCCATTGGTTGGATGTAAATATCCACGTCTAACTCTTTCAGCTGTGTGTTGGGTCTTTCAGAAAGCAGTTAGGCCCCTTTTTGTGAGCACTCCATAGCCTCAGTTATAGTGTCTTGAGTGAGTAGATACTGAACAATGTGGTTGTTTAGTGAATGTGCTTTGAAAAAGAATATAATGAACCAAAACAATATGCTATCAGAAATAAAACACATTTGAGCTCATTCTTTGAATAACTAAATGTGAATTATAATAAATATAGCATGGATTTCATACTCTCCAAGTTCCTGATATATTAAAGTGAATAATCAGTTTATGGGTTTTGTTTGTTTGTTTGTTGGTTTGTTTGTTTTTAGATATATTTCTTTACTTACATTTCAAATGGTATTCCCTTTCATGGTTTCCTGTCCATAAACCCCCATCCCCCCCCCCTCCCCAATACAGATGTTCCCCCCATCCACCCCCTTACCCCCCCATAACATTCCCCTGCACTGGGGGTCCAGTCTTAGCAGGACCAAGGGCTTCTCCTTCCACTGGTGCCCCAGCAAGGCTATTCTATGCAACAAATGCAGTTGGAGTCCTGGGTCAGTTCATGTATAATCTTTCAGTAATAGTTGCATTTCACCACTGAAAGATGATCTCACTTTAGTTTATGTGTGCTGCATAGATTCACACTAGTGGATCAAGATAATGTAAGATGTCTAAACTGAAGAACATAGCCATGATAATGCTTTGTATATGCAAAAGTTCACTGATGTATGAATCTTTAAGGACATATTCTGACTATTCATTTATCCATGGTTACAGACAAAGGAAGCTACAATACAGGATTCAGTCAAGAGAAAGGTGAGAGATCTAATTATATAAAGCCATTTAGTGAGATGTATATCAAAAAAGGACAGAGTAACACTAAACAGACTGAGCAGGTTTTTATTTATATATTTAGCAATCTGTATGCACACATAAGTGTGTGTAACAATTAAAGAGGTAGTGTTATGTTGAAAGAGCAAAGTGATAGTACAAAGGAGAGGCTTGTGGGAAAAAAATGGAAGGGGAGGAAAATGTAGTAATATTTTAATTAAAAATTAAACCTAAAAGTACCAAAAACGGGACAGAAGGCTGGGGAGTTGATTCTTTGGGAAGGAAAAAGGGTTTGCTGTGAAAGCATGAGGACTTATGCTCAAATAACTAGAGTCACATAAAAAGTTGGGCATTCCTTGCGTGCTTCTATAACCAAGCACTTTGGGGAAAGCTTCAGCGGATCACTGAGACATTCTGAGTACTTATCTTGCTCCAAAACTCAGTGGAAGGTCTTAAGTTCTGGAAATAACACAGATACGGACAGTCAAGATGTCATGGTGTCCTCTTTTGGTCTCTTTGTGCATGTACATTTTATGCAACTGTATTGATACATATGCAGATACCCTACATAGACAGTGCAATTCTAATACACCTAACAAAGACTGAAATAAAATGTAACAAGGGGGAGAGAAATTATTACCCTGCCTCTAAAATTGCCCATATAATATTTATTAAAGCACACAATATATTAAATGGCTGTAGGATTTTCTTTTCT
Source organism: Rattus rattus (assembly GCF_011064425.1). Taxonomy (NCBI): domain Eukaryota; kingdom Metazoa; phylum Chordata; class Mammalia; order Rodentia; family Muridae; genus Rattus; species Rattus rattus. The sequence continues at coordinate 89,464,662 of NC_046158.1, read as the reverse complement.
TGGCATAGGAAGTTTGAAGAAAACCTTAACAATGGTGATTAATGGTAGATGTATGTGTGGCATGTGAATATTTTCACAGTTGAGGCACGTTAGGAAAGTGACAAGAGAAGGAGAAATGTGAAAAGCTACATGGAGAACAGAAAGAAAGTGAAGGAAATAAGTAGGTGTTTAAAATTCTAAATTTTAGCTCAGCCATAGTTTCTTTAATATCTGCACCCTAAAATGCCTGGTTGTGAATCACCATATTTGTTAGAATTTCTAGACTTGACTTGGAAAGACAGCGGCAGAGCTACCTGCCCATGTCCTTACCTTTATGAGGTAAACATTTCTGAGAGAGCAGGGTTTTACTTTGATTCCATTTATAGAGTAGTTTCTTGTGCAGAGAAGATAGAACGTACCCACAAGATCAAGTTGGACTACACTCGTGATTATCTGCAGTTTATTTGCACTCTACTTTATATTCTAACTTAGTTACAGCTCTGGGTCTGTCACATATGGGTTCTGTAGCAGGAAATCATAAAATGCAGAATTAAAAACTATGTTTCCACTATTTTCTTAATCTGTCAAATTTGAATTCCTATAAAACATATTATCTTTGAGACTAAATATTCAAGGTGATAAATATAAATTCAAATGTTCAGCTGTTTTACTACCTTATTTTTCATTTTTATTGCTTTCTTCATAATTGTGACTTTTATATCTAGTTATTCATTGACGCACATAAATTTGCTTTGTGTTTGAATTCAAGTCCTCAAATATGTCTTTATATGTCCTATGAGAGAATTAACAACTGATGGGCCTGGTGCGTACTAGAAACAGAGTACCCTGGACATTCAAAATGAGTTACCTCAACATAGGACACTATTGGAAAGAAAGCTTCAGCGTAAGAAAAGTAACAGTGCTGAGTTCAGAGCTCAATCAGCGAAGTGGTTGTTATGGAAACAGAGGGATATGAGATATGAAATTAAACACAGATCCTATGTAAAAACCTGAGTGTCATGGGTGAGTGTATATAGAATTCCTGAAGACACTTGGCAAACATTCATCACCCCACACAAGGTCACAGGTCACACACAGGCAGAGAGAGACACAAAGAGAGAAACAGAGACACATAGAGAGAAGCAGAGACACAGAGAGAAATGATTTAATTACATTCATTTTAAATAACAGTTAACATCAGAATGGCAGAGCCCAGTTCTAATAAAAATGAAGTGCTTTAGTACTTAATTACAAGTGTTTTACATTTTTTCATATTTCATGTTTACATGCTGTATTCATAATAACATTCACTGACTTCTAATCCATGCCAGATATTTTCTATTTTGTTGTTGGAATAATCTCTCACCATATGTACCTATGGTATTCACATTCATAGCATGCCTATTGTCAAGGTGCTTAATCTCAATCTCAAATGGGCAGGTCATGTACAACACCAGTGTCCAAAAGTTTCAATTTTTGTGTGCATAAAACATAAATATATGTTCAGCATACACACTCACACACACACACACATACACATACCCACATATGTATACATATACATATACATATACATATACATATACATATACATATACATATGTGGGTGTGTGTATGCGTGTGTGTGTGTGTGTGTTTAATGTTTACTATATGTGAATATGGTTATAGTAGTGCTTTGTTACCCATATGTAGGTCACAAGATAACCTCAGTTTTAGTTCTTTGCCTTCTAGCTTCTAGCAGGGTCTCTTATTCACTGCTACATATGCCCATGATCCTCCAGGGAGGCTCCTGCTTTTAATCTCCATTTCACAATAGATGTCCCATTATTACAGATACACACTGTCAAACTAGGCTTCACATTGATTCTGGAGATAAATTTATATGTGCAATTTTCCTTATATAGGCTCTCTATTCTCTTTCTCTGCAATTTTCTTTGGGTCCTACCAGCAAATGTTCTCTTCAAATATTTCTACATTTTCAAATACACCTATTATAGATATATACTATATATTGTATATGACATACTATATACTACAATGTACTATGTACTTTGGACCTTTCTTGCTACAACCTTTTAATTACTGTGAACTTTGCTCCAGTATGTCTCCCTAAGTTAACTTTCAAGGAGACATATTAACCTTCTGGAAGGCCATCCGTAAAACAATTATTAACACTTGAATTCCAGGACCAGAACCTTGAAAGGCAGAGAAGAATATTTTGGGTTGTCAGTCATTATATGGCAAAATACAGCAAAGAGAAATACTGAGTTTAGGTATTTATTTTTGGGCATGCTTACAGCACAATGAAGGAAAAACAGAGAGGCTAAAGATGCAATTATTCTATTATAAGTTTTATGAATAACATGTAATTCAGGATGGAAATAACCCACTAACCATGATGTAAAGTTGTATGCATTTGGTAATGAAATAATGGGTTTTTAGATATTTTCATGCATAAATACTGTACTCAGTACATATTTACTCCTATTAAACTCTCTTTACTGCCTTTTTTATCCTACTTGTTTGCTATCGATCACATTACCATAATGTTTTCTCTGTTTTTACATCATCTATAAAATAATTGATAGTCACAAGGTAAGCATACAAAAGGATATATATGACATTTATTGCTGTGAATTGGTCTTATTTTTCTTAACATTTAGAACTTGCTTTTCCTATTATGAAATTCTTTTTATTATTAATTTATTTTTATATACATAATATTGGTGTTTTGCCTGCATGTATGTCTATATGAGGGTGTCAGATCTCTTGGAACAGGAGTTATAGACAGTTGTGAGTTGCAATGTAGGTGTGGGGATTGAGTCGCAGTCCTCTGGAAGAAAAGTTAGTGCTCCTAACACCTGAGCATCTCTCTAAACCTGTAAAATTATTTAAAGTAATATGATATAGCAAATCCATCTTACTAAAGACATAATTTATTTCATGCATAAATTAATATTTTAAGAAAATATTTTGATTTATGTATATATTTCCATTACTATATTTCTGTCTTATGGTTCTCTAAAACAGGGAAATTATTTCTGAATATTCCAACTGAAAGTTAAAAATAAGAGTTTATTTTTATCTAAACTAAATACAAATTTATGATTGATGTATTTATAACAGATTGATTATATTCCCTTTTGCTTTTAAGTTCAAGTTTTGAAAAATCCTGCCTTGAAGGTAATTACTCCTATATATTCCTATAATTATTAGTTATGAATCATCTGAGGCATACAAAATTTAAGTACTCTGTGTTTAAATCAATCCAGTCTTCCACTAAAGGGAAAGTGCCCATTCTAAATGAAGTCAGGACTATGACAGAATCACATCACTTCATAATAGGTAAGTAATATAATACAAATAATTTTGAATAAAAGTCAATTAAAATGTTTGAAATGCTCACATATACGTTAACTTAAAGGTGTATATTACATGACATACATTTGAGGTACAATGTTTAGGGAACTTTCCATATAATAAACTTTTTCCATTCTTTACTTTTGTTTATTTATCATTTTATTAGTTTGCATTTCAAATCATATCCTTCTTCTTTGTTACTCCTCCATAACGCCCCCATGCCTTTCCATTTCCCTCTCCCCTGTTCTCTATGAGGATACTCCTCTACCCACTTATCCAATCCTGCCTCACCACTCTAATATCCCCCTTCTCAGGGGTATCAAGCCTACACAGGACCAAGAGAACTCCCCCTCAATGATGTCACAGATAAGAACTAATGAAAATCAAGAATTTAGCTATTATGAGTTGTAATTCTGCAATGCAAGCCTTAAATATACTTTTTTCCTTCTACTACACTTGCATTTATCCAAGGAACCTCATTTCCAGGTAGATCACTTTATGAGTGATCTATTTCCACTGCAAACATGAATCTTAATGATGGTTGCTAACACCTAGGTGAAAGTGACCCAAGACTGCATACGAGGCTTTATAGTCTGATTCTAGGCTAATGTTCTTCTCATCCTTCTCCCTATTGCTGTATTATGCCTGACGTACCCTCCTCATAACAGTTCCAGGTAAACCACACTGCCATTTAAGTATTATTGTCTCCCTTTCCCACTTCTGGTATTTCCTATTCTCATCACACCATTCCTTTGTCTGCCTAAGCTTCTCACTTATTGCCAAATAAGACATTGACTATTATAAGCCACCCCTAATGTTTCATTTACATTGTATCATCCAAGGTCAAAACATTTTGGCTTGAGTAAAATCAAGAAAAAATACTTATAAAAAGATAACAAAGTTTCTACAGGATAAGCAAAGGGGGGGATGGAGTGAAGAACGTGGTGGGGGGACAAAGAAGGAGGGTAAAATTTAAGTGTAAATAAATTGATAAAAATTGATGACATAAAAAGATAATCTTTAGTACAGGAGTAAGAGTTAGAAACTGGTAAAGATAGTATAAGTATGGAAAGGAAAATCAGTAGAGTAGTAGGACATATAACAAACAATACTTGTTTACTTGGTAGAGGGAGTTAGAATCACAGAACCCTTTTTACATAAGACTGAGTCTTGAAGTTTGAAATACTTTGAAGTATATATAAAACTTTCAAATGTGAAAAACAAGTTGACTACTCAAAAATAGATTATCAGCTATTTTTGTATAGAAATAGGTAAAAAGTGTTTTAAAATGTACTGTGAAATAAAAGTTATTCTACAGTCTTAAACCATTCACTGCTATAAAATGATTTTTTTTTGGAATGTTAATTTAAATACAGAGGGTGAACGTATAGATAGAGCTTTTCAATGCTTGTGTACTTTGAACATGTTGACATCTACTGAATGTTTAAGAGGACTATTGAACAATTAGTCAATTCGAATTTTTTGGGGGTTGTTTAGCACTGCTGTGGTGGAACCCTACTGCATTCCAGAGACTTGGGGGTAGTGAGGGAGACCATGCTTTCCGTTGTGGGTGGTTATTATTATCTTGGTGGCTAAGCAATGAAAAATGAAAAAACTTAATAGATGTGTTTTTGTCAGTATTGCTTTTAGCTAGAAATAGGCTTGGTTACTAAGTACGACACTGTACAAGTATCATGAGGAAATGTGTCACAGCTGTCCAGCCAGCATTTCTGTTTACCGAGCCAGTTGCTCTCCTCCTTGATTGTCAACCAGAATCACCTGGAGCAGTTGGCTGAACTCAACACTGGGACCTCTGATGTACTGCCAAGATAGGGACCATTGTGTTTATGTTTCTTATTTTACTTTAAAGACAGTGGTATAATGAATGACAAAATTCATGATTTTTTAAAGTCCCCGGGGCCACAAGTGTCAAAAAAACCTGAAGTGTGCTATTTTCAAAGTCAGTCTTGATTCTGGCTGTATCAGTGAGCATGCCAGGCAAAGCTCTACACTCACTAACACTTGAGCAAAGCCAAGAAACCAAGGTAAATAAAACAAGCCCCACCATAATTTGTATCTTGCTCTGTTTTAAGTGTATTTTATTGTAGTATCTTCATTGTACACAGTGATGGGATTCATAAAGATAATTTTATATACAAGAATACTGTGTACTTTGACTATATTTGTGAAGGCTTGAATGAGAAGGACTCAAATAGATTCTTATATTTTAATGCCCAGTCCCTAGTTGATGGTCGGTTTTGGTAAGAATTAGAAGGTGTGACCTTGTTGATATGGCCCTGTTGAAGTAGGCATGGCCTTGTTGAGATGGCCTTGTTGGAGGACTTGTGTCACTAGGAGTGGGCTTTGAGGTTTCAAAAGCCCACACCAGGACCATTGTGTCTTTAATATAGACAGACAGCTATATACTTAATCTATTATACTTAGTTGAAGTTGTTAATTTAAAAATATTATTAAAAACTGTATGTACTTATATGCTGTTATAAAAGACTGGTTTTAAAATATAAAATTCTTCACACATTAACTCAGAATATTTACCTACAGAATCTGACTTAGAAATTGAGTCACTGGAGGAAACATTTTCATATGACAATGAAGATAAACAGTCAGTGGTATGAAGATATTTCTTGTTAGTTTGTTTACTATTGTTTACTCTTTTTTTCTTTTCTTTTTTTCGGAGCTGAGGACTGAACCCAGGGCCTTGCGCTTGCTAGGCAAGCGCTCTACCACTGAGCTAAATCCCCAACCCCATTGTTTACTTTTATTATATACCATTATATACATTTTAAGGTACCCAGCCCAAGCTGTTAATGTTTAAATTTTTCACTAATTTTAAAATATAAAATATTTTAAAATATACACTAGTATATTTTATCAAATGTTATCTTTAAATTTTGATAAAAATATGTTCCAGGTATAGTCTGTGCTATTTCTTGTGTATCATTCTTGTAGATGAAAAAGTCATGATTACATTTCGTCTTAATGACTAAACAGCTCCAATTGTCAACAAGGGAACTTCATTTGGTTCATGTTAGATGTCTGCTCTTCTTTCTCATTTCCATGATGTAACATATTAGGAACATCAATGTTACATTTTACTTATTGCTTGTCATCTGCTGTTTCCTCACTGCCTCTGTTTTAGGCTGAATTGTATTATGCAATCAATCCCTGAGCTTCCCATTCTCCCTCCCACAATAGAGCTTTTGATATTTGAGTGGTCTTAATAGCTGTCACCTTATGGGATGTGGAGACTTATGTTTGACTTGACTGAGAAGGTGTTTTCAGAAGAATTGACTGTGGAGTATAGAACCAGAGTGAACATCATGGGCACCGTTCCCAGGGAATGACACTGTAGACTCATGAAAGAAAGGGAGAAAGCAAGCCAAGCATCAACTTTTCAATGACAAAAGCAATTAAAACAGTAGCAACCCAACTTATCTTCACTGGATTGAGGCAAAATGGAAATTCTGAGAAATGCTGTTTAGTCTCTCCTGTGTACTTTAGAATACACTAACCCAGGTCATAGTACAAACTTCATATAGATGATAAGAATACCCAGAGTTTTGTTTATAAAAGACTTCTAATGTACATGTTTGGAATAAATATTAAAATTTGGAGATGAATTTCAAGATTTTTTTTTCTCTTTGAGAATTTTCCATCAGGATTTATAATGTGCTTTATAGTTAAACATTGAGTATACCAGATAAGAAGACATGTTACAGAGAAAGAAGGAAAGATTATGTAGAAAATGCAAATCAGTAGAGGTGTTTCATATGAAAATATACATTTCTAATGTAGCTAATATTAAAGAAATCTGTCAGGTTGAGGCTGTGTGTGTGTAATTCTGTAGGGTTTTTCTGTTTTTGTTTTTGTATTTTTTAGGATAGAATAGAGTTTATTTTGGTCATAGGGATGGGAGTTGAGGGGGGAGAGGGGGGGAGAGAGAGAGAGAGAGAGAGAGAGAGAGAGGGTGACCATAGGAATGGAGAGAGGGGGGGAGAAGGTATAAGGGAGCAAGAGCAAGGGGAGAAGAGAAGAGCTAGAGAGAGTTCTGTAGCTTTTTAAAAGTTAATTATGATAATGGATCAGATTAGGAGCTAGAAGATAACTATGCTATCCACTGGACTATCTCACAGGGAAATCTGGACGGACAACAGGGGATAATAGATCTTCCTCACCTGAGTCTGTATATTCTGAGATGAACAGGAAGTGGGTGGGAGGAAGAATAAGCATGAGTAGTCCTATTACATTGTGTCATTTTAATTTATGGTCAACATTCCAATAAGTGCTTGACATGTTTTATGATATATATATGTATATATGATTCTTTTCTTACTAACATGTAATATTCATCCTACTATTTAATCATTTTCTACTAATAAACATTTAATATAAATAATTTTAGAAGTTTCAAATACTTGTTTGCTGTACATATTGACTTATTGTTTTTATTAAAGAGTATAAATTATCTCAATACTCTATATATGCTTTTTTTGCCTCATGTCTTCTAACATCAAATGACAAACAAATATTAAATGTTATATGTGTGAAATTCAATTTGTCAAAAAATCATTTGGTAGGATGCAAAATGGATTTAGGCATCTGAATTCACTTCTGCCTGAGAGAGTAAGGAAAGCAGTGGTGTGTACCATGTTTTCCCCTAACTTCCCAGATTGGATTCCAGACTCATTGCCCTAATGATAGTAAAAAGCATATTGATCCAGAGAGTCCTAAGTATTTTGTTTTTGAAATGTTTTTCCTTCAACACATTTCTTTTTAATATACCATTATGAATGCTTTTGAAATTTGAATTTTAGTAATATTGTAAAAAAATATTTATGAAACTCATAGATGGTACCACTTTTAACAAAGTTATCTCTGATCATCCTTCACAGAGTGATGATGGACATTTTTCTGGAACACCTGGATGGGATCAAAATGATACAAATAGACAAACTACAGGTAGGAAAGAAATTACACACACACACACACACACACACACACACACACACACACACATAAAATGGAATAATGATTTTTTAAAAGTGATAAAGGAACAGTACTTACCAAAGAGATTATTCATTAAACATGTAGTAAGAAATATGTTCAATAATAGTTTCAGCAACACATCAGACTTTGACATTTTAAAAAATGGTTTGCACTTTGAGTCACATTGCAAAATATTTTAATACAGAGGAATGGTAACATGTTAATAAAATAATGGAAGTGGGATAAAAATAAGAAAAAAATTTTTATGGATGAAATGAAGGAAATGAGGCAGATGTTCTTAAGATATAGCAAAATGTTTAATTGCACTTTATTTAATCATGACATGGTAATATAAGGTTGCATGAAAATGAAGTGTGCATTTAGTACATACATGTTCTAAGAACTACAATAAAATCCCTATCTTTTATCACTTTTGGTAGGCATTAACTCCTTTATCAGAGAACCCTACATTTTCATGAACCATAGATAAATGAAATCATGTATTATTAGATATACATACATTTATGGTTTCACAGATTTAACTTTATGGTCTTTAAATATAGATGCTAAATAGGTAATATTGAATATGTCATAAAACTATAAACTAATAAAAACAGAAAAACACAAAGATATATATTTTTAATAGAGTTTTATGAAATTATGTAATACGATTAGAGAAAATTTCACTAGGAATCTTGAAGGACATTCATGATTAGAAGACTTCAAAGATTTCATTTTGGAAGGTTCTATAGGAGTACACTATTTCTTAATTAATTAACTGTGGTCAGGCCTCACCACCCTGGCTCACCAAGTCTCAGTATGGGTATGCACATCCTCTCCCCCCCTAGGCCAGACAAGGTAGCCCAGCCAAAGGAACAGATTCAACAGTCAGGCAATAACTCTAGGGACAGCCCCTGCTCCAGTTGCTGAATTGAGGGGGGGGGCACCTACATGAAGACTGGGATGTATATCTGTTATTGTGTGTGGAGAGAGAGGAGGGGATCTAGGTTCAGCCCATGAATGCTCGTTGGTTGATGGTTCAGACTCTTGAGTGGTCCTAAGGGTCCAGGTTAGTTGATTCTGTTGGTCTTTCTGTGGCATTCCTATCCCTGTAAGAGCGCTCTATTGTTCCCCCAACTGTTCCAGAAGAGTCTCTGACCTCTGCCCAAAGTTTGCCTATGAGTATCTGCATCTGTTTCAGTCATCTGATGGGCGGAGCCTCTCAGAAAACAGTCATGTTAGGCTCTTTTCTGCAAGAATAACAGTATCATTAATAGTGTCAGGGATTGGTGTTTGCCCATGGGATGGGTTTCAAGTTGGGCTAGTTATTGCTTGGCTATTCCTTCAGTCTCTGCTCCACCTTTGTCCCTCTGAATTTCTTGTAAACAGGACGAATTTTAGGTTGAAAGTTTTGTGGGATGGTTGATGTCCTTATTTCTCTACTGAGATCCTGCATGGCTACAAGAGGTGGCCTCTTCAGATTCCATTTCTCTACTGCTATGAGTCTCAAGTAAAGTCACATCCGTGGGCTCTTGGGAGCCCCTGACCAGGTCACTGGCACATCCTAGCGATGTCCTCCACCCCTATCCATGCCAACCACAGATCTCCATTCACTTTCCTGACCTTTGGGCCTTCTGCCCTATCTCTTCACACCCCCAATCCTGAACACCCGATTCCCCCACCTCCTTAGTTCCTCCTCCACCCAGTTCTCTTCTTCCATCTGCCTCCTATCACTGTTTTATTCTCCCCTCTAAGAGATTGGAGCATCCTTCCTTAGCCCTTCCTTGTTTAGCTTATTTGGGTGTGTGGAGAATAGCATGGATATCCTGTATTTTGTGACTAATATTCACTTATAATATTCACATGCCATGCATGTCATTTTGGGTCTCAGTTACTTTACTCAGGATATTCTCAACTTCCATCCATTTGCCTGCAAAATTCATGATGTGTTTTTTTTTTTTAATACCAGAATAGTATATACCATTGTGTAAATGAACCATGAAATGCTACTTTTAAGGGAGTATTTCCTTATGTTTTAAAGTTGTGTTCATTGACTTTTATATGCTTTTTTTTTTATTAACTTGAGTATTTCTTATTTAAATTTGAATGTTATTCCTTTCCCGGTTTCTGGGCAAACATCCCTAATCCCTCCCCTCCCCTTCTTTATGGGTGTTCCCCTCCCCATCCTCCCCCCATTGCTGCCCTCCCCCCAACAATCACGTTCATTGGGGGTTCAGTCTTAGCAGGACCAAGGGTTTCCCCTTCCACTGCTTCTCTTACTAGGATATTCATTGCTACCTATGAGGTCAGAGTCCAAGGTCAGTCCATGTATAGTCTTTAGGTAGTGGCTTAGTCCCTGGAAGCTCTGGTTGCTTGGCATTGTTGTTCATAAGGGGTCTCAAGCCTCTTCAAGCTTTCCAGTTCTTTCTCTGATTCCTTCAACTCGGGTCCTGTTCTCAGTTCAGTGGTTTGCTGCTGGCATTCGCCTCTGTATTTGCTGTATTCTGGCTGTGTCTCAGGTGAGATCTATTATCCGCTTCTTTCGGTCTTAAATTCTTTTGTTCCACCATCTTGTCTAATTGTTTTATATGCTTTTTAAAGACATATGTGCCTTTAAAATGACACTCTGCATGGACAAAGTGATACATTAAACCTATTGATAGTCACATGTATTTATCTCCAAATCAAAAAATGACCACTTAAAGACTAAGCATGATTGAAGTTTTATATTGACAAATAAAATACCAATTTGTACAAATATTTGAAGAAGGCATTAAACATAAACAACTTCAGAATGTCAATGTCTTTATAATTGCAATAAATTCTTAATTAAAAACAAAGCCTCCAAGACCCCGTGTTTGTCCATATCATGTCTACACATACATATAGAGAGAGGGATAGATAGATAGACAGACAGACAGACAGATATATAGATACATAGATAGATAGATAGATAGATAGATAGATAGATAGATAGATAGATAGATAGATGGATAGATATAGAGCCTTCAAGTAGAGAATCATTATGATTTTGTGAAAAGAAGTTTACTTTTATTTCTGAGCATTCTTACAAACAGCTCGGTAGCAAAATGAGGAAGAAACAGAAATCATAATTCTATGATAATATTGCTCTACAGGGGGAAATCCAAAGTGGCAATAATCACTAAGTAGAAATTTTTAAAGTATGAATACCAAAGATACAAAGATTATTTCTGAAAGCAAGAGGGAATATTTAATGGCTAGACTATGGAAAAACAAACCAAACCAAACAAACCAAAACAAAGCCCCAACTCTAGGAAGGTAATAATGACATACCCAGGAGAAACCTGGAGAAAACATAGTTGCATAGAACTCAGTATGTTTGTGTCCAAATGAAACTAATCTCATTTGGTAAATGAGAGAATTCTAAGATTTGGGGTAGCTATAGCCATTTGTTGTCCCACTCTAACTCAGAACTCCTAAGTGTACTGGAATGGGCATTGCTAGTTAATGAGAGGTGAAATTCAAAGCAGGAGTAATTTTCCATATTCTAAAAATTTTCATTAGTTTACAGAATAATAGGGCTTATCATACATAAACATTATACTTTATTTATATGTATACTTCATTAAACTCTCTAGCTTAGCCTTATTCCTTCTATTGTTATGCATTCTAATTACCCTGCTATAGCCTTAACTATGCTTTCATAAATAGAGACAACCATTACTTGACATATGAGAGAAGATACATGAAATCCATTTGATGTCTTATTTTAGTTAATGATCAGAAGCTGTTATTAACTTTTTGAAAATCATTTATAGCAATGTGATATGTCAAATATAAATTAGCAGTATTGATAAAGAGTAAAAAGTTCATTTCTTTAATATGTAAATTTAATTTTAGTATAAAGCTATGATTTTCAATGTTTCAAACAAAAATTAAATTTCATATTATCGTACTCATATGCATATTCTGTTTAAAATATACTAATTTTATTCCCATTTGCTATTTTAGCTCAAGATTGCATGTATCCTAACTTGAAGGTAGTTATTTCTGTAGATTTATCTTTAATTTCAATTATGTATTATTTAGCTAATTAATAATGCAAGTATATAAAAATTTTAATATACTGTTTTTAAATCAATCCAGAAAATACCCATTCTCAGTGAAGCAGGAAAATTGGCTGAACCACCTCACTTCATAATAGGTATATCTTATAGTATAAGTCATTTGAATAAAAGGATCTAGATGTCTGTATTCTTCCCTGTCTTCAAGGTCTTGTCTATCCAATTATGATGGTGTCACAAAATAAATAAAGGAAAGGCAAATATTGTCATGTGACTTCTTCAGAAGAGACAAAGAGAACATAATAAAAATTTTATATAAGGTTTAGTATCAATGCTTCTAGGTTCTGTTTCATAAACACATGTGTCATCTCTGTCTTTAAGGATTTACAGAGGCAACTTGTGATACTTCTAAGATACATAAGTTTTAAAACCCCTTTGGGTGATCTGAAAGTAATAGTAACTCCTATAATCTCACACACCTTGGAATCTACAGTTAGAGTTGAGTTTTTCTCCTGAGTTATCAATTAGTTAATTAATAGAGCAAGAGGCTGTCCTTAAAATAAAATAAAATAAAATAAACAATCGTTGTAGATTTTCCAGTGTGGTTTTTAAAATGACCCAAATTGAAATTGATGAAAAATATATTATTTCTTATCAATAAGTTTATATTGTATGTAATGTGATAGAATATTTAACTAAATAAGTATATTTACCAACAGAATCAGATTTGGAAATTGAATCTATGGAAGAAACTCTGTCATGTGACAGTGAAGGCAAGCAACTACTGGTATAAAAAGATATTTCAATTGTTTTGTTCAATACTGTATTTTTGTTGTTGCTCAATTGTATAGCAAATACTATATAAAAATATATTTTAGGTTACCTTGTTACTGGTGATTTATAAATGTTGCAGGTTTGTGTTAACACACAGAGAGTTAACAAATAATTGAGACAGGACAATTTTATTTATTAATTTCAGTCTTTTATACTAATCTCGCTACTGCCATCCCTTGACTGGGAGGAAGTCCAGCCCTATTCTTGTCCCTGCTCAATCACTGGCTGGTCAGCTCTTTATTGACAAGGCAGGAAATAATTCTAAAGCAACGTTTAGAGAACATTGAGACAGGAAATTCTCAGAATAAAGATTGCAACTAGATGTGGGGTCACAGAAATTAGCATTCAAATAATAAAAGGATAATCCTTACATAGGACCAAATAACAATTGTCTACCTTATCTGATTCCAAATTTATTTATCTATTTATTTATTGTTTTGAATAACATTATATTTCTTAATTTTCTGCAAATATCATACAAAACATTCTGATCATATTTATCCATTCTTTTCTAATTCATCCTAGAGCAACACTTTTTCCTTAGCCATCTCCATTTCCTGTCCTCTTTTCATTCTTCATTTTTTTATTTCTCTTTTAGAAGACATTATGGGGTCACAGTAAATAGTCTGGTCATCTGTCTCTTACAATATTTCCACCTTGTTCTCCACAACATTTTCTAACCATTAAATCTAGAGTTTTGTGCCATATGTAGTAATTTGATTCGATAACCCAATAAACAGTTGTTCTCTATATTTTGACCAGTTCTTTAATGAGACTGAGAGATACATCTATCTGGGATGTAAGGACAAACACTAGAATGCAGTTAGATATTGTGATGTTTTAGGAGAATGGTTCCAGTAGGTTCTCCTTTAGTTTCTATGGCCTCAGCAACCACAGATAGCTGGATACATTTATAATACCAGACATGGATTCCCTCTTATTGAGCAGGTCTCAATACCAAGTAGATAGATGGTAGTTACTCTCAGTATACAAGTGCTACTGTTGCATTTAACAGAGTATCTTGTCTTTCTGGTTCATGTTAAAGGACTGTGATTCTCAGTCATTTCAAATATGTGACTAAACAATATGAAAATCAATGTCCCTTAGGTCCATCCTTCTTTCCACAATTGGTCTTTTGTGTTTGAGTGCCGTGAATAGCTATGATGTTTATTGTCAACTCTATTGGATTTGAGATCCCCTTGCAGATATTTGTCTGGAATTGTCTGTGAGGATGTATTCAGAGGAGCATGACAGTGTAGTGGAGAACCACAGTGAACATCATCAGTACACTCAGAGACAGTAAGCACAAAATGAAGAAGGGGAAAGTCACAAAGCAAGCAGAACATCAGATTTCAAAGAGAAAAGTGATTAAAACAATTTCCACCCTACTTATCTTCATTATAATGAGACAAAGTGAAATTTAATCTCTTCCTTTTTTTGTTTAGGAGGCTTTTTATTTTCTATGCAAGTGAGACTAGTTGGTACGCTATAAAGGTTTTGTATAAATAATCATGAGACATTAGATTTCAGAGAGATAGCTTTCCCCAACATTGGTACACTAGCAATTTTTGCTAGAACCACTTCAATGTTATTGCTTAGGTCTTATCTGGATTAGAGTGGAACCTTCAATGATCCGTGGGTATGTATGTTTGGTGTTAATGAAAACATTCTCTATTACCTTCTTATCAAATATAGCCAAGGTTTCTATTCTTCAGTCTATAATAACCAATATGGATCAGGAAAATAAAAGATTGTGGATATCTTCTAAAATAATACCACAATTACTCTACGAAACTACAAAAGAGATCACTTAATCTCAATCTCATTCCTCAATATCCATGATGGTTTAGAAATTAAGTACATTGAATCTATTAAAGTTGGGATTAAGTGAAGACAGTTTACATAGGTACAAAATAACAAGTATATTTCTATTTTTGATTCAGAATATACACTTTAATTGGTATTTGTAAGTTAGGAAAATACTCTTTAAATACTTTAACATTGGAAAATTTGTCATTAGGATAAACAGTGTGCTTAACAGAAACTGAATATTCAGTTAGAGACCATTATGAAACTAAAAGTACAGAAAACTCAGTAACAAAACACAACTCTGTACAAATCATTGATAGTAAACTGTAGATAATCCTAGTGTATGAAGAACTAGGCTGGTAAAGTCCTGATGCTACTCTGAGTGGGTACTGGGTTTACATCCAGATAAGATAATTATAAGCACAGAACAACAAAGGCATTCAGGATGAGATCTATAACGTCTGAACAGAGACCGAAGTTTGTTACTTGTGTACCTCATTTGATTCTTTGCATCCTCAGATAACTAGCAGCTAAGGAGAAGAGTAAGCATCATATAGTCACTTTTTTATTCTCATATTATTGGCAAGAGAATTACCTATAAATGCCTGGCATAGTTCAAAGAGACAATAAAGATATGCATTTTCTATTCTACTGAAGAGAAATTCTCTTTAGAGAATTGCTATTCTCTTTTGAAATGCTTTCTTCATTACAAAAAAAGAGGTGCACATCATATCAAATATTTTCATCCCATGTATTAATGTAAAACAAAAATTTCTACCTCTCCATTTATTAATTTTTTACTAGTAAAACTATTAATTTACATAGATTTTGTTTAGACATGTGTTTGTGCAGTACCTAGAAAAAGGCAGACATGTTTTGGATCCTCTGGAGCTTTGTGTACAGTTCATTATAAAGCATCTGATATGTGAGCTGGGAACTGACCTGGAGTCTTCTGGAAGGCAGGAAGGGCTCTTAGTTACTTAACCGCCCCGCCTGCCATTAGGGTTTTAAAAACTTTGCCTATATGGGAAAACTTTTTCTTGTGTTTGTTCTCAAGATAACACCATATGAATTTTTAATACCATACATATTTTCTCTATTTTGTCTCAAGTAATTTCTGCTACTTGATCCCACCTTAGTGTTAAGTGTAGAAATACACTTGAGGAATTTGTATTTAAATTTTTATGGCAATGTGTACTTTAATAGCTACTTTAAAAAGAAATGTTGGTTATTCAGAGATATTCTTACTTAAATATTTAGGATTCTCTGCTTCTGCATATTTTGATGTTTTCTCTGGTCTTATGTGGATATCAGTTGACATATCCAATGGCCTTATGTTGATGAAGGGTAGAACTGACCTAGAAAACATTTATTCCGTCTACATTCAAATATTTCTAGTCGGCTATAACTTCTTATTAATATTATACTGTAATTTATTTTAAAATTGGAAATTCTTTTTTAAATTTTTATTTATTTATTTTACATTCCAGATTTTATTTTTGTCCCGGTCTACCTTCTGACTCTTCCACATCAATTCCTCCCCTCCTCATCCCTCTCCCCAGTCTACATAAGGATGTCCCCACCCCAACCATCCCATCAGACCTCTAAATTTTCTGGGGTCTCCAGTCTCTTGAGGGTTAGTTGCATCTTCTCTGACTGAACCCAGACCAAGGAGTCCTCTGCTGTATAATGTGGTCGAGGCCTCATCTCAGCTATTGTATGCCGCCTGGTTGGTGATCCAGTGTCAGAGATCTCGGTTCTCTTCTTTGAATGCCCCATAACCTCAGTAATGGCATCCGGTCTTGGGGCCTCCCCTTGAGCTGGATCCCACTTTGGGCCTGTCTCTGAACCTTCTTTTCCTCAGGCTCTTCTCCATTTCCTTCCCTGCATTTCTTTCAGATGGGAAGAATTATGGGTCAGAGTTTTGACTGTGGGAGATCAACCCCATCTCTCACTTGATGCCTTGTCTTTCTGCTGGAGGTGGGTTCAGTAAGCTCCCTCTCCCCACTATAGGGCATTTCATCTAGGGTCCCTCTTTAGTACTGAGGGTCTCTGACTTCCCAGGTCTCTGGTACATTCTAGAGTAGGACACTCCCAACCTCCTCCGTCACGAGGTCACCTATTTCCATGCTTTCTGCTGGCCATCAGGGCTTCAGTCCTTTTCTCCCATCCAATATCAGATCATGTTCCCCTCTCCCCCGACCCCCATTCCCTATTACCTCACCTGTTCCTGTCTTTCCTTCCCTCGCCCTTTGTGGTTGATTTCTTCTCCCTCCCAAGTGTTCTCACTTGGATCCTTCGTTTTGTTGACCTTTTTGAGTTCTGTGGACTGTATTCTGGGTATTCAGTACTTTTTTGGAGGGGATGCTAATATCCATTATTAGTGAGAACATACCGTGCATGTCCTTTTGGGTCTGAGTTACCTCACTCAGGATGATATTTTCTAGTTCCATCCATTTGCCTGCAAAATTCAGTCAGGATGTCCTCATTCTTAATAGCTGGTAGTATTCCATTGTGTAAATGAACCACATTTTCTGTATCCATTCTTCTGTCTTGTGGGACATTTTGGGTGTTTCCATGTCTGGCTATCACAAATAAGGCCACTATTACCATAGTGGAACATGTGCCCTTGTGGCATGGTGGGGCATCTTTGGGTGAAAATTCAGATACTTCAAAATTAATTATAAAATATTTATGCATTAACTTTATTTAATTGTGTGCTTCTAAGTATCTCCCACAAATAGATGGTAGCCATTTTTCTGGAGCAGTAAAAGAAGGAGCAGAAAATAATTTAAAACAACAAATAAAAGGTAGGAACAACATTGTTTATCATAGTGAGTTTATTTAAAATTGGAGAATAAGCTATAATATTAAGTAAATAATATCACTTGCAAAATGTATAAAAAAGATGTCAAATACAAATGAATTCAGGGAATTATCAGGTTTCAAGAACATTATTTTGACGGAGTTACTAAAGGATCTGTGTCATGAATCAAACTGTAATATATTCTAATATCAACAATGCTAACAAGTAAGTTACAGATGATGATGAATGAAATCAAGAACATAAAGAGTACATGGAGGAAATAAATGTAAAGCAGGCACTGTGCATGAACATCTGATTACTAATAAAGAGATTAGGCAACTCATAAACTATACTATGAAGTGTGAGACTGCTTATGAAATCTCAGTTCTCAGGAGGTACACATGCTGCTGAGCTTCTATCCACTTTCTGATTAGCAAAAGTAGACATATTGTTAGAAAGTATATGTCACCTTCGGAAGTTATTTGAAGAGAAATTAAGACTTAAAAAAAAATCACCATTTGATTTTGTTTTTCAAAACATTTGGTATCAGAGGAAAGGTTGGAAAGAAAGGGCAAAACAATTTTATTGCTCTGTCCTTTGCAAAATACTGATGAGCCACTTGTATATGGTTTTATAATGTTTTCTTTATGATTATTCAGATTTGCTGCCATACAGAGGTTGGGATGTGATCACAGTAACCTGTAACATAATAAAAAATAGAAACATACACATGTAGCAGAAGATAGCATTGTCCAGCATATAGGGAGGAAAAATCCTTTGTCCCAGGAAGGCTCATTTCCCCAATGTAGGGAATGCCAGGGCTGGAGGTGGGAGTGGATGGGGGGGAATATCCTCATAGAAGCAGGTAAAGTAGGATGGGTATGGGAGAAACAAATACATAAAATATCCAAGAAAATAAAAAAAAAAAGTCAATTTCAGCCAGTTGGTAGCTCCTGGGAAAAAAAAAAAAGTATTTATAAAAAAGAAATATATCAATAGAATATTTTGGAATGAAGTGTATTTTATACTACAAAATAAAAAGTTAATTATGGACTGTGAAGGACATGAGGAAAATTTTTCAGTGAACTCAGGTTAGATAATACAGATTTGCATAAAAATTATTCATCTATGAACAACTTAGAAACTGTGGCTTAGAGACGAGTGAGAAAAGTCATAGGAGTATGAGGATCAGGAAGTTTGTCCTGAGATTGTGTCTCCAGGATTGTCAAAAGCTACACCCATAAAATCTCGTTGACATAACTGCCTAGCAAAAGCTGAGCAAGGACGGCAGCAATGAACATGACAAAGTGGACAAGAAATAGTCCACAACTCTTCAACCCATTACAAAGACTACTTTGAAGCAAGAAAAATACTACATAGAGCAAGAAAAATAGTCTACTTTGCGGTAGAGAACATTAATTGATTTTTCCAGTAACAAATATATATATATATATATATATATATATATATATATATATATACACACACACACACACACACAAAACAATGACAAGGAAAGCTATAACTTTTAGTAAAAAATACAGATAAGTTTATGGAAGGCTCTGAGAGAGAAAATTAAGGATTATCATGGTCTAGTGAACTTTTTTTTGAATACTCACATAATATGTACAAATAATGTACTCTTGGAGGAAAGAACATTTCATTTTCTGTTTGTTTAGTCTAGTTTTGTTTTGAATGAGGAACTATACCCCAAGTCTGTGCTTGCTAGCAAACAATGCAACATGTACAATGTTCCTAATAGATTTATCTGAAAATTCATTTCATGTTTGTCTTGGGCAATCACAGTTCATTACTGAAAAATTGTTATACACATGTTTGATACATGGTTCCTATGACATAATTTTATTTTTAAGTATTTTTATTTTTGAGATTATAATGTAATACCACCATCTCTCTCTGCCTTCCATTCCCTTACTTTAAGCACTCAAAGGTTCACCACTTTGATATCTTTCCAATTCATAGCCTCATTTTTATTAATTGTTGATGCATATACATATGCATATATATATATTGTGTATATACCTGCTCAATCTGTATATCTTACTTGTAATGGAATTATAGGTCTTGGAAGAGAAGCTTCTAAGCACCACTTTACTAAACAGCACTTTACTAGCTAGAGATATGCCATAGTAAATATCCAGAGGTAGCACACATTTAGATAGAGGAAAAATAAAACTTATGAGTCCTTCAAGTAACTACCCTCCCTACTCTTAGAAGCATCTGTGGTTATTGATGCTTCAATAGTTCTCTGAAATAAAATAACCTATTTACTAATGAAGCTCTATTAGGCATTTTGTGTTATATGAGATCAATATATTTTATCAATCCAATGTATAAAAAAATTAGCTACAAATCTAACTAATTCTGTGTTTTAATTTTTATCCAGTATGTTTTTAACACTGTTTCTCAATCAGAAACAACAAAATTTCTAAATATAGAAAGCAAACTAAAATTCCCCAAACTTATGATAATCATTGATAAAGGTAACCACTGTAATTCAGCTCTATTCTATGTTTGTCTGAATGATGTTGTTCATCTTCATATAATAGATTGTCTGTTTGTTTTTCAGATTCTGCAAAGAAATATCCATACTTGAAGGTAATAACTACTACATACTTGCTTAGGATTATAAACTGTATTTTTGTAAACTATGTAGCAATTGCTAAATTTTTTGTTTTAATATCCATCCCAGACAGTCAATGAAAGGAATCACCTCATTCAAAATAAACGTTCAGAAAATAAGGATGAAGAAACATTAAACTCAGGTAGTCTCAAATACCATTTATTCTAAAAAAAAAAAAAAAAGCGAATTATTTGAAATATCCACAAATTCTAAGTTGTAATTTTCCAAATCTGATCCGGGATATTGGGGCTGAATAATAGGCCAACTATTTGTTGGCACTGAAATGAATACAGTTTTGGACAGTCAGCATGGCTTGCTCATTTCCATCTTTACATCGGAGAGAAAATTTGTTATTAGAAGAGTTTGTAATGCTTTCATAAGACAGAGGGTCCGAGCATGATGGGAGTTCTGAGGAAAATTATGCACCAGCAACAGCAACAACTCCATGGTAGAGTCTTTGAAGAAAATCAGGAAGCCCCTTATATTTAGAACTGTCTATATTCATCCCAAATGGTAACAGACTAATTTTAAAAATATCAGTATACAAACTGTCAGGTAATTCTCACAATCTGACTCCCGTCTATCCTTCTATTTCAGCTGTTGTTCTACTGCCCATTCCTGTATCACTGTTGTAGTTGTAAGGGTGTTAAAACCATGTCTCCTTGTATTAGATCAACATATAGCACTGCTGAATCACATTGCTCCCTGTCTAGTTCTTGTGTAACATGAACTTACAATTTTTTTTGTTCTAAGTACGCCTAAATCATCCATTAACTGTCGAATGTGACACAAGTGCAAGAATAGCCATGCTGACTCTTGAATTGCACTCATTAAATTCCAGGGCCAGCACAGAGCAGGCACATAATAAATGATTATTTAGTTTACTATACAATTGATTATGCAAATGTTATATTCGAGATTGCCAATCTAATACAGCAAAAAAGTATATAAAAGATAGTATACAATCGACATAGCACAGATTCATATAAAAAGTGAACAAACACTAGACTAATATATAGGGAAAATAAATATAGTTACAGAGGGAAACAATTATTATCAAGAAAAACCTCAGATAGGACAATGAATTCTAATAGAATGACTTTAACGTATTAAAATGTTGGACACTGCCTTTTCAACTGTAACAAACATGTTATTTCCAAACTGAAGTATAAAATTTTTGCAGCACAAGTTGGATGAGAAAAATGGCTAGCTAGTTTTGAAGTGTCATTCCAGCAAGGTAAATAATACTGTCCAATATGAGTGTATGTGATTCCATATATTTATATATTTCTTAAAATGGTTTTTACTTATGTTTAGTGGAACAATATGTTCAATTGTGTATAAGGTGTGTACATTTCTTGAGCATGGGACACTCCACTGTCTCTCTAAGTAATGCAGCTTAGGTCTTCATAAAAGGCATTTATTTTTAGTTTCAAGAATTAGCCCGAGAGTAAATATATTTGAACATTTTGATTGAGGTATTAAATGCACATTTGCATTATCATCAATAGTTTACAGTTTCTATGTATGGCAGAAAATTATCAGTCTCCTGCTTTGTATTAATTACATATATGGTTTTATTATCAGAACTAACTATAGCATCTACATCAGAAGAAGAACAAGAATGTCCTGATTCCAGAGGGAAAAAACAACGGATGGTACTTATGTTTGTTTTAATTATTAATATAGTATTTTCCTTAATAAATAGGGCACAACAGGTAAAAGGAAGTTGTCTTCAGACTGCCCTACAGAATCTGTAGACAATGATTAAATATTCCATTTTAATACTGATTTAACTAGTCAAGATAACATATTTTAAGAATCTGTAATAACAACTGAATCTTATTTTTAGTCACATTTCAAACTGTTTATATTCTGATTTAGATTATATTGTATATTATTCTCAAATATTGGAAACATAGATCAAATTTAATACATTTGACTGGGCATTTTTTTAATCATTTATGAGTAACATCCCTAGAGTCTTATTCATGCCAAAAGACTGTCATTCCCAGTAAGTAAAACCTCAGTTTTTTTCTTCTGAATAATTATTGCTGACATTTAAGTTTCAATTATTCATTCAATGAATTATTTATTGATCCTCATTTTTACATATCTTTAAGCAAACTGGACCAACGGATATTGTTTATTTAGTCACTGTTAAAAATCAAAGAGAAGAAAATATGGGGATGAGTCAAGAGAAAGGTAAGAAATTTTATTATAAAAAAATCATTTGGTTGGTGCTTATTTAAAACAGAACTGAGATACTCTGCTACCCTAGAAAAATTAGACATTAGATATGAGTTAAATAATATAGTGTAAATATATTATATAATATGTAAATATAAAATAAATATAATATAAAATATAATGTAAAATGAAATGATAGTAGTTTAATTATTTTATAAAATGTGGGCTAGAGCAGTCTCTTAGCTGTTAAAATCTAGGATCACATTAAAAAAATTAACTGAAGAATGTTACTAAGAAAATCAGCATAGCAGGTCTATAATGCCTGAGCGATATTAGGATCTAAGGATGAGTGATGATTAGAGTAATGATGATTATAAAAGATAGAAGGGACAGAGTGTAGTGAAGCAAAGTTAGCTGGTATTACCAACATGTGTCTAAGAGATAGGACTAAGTGTTTGTATCTTCTCATCTTCTCTAACTATGGTATAGATTGAAGTATTGGGTCATAGAATGGTATGGTATATATATATTGTGTAATATCAGTCATATGTGCACAACGAGTAGCAAAAAAGTATCTCTAAAATCAAAGATAAACTAATTTATGCTAAGCTTCAGAACACCAAATAGAAAGATCCAAATGTGTGTGTGTGTGTTTGTGTGTGTGTGTGTGTGTGCAAGCGACAGAGAGAGAGAGAGACAAAGAGAGAGAGAAAGAGAGAAAGAGAGAGAGAGATTAAAAGCCCATGAAAATAGTTAAGAATTTTTAGCTCTTTCAAATTTAGAAAAATATAAGTTGTACAAACATGATAGGAATCATAAATAATGTTGTGATTCATGAATTAGAAGGACAGTCTGTGTTTACCAAGCTGTTGATACTTTCATGGATATCTGTTCGGGAATTATGCTTTAAATGAAAATTTGGACTTTGCTGCTCTGAGATGAGCATTTGTAACAAATTCTCAAGTTTTACATATCCTGTTGGCACTCCACACAAAGTCTGCTTAGCAATTTTTTTTGGATATTTTAAAGGCATCTATAGGCAAATCCATAGGATAATAGTTCAAAACATAACAAAAAGAATTCTCCATTTTTCTATGACTAAGAAATGTTATGTCCATGACAAAGACTCAGAGACAAAATTCATAATTGCATTTGGATAAATAATTGCTAATTCTCTACTAGTCCAGATGGGTAATTCTAGTTCTACCACCTCTGGGAATAAAAAAGAGGGCCTTATCAGTGAGTGCATACAATGTGTGTATTTTTGTGACTGGGTTACTTCATTCAGAATGCCATATTCTAGTTCCATCCATTTTGCCTATGAATTTCATGAAGTCATTGGTTTTCATAGCTGAGTAGTACTGCATTGTGTACCACATTTTCTGTATCCATTCCTCTGTTGAAGGGCATCTGAGTTCTTTTTAGCTTCTGGCTATTACAAATAAGGCTGCTATGAACATAGTGGAGCATGTGTCCTTGTTATATCTTGTAGCATCTTTTGGGCATATGCCCAGGAGTGGTATAACTGGGTTGTCAGGTAGTACTATGTCCAATTTTCCAGACTGATTTCCAGAGTGGTTCTATCAGCTTGCAATCCCACCAAAAATGGAGGACTGTTCCTCTTTCTCCACATACTTTCTAGCATCTGTTGTCACCTGTATTTTTTACGTTAGTCATTCTGACTGGTGTGAGATGATATCTCAGGGTTGCTTTGGTTTGCATTTTTTGATGCCTAAGGATGTTGCACATTTCTTTAGGTACCTCTGAGCCTTTCCATTTTCCTCAGTTAAGAATTCCTTGTTTATTAGTCCAAAAGCTCAGATTACCCAATAATACAATCCACAAATAGTATGAAGCTCAATGAGAAGGATGACCGAAGTGCAGATGCTTTAATCATTTTTAAAAGTAGTAATAAAAATATTCATAGGGGGAGATATGGAGACAAAGTTTGGAGCAGAGACTTAATTCAGAGATTACCCCACCTGAGGATCCAGCCCAGATATATATACAGCCACCAAACCTAGACAATATTGATCAAGCCATAAGTTCATGCTGACAGGAGCCTGATATAGCTGTCTCCTGAGAGGCTCTGCCAGAGCATGACAAATACAGAGGTGAATGCTTCCAGCCAACCATTGAACTGGGGTCCCCATTGGAGGAGTTAGAGAAAGGATTGAAGGAGCTGAAGGGGCTTGCAACTCCCTAAGAACAACAATATCAACCAACCAGAGCTCCCAGGGACTAAACTAGTACCCAAAGAAAACACAAAGACAGACCCATGGCTCCAGCTGCCTATGTAGCAGAGGATGGCCTTGTTGGGAACCAATGGGAGGAGAAGCCTTTGGTCCTGCCAAGGCTTGCCCCCCCCCACTTTTGCAAGGGAATGTCAGGGCGGGGAGGCAGGAAGGTGGGTGGTTGGGTGGAGGAACAACTTCATAGAAGTAGGGGGAGCGGGATGTGATATAGTGTTTATGGCGGGAAACCGGGAAAGGGGATAACATTTGAGATGTAAATAAAAAATATCCAATAAAATGAAACACACAAAAAAGTAAAAACCAAAAATTAATTAATTTAAAAAAAAGAGATTTTCCAGTTTTGTTGAATATAGGCTTTTGTAGTAGGATCTGATGACTTTTTGAATTTCCTGTCTGAAAGAACTGCAGGGATGGAAATGGAGAAGAACCTGAGGAAAATCAGGTCCAGAGACAGGCCTAAAGTGGTATCAAGGTCAAGGGAAGGCCCCAGCCTGACACTATTAAGGAGGCTATGGAGTCCTCACACAAAGGGACCTATCATGATTGCCTTCCAAAAGACCCAAGAAGCAAGTGAAAGAGTCAGATGCAGATATTTGTATCTAATCAATGAACACAGCTGTGGTTGAATTAGGGGCAAGCTGGAAGAAGCTGAGGAGGAGGGTGACCCTGTAGGAAGACCAGCAGTTTCAATATAACCTGGGCCCCTGAGATCTCTCAGACCCTGGATCACCCACCAGGCAGCATACACCAGCTGAGATGAGGTCTCCAACACATATACAGCAGAGGACTCATGGGTCTGGGTTCAGAGAAGATACACCTAACCCTCAAGAGACTGAAGGACTCAGGAAGTTTAGAGGTCCGGTGGGGTGGGATTACTAATCAATAAAAATACCAATGAAATACCAATAGCACTCAGGAGGTACTGATTTGAATTCTGAATCACGCCTTCTCTTTGCCATGACAGCTAATGTCTAGTAATCCAGTTACTTGGTGAAATTCTTTTGGTTACTAATACTGCAAATTATATTAATGCAATTTTGAAAACAAAGAACAACATGTTTATTAATTAATTTCTAATAGTGTTTTATATTAAGTATTTCACTTCATTTAATTGATATAAAACTTTTCTATTTTTTTTTCAATTTTACCATTACATTATAATAGTTTTACATTTCACACTTTACTATAGTGTCTATTAAAAGTTTTAAGCAGTACATAGTACAATTCAAAATGATTAGGTTATGAAAGTAGCTCACATGCATTAAAAAAGGACTATTTCATTCACAATCATGAAGATCAAAGCTGACCAGTTCATTAAAGTTTCTTAACTAAGTGGGTCATGCTTCTCTCTGATGAGTTTAAGTCAAATTGTGTTGCCAAAACTAAATATAAATTAATATAAAGTGGAGATTGTAATATATTCACATTTAAATAATGTTGAAATATTGAATTAAAATAAGCTACTGAAGTATTTATCATGTTTAACAGTTACAAAACATCTAAGTTATTTTGTTTTTGTTTTTGTTTTTTTTTTTTGGTTTTTTTTTTTTGCTTGATCTGGAAAAGGCATCAAGTACAATTAAACCTATACAATTTTCCCAGTTTATTTCTATTGCATTTTATTTCTTTCCTAACTAGGGCAAAATAGAAGAAATAAAATGAAAGTCTATCAACATCCCCCCAATTAAAGTGCTATAGCAAACCTAATCATGAAAATATTTTCCCACACAAATTATTCTTCATTTCATGCTTGATAATGTGGTAGTGATGTGTAATTGATGTATGCAATATCTTTGGTATTTTAGCCTCTCCCGAGGAACATCCTGAACCTCAGGTAACAAGTCACACTTACATATATCATTAGTTTAATATTGTATGAAATATAGAATTGTAAATTATTGTTTGCAATCTCATACAGTGTAGCACTGAAAAGACATATTCCATTGCAAATGAAGAATCAGATACAAATCAGGAGGACTCATTGCATGCAGGTGAATCTTGCAGTATTGGTCTGTATTCTTTTCCTTTGTTCCCTGAGTTCCATTGGTATTTTTTATCAACAATATAAAAATAATTGTAGTTTAATTCTTGAAAACATTATTTACTAGATTAGGATAATAAAGTGTTTAAAGTTCTGAAGCTTAACTTACCTACATACCTTGTTTTGTATCAACACACAAAATTTCAGCTTACAAATCTCTATGTTGCCTATAGATTTTAGGGTTTAAATGATGAATGTTAATTATTTTACTCACACTTAACAATATGTACCAGAATGAGGATGTAAGGAATACTTGTCTGTGACCTCAGCTCTTTCAGAATATATTCCAGTGTTTTGGAATTGAACAGTACCAGCACTACTTTCTTTGACTCTAAAAGATTGATACAAATTATACTTACTAATTCAAATTAGATAACAGTCTATTTATCTTCTATTACTAACTGTATCTTAATGTCCTAGATGGTGTTTTGTCAACTCAACACAAAATGGAGTCATTTGGTAAGAGGAAACATAAATAGAAAAAAATGACATTTTTTTTCTATTAATGTGTTATGCAGAAGGGCACAACCCACTTGGGGTTGTATCACTCCTGGACAGGAGGTCCTTGGTTGTTGAAGGAAGCAGGGTGAGCAAGCCAATAAGAACAAGTCCCTCAAGCAGCACTCCTTTATGACTTTTCCTTCAGATCTCGCCTCAAAATTCTTGATTTCAGTTTCTTTCACAGCTCTTTTCAACATTAGTGTGTGCTATTGTGTGTGGGCAATATAAATGTACATTTTGGGCATGAAGAATGCTCATTAATGTATGTCTGTAGGGACAAAAGTATACTATAGAGAATGTGTAGAGATAATAGGTCAACTTTTAGTGTCTTTCTATTCTGAGTCAGGTTCTTTTATTGTTCTCTGAATATTCCCAACCAGCTAGATATTAGCTTCATATTTGTATATTCTAAATTGCCATCCAATCATAGGTGTTCTGGAATTATAGACTTGTGCTCCTGTGTCAAAATTTACATAAGATCTGAGGGTAAAGTTAAATATACAAGTGTAATAAGCTGTAGACTCCACACGTAGCCTTTCGCTCTGTGTCATTTGCTCTGGTCTTACATATTATAATGTACTGCAGAGAGCTCACTTAATCAATATATAAATTTAAAAGTTCATCTTCTTTAAGCTTTCAAAATTTGTATATATCTGGCTTTTGTTACTATCTCCTTTAAAGTCTCATGTGCTTTCTTCTCATATATCCCATTAAGGTGATTCTGAATGAGTCTGTCAACATTACCTCTAAAACATTATCACTCACACTTTTACTTAGAGTCTTTAAATTTTATCTCTAGAACCTGATACTGATAGAGAACAAATTCTTTATAACATACAAAGGTATGTATATATATATATATACATACAAATTAATATTGTATATATAAATATATATTTTTTATATATACAACATTAATTTGTTAACAGTATTTTAAACAAGATGATTATGAAGTAGTAATTTACAGTACAAAGAATAAAGTATGGCCTCTTCAATAAATTTGTCTCTAGCACCATAGGAAGCAATACAAGGTACATAGAATAGGGGGAACAATTATGAAAGAAGATTATGTGTAATACTCTAAATCTTCAAAGAAGACCTAAGTATCAAAGAATGAGAAGTAGAAAGCTATTAATACCTAGATAGAGAAACTCTTTATACTAGATCCTGGAGAAGTTGGTCTTAACAAGATAAAGAACAGTGTCTGAGAGGACAGTGGTTTTTTTTATTTTTTTTTTTTTTTTTTTTTTTTTTTTTTTTTTTTTTTTTTTTTTGGGTTGGGGACCAGACAGGGCCCCTTGGCTTAGTAGCAAGCGCTCTACTTGACTCAATCAACCCGACAATGTTGATTACATCTCTATTTCAGTGTCTTTCTGGTGTTGCATGCACATCCTGTCACAGAATACTCATAAATGAATCTTTACGTCTGTACATTGTAAGCATGACTAACTTCATCTACTGATCCTTTCCCTGATGTATCTGTGTTGTTGACAAACACTTATATTTCTATATGTAAATATTCAATTACAAGATAAGCCTAATTGAAATTTGTAACTAAAAAATTATTTTCCCAGTATGTTATAGTATACTAAATTAAAAATACTATAGCTATGATATAAAATATATTATGTCTAAGTTTTCCTTGCCTGTTTTAACAACATGTGTGACTCTTTACAGAACAAGTTGTTGAACTGACAACAGAAAAAGAACAAAAAAAGGCATACAACGACAGCAAGCAGTGCTTGGTACATACATTTAAACATTTCCTTTAATATTTTTTGTTATTGAGAGACAATGCTTACATTTAATACACATTTGTGAATCAGTAAAATGCAACTTTATATGTAAATTTAAAACCTTTTAAATTAGTTATGCAATTCAGAATATTTTAGCATCCACAATAACTGAAAATCAAACATCTTCTCTACACATCCCAAATTTTATCAATAACTTTTCATAAAACTTTTTATAATTTTACTATTCCTTACATTATAAACATTTGATTAAGTTGGCAATTTCTGATAAAGATGATGAAATTATACGCAGTGATCACATCTTAATTTTTATATATGACAAATAATCACCCCTTTAATTCATTCTAAAATGACTGTTTCACGGTCAGCCAATAGTACTAGGATTAAGCACTTAATTATGCATTTTTGATTTGTTGTTCTAGTTTCTTAATAATAGAAAGGATAGGGGTTTTATTGAATGTAACAACCGTGAAGGGAAAATCTTTATGATATCTTTAGTTCTTTGCTATAAAACAAAACATATGTACTTATCCTTATTTCAGGGCTTAAAATTAAATTTAAAAAATGCTGGATTCTGACATTATTTGATATTGGAATAAATCCAAATTAAAAAAGCACAGAAAATTTCCAGAAATGCCTCAAGCATCTGCAGTTCTAATATTGTAGGTAATGATAAGAGTCTTATGGTATTGGAATGCAGGAGTTAGATCTTGAATAGGCAAAGTAGAACTTTCAGGTGTTTTAATGTTGAGTAATTTGTATTTGTTGAACATCAAGAAGTAATGAACTACTAGTTATGAAGTAAAATGATGGTATATCCCAAATTTAAAGAAAAACCAACCAATAATAAACAAACAATAGAATTTCTTCATGTAAACTCCAGAAACATACGGTCAAATTTAATAGGGTTTGTATTGATAGTGGTAGTAAACTTACAACGTAACTCTAATAAGGAAAGGTCAGACATTGACAATTACACTGCCAATTATGAAGAAGGATGTCCGAAGAAAATTGCATGACCCATCGGTAAGTATCCAGTCAATCATATCTGTGCATCCCACAAATTTTAATATTGTTCTCATCCAGCAGCCAGGAAGGAATAAAACCACCATTATCAGAGTCATTCTAATCCTCATATTATGTGAACTTCAAAAATTAGGTTTCTTAATGTTTTGAAAGAAATTAAAAGTAATATTATTATGATACCTTCATAATTACAGCTGGCAGAGTTTTTGAAATTTTTTAAAGAGAAGAAAGCATTGCTCTTTAAGATTTACTCATTTATTTTTATACAAGTGGATGATTACCTAAATTTATTTATGTGCACTCTGTTATGTTTGTTGCCTGGAAAAGCCGGAAGTGGGCACCATCTCCTTTAGAAGTGGCATTTCAGTTGGTCTTGAGCACACAAATGATGTCCTAACAACTGAGGTCTTCTGCATGAGGAACATGTGCTCTTAACCAAAGATCTTCTCCAGGTTTCAATTGAACCTGCCCTCTGCCTCTTTTTCTTCCTCCTCACACAATGTGTATGTATGCGTGTGTGAGACACAATGATGTTATGATGTAACCAGTCTGTTCTCAAAGTATCTAAACAGCACAGAATCGCCCAGTTCTCTTAGGTGTTCTAAATAAAATATCCTAATCAAATATGATGTAAAGATAAATTATCATTATGACTTGGCTATTTCATATCACCACTTTTCCCTCATAGAATTTTTAATCTAAAATACTAACAGTATTGATCCCCAAAGCAACTACTTCTAGGATATAAGATTCATATGCCTCACTGTATACCATAGAAGCTGTTTTCTTTTTTTTTTTCCTTAGGAATTAAAATTAATATTCAGTGTTCTAAATATAAATAATATACTGCAGAGAGCACACTTAGTCAATATATAAATTTAAAAATTCTCCCAGTATCATCACGCATCATAACAGCACTTAAGTAAAAT
Source organism: Rattus rattus (assembly GCF_011064425.1). Lineage (NCBI taxonomy): Eukaryota > Metazoa > Chordata > Mammalia > Rodentia > Muridae > Rattus > Rattus rattus. The sequence continues at coordinate 89,433,481 of NC_046158.1, read as the reverse complement.
GAAAATAATTTGACTGGACATATTTACATTGTCTACTCTTTGTTCATTAACGTGTCTCTTCTAGACTTCCACTGTCACTGAGTATAATAAAAGATACACGCCATCAGGAAGTGTATAAAGGGAACTTCAAATGTTTGGTTTTTAATGTTTATTTCAACACAATTGTTTTAACTAAAAAATAGACATTTTTGAGAAAGTTATTAGAGTTATTGCAACTCATTACCAATCCCAATTTTAACAGAGTATCTTTAAGCGACTTCGACCAAAGCGAATTGGCTCTCTATTCATGACTAGAGATAAAAGTGAAGAGAATGCAATAGCAGCTGAAGAGAAAGGTGAGGAGTCGTAATAAAATGTTGTATACAATGTCCTGGCAGAGTGCCATCTTTAGAAGAGAGGACTGAATACTATTAAGTCCTAAGCTGGTTCCTAGCATAGCATGTTTGAACTTAATTCTTCACTGAAAAAAAGTATGTATTGTGATGATATTTACATATTTTCTGTATTCTCTAGAGTGTGAATATGGTTCCTTAAAAAAGAATATTTATTATATATATTGAGTATACTCCAAAGGAAAATGAAATAAAGTGCTAATGTTATTCACACATGTGGATTAAAGAGTAACTTCATGTACATGGCTATCCAAATGAACAGCCAGAATGGTTTCTTTAATAAATTATTTTTAATCTCTCTGAAATTCTATCCTAGTCTTTGCTGGGTAAATTATAATATGATGTAGAGAACAGGTTGCATTTTCTGCCATCTTATTAGAATGATTCTGAAATATCTGGTCTACTGTATGCTTTGACATTTGACACAGTTACATGGCATTTAGCTCATAGTCACATTTCAGAGCACTTCTGGTCATTTACACTATGCCAGTCTTCTTTATACACATTTCCCTAATTGTGCAAAGAAGAAAAAACAAAGAAAATTATCAAAAACTTTGAAATTCCATTCCAATATCTACTTGTGAGGATTGTATAAACTCTGACTGATTGTGTGGTTAACATCATATCTATATGTAATTCATTGCATTTTTGTTTTTTTCAGAGTTTCCCAAAGAATATGGTCAACTGAAGGTAAAGACCTTTATGATATGTTCTGTATTATTAACTTCCTGAAACACACAAGTTATTAAATAGCCTGTTTCCAAACCCATGAAGTCTACCACTGAAGAGGGAGATTCAATGCCAAATGATTCACGAGCAAAAACGAGTGCAAAGCCATTACAAACAGGTGAATTTTGAAATATTATTGTCTCTAGAAAACTATCCCCAAATTATTTAAAATGCTAACATTCTTTCCAATTGTATCTCGTTGTTCTTCAAATCTCACAGAGTGAATATATATATATATATATAACCTCCATAATTTTAATTTTAATTTTAAAAAATTTTAGAAAAGTTACAGTGGTGTTGGTCAACTGTATCAGGTCTATGTCAAGAAATTACAGAACACAGTGTGATGAATTAAGTTTTACTACATTTAGCATTTCATTTTAGCAGATATCTAGTTATTTTCGAAAAGAAAAATAAAGCCATGAACTAAATTCATAGGTCCATAGAATTTACATGAATTTTGCTAGTTTCCCCTTCAGAAACCCCCTCTTCCATCCCCTACTCCTGCCTCCATGATGGGGTTCCTCCTCCCATCCACCCACTCCCTACTGCCTCTCTGCCCTGGTGTTCCCTACACTGGAGCATTGAGACTTTACAGAATCAAGGGCCTCTCCTCTTATTAATGCCAGACAAGGCCATCCTCTGCTACATATGCAGGTGGAGCCATAGTCTCTCCATGTGTACTCTTTGGTTGGTGGTTTAGTCCCTGGAAGCTCTGGGGTATCTGGTTGGTAGATATCAATATCATCATTCCTATGGGGTTACAAAGCCCTAGCTACTTCAGCCCTTTCTCTGACTCCTCTATTAGGGATCCTCATGCTCAGTCCAATGGTTGGCTGCAAACATCTGCCACTGTATTTGTCAGGCTCTGGCAGACCATCTCTGGAGATAGCTTTATCAAGCTCCTGTCAGCATGCACTTCTTTGAGTCCTTAATTGTATCTGGGTTTGGTGACTATATATGGAATGGATCCCCAGGTGGGCAGACTCTGGATGGCCATTACTTCAGTCTCTGCTTCAAACTTTGTCTCTGTATTTCCTTCTATGAGTGTTTTGTTCCCCCTTCTAAGAAGGACTCTGGTCCACACTCTAGTCTTCCTTCTGTTTGAGCTTCATGTGGTTTATGAATTGTATCTTGGGTATTCTGAGCTTTTTGGGCTCAATGAGTGCGCTCTATGTATATGTTTTTTGTGATTAGGTTTTATTATTGGGAATGATATTTCAGTTCCATCCATTTGCTAAAATTTTGTAAGTCATTGTTTTTAATAGCTAAAATAGTACTGTATTGTGTAGATGTACCCACACTTTCTATATCCATTCCTCTGTTGAACGACATCTGGTTTCTTTCCAGCTTCTGGTTATTATAAATAAAGTTGCTATGAACATAGTGGAGCATGTGCCCATGTTGTAGATTGAAGCTGCTTTTGGGTATACGCCAAGTGGTATAACTTGGTCCTCGGGTAGTACTGTGTGTAATTTTCTGAGGAACTGCCTGACTGCTCTCCTAAGAGGTTGTACCAGCTTGAACATCCACCAACAATGGAGGAGTGTTCCTCTTTCTCCACATCCTCTCCAGCATCTGCTGTCACCTGAGTTTTTGATCTTAGCCATTCTGACTGTTATGACATGGAATCTCAGGGTTGTTTTTATTTGCATTTCCCTGATGACTAAAGATGTTGAACATCTCCTTAGGTGCTTTGCAGTTTTCAATATTCCTCAGTTGAGATTCTTTGTTTAGCTCTGTACCCATTTTTAATAGGGTTATTTGATTCTCTGGAATCTAACTTCTTGAGTTCTTTGTATATATCAGATATTAGCCCTCTATCAGATGTTAGAATGGTAAAGATCTTTTCCCAATCTGTTGGTTATCATTTGTCCTATTGACAAATGTCCTTTGTCTTACAGAAGCTTTGTAGTTTTACGAGGTCCCATTTGTTTATTGTTGATCTTAGAGTATAAGCCATTGGTGTTCTGTTCACGGGATTTCTCCCTCTGCCCATGTGTGTGAGGTTCTTCCCCACTTTCTGTTCTACTAGTTTGAGTATATCTGGTTTTATGTGAAGGTCTTGATCCACTTGGACTTGAACTTTGTGCAAGGAAATAAGAATGTGTCAAATTACATTCTTATACATTCTACCCTCCAGTGAACCAGCATCATTTGTCAAAAATGCTGTCTTTTTTCCACTGGATGGTTTTAGCTCCTTTGTCATAGATCAAGTGACCATAGGTGTGTGGGTTCATTTCTGGGTCTTAATTCTATTCCACTGATCTACCTGTCTGTCTCTGTACCAATATCATACATTTTTATCACTATTGCTTTATTATACAACTTGAGGTTGTGGATCGTGATACCCCCAGAAGTCCTATATTGAGAATAATTTTTGCTATGCTGGGATTTTAGTTACTCCAAATGAATTTGCATATTGCTCTTTCTAACTCTATGAAGAATTGAGTTGGAATTTTAATGGTGAGTGTACTGAACCTGTAGATTTATTTCAGTAAGATGGCCATTTTTACAATAGTAATCCTGCCAATCCATGAGCAAGGGAAATATTTCCATCTTCTGCAATCTTTGATTTCTTTCAAAGACTTGAATTTCTTGTCATACAGATCTTTCACTTGCTGGTTAGTGTCACACCAAGGTATTTTAGATTATTTGTGACTATTGTGAATGGTGCTGTTTCCCTAATTTCTTTTTTAGACTGTTTATCCTTTGAGTAGATGAAGGTTACTTATTTGTTTGAGTTAATTTTATATCCAGCCACATTGCTGAAGTTGTTTATCAATTGTAGTTCTCTGGTAGAATTTTTGGGGTCACTTAAGTATATTATCATATCATCTGCAAATAGCGATATTTTGACTTCTTTCTTTTCTATTTATATCCCTTTCACCTCCTTTTGTTGTCTAATTGCCCTGGATAGGACTTCAAGTACTATATTGAGTAGGTAGGGAGAGAATGGGCAGCCTTGTCTCATCCCTGATTTTAGTAGGGTTGCTTCAAGTTCCTCTCCACTTAGTTTGATGTTGTCTACTGATTTGTTGTATATTGCTTTTACTATATTTAGGTATGTGCCTTGAATTCCTGATCTTCCCAAGACTTTAACATGAAGGGAAGTTGAATTTTGTCAAATGTTTTCCCAGCATGTAGTGGGATGATCATGTGTGTTTTTTTTCCTTTGAGTGTCTGTATATAGTGAATTACATTGATGGATTTCCATATATTGAACCATCCGTGCATTGCTGGAATAAAACCTACTTGATCATGATGGATGATTGTTTTGATGTGTTCTTAGATTTAATTTATGAGAGTTTATTGCCTATTTTTACATTGATACTCATAAGGGAGATTGGTCTGAAGTTTTCTTTGTTGGGTCTTTATGTGGTTTATGTATAAGTGTAATTATGGCTTCAAAGAACAAATTGGTTAGTGTTCTTTCTGTTTGTATTTTGTGGAATAGTTTGAACAGTATTGGTATTAGGTCTTATTTGAATATCTGATAGAATTCCGCACTAAATCCATGGTTATTTTTGGTTGGGAGACTTTTATTACATGATCTTTGTATCATCTTACTTGTTTCTTACTTCCTTAATTTCATTTACTTTATATTAATTAATTAAAATTACCTAATGAGTCACATATTCTCTTCATATATTTTGTATACTAATAATGTTATAAAGTGAAATTTATTCTGTATTCTTTTGATAAATTCACATCACTTTGATGTATTGATTTATTTAGCTAATAATTTAGGATAACAGTTAATATCCATCTCATTATAACATTTGTTGGTAGCCTGCTCTAAAACAACAGCAGGAAATATTAAAAAAAAAATGTAAGTGAATTGTGTCTATATATGGAAGTATTCTGGTAAACCAGAAGCAACATAGCCCTTCAATACAGTTAAATACACATCTCATCTGATATCAGAAATAAGATCTTCATTCTCCTGAGGTCTACTTTTACTTAAAGCCATTCAGGTTTTTCACAGTTTGAAATATTTTTATATTGTCAATAATATGGGAGGATTCCTTGACTTTCCAAACAGCATAATAGCTTTTTAAAAACTTAGCTCTCTACTCAAAGTTATACTTACATCACTCAGATTCTCATTTGTCTTTCCTAAGTACGATCTATATCATTTGCCAATATGAACATAAATGTCACTTTCCCACAGTATTGTTTAAAAACCTCAAAGTAATACTTAAAGTTCATACACTCCTTCTTTTCTACTTCCTGTAGCCCTTTCTCTCTTCATATGGTCTGGATATAATAAGAAATAGGTTCCTCAACTCTCACCGTATTTTTAAACAGGGAGGATTATTTCTTCCTTTCTGCCACTGCTTCTCAGTTCTCTGGTGCGTCTTTCTATGTCTACACAATTACACTTTCTAGGTATCATTATCAGCCATCATCTCTGAAAGGATATCCCCAACCCATTTGTTCTTATGTTTTCATTCTAGGGCCAAAATGTTAGAAAATCAATGAGCATGTATTTATTAGATTAATAAATGAATACCTACAAAATGATCATGTGTATTATTTTGCCTGTAGTCCAGAATGAAAAAAATAACAATTTTAATTGTAAATATAGCCTTGACAATCCAAGAAAGACCATGCATAGTTGCAAAGAAAAAAACACGTGTCTTTTCTCAGGGAAAAGCTGAGCATAGTATATATAGCACAGGCTTCAGAACATGGAGCTTTCCAAAATCATAGCACCAAATTGTATGTAAGTAACAATATTTGGAATGAGATGTTCTTGAAGAACATGGTTTTTAATTTCAAATTATTTTTTGTTGTTGTTTTTTAATTGTACACTATTTTATTAGTTTACATTCCAGTCGTTTTCACCCATCTCGCACCTAACTCCCACAGTTTCTCATCCCATTCCTCCTCACCATTGTCTCTGAGAAGGTGTCCCCTCCTTCTTTGGAGCCTCAAGTCTCCCCAGGATTAACCACATCTTCCCCCATGGAGACCAGACCAGACACACCTCTGCTCCCTTTGTGTCAGGGGTCCCAGAAGGCCCATGTATGCTCCTGGTTGGTGGCTCAGTCTCTGGGAGCTCCCTGGCATCTGGGTTAGTGGTGACTGTTTTTCTTACAGTTGGGGTCACTCTCCCTTTTAGCTTCTTCAATCCTTTCCCTAATTCAACCATAGGGGTCCTCAACTTCAGTCCAATGGTTAGGTGTAAGTATCTCCTTCTGTCTAAGACAGCTGCTGTTAAGACTTCTCAGAGGACAGCCATGCCATGCTTCCGCAAGCATATTATAGGGAAGTACTGTCAGGTCTTTGTTTACTCCCATGAGATGGATTTAAAATTAGGCCGGACAGTCTCTTCTCCAGTTTGGTCCCTGCGGTTCTCTTCGTGTAATAATTTGGCTCTGAAATGTCACAGTGTTTGCACATCGTGGACACAGCACCCTCTCCTGGCTGATTGTTGTTATTTAAACCGTGAATACCTGAAGGGTCTTAGTATCTAATTGAAGATTAAGTAAACATAATTGAAGTTTATAACTAATAAATCAGGCACTCAATTTGAATTAACACCAAGTTAACAATCTATCTATAATATAAAGCCTATAATATTTTTAAATTTTTCTTAGACACACATACACACACAGTAACCACACAATTGAATTTATTAACAGAATCAGCAGTGATGTTCACAACTGAAAAGGGACAAAAGTGCCAATTGGACAGTGATAAAAACAACCAAGGGGTATGTAAATTTAAATTTTTTATTATATAGTGTTATTGGTACATAAACCATATTAATTATTCTAGAAGATTTGAAATATCATGACTTAGTATTTTTTAACATTTTTTAAACAGAGAAATTTAAAATATTCTATAATATAGAGTAATTCAACTATGCTCTATTTTTATAATTGTTTCAGGATTATTTATTTATTTACTTATGCTATTTATTATTGTATTTATGTTCCCTTCCTAGATGTTTTTAACCTAATAATATTATAGTCAATTTTGATTATGACTAAAAAATTTAAATTTGGACCAAAGTTATAGTGATTGCACTGAATTTGATTGTAAACACAAATTCATCATCCTCTTACTTATTCTCAGTTAGTATTTCAAAGGCTGAAGTTGCAGTTCTGAAGTTTGTTCTTTAGTTATGATCAGTGTCTCTGCTATGAAAGAAACATACCTGCAGATGATCACCTATAACACCTATGAGAAGGATACCTTCCAGAATAGAACATTATTGCCACATTCTGCATGATACTTTTCAAACATCTTTATTTCAAAAGTACATCTAAATGTGTCCTGCAATATCTATTTCTAACATATAGAAAACCAGGGAAACAAAGATGGTAACAAATAAAAGAAGTTTTTAGTCCTCCATAAAATATATGCTAACTGCTTTGACTTGTAAAAGTTGTTATTAATTAGGTGCTTTCCTGTAAAACCCTAAGTAAGTGTAACAGAATAGTATATTCTGTCATTTAAGGACATGTCATAACCAATCAGAAAATGGTAATAAGCATTACTTGGAGAGGTCAGACAATGTTAGGTTCTAGAGAAGTGTGTGATTTGTATATTTAAAATAAGCATCACGGTATGGAAGCCTGTACTGAGAGGAAGTGTTTCTGCATATAATTGCGACCAAAAAGAGGGGATCAATCTAGTTCCTGTTTGAGCCTTACGAACTAAGGAAGTTAGACTGGCATTCAGGAAGCAGGATGTAATGTTACTCTGATTGTAGCAATTTTAAAATTAATTGTATCCAAAATAAGCAAGCAAATAAAATCTTGGCACATTTCGCCCACTTAATAGAACTTAGTCTTAGTCTCATAATAATTTTAAGCACAATTCACCGTTTTCGTTTTATTTACAGTTTGTATACTGTCTTCATGTGAGTGGGGTTGCTTTCTACTTGAGCCTTTTGTAATCAAAGTAAAATTACCTAAGTAAAACTTTCGGTTAGAGTATAACATGAAGATATAAAAGCATACACACTGATTCTAGTTAGGAATGAAATTGTGGTCCTGAATTTTTACAGTCCACAATTATGTTTGGGAATCTCACATTCCTTTTTTTTTTTTTATCTTTATTAACTTGAGTATTTCTTATTTACATTTCGATTGTTATTCCCCTTCCCAGTTTCCGGGCCAACATTCCCCCTAACCCATCCCCCTCCCCTTCTATATGGTTGTTTCCCCTCCCCATCCTCCCCCCATTACCACCCTCTCCCCAACAATCATGTTCACTGGGGTTCAGTCTTGGCAGGACCAAGGGCTTTCCCTTCCACTGGTGCTGTTACTAGGCTATTCATTGCTACCTATGAGGTTGGAGCCCAGGGTCAGTCCATGTATAGTCTTTGGGTAGTGGCTTAGTCCCTGGAAGCTCTGGTTGGTTGGCATTGTTGTTCATATGGAGTCTCGAGCCCCTTCAAGCTCTTCCACTCCTTTCTCTGATTCCTTCAACGGAGGTCCCGTTCTCAGTTCAGTGGTTTGCTGCTGGCATTCGCCTATGCATTTGTTGTATTCTGGCTGTGTCTCTCAGGAGAGATCTACATCCGGTTCCTGTCGGCCTGCACTTCTTTGCTTCATCCATCTTATCTAGTTTGGTGGCTGTATATGCATGGGCCACATGTACGGCAGGCTCTGAATGGGTGTTCCTTCTGCCTCTGTTCTAAACTTTGACTCCCTATTCCCTGCCAAGGGTATTCTTGTTCCCCTTTTAAAGAAGGAGTGAAGCATTCACATTTTGGTCATCCTTCTTGAGTTTCATGTGGAATCCCACATTCTTATTGAGGATTGTCATATATTTTTACATGGAAAAACTGCATATGCATCTAATGTTTGTGATTTTGTCCAAAAACAACCACAGAAGGATTCATCATATTAATCTGTAACTTTTTTTACTGGATAGTTTTTATTTACATTTCAAATATGCTTTCCTTCCCCGGTTTCCTGGACATAAGCCTCCTACCCCATCTCTTCTATAAGAGTGTTTCCCTCCTCATCCACCCCCTCTTCCCACCCCCGCCCAACATTCCCCTACACTGGGGAGTCCAGCCTTGGCAGGACCAAGGGCTTCTCCTTCCATTGGTGCCCATGGTGTTGGAGCCGTGGTCAGTCCATGTTAGTTTTTGGATAGTGGTCTAGTGCCTTGGAGCTCTGGTTGGTGGGCATTGTTGTTCTTATGGGGTTGCAAGCCCCTTCAGCTCTTTCAATCCTTTCTCTAATACCTCCAATGAGGATCTTGTGTCACAAGTTTAGTACACAGTAAATTTTTTCTCAAAATAATCAACATTTTAATTGAAAATATACCAGCCATTATTTGGTTTTTATACCTGATGTATATTAAAGACTTATACTTTTTCTTACAAAATTAAAATAATTCTGTCATTTGAAGTGTTCAATATATAAATGCTATTACAAATTAATTATAATTAATTTAATTAGAATTAAATATAAGAGCATTTTAAATTTAGAATTATAAAAATCCCTGTATTTTTGAGGAATTAAAATGTATTTAGAAAATCTGAAGTAATTATTTGGGATCATGTAGACATTTCTCTTCTTGATCTCTATGGGTTTTATATACATATAAAATTAGAGGCCCAATAAAGATAAAATTTAGTCAGTATTTACAAAATATTCTGTTCTGTTTTCTAAATAAATATTTTACTTCGTTTAATAAGTTCAAAATAGGAAAAATCACAATTAAGAAATCTCTAATTAATTTATTCCTGATATTTGTTTTTAACAGCATATGTTTAAGCAATCCCAACCAAAAATGACTTCACATTTATCTGTGACAGAAGGTCAATATGACGAAAGTACAATAAATGACCAAGTGAAAGGTATGAGCCATATTGTAAAAAGTCACTTGTCAGAGTGCTTATGTAAATTAGAGCTGACTTATTTTCCTAGTAAAAATTACCTCTAAAGCACGACTAAATTTTAAGATATTAAATGGTGATAGTTTACAAACTATTTATAACACATTGACTTTCAGTCTCATATGAAATTGAGAGTACCATTACAGAAAAGGAAGCATAGTTTCCAACATGAGGACTCTTCAAGCAGGTGAATACTAGGATATAGAAAGTAATTATGAAGACATAATGAAATGAAAATGTAGAAAATCAGAGTCCAGAAAGGGATCAAGGGATTATTTGACTGATCATGTCTTCTTCTTTCTTCTTCTTCTTCTTCTTCTTCTTTCTCCTCCTCCTCCTCCTCCTCCTCCTCCTCCTCCTCCTCCTCCTCCTCCTTTCCTCCTCCCTCCTCCTCTTCTTCTTCCTCCTCCTCCTCCTCCTTCGTCTTCAGTTGAAAATAGACTCTTTTTACATACTGTATATTCCAACCATAGTTTTTCTCCCTGAATCCACCTCCCTGTACTCCCATTCAATTTCTCTTCAGAAAAGAGCACAACAACCAAACATAACAAAATAAGATACAAAATGACAAGGCAAAGCCCACATGTCAAGACTGGGCAAGGCAGCCTAATTGGAGAAAAAGAGCCCAAACAGCAGACAAAATAGTGAGAGACTATTACTCTCTCCCACTGTTAGGAGTCCCTCAAAATGATAAGGCTTATAGTGGTGGGACTAGGTTACAACCAGTTGACTTGTTAGTCAAGGAGGTCTCTTGGAGGTTCGTAAAGAACCCAGGCTGATACTAGGCCAGAGGATAGCTCTATGAAAACTGAAAGCAGGAGGTCCCATTGCCAAGATAGGTTTTTTATATTGTTTAATTCTGAAACATGTTAAGAAAAAATAAATAATACACTATAGGTGAATTTACAAAATTTTAATTCAACAACATAGAAAAATTGGGTAAAGATTCTATGTTAGCTTTTGTTTTTTTATTAAAAGACATTAGAGAATATGTTCAAAAATATGATTATGTATATCTAGTTTCTACATTGATGCTAAACTCTCAATTTTGCTGATATGTGAACACTGTGTAACAAGTGCACAGAATTCTCTACTTAGAAATTATTCAATAGTGCATTTCTTTTAAGTTTTCATTTTATGTATTGATTTTTAATTTTTAAATTTTTATTTACTTCTTAAGACAGTTTTTTTATTGGATATTTTCTTTATTTACATTTCAAATGTTATTCCCCTTTCCTTGTTTCCTTCCTAGAACCCCCTGTATCTTCTGCCCTGCTTCTGGTAGAGGGGAAGCCTCAGCCATCCACCCCTCCTCCTGTTCTCTTCCCTCACTTCAGCATCCCTCACGGGAGAACTGAGCTCTCACAGGACTGGGCATCTCTCCTCCCACTGATGCTATTAATTCCCCACTGAGGAGACAGCAATACCTTCTGCTATAGATGTGGCTATATAGGCTACTTCCCATGTACTTTTTGTTGGTATTTAGGTATATTTCATAAATAGTTCCAGTATGCAAGAGAAGGAAGCTCTAGATTTTGTTATTACTTCTATTATTTCTAGTGAATGGGAAAGTGAGAATAGAGAGACTAGTAGAATATATAATTGTGTGAGGTTACATGAATACTAATTCGAAGTGGATCTGTCTATCACATATATATTCATGTATTATGTACATATGAAAATAAATATGTGTGTATATAGCAACATATCTTTCTGACATCAATCATTTGTCTATCTATCTCTATCATCTCTCTCTCACTTTCTTTCGTTTGTTCATTCTTTCTAGACCTGTGAGTTCTTAACTATAAGATTAAAATGTTGGAAAGGAAAGCATCCTTTTAGATTCAGCCATTAAAAGGCAGGGAATAGGTAGTACCATGACCACTGATTCAGAATGCATCGCCATAAGAAATAGTATATAGGAAAAATGAAGATATAAAGAAAGAAACAATCAATTTGTTACAGTCAATGATAACAAAGCTTGGAATAAGACATTTCAGAGTGAATAAGTAAATCAATCACTATGCTATTTTCATTGAATAGATCACTAGAAATGAGGAAATAAAAAATGTGGCAAACAGAAGCTCTACACTTCTCTACTCTATGTATTTGAAATACTAATGATAACAGAAACTTCAATCTTATCTATGCTAATGAGATTACTGTGAATTCATCACCGTGGTCTGTCTGATTTTGGAATGATAACTAACTTCCTTTACATGTGATTCAAGAGAACCATAAAAATCATGTGATGCATTAAACCTACTTAGTTTTATAAAGAAAAGATTTACCACTTTAATATTTACCAACCAATAATATATACAAAATGAGCATAATTTGCACAATGAAGTATAATAATTGGCTGAATAAGGTATATCATTAAGACAGATGACAGAGAAGTTAATTTATTATTACATTTTCACTTGAGGAATATTGTAAATAAATAGAAGTAACAAAGAAGAGGAAATAAAGATTGAAAATAATAGAGTTTTGTATATAATAAGGGAAATTATTTGGATGCATAGAAAAAATATAAAGGGAATCAATTGGATTAAGTTATGCCTAAAGTGACTGAAGAAACCGTCTCCATACTTCTTGTCTTTCTCATTTCAGTAACAGATTAAAATACTAGAACATGAGTTAATATACATTTTTACAATAATTAAACATAAACATCACTGTCAGCCATAATTTTTGCAGAATTTTAGGGCAAATCTAATGGTCCTGCTTCCTTGGATTATGCTATATAAGGCAGAATAAAATAGTGTGATGAACAAATAGGGTTACACATGGGGTGATTAAGAATGCCATTAACAGATGGCAAATCTGTTGGAGTAATTAGGCCTTATTATGCTGTTTCAGTATGAAGTCATGATAGCTAAGAAAAATAATGTCAGAATAATATATTTTCTAATTTACTTTTGTCTACTCATGACTGTAACTATGATGTTGTATCATGCTCTAATTTTCTTAGCTTCAATTAATTGTATGGATTCACCACAAAAACCAGATGTAAAATCAAGATTAGAGCAAGAACACAAAAGCCATGGTAATGGTGAAAAATCCCAGCATGAGGTACATGAGTATTAAGATTTCACTTTTTCTAAAATATTTTCATTGACAAATGGTATCTCATAGGCCACATGAAGTTTTCTTCTTCTTATCTCCTTATAGAATCATTAGGTCATGATTTAATATTTAGTTTTGACCTCCCTTTACATGGCTGTGAAACCTGAATCATTAAAAGGAACAGTAAAATAAGCTAAACCTTATCATTAGAAGTTTCAGTTTTTATTTTTATATTCATTTCTATAATACCTGTAGATGTTTAAAAGAAGGACTGGTTAAATTGGATACTTATGACTAGCAATTGAAATTATGAATAGTATAGCAGTTTAGTTCCTGAGTTAGTGTCAAGCTAAGAGTCTTCATTCCTAGTGAGTGAAGCACATAATTTGTGCTTACCTATTATTTGTCGATATTACAAAGCTTGAAATTTCAGTCCTTAATTTGGCTCTCTGGTTGTCTTCCACATATTTGTTAGGACATGTATACAATTTACCTTCTATGATAAAAACATTCAGGATACAAATTTAATTATCGTACAAAATACAAAATCCAAACTTGGTTCTCTTTAAATAAAGAAAATCAGAAAATATAATAAAAATAGCACTCCTGACTTTACTGGCATTAAACTACATCAGAATTAGACATAACGCACAATGTATATATAAGGGTATGGTCCTATATGAGCTTCTAATTTGTAGAAAAACTTGTAAAGACCAATGCTGCTAGAATTCCAATTGAAATCTGATGTCTACCTGAAGACATTTTAATTGGGTTTAACCCAATAATGAATAATATTATATAATATTATAATTAATTTTATGTAATTTTATATTTATTTATATGAAATATATTTACACATAATATATTATGCTTATATTATTATAATTATATAATAATATTCGGTACTAAATAGATGCTTTGCTGGTAAATGATAGACATGGCAGATGAGGAAATCTACTAGAGTTTAAGAACCAAATGAGAAGAGAGTTTAGGTTTGTGGTAGGTTAGTATTAGGTTTACTTAAATAAATCTCTGTGAATGTGAATGTGCAGCTGCAGACTAAAGGAGAAAGACACAGACACATGGAATTCTAGCACAATGACATATGGGAAGAGCATACAGTAATACCCTGTTCCCCATTTGATGCCTAGCTACATGGATTTGCAAGACATCAGAAAGAACCAAAGCTCTAAATATAGTCATCGTTTCCCACATCATGTGAAAAATCAAAACTGCTGGTAAAATCCTTGATTTAGCACAGACATTTAGAGATATTTATATGGTTCCATTCTTATTAACATGTGCCACGGGAGTTTAAGGTTCTTTCTGAATTGATAATTGATAAAAAACCTGCCTGTCTCTGCTATTTAATATTAAACTATCTTTATTGAAACATATCCTTTAAAAATCCACAAAACTCTATAATTTATGTTGGCAGACACTCTAGGATGATAAAGGTTAGATATTAATGATAAAACAAAGTTTGTGTTTTCAAATCTCTTGCTTTTGTTTGCAAGCTTCTTTTATATTTAATGTAATTAATGGGGTTTAGTGGTTTTCTTGGAAGTTGATTACTACATTTAATGTATCACATTATCAAAACTGTTCTTTTACATACAGCACATGTTTAAGATGCCTCGGCCTAAAGGTGCTGCACATGTATACTTTGGTAAATGTCAAAAGGGAGAAAACACAGTAAATGTGAAGAATAAAGGTAAGAGCTCTGCATTATAAAATAAAAGCCATTTGGCTGAGTGTCTATTTGACACAGAAGGAGGCAATTATCCCCTAATCAAAGAATCATGAAACAGTTAGGAATTTATAAGGCATAAGATGGCTGTGATATGTATATTTAAAACCAACCCCAAATTCAGTGGATGTCAAGGAATAATAAAAGTCAGAGCAGAAATGAGTAACATATAAATAAAGGAAAGATTGGTTATATCAGAGTTTTACTCAGTTGATAAGTGCTAAGAAACAAAGTCTGGTGAAGACAAGGAAATGATTAAGAAAAGCGAAGAATGTGGAAACAACAGGAAAGAAAATGAGGTGGGTGTACAGGGAATATTATAAGACCCATTTTTGTATCAAAAGAAGGTTCAGAATATCAATATGTGGGATGGCTATAAATAGACCTTTTAGTAAAACTACATGTTTTATACATGTTTACCCATTGCTGTTTCTTTGTCTCCTCAATTTTTGAGACTATCAAAAAGAAACAAGAACCAGGCCATACAGTGCTACTCATCCTTTACAATACTTCAATGCTACATTGTAGCTATATTTCAGGACATTACCCTACAGGATAGAATACAGGAATAAAAGAAAGAAAATCACACAGGTTTAATCCATTAAAAGAATATAAAGTTGAAAGCATTCAGACACTGGTTTAGAGAATGTCTTAAAAACAGAAGTGGTTATCTAGAGGAACAGAAGAGACAGGATACAACTTGCATAAACTTGAAGTTAATGATGAAGACATAGGAGAGAATTCATTTCAAGGCTTAAGTATATTTTCATTCAAATAGACTATGTTGTCATTGCTGCATAGATGACCAGTAATGGGATGGAGTGAGGCAAACATTAAAAGCCTCAGTCACTCACTTCCTGTCTACAGTTGCTGTACATCAACTAATAGGGATGTTAGAATCTTAAGCATTCAGATGAGAGTTATTAGAATATAAAAGTACAAACTTTAAAAGTGGTTTCCAATTTATTTAAAAGATAGTTGTTTGATCACTATAGCTTTATTGATCACATGATACACCCAGAGCAACTTTAGAAAAATGGACATCCCTTAATTACAAAAAGGACCATTGTATTAAATATTGTCAAATTTTCAAATATGTCTTAAGTAGTTTTCTTTTTTTACTGGTTATTTAATTTATTTACATTTCTATTGTTACCTTCCTTTCCAGTTTTCCTGTAAAAAATAACTCTTGAGTTTTTATTTAGACAATTATATTTCAATACTGAAAAAAATCTTTGCATCCAGTTATAATTTAGATTCATAAACCTTCTCTAAAAATGTATGCTGTGTAAACTTAGAAAGAGAAGTAATGCAGTCATTATAATGTCACATATCTCTAGTAGGAAAGAAAACAATTTTACTAACTGGTTTTAAGCAAGTTAACAGCAAGAGCTGATCATCACATAATTCTCTTTGATGAAAATGACTTCTGTGTTACTCTGAGTCATTATGACTGCATTCCTTCATAAGCTAGAAATATGATAATTCTTTATACCAATGTGACTAGTTGTAGAATTTTTATTTAATCATATTAGGTCTATCATTTTGCTTTTGCTTTGGAGGTTAAAATATCACCTCACAGTCATGTTTTCATCTTAAGATTTAAGACTTTTTCTCTCTATCTATCAATTAAGAATGTCATATGTATATTCATATATATATATATGTATATATAGGCATGAAAGACTATGTAACATAAATATATAATTGGTTATATCTCTTTGGCTTTGTAGATCCTCTTGAACAATATTCTCAGTGTAAGGTAATTACTTATGTTTATTCTAGATTGTTTTATAGTTTATATATTGTATGAGAGGATTTATTAAGTATTTTATTTTAAAACTCATATAGGCTACCAATGAAAGGAAAGACCATGATTTAGATAGTAATTCATCAATGATGGGTGTAAAAACTTCCTGTGCAGGTAAGTTCTGTATTTTCTTATTAAGGTACAAGTGTTGTAAGTATTGGACCTGTCTTTTTTTTGGTTGTTTGTTTTTTTTTATGCCCAGATGTTTAGAAAACTGAAACTAATAACAAAAATATCTTTGTAAACTTCCCTGTTCCAAATTGGGCTTTCTTTCTTTTTAATTACTTTTTAAATTTAAATTTAAATTACGTTTATTGAACATTTATTGTGGCATAAATGAGGAGGAGAAATATGGAATTTCCAAATACAGTTTGTAAAGTGGTGATATTAAAAACCCATGTTTTTTAAAAACCTTAGTCATATTAAATAGGAAAATAGTTGATTTCTTTATTGAAAGTATATCTTTAGACAGTATATTTTGATTATAGTTTCCTTTTCTTCTAATACTCCTAAACCCTGTCCACATCCCTACCTACCCAAATTTATACCCTTTCTTTCTCTATCTTATTAGAATATAAGCAGGCATCAGAAATACTCAAAAATAATACAATAAGGCAAACAAACTATAGTGGGACAAAACAAAGAAACAAAAGAAAATGATCTAAAGTAAAATTTCAAGAAATACGTATGGATACAAACAGACATTGATGTTCTCACACACAGAAATCCTATAATACATGATATAAATGCAGATGACCTGTAAGGTTAAAGAAATAAAACGTCCTGGCAAAGGGTTCTGAGACAAAGAACCTCCACAAAAACCATAGAGTTCATTTGTGTTGGCCATCACTTCTGGGCATTGGGCCTGGTCTTAAGTGTGCTTTGAATACTCAGAAAGACTCCATTAGAGAAAACTACATTTCTATTTGCAAGTACTCATCAATTAGAGATAGCTTCTGGTTTAGTGGGTGATGACTTGGGTCCACTTTCCCTCTCAGCACTGGAACCCCATCTGAACAATACCAGTATAGTACCTGTGCATGCTGACACAGTCTCTGTGGGTTCAAATGAGCATTCGTCCTGCTGTGTTTACTTCTAAACTATATTCTACAGATAGTTCACTCTTTAGATAATAATCATGCTTCAGTAATGAAACTTTAAGTATACTGTATATTTTAAGTTCTCATGTCCTATGAGAAGCAGTTAATAAACAAGTGTTGTAACTTGAGGGAAGAAGCAATTACACATGTGTACAGAAGAAACTAATGTATAATGTTTTTACATGTGATTATCCAATGATTCAAACAACGTTCTTTAACAAAAAGTAATTTCGGCCCAACTTGGGATCTGTCCCATGGGCGGGCACCAAACCATGACACTATTACTGATGCTATAATGCATGGCTCACATCATGAGCTTTTATTATGTTTAGGCATAGGCCTAATTTTTCCAAGATTTTTAATATGAAGGGGCGTCGAATTTTGTCAAATGGTTTCTCAGCATCTAAGGAGATGATCATGTGGTTTTTTTCCTTTGAGTGTGTTTATATAGTGAATTGTAATAATGGATTTCCATATATTGAACCATCCCTGCATCCCTGGGATGAAGCCTACTTGATCATGATGAATGATCATTTTGATGTGTTCTTTGATTCGTTTTGCCAGAATTTTATTCAATATTTTTACATTGATATTCATAAGGGGATTTGGTCTGAAGTGAGAATGTAAAATATTATTTATCACAATAACTAATGCCTAATTTAACTGTATAGTTGTAAAGAATACTACTTTAAAAATATCATTTCTCTTTTATTTATCATCATATATATTAATTTATTTCTATAGAAGCAAATTTAAAACTGAAAACAGAGGAAAATCTTGATGGTGAGAAAACTAGTCAATCATCTGTAAGTAATTTTGAATTTTCATTTTTATTTTAATGGCTTTTGTACCACAGGCTAAATGGCATATTCTTCTAGACATATATTTAGAATAAATAGTCTAAAGCTTAAAATTTAATTTTAAAATATTTTGCAAGTTAAAACACAGTGAATCTTCTTATAATCTGTATTAGTCCATATGTAGAGTTCCTTCGAGAATTTTTATTAATTTAAAAATTATTATCATGTATAGTTCTATTCTTGAATTCTACTTCTGTGTAAAATGTAAGGAAAACTGTGCTCGTTATCCCCAGGCATTTGGAAACAATGACAGGCTGGTATATGTCTCCCCATTTTAATTGTACAAACAATAATTTTAAAACTCACTTTTTCTATAAAATACTTTAGACTTTGAGACAAGTTGATCTTTGTGTTAAAGCGGTAAAATTGCACGAATCAAAAGCTTACCAATAAATACACTTAGCACTTAGGTGTCACTCCATACCACATCAACCCAGTGGTCTCACTAGCTCTACTTTAACCCAGTATAAGACCCTATAACACCAAGAACTCACACACATGTTCAGTATTATCTGATTTATCAACTGAAGTATTTTTGAATAATAATCTTATCAATATATATGATATATCAATATTGCTGTATTGAATATATATGAATAAGTTGCAAGCTGAATTTATTTTTATTAGTTTTTGAATAGTGTCTCTATAATGGTTACTTCACCAATCTCTCTGAGAAATAACAAATAGCCTGGGTTTTATAGGATATGTTTAATTTAGTATTTATGCATTGTCTATGGGCTTCTACAATAGAAACTACAAATTTACCTCTTATTTTGCCTGCCATAGCCCCAGTTCTTTCCTTTAGCTGTATGATTAGTCATTTTTAGTCAATATATAAAGGGCTATTTTATGCGTTAATATTAAGATTATAAAAAATTAGTACTCACAACATACACAAAGCAAAACCATGAGCCTTAAACTTGCTTTTCTTCAAACTCATCCTTAATTTAAGGTTTTCTGTAGAATTATAGTATTTCCCTACAAATTTCTTAGATAATTAGATCCATAGAATTAATTTTGGGGAAATGTTGGAGTCAATAAAAAAAACTGTATAACTTTTGTACCAGCATCAGTTGGACAGAAGACTCCTATTTGAACAGTGAATTTTTTAATGTTGTTATCATGATGAATTTCATATATTATATTAAATAATCTACCATCATATTATATAAAGGACACTCTCATTATATAAGAAATATTGGATGCAAATGACATCTTATGTAAGTTAATTGCATCTGCTGAACATGTTCACAAAGAAATGTGGTCTAAGTATCTGTACACTTAACTCTAAGTAACCACCAAAAGGATAAAAATTCAAGGATGAGGAGAGAGGGGTACAATGTAAAATGAACAAGAACATGGTACATTTGCACTATGCCATAGAATTCAATTAAATGATTAACTTCTCACTGAAGAAAATAAGCCAATATCATGAAAGTACTATTCAAAGAATTTAAATACCATTAGAATACATTGTGTCTCGTCATGCATACAGATGACATAGATGTTTGAAACTATTTGAACACATATTTTGTAAAAATTTTTCTACTCCGCTCATATGGAGTAATTTGTGTTGTATGTTTCCCATGGGGTATTTATATCCTTGATACCAAATAATTTTTCATATTTACCATCAAATTAAAGATTGAAGCCACAGCTATTTTTTTCCTTGACTTTGACTACATTGCTTAGCTATTGAAAATCTTCAAAGTGACAGGTAGTGAGTCAGGGGACAGGGCAGATGAGTCATGGTGTGGAATTTTAACAAAATAACCAAGTAATCAGAAAATAGGTTTCAATTCCTCACATGAAGAATATTGACCCTGTGGAATCCATCAAACATTGCAGATATTTTCTTTAATGGAGAGTAAAAGTGAAACTATATTTAGGTAAAATATTTCTCTGATTATCAAAAAATATTTAAAAGGAGTTTGCATTAGGAAATACAACAATGGCATCATTTGTGAGAAGTAAAGAAAAGCTTATCTGTCATTATCTAAGTCTTTATAATCCAATGTGGACAAGTAAGTAGGACTTCAGATAACAAAACCCTGATTCAGTTTTATTCTTACAATGTTTCTTTTTTTAAATTTATTCTTCTATTACATATTACACCTCAGCCAAAGTTTCTCTCCATCCCCTCTTCCCAGTCCCCCATCCTGCCCCCGCCACCATCTGTCTCCTGCAGATCCACTTTCCATTCAGAAAAGTGAAAGCATCCCAGGGATATCAACCAAGCATGACATAAGTTATAATAAGACTAGGCATATACTCTCATATTAAGGCTAGATAAATCATAATAAGAGGAAAGGGGACTTAAAAGCACATGAAAGAGAGATAGCTTCTGTTTACACTGCTAGGAGTTCCACAAGAACATCTTGCTTCACAACCATAGAATATATATAGATGACCTAGGACAGATTCATACCAGGACCCTCTCTGAGAGCCCCTATTAGCCTTCCTAGTATACTCTGTGGGCAGTGTTTGTGTCCTTGAGCCCTCTGGTTCCTACAATCCTCCTTTCCCCTCTTCTACAGGATACCTTAAGCTCTACCCCTAATATTTGGCATGGGTCTATGCATCTGTTTCCATTTTTATAATATAAAGGAAAATGTGAGAGTAAACAACTGGACCAATTCAGACAAACACAAATATCTTCAGACTCCTTTCTTATTATAAATTGTGTTTATTTTTATATTATAATTTTGATAGGTGGAAGACTTCTATAATGTAATTTACATGCTATCATATAAACCAAAAAACAAAAGTCTTTATTTTATCATTTCATTCAATCATTTTGTTTTTAGCTAATATTTGATGGGAAACATTTAGCATTTTAAACAAAATAAAATGTCTATTTTATTCTGTTTATATTCTAATGATTTACTATAAATCCTTTTTTGGAACATGTTCTTAAAAATATGAAAATTTGGTAAAAGAGAAGAATGCTCACAAAGGCTGAAAATGGTACAGAACACAAATTATCTAAATGGTATAAATTTGGTACTGTGTAAAATATAATCTTCCACTATTTTAATAATTAGAATGGCAGGGCTGTATGTAAATCTCTAAATAATAAACAAATGAATAATAATAAATATAATAAATAATAATAATAATAATAATTAATAATGATAAATAAAAATAAATCTGTATTTAAAATGAGTGCTATTTTTTCGCTTTTCTCCCTTTAAAATTCTAAATTTCTCTTTACAAAAATTTCATCCAATTTTGTATGTTGAGCACATCCCTCAAGTCCATAATGTCACCATCTTTCTCGGTTCTCTTTTTAGCTAAGGTCTCTTCCTAAAATGAAGGCCAGTTAAATTTTCATATCCTATATGCAAATATGATTTGGAGCCTCATAGGGAAGGAAGATCCAGAAAGGTTCAGATGTAGTACTCATGCAAACATTTAGTAAAAATGTACAGTAGAATTTTAAAAAAGAATTAAAAGTAACTAGCAACAGCTTGCAATTTTCTTTTTTTTTTTCTTTTCTTTTTTCAGAGCTGGGGACCAAACCCAGGGTCTTGTGCTTGCTAGGCAAGCGCTCTACCACTGAGCTAAATCCCCAACCCCAGCTTGCAATTTTCTAATTAAAAACATTAATTCATACCTCCCACCAAAGAATCAAGAAACTAAAAATGAGAGAAAACTTGTGACTTTTGTGTTTCTGAGACTGAGCTAAGTTTCTAAATTTGGTTACCTACGATTTCATCATTTTTTTTTCTGTAGATGACATTTTGATTCGTTTTTACTGAAAATTTGTATTGACATATGCATTGCAATTACTTGATTCTGCAGTAATTTTATTATGCAGTAAAATTATTATGAACAAATACACTTTTAAATATCTTCTTATTAACCTGAGATTTGCAGTGCACATCTTTTTTTTTTTTTTTGGTTCTTTTTTTTCGGAGCTGGGGACCGAACCCAGGGCCTTGCGCTTCCTAGGCAAGCGCTCTACCACTGAGCTAAATCTCCAACCCCTCTGAGATTTGCAAAATGATGCTCCATGTGTTTCAAAGTAAAATCCTGTTTAATATGCATATCATGCAATGTTCTGACTGTTGCTACATGTCTTCTTACATTACATAGTGGGTGCATAATGTGTGTTTTCAATGGTGTTAAATATATATGTATTTCATCTAAGAAGCATACGTATGACAATGAATCACTATTTTAAAAATATGTTGAAAACATACTTATTTTCATGTCAATAGTACATGCTTTTACAATTTATAAAAGACTGCCTTTTTATATTTGAGCATATGTATAAATGTGCCTGTGTGGATACGTGTGTGTGTGGATTCAGCGCATACTGAAGATAAAGTTATAGATAGTTAAATGCCACCTTAGGTGAATGCTGGGAAACAAACATGGACTCTTTGCAGGAGCACAATACCTTCTAAAGAGCCATCTCCTTAGCCCAGAATACTTTCTTTTGGACCTCCAGTGTAGGGGAATATGGGGGTGGTGAGAAGGGGGAATGGGTGGGGAGGGGAACACCCTTATAGAAGAAGGGGAGGGTGATGAGATAGGGGACTTATGTCTGGGAAAACAAGAAAGGGAATAACATTTGAAATCTAAATAAAAAAGATCCAATAAAAGAAAAAAGAAAAGAATGTGTATTCAAAGTAATTGGAATTCATGGATCTATATTAATATTTGCTTTATCAGGATACTTCTACTCATATTCAACCAAGACATGTTCCTCAGTTGTCATTAGGATTAACTTCAACACCAACAAATATGCTAAATGGAGGAGGGAAAGGTAAGAACTATGTTATTGGTATGCCATGTAAAATCAGGGCCTGCATGTATTTTACTAGCCAAAATGATGTCTATGAAATAAATACGCAGTAAGAAATAAGACACAATAGATCATAAAAAGTTAAAACTAATATGAAACTTCAATAGCATTTTAGACTGGACATGCCAAGAGCTAAATAATAGACCTGGGCTAGAAAGATGGCTCGGTTGTTAAGAAGATATCTTGCTCCTGCAAAGAGCCTATGTTTGGTTTCCAGCATTCACCTCAGGTGGCACTTAATTACCCATAACTCATCTATATATCAACACTTAAGGGCACATACTGTTCTTCCAAGAGACCTGAGTTCAGTTTGCAAGCCAACATCACGAAGATAACCACCTGTAACAGGTTTAGGATGGTTGAACCCTCTGGCTTCTATATGTTACTGAACAAACATACTTCCACAGAGACATGCACACAATTTAAGTAACTTTTAAAAAATACATTTTTCTTTTAATTTATTCTCCTCCAATGCAATAATCTCTAATCACATTCTCCCATGTCTCTACTCCTGCCAACCTGAACTCCCTCCTCCTTTCTGCCCCAGGTTCACTGTTCCTTCCTTTCTCTTAAGGAAAGAGTAGGCATCCCAGGGACATCAACAAAACACAGCATTATAAGTTACAATAAGACTAGGTCCAAACCTTCACATCAAGGCTGTAAGAGGAAACAATTCAATAGGAGGAAAGGGCCCCAAAACCAGGCAAAAGAGTTAGTGATAGCTCCACTCTCATTGTTAGGAATCTTAGGAAAACCCCAAACTAACAGCATCATATTTTCAGAGCACCTTTTGCAAGCCCATAGAAATATTTTTAAAGATCTAAATATTTACTTTAATATTCTTTATCTGAGCAATATATATGTATATATGTATATATGCATATATATACATATATACGTATATATGTATACATATATGTAATTATTTCCTTACACATACACACACACTCACACACAGAAACACACACACACACACGTGTGTGTATGCTAGAAATCAGTATGGCAGAACCTATTACTTAACAAGCTAGTTCTCCAAATAACCACACAGAGACATTTAAATACTTCAAGGTTCCGGCCTTAGACGGTTAGACTCTCAGCAAGCTCATCTGTGTTAACCCAACCACCTAGCCTCATCCAGCCACATGGGTATCTATACCTCCCATGCCTATAGTCACAAACATATCCCCTCATGTCTCCTGAGAAAGGGCTCTTCCTCGTTCTTCTTCCCAGAGTGCCTTTCTCCCTTCCAGGATGTCCCACCTTCCTCTCTCTCCTGCCACATCACAGATGTTAGCCTTTTGCTGACCAATTAACTTGGGGATCAAAGTTTGCATAATGGAGGAATTTCAAGTAATAAGAATTTGGAAAGAAGATAGAAAGTGAAATTTAAAAGGCAGAGCCGGTATAAAGGCAGGAATTTGGAACAATGTATATTGTGAAGTGTGGTATAAAAGTAATTTCTTTAAAAGGAAAGGACATGAAGTCATTTGTGGGAAACATGCCATGAAGTAGTGGTATGGAAACATGACTGAGGGGAGAAAGAGAAGGATGCTATTCTTTTCTTTATCACAAATGGAAAAATGTGAAAGACTGAGAATTGGGTCCTAACATTACTTCCTTTAATATACAGTAACTAATCATAAACACCCATAATATACACTGCACGTCAAATGCAGGGTATTCTACCTCTCTGATTCTGTAATACAGATATGGATGACAAGCAGAAACTATCAAAGATCAGGAAATGATCAGCAGATAGCACATCTATGCAGGGACCATTGCCCCAGGCTTCTTAGGCTGCATGATTTGGAACACTGAAAGAATGCTATGAGTTTGACAGCACAATGCAAAATTCTGTATAATGGAATGTGGCTGGGAACTAGGGCTTCTCAGATAGTCATGGACTTGACTGGGAAATACTGTGAAAATTTAATTTCTAGTTCACTAGCCCTGGACCTCTACATGTATGAGACACTTTCAGGTGATGTTGATTTGTTTGGTGGTTTAAGTATATTAAACACCCACTAGCATTCAGTTGCAGAATATCAGAATCATGCTTTTTTATTATATGTAGCCCTGAGTACAAAGGTAGGGGGAAGTAATTTCTATTTTTTATTATTTGTGAAAACTCAGAGAATTGTGATTATTATTATTTCCTCTATAAATTATACTTATTTTGTATTAGGATTTCCTCATATTCTGAGAACTTTTTATTGTAAGATTCACATAAAATCTAGAAAGTAAGAAGGAATGCATTCCTCACAGTTTCAAGCATGTTTGTATACAAAGTAATATTTTACATTATTGCTCTTTAAGTGATATCTTCACTGATCAGTTCAGTCCATATTCTTTGATAGTGTGTTATGACTTTCACTGTATTTGGTCAATGCCTCATGTTTGGAAATTTACAATACAATATGGAAACTACGTGTTACCTTTCATGCTCTAAAGGGAAGGTGTCTTTGGATGTGGAGGCTCAGGATCCCCAGACCTATGAGAGGAAAATCCTCAACAGAGGCATTGCAGCTCCCAGGGGAGGATGTCCCCAGCCAAGCTGAGGCACTCAGGGGCCTTAGCTATCTTAGTTGTTTCTTGGTTTCTTTGAAGCCAAGCCTTCGAATATGGCTTCTTAGGGAGAAGACCTTCCTAGGTCAGAGACTTCCAGGTTGTGGATTGGTAGAATGTCAAGGCCTGAACTTGTTGAAGAGCTCAGGATTGGTGGGTTTTCCTGTTCATATTTTTCACCTCAATTACCATAATCTGGGTAGGGTCCTGATCAGAGGTTTGGCATGAACTTTGTGGCAATTAGGGAGGTGGGGTTGGTGGGGTTTGCTGGCTGCTGGAGTTCCCAGGGCAGGGCCTTGGCCACTTAGCTGCCTTTCAAAGTTTACAAAGTTGACAATATTTACAAAGGAGTCTCAGTCCTGGCAGAGAAGGCTTTCCTTGCCACTTGAGTATGAAGAGCCAACACGATGTGCACAGTACATTGATGTGAATGTCTCTGAAGTGATTGATTAAGACAGATGTCGTAACAGTCTACTTCAGTTTGGACAGTTAGACTTCTACCACAGGTAGATGATTTCTACCTGAACTGAGAATTGGTTCCCTTACTTTATTTATAGACTTTATAGTATCACTGATCAATTAAAATTTTCATTTAACTAAATACTAGGCCTTTTCATTTTACCAATCTCTCTTCTACATTTGAGATCTAGAAAGGCTAAAAGCAACAAGCAAAGAGAAAATCCATCAAAATGTCAAAATTCCATACTCATTTCCCAAGACAGTTATAATGTTTTACTATGGTAGAATATAAACCCAAACTTATTTTGGTTTATTTATATGTTATTGATTATATCATTTTAGGTTGTCAAAAGAAATTTCTTGAATGGAAGGTAAATTTATATTATTTCCTAAATTATTATATTCATAATGTATATTATGCAGAATACTCATTTAATATATACTTGAAAACCATTTCAGCCTCCCACAGAAATGAAAGATTCTGACTCAACAGAGGTGTCAGACATGACGCCTGGACAAGAATTTCCAGCAGGTAAATTCCGCAAGAGTATAATCTCTGGAAGAACTATTTCAAACTTGTGAATTCTTCTGATCTCCAAATTTCTGTTTTTAATAGTTTATGGAAAGTTTTGATATAAATTATCAAAATATTGCCCTAGCATCATCATTTCAAAGCAAGTTATTCAATCGTAGATCAGGTATCTCCACCTTCATGTGACTAGAGGCTCATATTGCTCATTTAGAAGCCCATTTTCCCTGCACATACTGTGAAAGTGTTGCAAGTTTGCAGGGATTGAAATTGCTTATCTAGGGCTGGAGAGGCGCTTCAGTAACTAAGAGCATTTATGGTATTTGAGAAGACGCAGGTTCAGTTCCCAGTACTGACATAGCAGTTCGTAACTGCCTGTAACTCCAGCTCCAGGGCCTCTGACACCATTTTCTGACCTCTACTTTCGCCAAGAATGCACAGTGTATGCTCAAGCAAAAACACTCATCTGCATAAAACAAATCTCTCTAAAATTTTAAAAATTCTATATATTGTATGATCTATACCTATGAACTTATTTAGTTAGCAAGTCCAGGCAAGGAATTCCTTATCAGGACTGTTGAGGCTTCCTGTGCTTGGTATGAAAACTATGTATTCAGAGACATGTAGTTTAATATCATTGTAAATGCATGCTGTGAGTTAGGTCCACATGATCTGTGTTCTAATCTGTGATTTACTCATTTCTATGCCACTCGTCATTCATTACTCCTAGTGTTCAATAAGAATTCATATATTAAAATATCTTGAGCAATATTTCCCCATATTTTCCTAACCTCTCGGATGAAGACTACATTTCATAAAATATGTAATATATTCTAGAATATCCATCCCAACACAAACTCCATATTCCCATGTTTGTTCAATTAGTAGCTTTCTACTCATGTGTGTCTTATATGACTTTCTTGTCATTTTGTTTGTATATGTATTTACTAGTGTGTGTTTGACATATTCACATGCAACTCATATATCCTCAACCAGCAAACTCAACACTCCTTTAAAATTTACTTACTATAAAAAATAATTTTTAACATCTTTTCTGAGATTATAAAGATTTTAATTTTAGCAATGTTGTGTCAGCTTTGTTTTAACCACATAAACACTGATTTCTTTCAACAGATATAGACATAAAACTGGAAACGGAGAGCCAAGATTATCTTGATAGCAGTGAAAATACTCAGTCATCTGTATGTAATGATTTAATTCAACTTTAAAAAAAATGTAATGTTGGCTAAATGAAGTTTTTTAGACATACATTCAGAGTAAGAAGCCCAAAGTTTGAAATCTAATTTTAAAAGTTTCTTATTTGGGGGATTATGATATCAATTCATCATATCTCCCTTTCCTTTCCTATCTCCAAACCCTTCCAGATATCCCTCCTTGCTCTTTCAAAAAGATGGTTGCCTCTATTTGGGTGAATTGTTAGAATCCTCAAATTTCTTAAAAATCAGCAGTAGCTCAAAAGTTTTCTCTGATTATTTCTTTCTACCATTTTTCTTATTATTTAGCATGTTTCCCTTACTTCATCCTTGTTCTATTAAAAAATATCAGAGGAACAAAACATCATAACTAAACACTTTAAACCATTAGCAGCATTGTACAAATATTTTTGTTTTTATGTTGCAAACAATAACTTGAATACTTATCTTTTATTTCAATGACTAAAATCAGCCGTACCTCTAATGCACTATGTAGTAATAATGGTTAATATTAGGATATATTAGGTCTACTGTAAAGATCTATGATATATAGATACTTAAAACCTGTTTAAGTTTTGTTTTACAGAACTATTAGCCTGCAGGTCTTGTGGAATGCAATACTTTATTAGCAAGTACTGACCAGGACACTTTAATCCTTTGGAATCAGATACTTTGTCACCAATCATTCCCATCAAAGCTGACAAAAGTCATAACCAGATTGTCCTATTCACTCTTCTTTGACTGTTTGTCTGTTACTGAGTGTCTAGAAAGTAGAAGCAGTAAAACAGTGCTCAGCAGATGAGGCAACATGCTGTACTCTAGTAAAATACCCAGTCATCAGATACATGTTTAAGTGCTGCACATGAAGTATGGTCAAGTTGTGACAACACTAAATGCTAAAATGTTTTTTTTTAATAGTGGGGGACATATGGAAAAGAGTCAGCTTTGGAAACCCAAAGAGTAGCATGTTGGGTAAAAAGGAGGGCAATCATTTCTTTCTATCATCTATGTCTCTCTAATGACAGGTGTGTGAGGAACCAGGAATTCAGAGAAACAAACCCTACACTTTTATTATTATTATAAACTATAGGTAAAAAGATGTGAATAAATGTCTGGCACAATTTAGATAATATGTGGGGCCTCTGGTCTCTTTTATATTAAATTTTGTAATTACTTCTCTTTTCTACTTCTGTTTATTTATTCCTGCCTCTTCTAGATTACCTTACTTGAACTCCCATATACTCAACACGCCTCTCAAATGATAGCCTTTTTGTTTATTATTGTTACATACACATGCATGTATCTATACATATGCACAAATGTAGAAGCGTAACCTTCTGAGTGGATTTTTGTTGTCATGTATATATGGCTTCAAAGAAGACCAATTTGTATTAAATAAATAATAAGGAGGTCCATCCCTGGATAAGGCTATTCTTCCTTTCCCAGGAGTCATTAGTTACCTATAGTTCTTTGTTCTAGTCCAGTGAAACTCCTCACTCCCATATTACCATGTTTATTGCTACTGACAATTCAGTCCTGGTTCAGATATTTCTAGAAGAGACTTCATAGTATTCCAAGTCTTCCACTCTTTCTGACCCCTCCTCTCTTTTGTGAAGTGTCATAAATTATACATGTAGCAGGTATGATGTAGATTAATCCATTAATGTGGGGCTTCCCATTATCCGATGATCTCTACCAATATCAAAGAAAATTTTAAAAACATTCTTTTAGAATATGAAATTAATTTAAAGCTATTAAAAATATTAATTGAATTCTCTGGATATTGATTTTACCAGAACACCATCACATCTCTTCAGTCTAAGTGCATTCCTCAATTCTCAGTTGGAATAACTTCAGGATCCACGAGTCTTCTAACTGAAGGAGAGCAAGGTTGGAAATATACACAAGAAAGAAAATAATTTGAGATGCTTATTAAAGTAGGATAAAATATTTTATACTACAAATATATATTCTAAATATAATCAAAAGTATTTCAAGGAATAAAATATATTTGTTAGTAATAAATTATGTATCTTTTGTTTGAATAATAGTTTTAGAAGAGTTTCAAGGTAAGAGCTGAATTATTGAGTACATTGCAAAGAATTTCTAACTTGAGGAGTTAAAGAAACAAAGATTTGGAAAGAAGATGAAAATGAAGATGAAAGTGGTGGAGAGGATGGCTTGCAGGGCAGGATTATAGGACAGGTAGAATCTTGTAAGATGAAAAAAAATAGCTTACTTAGGCAGGAGAAATAGACCTTGAGCTAGCAGGATGAAAAAATACCTCAGAGGTAGAAGAAAAAATAACTATTCATTTTGTTCTTTTTTTTAATTTTTCTTTTTTTTCTTTTATTACTCAGTCTTTTTTACAGTACAGACTTTATCCCCCTCCCGGTCCACTCTCTGCGTGTTCCATATCCCATTCCTCTTTCCCCCATCTCCACAAGGATGTCTCCACCTACCAACCCCCACTCCCCCAGATCTCCCCATTCCCTGGGGCCTCCAATCTCTTGAGGGTTAGGTGCATCTTCTCTGACTGAGTCTAAACCTGACAGACAGTCCTTTTCTGTAAATATGTTGGGGGCCTCATATCAGCTGGTTTATGCTGCCTGATTGGTGGCCAGTTTCTGAGAGATCTTGGGGGCCCAGGTTAGTTGAGACTGCTGGTCCTCCTACAGGGTCACCCTCCTCCTCAGCTTCTTCCAGCGTTTCCCTAATTCAACCACAGGGGTCAGCAGCTTCTGTCCATTGGTTGGGTGTAAATATCTGCATCTGACTCTTTCAGCTGCTTGTTTGGTTTTTCAGAAGACAGTCATGATAGGTCCCTTTTTGTGAGTATAGCATAGCCTCAGTAATACTGTCAGGCCTTGGGACCTCCCCTTGAGCTGGATCCCAATTTGGGTCTGTCGCTGGACCTCCTTTTCCTCAGCCTCTTCTCCATAACTGTCCCTGCAGTTCTTTCAGACAGGAAGAATTATGGGTCAGAGTTTTTGACTGTGGGTAGCTACTCTGTTCCACACTGTCTTTCTACTAGAGATGAGCGCTACAAGTTCCCTCACCCCTCTGTAGAGCATTTCATCTAGAGTCTTTCCTAGAGTTCTGAGAGTCTCTCACCTCCCAGGTCTCTGGTACTTTCTAGCACATCGCCCCCACCTCCTACCTCCTAGGGTTGCCTGTTTCCATTCTTTCTGCTGGTCCTCAGGACTTCAGTCCTGGTTCCCCCACTCAATACCTGATCATGTTCCCCTCCTCCCCTCCCTGTCTCCTTTCCCACCCAGGTCCCTCCTTCCCTCCCCCTTTCTGTGACTGTTTTCTTTTTTTCCTATTTTCCTTCTCAGTTCTAGAAAGGCAAAGAACTCTATAGACCTGGGTCCAATTGCAGATTCTTTTATACTTAAAGAAGATAAACATAAACATCTTGGTCAGTCATACAAGTCATGTACGGAATTGCCTCTTCCTAGATATTATCACGTATGCCGAATTAGAATGACAGGTAAAAGTTTTTAGTTGTGGATATATTTAATTCATTTTATTTCCTTTTTTTAGCTTTTCATAAGAAAAATCCTGACCGGAAGGTAAAAAATTTGATCTTTCATCTTTGACTATTAAGTTTGAAATGTATGATGTGTAGAAGACTGATCAAATATTTTAACTTAAAACCTACCCAGCAGCTCACTGGAAGTAAAGTTCTTGCTTCATCTGAAGTATCAGTGCTGAAGCATAAACAAGAATTCCCACCAGGTAATTTATGCAGTACTATTGTCTTTGAGCAACTGGTTTAAGATATTTGGGGATTTTGTATGAGGCTCCGAGTTGCTTGGGAAATTACAAACTCCTCTGCTGATTCAACATGCATTGCTGAAACAATAAACGGATTTAATTCTGACTGACCTTAAGTCCAGCTTAAGCCTGCAAGAGATAAAGGGTTCCCAGCACCTTCAGCTCAAGTTAACGACCCACAATAGGGGGCAGATTTGATACTGGAAAAGGTCCACAGGTGTAGAGAGAGTTCCAAGACTCAGAGGGTAAGCTTCAAACATAGACAAGGTGCCTTAGCAGACACGTGACATTACCTGACCCTCGGAAGAAGACGTAAGATAGACCTTACAGGCATATTTGCCACTTACAAAGGGGAAAAGGGGTACCTCAACACTACTGAATTTTGCTTCACTGAGCATTACAAACACCACCACTTGACTTTCATTTATTTTTGTTTTCCCCCTTTTATTAAAAATATATTTCTCATATAATTTATCCTGATTACAGTTGCTGTTCCATCTACTCCTCTGTTTCCTTCAACCCTGTCCCAACCCAATCCCCTTCTTTACTGCCTGTCATTAGAAAAGATGGGCCCCTTAAGAGATAACAACCAAACATGACGAAATTAAATTTTGTGAGACAAAGAAAAATCATTTTATCCAAGTTGGACAAGGCAAATTAACAACAAAAAAAGATCCCCAACTGAAGGCACAGAAAAGTACATTTAAAGTATTAAAGTACAGGATCTTTGGCATGAAATTTATCATCTCTACAAATGAAATAAATTTCATTTTATTATTTGTTGAAAATATTTCAGAAAAGAAGGATCAGTTCTTGAAATGTAAGTGAATCCCTGTAACATTCAGAGATGGAAATGAAAAGCTCAAAGAGAATAAAAAACAAAACAGAACTCGCTCAGTTCACAGGGTTTCACCTCAACCTATTTGGCGAGTATAGTGACAGCATATAGAAACCAAGGAATCCCAGTTTATGTTTACATTTATTCCAATGTTTGTATACTTCTCACTAAGTGTTTTGCAGTAAATATACTTTAATCGTTGCACAAGTTGAAAATTACACTATATTTTTACACATTTACCATCTAAATAACTTCTTTGTTTTTCTGTATGCCACTCATATTCATGGTCACATTTAGGTGGATTCAGTTTCAGAATTGAACGTGATGAGCTTCCCAACTTTTTAAAGATTTATATGAAATCTATAAAAATGACATCTCTCAAATGGTCCATCTTAAAGTCATGATTTATCTGCATGGTTATTTTAGACATCAAACAAAGTAATGTCCCTCATGGGTTCAGTTTCTTAGATACACACTTTTATCTGTTGTTTCCAGTGGGAATCTTCCCACATTTTTCTAGTTTGCTTATGCTAATCTTCTTTGATACAATTTCTTTTTTTAATTAACTAATGAAGTATTTTTCCTATTTTTGGTTTTTTTTTTTTTTTTGGTTCTTTTTTTTTTTTCGTAGCTGGGGACCGAACCCAGGGCCTTTTTCCTCCTAGGCAAGAGCCCTACCACTGAGCTAAATCCCCAACCCTTTCCTATTTTTTATAATTTATTCTTTTATTAGATATATTTCTTTACGTACATTTCAAATGTTATTCCCTTTCCCGGTTTCCTGTCCATAAACCCCCTATCCGTCTCTCCCCCATATGGGTATTCCCCCATCCATTCCCTTACTGCCCCCCATATTTCCCTGCACTGGGGGTCCAACCTTGGCAGGACCAAGGGCTTCCCCTTCCACTGGTGCACAAGCAAGGCTATTCTCTGCTACATATGCAGTTGGAGCCCTGGGTCAGTCCATGTATAGTCTTTCTGTAGTGGTTTAGGCTCTGGTTGGTTGGGATTGTTGTTCATACATGTTGCAAGTTCCTTCAACTCTTTCACTCTTTCCTTTAATTTCCCCCAAGGGGGTCCTGTTCTCAGTTCAGTGGTGTGCTGCTAGCACTGACCTCTGTATTGGACATGCTCTGGATGTGTCTTTTAGGAGTGATCTATATCCAGTCCCTTTCAGCATGCATTTTTTTAGCTTCAGGTGGCTGTATGTATATGGGCCACATGTGGGGCAGGCTCTGAATGGCCATTCCTTCAGTCGTTGCTCTAAACTTTGCTTCCATATCCCGTCCTATGGATATTTCCCCCTTTAAAGAAAGAGTGGGGGCATCCGCATTTTGGTCATCCTTCTTCTTGAGCTTCCTGTGGTCTGTGGATTGCACCTTGGCTAGTTCCAGGTTTGGGGCTAATATCCACTTATCAATGAGTGTATACCAAGTGTGTTTTCTGTGATTGGGTTACCCGACTCAGGATGATACATTCTAGTTCATCCATTTGCCTATGAATTTCATGAAGCCATTGTTTTTGATAGCTGAGTAGTTCTCCATTGTGTAGATGTACCACATCTTTTGAATCCATGCCTCTGTTGAAGGGCATCTGGGTTCTTTCCAGCTTCTGGCTAGTATAAATAAGGCTGCTATGAACATAGTGGAGCATGTGTCTTTGCTGTATGTTGGAGCATCTTTTGGGTATATGCCCATACAATTTCTATTAATTGATTTTTTTCTCATATTTGTAACATACTTCCATTCTCCTTTTCTTACCTCTAGATCTCTTTTCTCCTCTTATAAACTGCTTACATTTTCATATCTCTTACACAATCATGCACATATTTATATCCATATACAAATTTAAATATAGTTTCTACATATCAGAATGACATGGGTTGCTTTTTTTGTCTTGTTTCTACTTTACTTGTTTTAATTAAACATTAAACATTATTCTATTTGTTTTAATCTACTTTTTAAAAATTATCTTTAATCTTTTTTTACAGTCCAGTCATAACTCTCCTGGTCCAAGCCCTCTGACAGTTCCTCATCCCATTCCTCCTCCCCATCTTCACACCTCCACCCCCACCCTGCCAGGCCTCCTCACTCCCTGGGGCCTCAAGTTAATCCAGGGTTAAGTTCACTTTTTTTCACTGAACCCAAACCTGGGAGTCCTCTGCTTTATATGTGTCAGGGCCTCATACTAACTGGTGTATACTTCCTGGTTGGTAGGTCAGTGTCAGAGATCTCAGGGGTCCTGCTGGTCTTCCTATGAGGTTGCCCTCCTCTTCTAGCCTTTTTCTCATTTATCCATAATGGTCCCTTGCTACTGTCTATTGGTTGGTTATAAGAAACTGCTTCTGATTCTTTTAAGTCCCTATTTTTCAGTTACGTTTCTGAACATATTTACGTTGCCTATGTGAATATGTTTACGAATGTTTGACAGATGTTTGTGCTTGGTTAGGAAACTTTCATGATGTCAATCATGTTTGCAAGTTCTTGTTAATTGCATATACTTAGTATATCAGTAAAGATGCAGTTGAATATTGAGATTGATTGAACTGTAAAATGAGAAAATAAAAAATTTATTTTCATAATAAAAAATTTAAATATTTTTATATATGACTCTAAAGATCCCTAGTTTAGAAACAATATTTCTTTTTGTTATAACTATACAACCATTTACTTCAACAGAAGCGTACTTACAAATGAAAACAGAAGAAAGTCAGAAAAATCTTGACAGAAATGAAAACATTCCATCATCTGTACGTAATTTAAATTTAAATTTCTATTTTAATATTTTCCTTTAAAACAGTGTGTCACAGGCTAACTAAAATCTTCTGGATGTGCACTTAAAATGGATTACCAAAGTCTATTAGTTAACTTTTAAGATATTTAATTAATTAGGAATTTTGAATTTAAATTTAGTTAAAACTGTACCTCCCCTTCTTTCATTATCCTTCCTTTATACTTGTTCTAGTATACAAAATTTTTTAAAAAGTTTCGTATTCTTGAACACTTGAAAACATAATCAATGTTTCCAAATTTATTTTTTATCTCACCAAGGGCATTCAGTTTATATCTATCACTATTTAGCAATGGTGGTTAGTAATAGCATCTACTGGGTCTTGTGCTAGTACCAGATACATGATATTGTTATTGGACAATATCTGAGTTTGTATTCTTCAGACACTAGTTAAATCAATGGATCAAGAAACAAAGTACATTTTCCATCATCAAATATGCATCTTTAAATATCTTTAAATTAGTATAGAAGACATATAATTGTCCTCTGTGTTTGATGAAATAAATTCCCCTTCCAAAGCCCTGGCTATAATTTTATTTCTTCTTGCCTTGCACTGTTGGATTTACTTTATGTTTTGAGAATGGAGTTTAAGTGATTTAGAAGGTGTAATATTATGATTTTAAATTTATAAGGAAGTTTGGAAAGTATGTTTTATAATTTCAAAAATATTTTAGAAAAGTAACTTCATTTAATTTATATCAAAGTGATTGGAATGATTAATACAGCTCACAATTTATTTTGATTTTACCAGAATGCTGTTATACAACCAAAGCAAATTCTTCATGTACCAATAAGACCAGCACTGAGACCCATGAGTCTTCTCAATGAAGGAAAGAAAGGTTAGGCATTATATATTATGAGTAAATAATTTAAATTTTTGTAAAATCAAGTCAAAATACATTAAATTTAAAATATATTAAGCGAATAAAATCAAAGTATTTAAGGTAAAAAAGTTACATATCACATGAAGTTTCAATTATATCTTAAATTGAATAATTTAGATGAAAGCAGAATTTTAAGTAAACTATAAAATAGTCTTCCTTTTCTCATTGTTTTAAACTTAAGAGTTTCTACTGCTGTGATGAACAGGGTGGCCAAAAGCAACATAGGGAAATTGTTCTTAGTTTTTTGATTTTTGCCATTTTTTGTTGTTGATGATGAAGATGATGATGATTTTTATCATCACATGAAATTAGGTCAGGAACTGGAAAAGAGCAGTGACCTGGAGGCAGGAGCTGATAGAAGCCAGGAGTTTGGGGGAGCACTGTTGACTGGCTTGCTCCTCGTGATTTGCTCAGCCTGCTTTCTTATAGAACCAGGACCACAAGCCCAGGGATGACACCACTCATAATGGCTTAGGCCTTCCCTCATCAATCATAATTAAAAGATGCCCTACAAGCTTACTTCAATGTGTACATATGGAGGCAATTTCTGAATTAAGATTCTTCACTTTTGACTAGATTGTGTTAAGTGATATTAAAACTAACTGGCATACTCATTAGCATTTATTTTGACTAAAGAACTATGAATTCAGAATTAATACAAAGCAAAATCATTTGGGGAATATATATATATATTATATATATATATATAGAGAGAGAGAGATAGATAGATAGATAGATAGATAGATAGATAGATAGATAGATAGATAGATAGATAGATCATGAAACTGGAATGCTTCTGTAGGACATAGTCAATAGGACAAATTGCTACCTACTGATTGGGAAAAAACTTCACTAACCCCATATCCGACAGAGGGCTAATATGGAAATACACACACACACACACACACACACACACACACACACACACACACACAAATATATATATATATATATATATATATATATGTCCCAAGTCAACAGTTATCAAGGGAATCCAAAGGAGAAACTCAATTCAAATAGGAAACTTATAGAATTAAGGACCACTAGCCTAGAAGTCACATCACCCACAATTGGTTGCCTATGCATCAGTAATTAAGGAAATACCATACAACTTTTCTGTAGCAGATCTAAAAGAGGTGGTTTCTCGATTTAGATGCCCTCCCCTCATGATACAAGCTAACATAAATCAAACTTAAATAAAGGGAATCTAATGGCTCAACTCTTAAAGTCTAGGTTCATAAGCAAAGCAAATTTAAAATATTTGTCAAAATAAATTCCTATTCTCTTGTCACAGACAGAAAATAGGTAAAAGTACAGTTTGAGGCAAAGCAGATTACAATAAAGTATGTAATCTAATTTGTCCAAAAATACAGTCAATAGTATAGTTGCCACATGGTAGAAACCAATGTTCATTTCTGCTATCACTTAAGGCAAGGACAACCAAGGAATGCATGCAGAAAATGTGGTACATTTCACTACTCAGCTATTAAAAACAATGACTTCATGAAATTTATAGGCAAATGGATGGAACTACAAAATATCATCCTGAGTGAGGTAACTCAGTCACAGAAGAACACACATGGTATGCACTCACTGATAAATAAATATTAACCCACAAGTTCAGGATAACCAAGATACAATTCACAGAACACATGAAGCTCAAGAAGGAAGACCAAAGTGTGAATACTTCAGTCCTTCTTTGGAGGAACAAAACACTCACAAGATGAAATATGGGACAAAGTGTGGAGCAGAGACAGCCCACTTGGGGATCCATTCCATAAACAGGCACCAAACACAGGCACTATTGAAGATGCCAAGTGAAGTGCTTGCTGACAGGAGCCTATTATAGCTGTCTCCTGAGAGGCTCTGCCAAATACAAAAACAGACAGGGTTGATCAAAGGAATGGAAATGAAGACCCAGAAATAAAACCACACACTTATATACACTTGATCTTGACAAAGAAGCCAAAAATATACAATGGAAAAGAGAAAGCATCTTCAATAAATGGTGCTGGTTTAATTGGCTTTCAGTATTCAGAAAATGAAAATAGACTTATATTTGTCAACTTGCACAAAGCTCAAGTCCAAGGACCTCAGCACAAATCAAGATACACTCAATTTAATAGAAATAAATGTGGGAAAGAAACTTGAACTCATTGGAACGGGGAAATTTCCTTGACATCTCCAATGGCTCGTGCTCTAAGATCAAGACTTGATAAATGGGACCTCATGAAACTGGAAAGCTTCTGTAGGACATATCAATAGGACAAATTGGCCACCTACTGATTCGGAAAAAACTTCACTAATCCCACATCCGACAGAGGGCTAATATCCAAAATATATAAAGAACTCAAGAAGCTAACCATCAAAAAAGTCAAACAACCCTCCAAAAAACTGGGGTATAGGACTAAGCCAAGAATTCACAACAGAGAAATTTTGAATGACTGAGAAAGACCTAAAGAAATGTTCAAAGTCCTTAGTGATCAGAGAAATGCAAATCAAAACAACCCTGAGATTCCACCTTACACCAGTCAGAATGGCTATGATCAAAACATCAGGTGACAGCAGATTTTGGTGAGGATATGGAGAAAGAGAAACACTCCTCCATTGCTGGTGGAATTGCAAACTGTTACAACCACTCTGGAAATCAATTTGCAGGTTCCTCAGAAAATTTGGAAATAGACCTACTTGAAGAACCAGGAATACTACTCTTGGGAATATACCCAAATGATGCCCCACCAGGCCACAGGAGCATATGTTCTGCTATGTTCATAGTGGCCTTGTGATGGCTAGAAGCTGGAAACAACCTAAGTGTCCCATGACAGAAGTGTGGTTCATTTACCCAATGGAATACGAATCAGCTATTAAGAATGAAGACATCCCGAGTTTTGCAGGTAAATGAATGGAACTAGATAATACCACCCTGAGTGATGTAACTCAGACCCAAAATGTCATGCATAGTATATACTCACTCTTAAGTGGATATTAACCAAAAACAGTACAGAATACCTAAGATACAGTCCACAGAACTCAAAAATGTCAACAAGCTGAAGGACCCAAATGAGGATGCCTCAATCTCCATTGGGAGGGAGAAGAAGGCAATCACATGGAGGAGGGTTGGACAGATCTGTGTGGGAAAGGGGACAAGGAGAGAGAGAGGATCATAATCAGGTATTGGATTGGGAAAAAGGACTGATTCCCTGAGGGCCAGCAGAAAAATGGAAACAGGCGACCTCAGGAGGTAGGAGATAGGGGGACCCTGCAGAATGTACCAGAGACCTGAAAGGTAAGAGTCTCTCAGGACTCAAAGGGAGGATCCTAGATGAAAGGCCCTACACTGGGGAGAGGGAACTTGTAGAGCCCATCTCCAGCAGAAAGGCAGGGCATCAAGTGAGGGATGGTGTTGCCATCCCACAGTCAAAACTCTGACCCATAATTGTTCCTGTCTGAAAGAAACATAGGGATAGAAATGGAGAAGAGCCTGAGGAAAAGAAGGTCCAAGGACAGGCCCAAAGTGGGTTCCAACAAGCCTGACACCATTACTGAGGCTATGGAGCGCTCACAAAAAGAGACCTAACATGACTGCCCTCCGAAAGATCCAACAAGCGGTTCAAAGAGTCAGATGCAGATATGTGCACTCAACCAATGAACAGAAGCTGGTGACCCCTGTGGTTGAATTAGGAAAAGCCAGAAGAAGCTGTTGAAGACAGTGACCCTGTAGGAGGACTAGCAGACTCAACTGAACCTGGACTCCCAAGAACTCTCAGACACAGGACCACCAACCAGGTATCATACACCAACTGATATGAGGCCCCCACCATACACCATATACAGCAGAGGACTGCCGGGTCTGGGTTCAGTTTGAGAAGATGCATCTAACCCTCAAGAGACTGGAGTCCCCAGGGAGTTTAGAGTTCTAGTAGGGAAGTGAGGTGGGGTGGGCACATCTCAGGGAGACAATGAAGCAAGGAAGAAGGTATGTGGAACAGTCGAAGGGTGACAGGAAAGGGAATAAAATCTTTGCAAAAAATATACAAATAAAATAAAATTAAATTAAATTAAATAAATGAACCAACATGTATGTGGTAGTTATTTATAATTTTTTAATGTTTGTGTATAACAGGCCATGTTTAATTATTTCAATCTTAATTCAATATTAAAATGTTATGTCTTTAGTTTACGTTCATATGTTTTCTTAGAACTACTTAGTGAAGTATTCCCATGTGCAACCTAGAGATAAAGATGAAATGAATCTTACTGTATGCAGAATATATGTTTAAAAATGATATTTAAAGTTGAATTATTCTGTATATAAATACTCAAATTAATCTATTTGTCCAAATTCCTAAATGAGAAATTATTTATGCCTTTAATGTACTTTTATAA
This sequence comes from Rattus rattus, assembly GCF_011064425.1. Classification (NCBI taxonomy): domain Eukaryota; kingdom Metazoa; phylum Chordata; class Mammalia; order Rodentia; family Muridae; genus Rattus; species Rattus rattus. The sequence continues at coordinate 89,392,641 of NC_046158.1, read as the reverse complement.
ATGTTCCAACTTTCTTGAATTTCAATAAAATAGGAAAATATTTGGATTGTATTGATGTGAATGCCCCTGAAGTGTTTTATTAATGATGTTCTGTGTTGCTTGCTACTATCAGGATTAGCAATGGCAAGAACTAGCATCCTTGATACCCAGTTTCATCCTACCATCCAGGATTGGTTCATTTCACTTAAAAACTTCACAGTGCTACATTTGCTCTTATTTTGTTTATTTAGCTAATAATATTCTTCAATGACTTTATTTAAGCTAATGTACAACCTTATTTTAAGTGTATATCAACTATACTGACATAGCAAACTTTAACACAATGCCCAAAGTGAAAGTCTCCAAATTTCACTAACCATTCCCAACATTAAATTGGATGATATTTGAGCATTGCTATTATAGGTGAAATTCTGACTGATTTAAGATTATTCATAATTAATTGACCCTATGTCTTTTTTGTAGGTTTTCGTGATAAGTATCCTGAACAAGAGGTAATGATTTTATACTCTTGCTTGGTTCATTAAATTTATAAAATATGACACATAATTATTATTTACTACCATTTATATAATATCCACAGTCTTCCATTGAAGAGAACTATGTTTCCACTGACGAATCAGCAGTGAAGTGTGGACAAGAGTTCCCAGCAGGTAAATTGTGTGAGACTGTTTCCTTTGCAAAATCTACTTCAAACATGTGAAATTTTTATTCTTACACACTTCTCAAATCTAAGCTTGGCTCCCTTCCTGAATGGCTGGAAATTGATATAGATGATTAAAATATCACTTGCATATCATTTTAAAATACATTGTTATTATATTACTATTAATTTTTATTGGACATATTTTTTTTACATTTAAAATGTTATTCCCTTTACCAGTTTCCCGGGCATAAGATCGCTTTCAGATCTCCCTCCCCTTCTTCTATAAGTGTGTTCTCTTCTCCATCCCAAACCCCCCTTGCTACCTTCCCGACGTTACCCTACAGCGGGGGGTCCAACCTTGGCAGGGCCAAGAGCTTCTTGTTGGTGCCCGACAAGGCCTTCCTCTGCTACATATGCAGTTGGAGCCATGGGTCAGTCTGTGTATAGGCTTTGGATAGTGGTTTAGTCAATGGGAACTCTGGTTGGTGGACATTATTGTTCTGATGTGGTTGCAAGCCTCTTCAGCTCTTTCAAGTCTATCTCTAATTCCTCCAACTGGGGTCCTTTTCTCAGTTCAGTGATTTGCTGCTAGCATTGACCTCTGTATTGAACATGCTCTGGATGTGTCTCTCAGGAGAGATCTACATCCGGTTCCTGTCGGCATGCATTTCTTAACTTCATCCATCTTATCTAGTCTTGGTGACTGTATACATATGGGGCAGACTCTGAATGGCCATTCCTTCAGTTGCTGCTCCAAACTTTTCCTCCATATCCCCTGCTATGAATATTTCCCCCTTTTAAGAATGAGTGAAGCATCCTCACTTTGGTCACCTTTCTTTTTGAGCTTCACGTGATCTGTGTATTGTATCTTGGGTAATTCGAGGTTTGGGGCTAATATCCACTTATCAGTGAGTGCATACCATGCGTGTTTTTCTATGATTGGGTTATCTCACTCAGGATGACATTTTCTAGTTCAATCCACTTGCCTATCAATTTCAGGAAGTCACTGTTTTTGAAAGCTGAGTAGTACTACGTTGTGTAGATGTACTACATTTTCTGTATCCATTTCTTTGTTGAAGGGCATCTAAGTTTTTTCCAGCTTCTGGCTATTATAAATAAGGCTGCTATGAACATAGTGGAGCATGTGTCTTTGTTGAATGTTGGAGCATCTTTTGGGTATATGCCCAAGAGAGGTATAGCTGTGTCCTCGGGTAGTGTAATGTCCAATTTTCTGAGGAACCTGCAGACTGATTTCCAGAGTGGTTGTACCAGTTTGCAATCCCATCAACAGTGGAGGAGTGTTCCTCCTTCTTCAGATTCTTGCCAGCATTTGCTGTCACCTGAATATTTGATCTTAGCCATTCTGACTCCTGTGAAGTGGAATCTCAGGATTGTTTTGATTTGCATTTCCCTGATGACTAAGGATGTTTGAACATTTCTTTAGGTACTTCTCAGCCACTCAAAATTCCTCAGCTGAGAATTCTTTGTTTAGCTCTGTATCCGATTTTTAATAGGGTTATTTGGCTTTCTGAAGTTTAACTTCTTGAGTTCTTTGTATATTTTGGATATTAGCCCTCTACCAGATGTAGGATTGTAAAGGATCTTTTCCCAATCGGTTGGTTGCTGTTTTGTCCCAATGACAGTGTCCTTTACCTTACAGAAGCTTTGCAGTTTTATGAGGTCCCGTTTGTCGATTCTTGATCTTAGAGCATGAGCCATTGGTGTTTTGTTCAGGAAATTTTCCCCAGTGGCCATGTGTTCGAGATTCTTCTCCAATTTTTCTTCTATTAGTTTGAGTGTATCTGGTTTGATGTCGAGGTCCTTGATGCACTTGAACTTAAGCTTTTAAAGGGCTATATGAATGGGTCAATTTGCATTCTTCTACATGCTGACCTCCAGTTGAACCAGCACCATTTGTTGAAAATGCTATCTTTTTTTCCATTGGATGGTTTTAGCTCCTTAGTCAAAGATCAACTGAACATAGGTGTGCAGGTTCATTTCTGGGTCTCCCATTTTATTCCACTGATCTACCTGACTGTCTCTGTGCCAATACTATACAGTTTTTATCACTATTGCTCTGTAATACTGCTTGAGGTCAGGGATGGTGATTCCCCCAGATGTTCTTTTATTGTTGAGTATACTTTTTCCTATCCTGGGTTTTTTGTATTTCAAATGATTTTGCAAATTCCTCTATCTAACTCTCTGAAGAATTGAATTTGAATTTTGATGGGGATTATATTGAATCTGTAGGTTGCTTTTGAGAAAAAGGCTATTTTTACTATAATAATCCTGCCAATCCATGAACATGGGATGTCTTTCCATCTTCTAAGATCTTCTTCAATTTCTTTCTTCAGAGACTTGAAGTTCTTATCATACAGATCTTTTACTTGCTTGGTTAAAGTCACACCAAGGTATTTTAATATTATTTGGGACTATTGTGAAGGTGTCATTTCACTAATTTTTTTCTCAGCTTGTTTATCATTTGAGTAGAGGAAGGCTACTGATTTATTTGAGTTAATTTTACACCCAGCCACTTTACTAATGTTGTTTATCAGGCTTAGTAGTTCTCTGGTGGAACTTTTGGGGTCACTCAAGTATACTATCATATCATCTGCAAGTAGTGATATTTTTTACTTTGTCCTTCCCAATGTATATCCCTCTGACGTCCTTTGGTTTTCTGATTGCTCTGGCTCAGACTTGGATTACTATATTGAATAAGTAGGGAGAGAGTAGGCAGCCTCGTCTAGTCCCTGATTTTAGTGGGATTGCTTCAAGTTTCTCTCCCTTTAGTTTAATGTTAGCTACTGGTTTGCTATATGACATCTGCCTAGGATCTTCTGGCTTTCATACTGTCTAGTGAGAAGTCTGGTGTAATTCTAATAGGTCTGCCTTTATATATTACTTGACCGTTTTGTCTTATAGCTTTTAATATTTCTTTTTTTGTGTGCATTTGGTGTTTTCAATATTATTTGATGGGAGGGATTTCTTTTCTGGTCCGATCTATTTAGAATTTTGTATGCTTCTTTTATGTTTATAGGCTTCTCTTTGCTTAGGATAGGAGGTTTTCTCATATAATTTTGTTGAAGATATTTACTGGTCCTTTAAGTTGGGAGTCTTCACTCTCTTCTATAAGTATTAGTCTTAGATTTGATCTTCTCATTGTGTCCTGGATTTCTTGAATGTTTTGGTCTAGGAGCTTTTTGCATTTTACAATATCTTTGATGTTTGTGTCAATGTTTTCTATGGTATCTTCTGCCCTTGAGATTCTCTCTTCTAACTCTTGTATTCTGTTTGTGATGCTTGCTTCTATGACTCCTGATCTCTTCCCTACATTTTCTATCTTCAGCTTTGTCTCCCTTTGTGCCTTCTTTATTGTTTCTATCTCCATTTTTATATCCTGGACAGTTTTGTTCAATTCCTTTACATGTTTGGTTGTATTTTCCTGTAATTTTTAAAGGGATTTTTGTGTTTGTTTCCTCTTTAAGGGCTTCTACTTGTTTATTTGTGTTGTCCAGTATATCTTTAAGGAAGTTATTTATGTCCTTCTTAAAGTTCTCCATCAGCATCATAAAATGTAATTTTACATCTAAATCTTGCTTTTCCGGTTTGTTTGGATATCCAGTATTTGCTTTGGTGGGAGAGCTGGGCTCTGATGATGACAAGTAGTCATGGTTTGTGTTGCTTAGGTTCCTGTGCTTGCCTGTTGCCATTAGGTTATCTCTGATGTTAGCTTGTTTTGCTGTCTCTAACAGTGGCTTGACCCTTCTGTAGGCCTGTGTGTCAGCACAGCACAGATGGCACAAGGTGATTTCCTCTTTGGTCGGGAATGTGAGCAAAAGAGTGGTCTCCTCTGAGTTCTCAGGAGTGTCCACATTTGTGAGAGTTCAGCTCTCTCCCCTATTGGATATGGGAGAGGTGGAAGAAGTGGTGGACTGTCCTGCAGTCTCAGGATTGTCTGAACTTCTGGATGTTCAGCTCTCTCCCCCATAGGATTTGGGTGCATGGAGCTTTTGGATCAGTTCAGATCAGATGAGAATTAATTTTTGATATTATTATTATTTCCATTTCTATGGGTCAGCCTACTCATGTGTCCATTTTTGTAAGCCCAAATGTCTTGCAAGTGATATTCGTTTAGTAAGGAAAAAATACACATTCTATGAAGTTTAAAAGTGCTAGATATTATGTGGTGGTCTATGACTGTACCTGAGACAGGTGACTCATTAATGATCAGGGGTCTTGAGGGATCCTGTGTACATGGAACTTGTGTTCTTAGTTATATTTGTGCTTTAATTTCACTTGATAATGCATTCTGTGCATTAACTACTATACATGTTGTGCTCTATTTTGTAGTCTGTCTCAGTGCCCCTGTATCTGGTATGTAGGGAGAGTTTATGTGATAAAATACAGTGAACTGCATTGTCCTGTCGTTTTCTAACCTGCAGAAGGTATCTGTTTCATAGAATAACCAATGACTTACAAATATCTGTTAACCCCACCAAATTCATATCTCCTTGCTTGTTCATTTGATCTCCATATTTCTGTTTGATATTTTTCTTCCAACTAATTGTTAGTTATGATTTTGCCACTTAGTTTATATAACTTATTTAGCAGAGAGGGCTAGAAGTTTTCTTGAGGGCTTTTCATTGCTATTCATAGTCTCAGTCATTAAACAAAACTTTGCTTTAATACTTAATTTCTCCATGATCAAATAACACATAAGAAGATGTTTTCCTAAAGACTTTTTAAATGGATTCCATCACCATAGATATATGTGAAAAGAAAGAATAGTCTGAACACTTACAGTTTATACATTCTGTGAAGTACAATCACATTCTATTTGATAATGTCATGATAGTGTGTGAGTCACCAAGGGATCTGAATTTACACTTACAATCATCAATTGTCATTTTTTCTGTATTGTTTCCCAATTAAATTTTAGGAGATATTTTTTTACCATTCTCTGAATTAAAGATTGCATCATTGTTATAAACTTTAGCGACTTCAATATTATTTCTCATGCTTTTCCATCATTCTACTCATATTCAATATCATCCACATGTTAGAGGGACACTCAGCTGTGCAAATCACCAACCATGCATAGGCTATTATGTTATTTATAAAAATGTCTGCATATTAATGACTTTTTCAAATAATCTATTTTAGTGGTTAATTATCTGATTGTTTTAGGCATCAAAATATTGTCTATCATTATTATAGTTTCATAAACATCTAATATTATTAATTTTCCTTATTCTTTGTGTAGGCTTGGAAGTCTACAATTCCTCCATGTTTTGTTTTTCTTTTTCTTTTTGTTTTTTGTTTTGTTGTTGTTGCTGTTGTTCTGTTTTGGTTTTGCTTTTTTTTCTGACTTGATTATATGCGCTTTATGCTGCCTCATCTGATGTGCACTTCCAGACTGATTTTCCACCATCTAATATTTCTCTGTCTGCTTTGCTTCTGCATTTTGACTTCTTTTCTGCCTTTACTGTAATTCATAAATTCTCATATAACTTGTCAAAATATCCAATTTCTTTGAAAATTCAATTCATGTCACATCTTATAATTTTTAATTTTGGAGTTTCAAGATGAGTATAGAATCTGTAATTGATTTCTGACCATCTGACTTTCAGACATTTTACACAAAACTGAAATAAAACAAATTATCTTCAGTCTAGTAGGAAAACCTATAATTGAAGAATTCACACTGTAGTTTGGAATTATTGGATGAAATGCCAACAGCATTGCAACGAGCAACATATATTGTAGAAAAAAAGGGGTATGATAAAACCTTGACACTGAGCTGTAGAAGAAATGGTTTATTTCAAATTTTAATTATTTAAAACAATGCATCAAATAATCAAATGGAAGCTGTAACATATTCAATGAGTGACATGTAAAGGGCTGACAGAAGATCAACAAAGATAGATTTTATTCTACAGAAATTTACATAAAGGACATGTAAATTAGAACTTGAGTCCTTACAAATTTTCAACAGTGTATTTGAAGGTGTGGTTATTTTCGGAACATTAATGTGTGGATGAATATTTGATGTGTTTATACAGGAAGGAGGAAACCTTTATCCTGCAAAATATATATCTTGAAGTTTTTGGTAATGCCATTTTGTATACAAGTTAAATCCCTTTTGTGACAATAAAATTCAACTTTAAATAAAGAAACAAAAATTTAATTTTCATACTAAATAACCTTAAATAATTGTATTGTTTTCAATACCTATTCATACATTAGAAATGTTACTTTTAGTTTTTTTTTTAATTAAATGTTTACTTATTTCAATAGAAGCAGATTGGGAAATAAAAACAGAGGATTTTCAGGAAAATCTTGATGACAATGGAAGTATCCAGTCATATGTACGTAAAGTTAAATTTGAAGTTCTGCTTTAACATTTGCTTTATAAACAATATAGCACAGGCTAAGTTAAATCTTTCTCTAAACATGCATTTGGAGAGCCAATTCATAGCTTAAACTTTGAATTTTAAACATTTCATAGTTGAAATTTTAAAATTTTCCTTGAATCTATATTAGCACATAGTTAAATTTTCTCTTGTAAATATTACTATTATACAATATGTTTCCTCCCTATATTCTTTAATTATAAAATCAAAGAGAATAGTGTATTTGTTATTACTTAGTCCTTGTAAATATGAACACTATTGCATTGACTCCCCATTAATATGCTGCAAACAGTCACTTCATAACTTATTCTTTCGTTTGACTGGGGAAATCAGTCAAATAGCCAAATTACACTGCAAAACATTAGTTGACATCAGAATATGTTAGATCTTGTCCTAATATAAATACATAATGTGGGTTCTTTATTCTATTTATAGTTGCAGAAAACTGATAGGTCAAGTATCGTATAGAAAGAGAAAAACTGTGTTCAAGTTCTCCCTAAGGCCATTTCCATTCCCCTGATGAATAGTTTCACACCACTTCTTTTCATCAAAGCAGAAACAGAAGTTACATCCAGAATGTTTTTCTTCCATTGTATCCCACTATTGTTTAGTATCTTAGAAATATTTTAGATGTGACAGCCAGTGAGACAGCAGGCTTAGTATATGAGACTGTGTGATCCACTTGAGTAAAACAATGAAGTAACTAAAAACCAGAATAAGTTCAAACACAAATAGTACTGATCTTGTGGCCCCAAAGAAGTTCTCTTTCATAGTGGTAATCAAAGTAAGAGTATGGCTTTAAACTCATGGAAAACATTTCAGAAGTGTCAGAGTGGCTACCTTAGAAATAATTCACCAACAACATGGTTGCAGAGGAAAAAAGCCACCCCTGATTATAATTTAAGTCTTTAGAAGCCATGATTGGAAAGGAGGCTGGGACTCAGATAATCAGGCTTCATGCCCTGTTTATTCCTATAAGTGAAAGAAAGTATCCTATTAGACCAAGACTTAATTCAAACACCTACTAACATATACTCTGATTTCCTTTTAACTAATATTTGCAATTTAAAAAAATGGAAAAACTTCTATAATATATCTAGAATCTCTACTCTTTTATTTAAAACAAATGCACAAAATTTTTATTAATTTTCCATTTCATACAACTATAACAACAACAAGGAAAGAAAGGAGGTCATGTTTTCAAAAGGGAGAAAATAGCAAGTTACATGGACAGTGTTGGAAGAAAAAAAAGAGTAGGGGGCTGGGATTTAGCTCAGTGGTAGAGCGCTTGCCTAGGAAGCACAAGGCCCTGGGTTCGGTCCCCAGCTCCGGAAAAAAAAAAAAGAACCAAAAAAAAAAAAAAAAAAAAAAAAAAAAGAAAGAAAGAAAAAGAGTAAAACTATATTAATACATTCTAGTTAAGATTAAAATTAAAAACATTTTGAAAATATTCTTTTCTTATTATATATATGTCTAATGAAGAATAAGTATTTATTAAAATAAACACATAAACTTTGTTCTGAAATATGATATATAGCATATTCTCATTTTTTGTAATTGTTTTGAAAACATGCTTATTTTATTTTCAAGCATATCTACTTTAAACAATGGAATTAATGTACTTTGCACAAAGTTATTAGATTTTCTTGTGGAATTCACTATCGATTTTGTTTTTACTAGAACTCTTTTACCTGTCTTCAACCGAGGCCTAGTCCTTATTTGTCATTAGGATTAACTCAAAGACCACAGATTTTTCTAGATGAAGAAGGGAAAGGTAAGAATCATGTATAATCACTAAGCAATTTCAAATAATATTGATTCACATCAGACCAAACAATGGGCCATTAGCTAAAAGTCTTGCCAATAAAAAGTGTTTTAAGAAATATGAATGTACTATGCTATAATATGTTATATATCCCATGAATTTTCAATATATATACATTGTCCCTGATGAAAACTGAATTGTAAAAATAGATACCATGTTATTGTTTGTCCAACTCTACACCACCTCCCGTCCCCCTCACAAAGTCCTTTCCCCCTTCCATTCTTAGTGAGGGTGAATCCCCCTCATATTCCCCCTGGGTATTCCCCTTACCCTCATATATTCCAATTCCCTGACCCTGGCTCACCAAGCCTCTGCAAGTGGGAAAGGCTCGTCCTTTCCCACTGATGCCAGACAAGGAAGCCATACTAGAAAATGGATGCAACAGTCGGGCTATAGCTTTAGGGAAAGCCTGTGCTCCAGTTCTTGGGGAAACCACATAGAGACTGCGCTGCACTTCTGCTACCTATGTGTGTCAGGGCCTTGGTCCAGCCCCTGTGTGCTCTTTGGTGGCTCAGTCTCTGAGAGCTTGAGGCCATCAGGTTATTTGACTCTGTTGGTCTTCTGGTGGAGTTCCTCACCCCTTCAAGGTCTTAAATTATTCCCCTAACTCTTCCATAAGAGTCCCTGAGCTCCATCCAATATTTGACTGTTGGTATCTGCATCTGTTTCATTCAGTAGTTGGGTAGAGACTCTTCCTGCAACTCCCTCTCTATCAAATCCACTTCCTCTCCATTTCCTCCTCATAAAAAAGAAGGCTTCCATGAGATGACAGTCAAATAGAACTAAACAAGATACAATGAACAAGGCAAAAATCCCTCATATTAAGGTGGGACAAGTCTACGTAGCAAGATGAAAAGAGTCTCAGGAGCAGGAAAAAAGTCATAAAAACACCCACTTGGAGTTCCACAAACCCATCAAGCTAACACCATACCACATATGTAGAAGACCTGGTGCAGACTCATGTAGGACCCATACTTGCCTCTTCAGTCTTTGTGAACCCATTTGCTATATTCATATAGGACATTTCTCCCAGCAGTGGATGAGAATGGTGCAGAGACACATAGCCAGACATTATATAGAGGGAGAGTATAAATTGGATGACTCCATAATTTCCTGCTCTCAGAAATGAAGGAGTCTGGTAGAAGACTGTGAGAAAAAATCATAGGAGTCACAGGTATAGAGGACATGAGGCGAACACGGCCCACCAAACCAACTAAGTATATACTATTTTTAAAGTAAAGAATTTCAAGATGTATTTGGAAAGGAGATGGAAATAAAAGATTAAAATTACAGGAAGGTTAGAAAAGAAGTAATATGAGACAAGTCCTTAAAGTTCAAGATACGAAGGTGACTTCTTTAAGAAATGATTGCAAGTTTTGACACTTGGTTGGGAGGTAGGGGGCGGGATATGCTGTGAACCAATAGTATAAAAAGAAAATGCAAAGACCGAAGGCAGAGTGATATTCTTCACATCTTTATTTGTAGAAGTAAAAGGAAGTCTAGTTCTTAGAGGAGCTTTTAGAAAACATTTAGTGATAGTCCCAAACTTCTCTGTCAGCCATACATGCCACACTTTAATGTCATGAAAAGTGTTGCTCTTTCCAAGGCACTGTCATTTTGGTTAAAATAAAACACCCTGAAGTGGAGATAACTGAACAGGCCTGTCATCAGCAGATCTGTGTAATGACTGGCTCCTTTGGTTGTTGATTTGGAAGACTACAGGGAAATGATCATCTAGGCTCTGTAACATCAGGGTGCACCAAAGAAATGTGGATGCAGCCTGCAGACTAACAAGAAAGGCGTAAATTTTGTGGACTTTGGTAATAATTTCTGATTGAAGTCTAAATTCTTAAATGTTAGTATGGGATACAGACATTTTGGTGCTACAATCAAGCTCAAAGGCCATTTAGGATCCAGTTGTTGACTATCAAATATGCCTTGGTAGCATGTTACTCTGACTCTGTGGTAATGAGTTCCTGATTTCTAACTTGCACATTTGTGAACACTGGCCTATCATTTATCTTTGATGGCATTATTTTTCTACCAAAACATATTTTGCAGTTTAGGTTCACAAAGTTCCCTAAAACTGCTTTCTAAGAATCCCCATGTGCATGTTTGAGATTAAAGGGAATACATTCCTCACCATACCCAATTCCTACTTGTATAAGTAGTATTTTCTGCTCTCTTATCCTTAATTGAATGTCCAAGCTAATCAGTTCAGCGCACGTTTTTGGCGACAAATGGTGTGCCTGTTACTATACTTTTGTGAATGTTTTATGCTTACTAACTTTCAGTATAATGTAAAATGAATGAAAACGTCTTACCATATATTGTCCTGACTGCTTTTAAATTGTTTCATTGGCGGTCCATGGTGTTATATTGTACTACTAGCCTTGGTAATTGGTATGACATCCCAGGTATTCGACTTCATCTGGCATTCCAGAATAAATTCTGTAATTGTAATTACAAACCTTGAATTAGTATATGTGAGTTTGTCCTTAGGCCTTTAAGATAACATTCTAAATTTACATAACTTTAATGTACTGCGTATTTATGATTTTCTTTCAAATGGCTAATCCTTATTTTTGTGATGCCAATAGATGAAAAATGATGTGAAAGTTTACTGACACTCTAACTTTAGTAACTATCTCAAACTTAATTCCAGGCTGTTTGCCATGATGATTCTGAGTAAAATCCTGACCCTATAGGAATATTAACATTTAATTGATTGTATATTTCTACTTAGGTTCTCACAAGAAGCATCCTGAATGGAAGGTAAATCTTTATATTTTATCATGGCTTATACTCATTGCAATATGTGTCAAACAGAAAATTCAATAAATATCCTGTTTCAAATCTCAACAGAAAAATCCATCAACTGACAGAGAAAATTCTCTTCCCCCTGAGTCGTCAGAGTGGAGGCATGAACAAGAGCATCCATCCGGTAATTCTGTAAAACTTAATTTTCCTGGGGCAACTGTTTCAAAACACCTGAAGTAATTATAGAGCTTTAATCTCTAAACCTTTATTTCACAAAACATTTGGAAAAGTAGGACATAAATGATCAAAACACCATTCTAACATCATAGTTTCAAAATAATTTATTCTATCAAAATTCAAAGAAATAGCATTGTTAGTATAACTAAGATACTTGAACATTCTTTGTGTATGCAAGTAAGTTCATATTCCCTTTTAGGAAGCATGCTTTTAATAGATTCTTTTATGGGCTATTTATGGAAAGATCACATATTTGAGAGTTTTAAAATGTATATGAAATTTGTGTCATGATTTATACCTATATATTTATACCAACCTTGTAGGATGCTAAGAAAAATAATTATTTCCCAGTCGGAGTTTTGAGTGACATTGTGCTGTATATAAAAGAACTGTGTATGAGGTATATAGGTATTACATATGGAAACTCATCTTATCTGTTGACCACATGGAATTTGTGTTCTAAGTTATGGCCGATCAAATTGGCTGCCTCTGAGTTTTATTGTCTCTTGTATGTAATAGAAACCTATAAATGGCAATTTAATGAAGCATGTTTTTTCCTTTCCATAACCTGTAGAAGAAAGCACAGGTTTAATGAATTTTCCTATTACCTTCAGAAATATTGACTACAACCCCAAATCTATATCTTTTATATTTGATTAACTTATTTTTGTCTATTTTTATTCAATAGTATTCTTTTCTGTTTATTTTTAAAACTAATAAGTATATGGCTTCTTTTGAAGCCTGGCTGTGGAGACGAACATGTGATATATCTTTATATTTAGGCATGGAATTCTTTATGATGTGAACTGTGCATAGAGTTTCTTGTTTATTATATGAATTTTGTATGTCAGTGAATATTAAAGCTAACTGAACTTTAAACTAAGAAAACTATTATGTAAGTTTCATAATAACTTTTTCTTCCATGGTTGCACAGACTTCCAGTTTAGAAATGTTATTTCTAGTTTATTTTATAAAATAAAAATGTTGGTTAATTTCAACAGAAGTGGACATACAAATGAAAGCAGATGACAACTATAAAAACCGTGATGGACGCGAGAGTTCTCAGTCAACTGTACGTACTGTTAAAATGAACTTCCACTTCTAGATAAATGTTAATATCCATGTCCAATACACTAAACTGAAATCTTCTAGACATTCATTATCATGAATAGTACAAGGAAAGGGTGGGTGGAGAAGCACCCTCATGGAGGAAAAGGGGAGGGGGAGTGGATGGATGTGTTGATGGAGGTTTGTGGAACCAGGAAGTAGGATATCATTTGAGATGCAAATGAGGAGTGGAATGATTAACAATAACAATAACAACCACAACAACAACAACAAAAATTGATTTTAAAGCATTTAACTGGTTAGAAATAAAGAACTTTCTTATAATCTAGTTTTCCTCAGTGCTAAATTTCTCTGGGAATTGTTCTCACTAACATTCTATATAATTCCTTTTGTATCCCTTCTTCCCCACCCACACTGTAAAACCACAAAGAATATTACTATAACTGTATTAAATAAATATAAAACACAAAGTACAGACCAAACATCATCTTACTCTGCTCATGACAGGTATTGTAGGTGTATTTTTTTCTTAAAAAAAACAAAACAAAACAAAAACAAAATAATGCTCACTGACACAGGCACAGGCTGACACTAGAATATGGTAGATTTGGCTCTAACTAAAACTCACCATATAAATATCTGACACAGCATTTGTACTTTGTGAAAAAATGTGGGGAGACTGATTCGTGCATGTAGAGTGATCCGTGCTTGAAGTCTTATCAAAGCCATTTAATTCATTTAAGGTTGAATAGTTTTTTATTTTCAGAAAATCTTGCCACTAAATCAGTCATATATAGAAGTCACAGTCAAGCTCTCTTATTTTCCTTGGCCTTGATTCATTTCTTCACATATGGAATATCTATTCAGTGACAGGAAGAAAAGAAATATGCATGGTAGACATAGCAGATGCTTTTCTTCGATAAACTAACCAAATAATCAGAAAACACATACCGAAGGATCAATGCAAATAATACTGAAGCTGTAGAATTATTGAGCACAGCTAAACATTATCGAAGTATGCCATCATAGAGGAAAAAGTAAAAATTCAGAAAATTCATAAAACTTTTCCGGTGTAATAGTGAAGTGTCCAAAATATGAGAAAAGGGTTGGGTATCATCATGGGCAAAGAAATTAGAAACAATATGTGTTTATAGTAGGAATAATATAGTAGGAATAATCCCAGATGGAAGAGGGAGCGGGAAATCAGAGAACCAAGACCATTAACAACATGCTTAACACAGAGTTCATCTGGAAATGTGTCCTGATTTCTTAATTATAAGAAGATAATAAGGGGTTGGGGATTTGGCTCAGTGGTAGAGTGCTTGCCTAGCAAGTGTAAGGCCCTGGGTTCGGTCCTCAACTCCAAAAAAAAAAAGAAGAAGAAGAAGAAGATAATAATGCTTTCATAATAGTAAATAAATGCACTCTATGACTGGAACTCTTCATGGAACTAACTGCTAGTATCTGTTGTACCAGTATACCATGTCTGATCTACAGCTGTGCCATGCACCGCCTTCATCAGCACCCACGGATCTTCTAAATGAAGGAGGAAAAGGTAAAGATCATATCCTCAGCAAGTCATTTCAAAAGATTTTTATTAAATCAAAGGGAGTGATATGAAATGCAATAAGTAATATAACTTATTAGGTTGCAATATATTACAAATAATATGATGTTTCTCAATTTTAAATTGAGAGTGTTCAAGGAGAAGACCCAACTGTAACTATAGAATAGAGTGTTTGCTACATGAGCAGTTTTGAGGAATAAGTTAGTGGTATGGAAACATGACGGGGAGGTATTGAAAAGGTTGTTATTCTTTTTGTCTTCATCACTTCTAGAAAGATGAAAATTGGAAGACAGGGTCTTAGCATAGCTTCTCTTACTTATAATAGATTATTATAAATATTGTCAGCTAAACATACTCCCAATTTAATGTTACATATAATGTTGCTCCATACAAGATACTGAGTATGAACCAAGATGAGAATATCCAGTAGAAGCAAGGAAGGATACATTTAAATATATATGTTTAAACATGAATGTCACAGCACTCTAATTTCCTGAGATTCCATTTATTAATTCTTGAGCTTAAATTCTGTCCTATTGGGGTCTTATTCAGAATGTGCTTTTCTGTGTCAATGATTTCAAATGTATCTTATACTTTGTTACCTATCAGACAAATGGTATCAGATCCTATGTTGAAGTATTTGGACAATTTGGAGTTAAAATTTATTTAGGGAGAGGCAAGTAACCTCATTTTATTCTTCTACATATGATTATGAAATATGACTATCACTTGTTGAAATTGCTGTTATTTCCTCAATGTTCATCACTGGACTCTGTCAAAAACAGCTAGATATAAGAGCAATAACTTAGATCTTGGTCCTCAATTTTATTCCATTGATCTACTATAATTCACTTTTCTTCTAGTGTCATACTGTTTTCATTATTATAGCTCTGTAGTATAACTTGCAATATAGAATGGTCATACATTCAGGTTTTTTTTTCTGTTCAGGGTTGTTTTGGCTATCTTGGAAGTTTTGCTTATTCTGTGTAGAAACTAAGTTTTAAGTTCAGTGAAAATTACATTGGAATTTTGATGAGGATTGTATTATGTATAAATTGCATTTGGTAGGACAGTCATTTTTACAATGAGTCATATCAAACCTTGGGGATGGGAATCTTTCATCTTCTGATTGTCAGTTGTCTTCCTCCGTGTTTTGGAGGTTAGGTTGTACAAGGTTTTCACTTCATTTGGTACATTTATTCCAAGATATTTTGTTTTGGGGGCAGTCATGAATAGAAATCTTCCCCATGTTTATTTCTTCTTATTATGTAGAAAGGCTACTGATATGATCAATGTATTTATTAGTTATAGGAGGTTTTACATGGAGTCTTTGGGGTTTGATGTATAAAATCATATTGCCTGCAAATAAAGTTATTTTGAATTCTTCTTTTCCATTTTGTATGCTCTTGACCTCTTTTTGTTTTATTTCCATAGATAAGACTCACATAATTTCATTGATAGAAAAGGATAGAGTGGTTATGTTTGTCTTGTTCTTAAATTTAGTGGAAATGCTTTGAGTTTTAGAAATTTTTTTCTTCATTGAGCAAGCCATTGGGCATCGACTTATATACTGCCTTTTTAAGTTTAGATATGTTTATTATATTCCTAGATATTCTAGGACTTTTGAATGAACAGGTGTGAGTTTTGTCAAAAGTCTTTTGTTCATCTTTTCAGATGATCATGTTGTTTCTGTCCTATAGTCTATTTGAATTTTAGAATATGGTTATTGTTTGACACATTTGAACTGTACTTGCATTTCTGGGATGTAGCCAACATGATTATAGTGAATAATCTTTTTAATTAAACTTTTTATTTATTATGTGATTTTCACATCATATGCCTCATCTCCCTTTATATCTTCCCTCCACCTTTGTAACCTCCCCACAATAGAAAACAAAACAAAACAAAACAAAATTTCACCTTGGACTCTTAACTGTGTCAGGGTGTGTTACACAGTTTTCAGTTTGCAAGAATGGTCCCTTCATGTGCCCTAGCAGTTCAGATGGGGTGTACGTTGAGGTGAGCCACCTCAAAACTCTGAATCTGCTCCTCAGTGGTAGCTAAATTGATAAATTTGCCAGTTTACCTGTGCCCATCCCATTATAGCCAGTTTTTCCAGCTTTGACCAAATAAGGGTCAGGGACATCTCTCCCTCCTCAGGACAGCTCCCCTGTACCCATACCACCTGGAACTCTGTCTTGTTTTGGAATAGAAACGTATAATTGAGTGTATGACTTTCCATGGGTTTGCATGTGATATTCTAATTGGGAGGTAATATGGAATGAACACCTGACATAAGGTCATACCTTGAATTTGAACCCTTTTATAATTGAAATTATTGAAGTTCATGTTAATTATATATATTAAATTATTTTATTTATTTACATTTCAAATACTGTCTCCCTTCCTGGTCCCCCCCACACACACTCCCTTATCCACCTACCTACTCCCATCTCACCCTTCTAGCATCCTCTTCTCTGGGGCAACAAGCTTCCATAGGACCAAGGGCCTCCACACCCATTGATGCCAAATAAGGCAGTCCTCTGCTACATATGTAGCAGGAGCCAAAGAGATACCATGTATTCTCTTTGTTTGGTGGTTTAGTCCCTGGGAGCTCTGAATGGTCTGGTTAATTGATATTATTGTTCTTCCTATGGAATTGCAATCTCCTTCAGCTCCTTCAGTCCTTCCTCCTTCAGTCTTCTGTTGGGGTCCCCAGGCTCAGTCCAGTGGTTAACTGTATCTGCATCTGTCTTAGTCAGGTGCTAGCAGAGCTTCTAGGAGGACAGCCCTACTGGCCTCCTGTCTGCAAGCAGTTCCTGGCATCAGCAATAATGTCAGGGTTTGGTGTCCGCAGATGGGATGGATCCCAAGGTGGAATGGTCCCTGGGTGCCCTTAGAATGTTAACTTTTAGCATTAAAGTCATAAAAACAAATATATAATTCTTAATATGAAAATTTAAACTTTAGTCTTTGAATATAAAGACTGCTCCATTCAAAATGTTAGTCCTCATTTTCATTTTTGCTTTTTAATTTCAAATTCATAAAAAACAACAGAAGTCGAATTAAAAGATGAACCAGTGAAAAATCAAAACAATCTTGAGAGCAATACCAATATTCAACCATCTGTAAGTCAATGTTAAGTTTAAATTGCTACTTTAATATTCCTTTCATAAAACAATTTATCATAGGTTATATGAAATTTTCTTATGTGAATGCCTTGATATTTACTTCTCCAGAATTTAAAATTCATTTCAAAAATATTTAACTTGTTATAATTTTAGAAATTTCATAGAATGCATAGAATTCTTAATTAAACTTCATCTAAGATTTGTTTTTATCTTTTATTCTTCACTGTTCCTTTCTTTTATTCCTCTTTTATTATGAGAAGTAGGATAACTTTTATTGAGAAGAACATAGAGATATCAACAACAATGCACTGATCTCCTGGTTACTTTATATATTTCTGAATTTTTAAAACATTTTATATTTCTGTGTTTGCTGAGTTTAAAAACATGTTTCTTTTGGTTTCAAGACTATTTGCTAATTTAAAATAGAGAATCCATTTATGTTATAGTAAAGTCATTGGAAAATAAACTCATGGAATTTACTATTGATATTGACTTTGCCAGGATAGTGTTATGCGTCTTCCACCCAGCCATATTCTTCACTCATCAGTGGGACTAAGTCCAACATTCACAAATCCTCCTAATGCAGGAGAAGGTAAGACTTATATGCCATCAATAAATCATTTGAAATTTGTTTATTAAAATCAGTTGGACCAATATATTTTAATGGCCCAATAGTTGCTTATCAAATATTTAGCAAGTGTTAAGATGTATCCAGTAGTAATTTATCATACAGCTCATGAAAGTTCAGTACCATTTAGGATTGTGATTGTGAAAAAGAGAGTTGCATGAGAAGTATTGGTTATTTTATTTAATTACATTTCAAATGCTATCCTCCTTCCCAGTTTCCCCTCCACAAGCTTCCTATCCCCCTCTCCCTACCCCTGCCCCTATGGGGGTGCTTCCTCACCTGCCCACCAACTAACTCTCGCCTCACTGGCCTAGCATTCCCCTATCCTGGGTTATCAAGCCTCCACAGGACCAAGGGCTCCCCTCCCACTGATGCCAGGTAAGACAATCCTCTGCTCCACATCCAGCTGGAGCCATAGGTACCCTGTGTACTCTTTGATTGGTGGTTTAGTCCCTGAGAGCTTTGGAGGTTCTGATTGGTTGATATTGTTGTTATTCTTATAAGGGTGCAAACCCCTTTAGCTCCTACAGTCCTTGCCCTAACTTCCTCAAGGGATCCCCATGCTTAGTACAATGTTTGGATGGGTAAATCCACATCTGTATTGGTTTTGAGTTTTAAAATTAAATTTTGAATAGAAAATTAGAAGTGAAGAATAAAATTATAGTTTACTGCCATTAAATACTATCATTTAATGAATAGATTATATTTTGAGCTTTCCAGTGATAATTTGATTGATATATTATTTGAAAATTCCCTGAATTCCAGTTTGCTATATGTGTGTGTATATATATATATTCCAAGATGACTTCCAGTCTTAGTTACTGTGACCATCATGGGAATAAAATTCAATATGCGGATATCCTGTGGTGTGCTCATCTAAACACTATACTAAACTCAATTGTTAGACAGTTGCTCTTCTTCCATGTTATTTGATTCTATTAATCTGGTAATGTTCTATCAACCCACTATGTTATTTTTAATTTTTAAATTTTTATTTATCCTTTTTCTTTATACTCCAGATTTTATCCCCTTCCAGGTCCATCCCATATCCTACTCTGCACCCCCTGTCTCCATGAGGATGTCATCACCCCCATACCCCTCACTACACCAGAACTCTAAACACTCTGGGGCCTCCAGCCTAATGAGGGTTAGGTACATCTTCTCTGTCTGAACCCAGATCCGGCAGTACTTGACTGTGTGTTTGTGTGAGTGTGAGTGTGTGTGTGTGTGTCTATGTGTGTGTGTCTATGTGTGTGTGTGTGTGTGTGTGTGTGTGTGTGTGTGTGTGTGTGTGTGTGTGTGTGTGTGTGTGTAGAATATTTTGGGTACATCCCAAGAGTATAGCTGCATCCACAGGTAGTACTATGTCCAATTTTCTGAGGAACCTCCAGACCGATTTCCAGAGTGGTTGTACCAGCTTGCAATATCACACATGGAGTGTTCCTCTTTCTCCACATCTTGCCAACATGTGC
Organism: Rattus rattus; assembly: GCF_011064425.1. NCBI lineage: Eukaryota > Metazoa > Chordata > Mammalia > Rodentia > Muridae > Rattus > Rattus rattus. The sequence goes on along the minus strand of NC_046158.1, from coordinate 89,372,897 downwards.
TGTCACCTAAGTTTTTGATCTTAGCCATTCTGATTGGTGTAACTTGGAATTTCAGGGTTGTTTGATTTGCATTTCTCTGATCATTAAGGACTTTGAACATTTTTCTTTAGTTGCTTCTCAGCCATTCGAGATTCCTCTGTTGTAAATTCATAGTATTAGAAGGGGCAATTTGCAATACCCAATATTTTGATTGAGTTGGGTTTTTTGTTTGTTTGTTTGTTTGCTTTTGGTGGTTAGCTTCTTTATATATATGAATATGATATTAGTCCTCTATCAGGTATGGGGTTAGTGAAGATTTTTTCCCAATCTGTAGGTTTACGATTTGTTCTATTGGCTATGTCCTTGTTTTACAGAAGCTTAATAGTCTCTTGTAGTCCCATTTATCAATTCGTGATCTTAAAGCATGAACCAATGGAGTTGTTTGGGAAATTTCCACCTGTGCAAATGAGTGCAAGACTCTTATCCACTTTCTCTTCTGTTAGATTGATTGTATCTTGTTTGATGTGGAGGACCTTGGTCCACTTGGACTTAAGCTTTATACAAGGAGATATGAGCGCGTTGATTTGCATTCTTTTACATGCTTACCACTAGTTGAAACAGCACCATTTGTTAAAAAAGTTGTCATTTTCCCATTGGATGGTTTTAGCTCCTCCATCAAAGATCTAGTGACCATAGATGTGTGGGTTCATTTCTGGCATTTCAATTCTATTCCATTGATATACCTGCCTGTCTCTGTATCAATTCCTATCAGTTTTTAATCGCTATTTCTCTATAATACAGTTTGAGGTCAGGGATGGTGATTCCCCCAGAAGTTCTTTTATTGTTGGTGATAGTTTTCACTATGTTGGGTGTTTTGTTATTAAAAATGAATTTGCAAATTGTCCCTTCAAACTCTATGAAGAATTGAGTTGGAATTTTGATGGGGATTGCGTTGAATCTGTAGACTGCTTTTGGCAAGGTAGCCATTTTTACTATATTAATCCTGCAAATCCATGAGCATGGGAGTTCTTTCCATTTTCTGAGATTTTCAATTTCTTTCTTCAGAGACTTGAAATTCTTGTGATATAGATCTTTCACTTGCTTGGTTAGAGTCAGACCAAGTTATTTTATATTATTTGTGACTGTTGTTAAGGGTGCAGTGCACTAATTTCTTTCTCAACCTATTTATCCTTTGAATAGAGGAAGGCTACTGATTTGTTTGAGTTAATTTTATATCCAATCAGTTTGCTGAAGTTGTTTAACAGGTTTAGGAGTTCTCTGGTGGAATTTTTGGGGTCACATATCCTATCATCTGCAAATAGTGATATTTTGATTCTTCCTTTCCATTGTGTATTCCTTTGACCTCTTTTTGTGGTCTGATTATTCTGGCTAGGAATTCAAGTACTATACTGAATAGGTAGAGGGAAAGTGGGCAACCTTGACTAGTCCCTGATTTTAGTGGAATTGCTTGAAGTTTCTTCCCATTTAGTTTGATGTTAGCTACTGGTTTGCTGTATATTATTGCTTTTGCTGTGTTTAGGTATGGGCCTCGAATTCCTGATCTTTCCAAGTCTTTTATCATGAAGGGGTGTTGAATTTTGTCAAATGCTTTCCCAGCATCTAATGAGAAGATATGTAGGGTTTTTTTGCTTGTTTGTTTGTTTGTTTGTTTATATAGTGTATTATGTTAGTGGATTTACATGTATTGAACCATCTCTGCATCCCTGGGATGAAACCTACTTGATCATGGTGAATGATTATTTTGATGTGTTCTTGGATTCGGTTTGCAAGAATTTTATTGAGTATTTTTGCATCGATATTCATGAGGAAAATTAGTTTGAAGTTCTCTTTTTTTTTAGGCTCTTTGTGTATAAGTTTATGTATAAGTGTAATTGTGGCTTAAAAGAACAAATTGGGTAGTGTTCCTTACATTTCTATTTTGTGGAATAATTTGAACAGTATTGACATTAGGTCTTATTTGAGGTCTGATGTAATTCTACATTAAACCCATCTGCTCTTGGGCTCTTTTTATTTTTGTTGGGAGATTATTAATGACTGCTTCTATTTCTTAAAGTTTCTTGGGACTGTTTAGATAGTTTGTCTGACCTTGATTTAAGTCAATACCTGGTATCTGTCTAGAAAATTGTCCATTACATCCAGATTTTCCAGCTTTGTTGACTATAGACTAGTGGAGAAAGATTTCATAATTTTTTGAATAATCTAAGTTTTTGTTGTTATGTCTCCCTTTTCATTTCTGATTTCTTTTCTTTTAAGTATGGTGGTGAAGTCTCCCAGTATTATTGTGTGTTGTACAATGTATAATTTGAGCTTTATTAAAGTTTCTTTTATGACTGTAGGTGTCCTTGCATTTGGAACATAAATGTTCACAATTGAGCATTCATCTTGGTAGATTTTTTTCATTGATGAATATGCAGGATAAGGATATGAATATCCTTATCCTTTTTGATAACTTTTTGTTGCAAGTCGATTTTATTTGATATTAGAATGGCTACTGCAGATTGTTTCTTGGGACCATTTGCTTGGAAAATTGTTTTCCAGCCTTTTACTCTGAAGTCTGACTGTCACTGAGGTGTGTTTCCTGTATACAGCAAAATGCTGGGTCCTATGTACGTATCCAGTCAGTTAGTCTATGTCTTTTTATTGTGGAATTGAGTCCACTGATGTTAAAAATAGTAAGAAATAGTGATTGTTTTTTTTTCTATTATATTTGTTTTTAGAGGTGGAATTAAGTATGTGTGGTTATCTTCTTTTTTATTTGTTGAAAGAAGATTGATTTCTTGCTTTTTCTAGGTGTAGTCTCCCTTCTTGTGTTGTAGTTTTTTATCTATTATCCTTTGTATGGCTGGATTTGTAGAAAGATATTGTGTAAATTTGTTTTGTCATGGAACATATTGGTGTCTCCATTTATGTTAATTGACAGTTTTGCTGGGTATAGTAGACTGTGCTGGCATTTGTGTTCCCTTAGCGTCTGTATTACATCTGCTCGGGATCTTCTAGCTTTCATAATCTCTCTTGAGAAGTCTGGTGTAATTCTGATAGGTCTGCCTTTATATGTTACTTGAACGTTTTTCCCCTGCTTTTAATATTCTTTCTTTGTTTTGTGCATTTAGTATTTTAGTCAAAATAGTGATTATTTAGTCAAAGTTATCTGATTGAGAATTTTTTTATCCAATCTATTTTGAGTTCTATAGGCTTTTTTCATGTTCATGAGCATCTCTTTCTCTACATTAGGGAAGTTTTCTTTTATAATTTTGTTGAAGGTATTTACTGGCACTTTAGTTTAGAAACTTTGCTCTCTTCCATACCTATAATTCTTAGGTTTGTTCTTCTCATTTTGTCCTGGATTTGCTGGATGTTTTGAGTTATGACCATTTTGCATTTTGCATTTTCTCTGACTATTGTTTCAATGTTTTTTATATTATCTTCTGCCCCTGAGATTCTCTCTTCTATCTCTTGTATTCTGTTGGTGATGCTTGCATCTATGACTCCTGATCTCTTTTCTAGGTTTTCTATCTCCAAGGTTGTCTCTCTTTGTGATTTGTTTATTGTTTCTATTTCCATTTTTAGATCCTGGATGACTTTGTTCAATTCCTTCACTTGTTTTGTTGTGTTTTCTTGTAACATTTTAGGGACTTTTGTGTTTCCTCTTTAAGGGCTTCTACCTATTTACCTGGTTTCTCCTGTATTTCTTTAAGGGGGTTATTTATGTCTTTCCTAAAGTTTTCTATTATTACCATGAGATGTGAGTTTCAATCCAAATATTGCTCTTCTAGTGGGTTGGGGTATCAGTCCTTGCTTTAGTTGGAGAACTGGGTTTTGATGATGCCCTGTAGTCTTGGTTTCTGTTGCTTAGGTTCTTTTTCTTTCTTTTTATTTTCCCCCTTTTTATTAAATTGGGCATTTCTTATTTACATTTCAAATGTTATTCCCTTTCCTGGTTTCTGATCCATCAGCCCCCTAACCCCTCCCACTCCCCTTCTAAATGGGTGTTCCCTGCCCCAGCCACCCCCATTGCTGCCCCCCCACAACAATCCCTACACTGGGGGTTCCAACCTTGGCAGGACCAAGGGCTTCCCCTTCCACTTGCTTTTTACCATCTGGTTATCTCTGATGTTTGTTGATCTTGCTGACTGTGACTGGAGCTTGTCCCTCTGTGGCACTGTGAGTCTGTAGTCTTAGAGTACTCCTGGGATCTCTCTCCAGACATGTTGTGGGTCTGGAAGGCTGTGGGAGAGCCTTAGCTCTGGGCACAGACCGAGAATGGATGATCCTGTCCCAGGCTGCTCCAGAGTTCCTGTGCCCTATGTGCTCTTGGAGGCTCCCTCTTCAGATAGTTAGTGGACCAACAGTGGGCTCTCACCTGTGGGCTTAGGAGCTCCTGTAAGACCAGTTTTCTCTGGGCAGGTTTTGGGTCTGGAGTACTATAAAACAGCCTTAGCTCTGGGTGCAGATAGAGACCAGAAGGCTTAGCATATGTTTATTTATGAATATGGAAGCTTTATGATATACTGAAGTTCTTTTTGGTTATCTGTGTTTTCTACTTCAGTATGTATGCAGGTAAAAATTAAATTAAATAAAACTGTAAATGCGAAAAAAATCAAACAAAATTTCACTAAAAGTTTTCAATTTTTGTATGATTTAATGCTTTCATACATATGTAAATTAATCTAAATAAATAATGATTTTTTTTCAACAGAAGAAGATCTACAAATGAAATTGGAGGAAAATCAAAGAAAATTTGATGGCAATGAAAGCATTCAATTATCTGTATGTAAAAATTTAACTGTTAAATTTTAATTCCTATTATTTTCTTTTGTAAGCAAGTGACATGCTATGCTTTAAATTTTAATTTAACCAATTTTAAATATAATTAGGAATCTTTAAGCTTCTTAAAATTTACAGAGTTTTTAATAGGTCCACTGTTTTTTTCTTCCATTTTTAAATTTTATTTAAATGTTCAATTGTAAAATTGTAAGATATAATTTGTTATGACTGGTATCTGAAAGCGTAAACAAAGGTATACAAATATCCTTGTGATTGTATAACAAGCAGTATCTTCAACTTACCTTTATTTTACTTAAGAACCAGAATAAATTAGAATACTATTAGCACTGATGTGAAAATTCATTAGAATGGATTAGATCTTGACCTAATTCAGATCTTGTATGTAGATATTTTGTATTATTAGAACTTTTATTTTACAGGCAATTGCAAACTATTATAATTATACTGTACAAATAGACTGTTCTGTACTTGAGATTTCCCTGCAACCATTTTAATTTCTTTGATACTAAATAAGATTTTGACCAGTCATTGTTCTCAAATTTGTGACAAAAGTCACAGCTAGCTTTTCCTCACTTCTGTGACCTTGACTATTTTCAATTACTGAAAATCTGTTAAGTGACATGAAGTAGGTGCATATTACAGATGAGGTTGTTTGCTGTTTTAATTATTTAACCAAATTCTGAGTAAACATGTTTTCAGTGGTTCACACAAAAAAATATGTGGTAAAATTGGTGTATTGGTAGTGTGATATCAGTGAATACTACCAAATATATTTAAAAAAATATGCCATGGTTGGGAAAATATATCACTAATAAAGGGGAGATGAATTTAAACGTAGCATTTTTGTCATGTTATAGAAAAAAATTAAAATAACTATTAATTTTTGTTCTTATGATATATCAAGAAAAAATGTGCAAATGACCACCTGGCAAGATTCAAACACCCAATAAAATACCAAGGCCACTTGATATCAATCGGAGCCTTCAGGATTTTGGAGGAGAAAGGAGAGGGAAGAGAAGAGGAAGGGAGGGTCGGAGGGAGGGACTGGGGAGGGGAAGCTGCCACTGAGATAAATAACTTAATTAATATAAAAAATCCAAGATACACAAACAAAAAATAAAAAAAATAGCTTAATACATCAATTTTAAAGAAAAACATGATGATACATCCTGAAGTTTGTTTTTTTTATGTATTTGTATGAAAATATACACATGGCTGATACTTTGGCTTTGAATATATCTTCTTCTGTGTACAATATGAAGTTTGCCTTTCACTTATCAAATGAGTTTAACCATGCTTTTTATTTAGACAGCATATATTATGTACTCTTCATATATTTTATAATAATATACTTGATTTTGACTCTGAAATAATGGAATACTTGTTTTTAAAGAATGAGTTTAATTTGTTTAACTACAGAGTAATTAGAAAATCTTGATATAATTTTATTTTTATATTTGGTGTACCAGGATAATATGAAGCACCTTCAACCGAGGCGAATCCGGCATTTATTGATGGGGCTCATCCCAAGACCCATGAATATTCTAAATAGAAGAGGGAAAGGTAGTTGTATATTACCAATAAGTCATTTTAAAAACTTTTTCTTTTTAAAAATAAGGTGAAAAATATATTTTATGAACTAATGTGATATGGCACTAAGGTAACTATTTATAGAGTTTCAATGACGTTTCAAATTAATAATGTTGAGATATGAAATATATCTATATAATAAGATATCATTTATATTAGAAATTTAATAAAGTAAATACTTAGAAAGAAGAGAGAAAAAAGAATAAGAAAAGAGAGGATACTGGGAGGGCTTGGAAATAAATTTGACAGGTGTAAATAATGAAAATTGAAGATAGGAGTTGGATAGATGACTCAGCGGTTAAGAGCACTGACTATTCTTACAGAGGTCCTGAATTCAAATCCCAGCAACCACATGGTAGCTCACAACCATCCGTAATGGGATCTCATGCTCTTTTATGGTGTGTTTAAAGAAAGCAACATGTACTCATATGTAAAATAAATTAATCATTAAAATCAAAGAAAAGTTGAAAATAAAATAATATTTTTAGAAAAATAATTGATGGAAGCTAAAACTGTACTCATATGTAAAATAAATTAATCATTAAAATCAAAGAAAAGTTGAAAATAAAATAATATTTTTAGAAAAATAATTGATGGAAGCTAAAACTGTGTAATATATATAGATGTTTTAAAACACAAAATTATCAAAAGTAAATCTGAATTTTCCTTTTCTTTTTATATTTTCTTCTTCTGGAGCCTAGCTAAGATCTTAAATAACGGTTTTGCACAGTTGCAGTTGTACTTATAGGCATAGGTGAACAAATTTCGTCAAGCTTGCACATAGCAATGTTATTTAAAATATGGCTACTTCAAAGGAGAGTGTCACATATGTCAAAGCAACCTAGTTGTACATGATTTCATAGTGTAGTTACAGAGAGATCCAGAAACATGAGAGGATTAGAAGTCAGAGAATTGAAAGACTTCAGGTTTGTAGGAAATAATAAGTAAATGTGAGATCACGGTTAGATTTCAAGGAAGTGATCAATAACAAGTAAAGGAGTTTATCTTAGTAAACAAATCTACTCAAACATTAATGAGAGGCCCTAGTGGAGGGTGATAACAATGCTCATGCCAACCTCTTATCTCTGGGATTTTTTTCCCCCATCTTTATTAAATTGGGTATTTCTTATTTATGTTTCAAATATTTTTAAGTTCTGTAAATTGTTGGGGGAGAGGATCCCTGCAGGTGTCATTGCTGGCAAGAAAACAATTCTCAAAGAGGTGAAAATGAAAACCATTTAGGTTGACACTCCATCTTGCTCTCTTCCAAATTTATGGTGGTCTCACCAACAGGATTGTTAGTCATCAGCTGAAGATGGATGACACCTGTAGATATGGTAGAGCACATATGGGAAAAGGCTTTCAATTTTTGAGTACTGAGATGATATGGCAAACTAATGTATACTAATTTTAAAAACAAAAATAATTGTAAAAGTTCTTCCTTGAATACTCAAATTTTTGATCATACTATATATCACAATTACCTATCTGTAGCAAGTTAGTGTGTAAAATATTATTGGAAATAAAATTTTGTTTTCTTTTCATGAGCATGTTTCAATGCTAAAGAATAATGTTATACTCCTTCACATGCATGTTGATCAGAAAAAAAAATATATATATATACTACATGGAACATGTAGGCATACAATTATCATAAACAAATGTGAATACTTTATAAACTTCATAAACAAATTCATTTATACAAATTTTGTGTACAATAAATTTTACTTTCCTTTCAAAATATTAATATCAGTTTTCAATTTCTAAATTATGGGCAAAAAGTGACTTGATACATTATTGGAATTATTGGTTATAAAGGTTCCATTAAAGAAATACACTTTTACCTTTTCTTATTCATTGACAATCAAGACAATTATAAGGATTTTGAATACAAAGCACTTTTCTCTTTATCTATTCACAGTTCAATTGGTATGCATTCCTTTTTTATTTCAGTTAGGTTTCTCAGAATTATCAGTTTATTAAAACCATATTCTCAAAAGCAAATTAGAATCATTATCCTCTCATCCAATTTTAAAATAACCATTCATATGTGAATTAAAATGAGTGACTTTCATAATTTCTGTGTAGATATATAGAATAGTTATTTTATATTTAAATCACTATAATTTCTTTTTCTTTTCTAGTCTTTCACAAGAAATGTACTCCATGTAAGGTAAATATTTTTTCTCCATATTTTTCATCATATTTTATGGAATATGATTTAACAACCAAATGTTTTGTTTCAAATCTCATCCAGGATCCTGTTGAAATAAAAGAGTTTGATACAAATGCAAAATTGGAAAGACAGGAAAGAAAAACATTCACATCAGGTAACTTCACAAAATTATTGTGGAAAGAAGGAATTTTTATTTAAAATTCTAATGAATATTTTAATATACAGATTATACCATTTTTTGCATCAGCATTGCAGTCTTTATTTTTATGATATAAGTTATTAATTTTGAAATTAGTTTTTTGTTTAATTTTTATGCTTCAAATTTTTCATTAATTTTATTTATTTCCTTTATATCCTGATCACAGCTTCTTCCTCCTCCCTCCTCCAGTACCTCCTTTTCCTCCTCTTCTCTGAGGAGAAATTCAGAGGACTATGGTGGAAAGGGAAGTGAACCATTTTAACATATCTAAAATGGAAGAATTATTCTCATTTTTTACTAAATTTTCCTCCAAATGTAAAAAAAGGATTTGTCTTAGATAACAAAAATGTCAGTTTGAGTGAAGTCTAAGGAAAGTATTGGCAATCTTATGAAAATGATTTATAAATGAGTACATTTTTAGGTATTTCTACTTTTATATTTCTGTAACCTAATTTCAACCCCAAATACCCATATTTGTTAGGAGATCTACTGGAGTTAAGAAAGTGTAAAATTTCCCACAGTATAAAAATACCATCTCGCACATTTTTAATTTTGTATACATACTAGCCTAAAGACAAAGCACTTTAAGATCTCAGATATTTGAAGATAACTTTAGCAAGAAAAGTAAGATCCTTTCACATTTGTCACTGTCACTTTCTTTTTATTGAAAATAGATTCTTCAATAATACATTTTGATTATAATTATAATCTATGATATTTTCTTTAATGTTGTTTGTGGGATAACTAAGGATGTTTATTTATTATGAACAGTGATGATAGAAGATGATCAAAACCTGCGTGATGGCAGCAAACATAAGCAGCCACTGGTATGTCAACAGTCAATTTAAAAATCTTAACATAAACACACTTTTCTTTCATCAAAAACAATGTGAAATAGAACTAATAGCATTATATTTTAAACTTCTCAATGGAAAAAAGGTTATAATTTCATACTTTATTATAAAAGTCATTAAATGGTAAGTGTTTCCTTCTTGGCGGATTATAGTTACTGTCGAGGTACAATCGATAAACTTCAAGGTAGGTAACACCTATGGATTCTGCTAGAATCTCTGCACATGTAAGGTCAGGGGTTTCTTCCATGTTGATGCAGACTCATGTGTCCATCAAACAAGGACAGTTTCAATAGAAAACTGTGTAAAAACCATGAAGAGGTGCTTAAATATCATCATGCTTCATCGTTCTCATTTGCTTTTACTAAACCAAGGTTACTACTGGCATACCTTCTGATGTACTCGCTTATCTCTACACAAAGATGAGGAAAAAAAACAAGTTGTTTGCATTTTTTCTGTAAAAACATATGTTTTTTATTAAACTACTTTTTCTATTTACATTCCAAATGTTGCCTTCCTTCCCGACCCCCCGTCCGGAGTTCTTCATTCCAAACCCCAGCCCTTTGCCTCTGAGAGGGTGCTCCCTCATCTAACCACCTACCCACTGCCTTTACCTACCTACTCCCAACGCACCCCCAACACCCCACAGCATATCCTTTTCATGGAGCATCGAGTCTAGACAACACTAAGCTCATATCTTCCGCTGAGGCCAGACAAGGCCATCCTCTGCTACATTCGTGCTGGAGGCCATGGACTAGCCCATGAATGTTCTTTGGTTGGTGGCCTAGCCTCTGGAAGTTCTGACGGGTCTGGGTTAGTTGGTACTATTGGTCTTTCGATGGGTTTGCAATCCTCTTTAGCGCCTTTAATCTGTCCCTCAACTCTTCCACAGGGGTCTCTTGACCTCAGTCCAATGGTTGGCTTTAAGTATCTGCATCTGTCAAAGTCAGATGCTGGTAGAGCCTCTCAGAGGACAGCCAGGATAGGCTCCATTCTGCAAGTATAACATAGCATCAGTAAAAGTGCCAGGGTTTGGTGCCTGCCCATGGTTGGATCCCTAGTTGGGCCAATCACTAGATAACCTTTCCTTCAGTCTCTGCTCCTGCTCCATTTTTGACCCTTCATTTTTTTTTAAGACAGGAACAATTCAGGGTCAAAAATTTTAAAAGTAGGTGGCTGGCTTTGTCCCTCCAATGGGAACCCTGTCTATATATTATTCCTTCAGGTTCCATCTCCCGACATTTGGGCATTTTGGCTAAGGTCATCCCCATTGAATCCTGGGAGCCTCTCATATCCAAGGTCTCTGGGACTTTAGACAGGTTCACCCTGCCCACCCATGCCCCTCAGCTGCATATTTTCATTCCTACTCCTGGTCCTCTGAGTTTCTCTTCTGTCTGCCCCACACCCGATCCTGCCCCCCTTTCCCTTCCTCCTCCCCTCTCTCACCCAGCCTCTGCCTCCAATTATTATATTCTGACTAGGATTGAAGCATACCCAGTTGGGCCATCCTTCTTGTTAAACTTCATATGGTCTGTTTTTTATCATGCTATTCTGTACTTTGTGGCTCATATTCACGTATCAGTAAGTACATACCATGTATGTATTATTGTGTCTGGGTTACCTCACTCTGGGTGATACTTTCTAGTTCCATCCTTTGGCCTGCAAAGTTTTTAATAGCTGAATAGCATTCTATTATGCAAATGAACCACATTTTCTTTATTTACTCTTCAGTTTGAAGTATAACTGTGTTGTTTCCAGGTTCTAGCTATCACAGCTAAACCTGCTATGAAGAGAGTGGAGCACATGTTCTTGTGGTCGGGTGGAACATCTTTTGGGTATATGCCCAGGAGAGGTATATTTGGGTCTTTGGGTAGAACTATTTCTAATTTTCAGAGGAAATGCTAGCTTGATTTCCAGAGTGATTGTTCCAGTTTGCAATCCCCCCAGCAGTGGAGGAGTGTTCCTCTTTCTCTACATCCTGGAAAGCATGTGCTGTCACTTGAGTTTTTGATCTTAGCTATTCTGATTGGTGTGAGGTGGAATCCCAGGGTGTTTTGATTTACATTTTTCTGATGACTAAGGATGTTGAATAATTCTTTAAGCCCTTCTCAGCCATTCAAGATTCTTCAATTGAGAATTCTTTGTTTAGCTCTGTACTGCATTTTGTAATTGGGTTATTGAGTTTTCTGGAGTCCTACTTCTTGAGTTCTTTCTATATTTTGAACTTTATTTAGCTCCTTATCTGATGTAGTATTACTGAAGATCTTCCAATCTGTAAATTGCCATTGTCTTATTGACATTGTCCTTTCCCTTACAGAAGCTTTCCAGTTTCATGAGATCTCATTTGTCAATTGTTGATCTTAGAATCTGGGCCATGGTGCTTTGTTTGATAAAATTTTCCATGTGCCCATATGTTCGTGGCTCTTTCCCACTTTCTCTTCTATTAGATTTAGTGTATCTGGTTTTATGTGGAGGTTCTTGATCCATTTGGACTTGAGCTTTGTACAAGGTGATAATTATGGATCAACTTGCATTCTTCTACTGCAGACAGCCAGTTAGACTGGCACAATTTGTTAAATAATGCTTTTTTATTGTTTTTCTTTTTTTCTCCACTGTATAGTTTTGGCTTTTTTGTCAAAGATCAAATATTAACTTAGACAACTTTTATGTTGTTTTCCAATTGGCAAGCTGGTTTTATTTAAGAAATCCAGTGAGAATGTTATGGGTCAAAAGAAATAATGGAGGGAGGGCATAAAGTATATTTATGTTTGAGAATTGTAAGAAATATCCCCAGCCAATCAAGTCCATTTGATGTTGTTTTATCACTTTCATTTTGTTTTACTCAAAATATTATCATGTATAGTTGTAACATGATTTACCATATTTTTAAGACAAGAGTTTATAATTCTATACACTTCTATTTCTACCCCTAAATCTAAATCAGCCATTTCTTTTATATGGTTTTATTTGTAAATTCTGGTACATATTGTTTCATCACATTAGCATATTAAAATTTTGGCTAAAATTTTGAGATAATACTCCAAAATACAAGGCTAAATTGTGATCTATATACAGCTAAGGATAGTGGAAAAAACATCCAGAAACATTCTTAAAGTAGAATTGGGTTCAGCTCCCCATGTTTCCAAACAAAAGAAAAAAAATCAAATGGCTTTGTCAGATACACTGTTTAATTAAAGTGGATAACTTGGTGAATTTTATAGATGGATTCTGAAGCTAACATAGGTGATAAGATTGCTTCCTAGTTATCAGATGTTATAGTGAACAAGTGTGAAATTTGAAAATTATCATAATTTCCAAATTATCATACTGAGACCTCTTAAGTGTCAATCTGTTCAATGTGTTGGGGCATACTTTTCTTTATTTCTTTGAGTACCTTTGGGTTTTTGTTACCATGAGATCCAAGTGAAAAAGGAAGGATCATAAAAGGCTCTGTGGAAGAAATATAATACAGAGCTAGGAGACCTTCCTTTGTTGTAGAAGAATCAAATGTCACAACTGTAAATGTAGCTTTTAATGTTAAACATCTCTAGCACAGTTTATCTTCTATATCAGTTATACAGGAGTTAGAAATATTAGTCGGCAAAGAACACATGGAGTTTCCCATCCCATGTAAGGGAAAGCTCAAAAGGAACTGCGTCCTATGCAGCAATTAAAAATAAAATACTTTCACTCAGAAATAAATGAAACACAATCCCCCAAACTTTCCATTACCACTTTTGGGAAACTGAGCACCAAAATGTTTTATGAAGCAAATTCATATAATTCAAGTCAACTCATAAAGACTATTGGGAGGGGCTCTTTATAATGAAAAAGAAATGGTATTCAACTCTCATTAAAGGTTGAAGCAACGAGGAAGAAAGATAAAAGCAACGAAACAGAAGATGCGACTCAATCCTCTGGCTCTTCATTAGCTACTACCGCTCATGCTATCTCTACTGCTTCCGTCGTTGCTGCTATTGTTGCAGCAACCGTTGTTGCTGCAGCTGCTCCAGCTGCTGCAGTTGCTGCTGCCTCTGCTGCCGTAGCTGCAGTTGTTGCTGCCACTGCTCCTGCTGCTGCTGCAGTTGCTTCTGCCACTGTGGCTGTTGATGCTCTTGCTGATGTTGCTCCTGAGGCTGCACTTGACAGTTCTGCTGTACCTGTTGCTGCTGCGACTGCTGCCGTTGCTGCTGCTGTTCCTGCTGCGGCTGCGGCCGGTGCCCCAGATGCGGCCCCTGCTGTGGTTTCTGCTGCTGCCGCTGCGGCTGCTGCCGCTGTTGCAGTGACTTCAGTGGCTGCTGCTTCTCTCACTGCTGTTTCTGCTGCTTCTGTTGCTGCGGTGGTTGCTGTTGCTGTCACTGCAGCAGCTGGCTCCGATGCTCCCACTGTTGCTCCTGCTACTGCTGCTGTTGCTGCTGTTGCTGCTGCTACTGGTCCTGCGGCTGCTGCTGCTCTTGTGGCTTCTGTTGCTGCTACTGCTGTCACACCTTGTGTTCCTCCTGCTGCTCCATCGTCAGCTGCAGCCCCTTCTACTGTTGCTGCTGCTACTGCTGCTGCTGCTGCGGTTGTTACTTATGCTGCTGCTTCACCTGCTGTAGCCGCTGCTGCAGCAGCAGCTGTTGCTATCGCTGTTTCTGTTCCTACAGGTGCTACTGCTGCTGTTACAGCTGTAGCATCTTCCGATACTCCCACTGCTGTACCCGCTGCTGCTGCTGCTGCTGCAGCTGCTGCTTCTACAAAACGAAGACCCAGTCCACAAAGAAAGTATGTGAAGGAGAGAAGGCAGCAATCCCCTGTTGAGGAAGCAGAGGAGCAAGATGGGTAAGACCAGGAAGATTTGATACTAGATATTGGTTCTGCCCTTTAAATAAATTCTAATTTGTAAGAATTTGCATATCTTAATATATGGTTTATCTGGGGATAATCTTGAATGGATAGCCAAAAGTCAACCAACCAACCACCATAGCAAAATATCTAAACATAAATAATAAAATTAGGTACCATTGTTTCCAATTAACATTGATGTATTTTGTTCAGAAGACAACTAGAGCTGTCAAATTTAAGGGAAAATTATTTAGAAACTATTGGGTATATCAATTGTGTGTCATGATTTAGTAGCAGTGATAAACCCTTTCAAAAATATCACTTTTCTAACGATTTCACTTTTGGGAATGGGTTATTTTATAATAAAAAAACACATACACACTGAAAATATATATTATAATGTCAGGTTTAGTAGAAAAGTTGACACGTGATACATATTAAACTTAGTTCAAGAATATTTAGTAAACTTATTTTAATTGTATATATAGGCATATGCGCATGAAACAAGGATAATTATTTAAGCATAATCAAGTCATAGAGTTGTACTAAAAAAATCATCAGTAAGAAACTAAATTACCATATCCATATAAAAATATGTAGTACATGAATATTTAAAGATGAGTTTCAAAATATAGTGGCCTCATTATTTCACAATTAAAATATGCTAGAAAACTCCACTTTGATAGTGTGTTTCAAGCATATTTTGTTCTACTTCTACAACATCTGGAGAATTGCAAAAGGAAGTTGTTTTCTAGAATGAAATTCTATTTCCTAATTAACAGAAGTATTAGTTTTTAGATCCATCTGTTTCTTCCCATTGATTGTGTGTTGTGTTGATAATTGAAACCCGAAATTATGTTTGGTGTTGCTTTAAAGGATTGTATCCAGGGAAAATGATACATCCATAAACGCTTCTGTTGAACATTCTCTGTTGATATTCAGTGCTGGTTTGTGCCTTGAAGTTTACTATCAGTTATCAGAGTGTTGTGCTCATTTTCTTTGTTTTCTTTCAAGTGGGCAGATAGATGTTTACCCTTTTTACTCTTGATCCACGAGTTCCTTTATCAGTAAGGCCTATTTGTTGGAGTTCTCGAATAATTGGATATATTTTTGTTAATGCACTAAGCCAATCTTCCTATCTTTACTAGCATTCAAGACTCGTTATTTTGGATCATTAGGGTTACTACTGAAGATGTTGACTAATGACTGCAATCTCATTGCATCAACTTCTGGTGTGTTGCATTATTATTGATTTCCTTTGTTGTCTTCGGTTAGAAACAGGAGCTATGCTGATTTCTCTTATTGGACATGATAGATTTGTTCCCAACTGTTTGTTCAGATATTGCTCCCATGAAATTTATTCTTTCCTGTGTTGCATAATTGGGAAACTTTCTTTCCTCCATGTAGAGTATTTATTTAACTATCTTCTGCTGTGTTGGCCTAGTGATAAGGAACTGTTGTGTGTTTGTCTTGAAATAACCTACAAAGTCTACTTGATCATGATGGATGATCATTTTGATGGGTTCTTGGATTTGGTTTGTGAGAATTACATTGAGTATTTTTGCATCAATATGCATAAGGGAAATTGGTCTGAAGTTCTCTTTCTTTGTTGGATATTTCTGTAGTTTAGGTATAAGCATAACTGTAGCTTCACAGAAGGAATTGGGTCATCCTCCTGTTTCTATTTTGTGGAATAATTTGGAAAACATTGGTGTGAGGTCTTCTGTGAAAATCTGATAGAATTCTGCACTAAACCCAACTGGTCTTTTTTTTGGGGGGGGGAGACTTTTAATAACTGCTTCTATTTCTTTAGGAGTTATGGGACTGTTTAGACGGTTTATCTGATCCTGATTTAAATTTGGTTCCTGGTATCTATCTAGAAAATTGTCCACTTCATTCAGATTTTCCAGTTTTGTTGAACATAGGCTTTTGTAGTATGATCTGATGATTTTTTTCCATTTCTTCAGATTCTGTTGCTATGTCTCCCTTTTTACTTTTCTTTATGTTTTTATTTACATTTCAAAATTTATTCCCTTTCCCTGATTCCCATCCTTAAGCTTCCTATCCCATCCCCTTCCCTTTCTTCTAAAATAGTGTTACCCTTTCTCAAACAACCCTGTTTCTACTTCCCCACCCTGACATTCCCCTACACTGGGGGTTCCAGCCTTGACAGGAGCAAGTGTGTCTCCTCCATTGGTGCCCAACATGGACATCCTCTGCAACATATGCAGTTGCAGTCATGGATCTGTCCAGGTGCATTCTTTTTTTTTTTTTTTTTTTTTTTTTTTTTTTTATAGATTTTTTTTTATTAACTTGAGTATTTCTTATGTACATTTGGCAAACATCCCTTCCCTCCCCCCTTCCTTATGGGTGTTCCTCCCCACCCTCCCCCCCCATTGCCGCCCCCCCCGACAGTCTAGTTCACTGGGGTTCAGTCTTAGCAGGACCAGGGCTTCTCCTTCCACTGGTGCTCTTACTAGGATATTCATTGCTACCTATGAGGTCAGAGTCCAGGGTCAGTCCATGTATAGTCTTTAGGTAGTGGCTTAGTCCCTGGAAGCTCTGGTTGCTTGGCATTGTTGTACATATGGAGTCTCAAGCCCCTTCAAGCTCTTCCAGTTCATTCTCTGATTCCTTCAACGGGGGTCCCGTTCTCAGTTCAGTGGTTTGCTGCTGGCATTCGCCTCTGTATTTGCTGTATTCTGGCTGTGTCTCTCAGGTTCGATCTACATCCGGCTCCTGTCGGTCTGCACTTCTTTGCTTCATCCATCTTGTCTAATTGGGTGGCTCTATATGTATGGGCCACATGTGGGGCAGGCTCTGAATGGGTGTTCCTTCAGTCTCTGTTTTAATCTTTGCCTCTCTCTTCCCTGCCAAGGGTATTCTTGTTCCCCTTTTAAAGAAGGAGTGAAGCCTTCACATTTTGATCATCCGTCTTGAGTTTCATTTGTTCTAGGCCACTAGGGTAATTCAAGCATTTGGGCTAATAGCCACTTATCAGTGAGTGCATACCATGTATGTCTTTCTGTGATTGGGTTAGCTCACTCAGAATGATATTTTCCAGTTCCAACCATTTGCCTACGAATTTCATAAACTCGTTGTTTTTGATAGCTGAGTAATATTCCATTGTGTAGATGTACCACATTTTCTGTATCCATTCCTCTGTTGAAGGGCATCTGGTTCTTTCCAGCTTCTGGCTATTATAAATAAGGCCGATGAACATAGTGGAGCACGTGTCTTTTTATATGTTGGGGCATCTTTTGGGTATATGCCCAAGAGAGGTATAGCTGGATCCTCAGGCAGTTCAATGTCCAATTTTCTGAGGAACCTCCAGACTGATTTCCAGAATGGTTGTACCAGTCTGCAATCCCACCAACAATGGAGGAGTGTTCCTCTTTCTCCACATCCTCGCCAGCATTTGCTGTCACCTGAGTTTTTGATCTTAGCCATTCTCACTGGTGTGAGGTGAAATCTCAGGGTTGTTTTGATTTGCATTTCCCTGATGACTAAAGATGTTGAACATTTCTTTAGGTGTTTCTCAGCCATTCGGCATTCCTCAGCTGTGAATTCTTTGTTTAGCTCTGAACCCCATTTTTTAATAGGGTTATTTGTCTCCCTGCGGTCTAACTTTTTGAGTTCTTTGTATATTTTGGATATAAGGCCTCTATCTGTTGTAGGATTGGTAAAGATCTTTTCCCAATTGCCGTTTTGTCCTAACCACAGTGTCCTTTGCCTTACAGAAGCTTTGCAGTTTTATGAGATCCCATTTGTCGATTCTTGATCTTAGAGCATAAGCCATTGGTGTCTTGTTCAGGAATTTTTTTCCAGTGCCCATGTGTTCCAGATGCTTCCCTAGTTTTTCTTCTATTAGTTTGAGTGTGTCTGGTTTGATGTGGAGGTCCTTGATCCACTTGGACTTAAGCTTTGTACAGGGTGATAAGCATGGATCGATCTGCATTCTTCTACATGTTGACCTCCAGTTGAACCAGCACCATTTGCTGAAAATGCTATCTTTTTTCCATTGGATGGATTTGGCTCCTTTGTCAAAAATCAAGTGACCATAGGTGTGTGGGTTCATTTCTGGGTCTTCAATTCTATTCCATTGGTCTATCTGTCTGTCTCTGTACCAATACCATGCAGTTTTTATCACAATTGCTCTGTAATACTGCTTGAGTTCAGGGATAGTGATTCCCCCCGAAGTCCTTTTATTGTTGAGCATAGTTTTAGCTATCCTGGGTTTTGTTATTCCAGATGAATTTGCAAATTGTTCTGTCTAACTCTTTGAAGAATTGGATTGGTATTTTGATGGGGATTGCATTGAATCTGTAGATCGCTTTTTGGCAGAATGGCCATTTTACTATATTAATCCTGCCAATCCATGAGCATGGGAGATCTTTCCATCTTCTGAGGTCTTCTTCAATTTCTTTCTTCAGAGTCTTGAAGTTCTTGTTGTACAAATCTTTTACTTGCTTGGTTAAAGTCACACCGAGGTACTTTATATTATTTGGGTCTATTATGAAGGGTGTCGTTTCCCTAATTTCTTTCTCGCTTGTTTTCTCTTTTGTGTAGAGGAAGGCTACTGATTTATTTGAGTTAATTTTATACCCAGCCACTTTGCTGAAGTTGTTTATCAGCTTTAGTAGTTCTCTGGTGGAACTTTTGGGATCACTTAAATATACTATCATATCATCTGCAAATAGTGATATTTTGACTTCTTCTTTTCCGATCTGTATCCCTTGACCTCCTTTTTGTTGTCTGATTGCTCTGGCTAGAACTTCAAGAACTATATTGAATAAGTAGGGGAGAGTGGGCAGCCTTGTCTAGTCCCTGATTTTAGTGGGATTGCTTCAAGTTTCTCTCCATTTAGTTTAATGTTAGCCACTGGTTTGCTGTATATGGCTTTTACTATGTTTAGGTATGGGCCTTGATTCCTATTCTTTCCAGGACTTTTTATCATGAAGGGTGTTGAATTTTGTCAAATGCTTTTCAGCATCTAATGAAATGATCATGTGGTTTTGTTCTTTCAGTTTGTTTATATAATGGATCACGTTGATGGTTTTCCAGATATTAAACCATCCCTGCATGCCTGGGATGAAGCCTACTTGATCATGGTGGATGATTGTTTTGATGTGCTCTTGGATTCGGTTTGCCAGAATTTTGTTGAGTATTTTATGTCGATGTTCATAAGGGAAATTGGTCTGAAGTTCTCTTTCTTTGTTGGGTCTTTGTGTGGTTTAGGTATAAGAGTAATTGTGGCTTCATAGAAGGAGTTCGGGTAGTGCTCCATCTGTTTCAATTTTGTGGAATAGTTTGGATAATATTGGTATGAGGTCTTCTATGAAGGTCTGATAGAATTCTGCACTAAACCCGTCTGGACCTGGGCTCTTTTTGGTTGGGAGACCTTTAATGACTGCTTCTATTTCCTTAGGAGTTATGGGGTTGTTTAACTGGTTTATCTGTTCCTGATTTAACTTCGGTACCTGGTATCTGTCTAGGAAATTGTCCATTTCCTGCAGATTTTCAAGTTTTGTTGAGTATAGGCTTTTATAGTAAGATCTGATGATATTTTGAATTTCCTCTGAATCTGTAGTTATGTCTCCTTTTCATTTCTGATTTTGTTAATTTGGACACACTCTCTGTGTCCTCTCGTTAGTCTGGCTAAGGGTTTATCTATCTTGTTGATTTTCTCAAAGAACCAACTTTTGGTTCTGTTGATTCTTTCTATGGTCCTTTTTTGTTTCTACTTGGTTGATTTGGCTCTGAGTTTGATTATTTCCTGCCTTCTACTCCTCCTGGGTGTATTTGCTTCTTTTTTGTTCTAGAGCTTTTTAGGTGTGCTGTCAAGCTGCTGACATATGCTCTTTCCTGTTTTTTTCTGCAGGCACTCAGCGCTATGAGTTTTCCTCTTAGCACAGCTTTCATCGTGTCCCATAAGTTTGGGTATGTTGTACCTTCATTTTCATTAAATTCTAAAAAGTTTTTAATTTCTTTCTTTATTTCTTCCTTGACCAGGTTATCATTGAGTAGAGCATTGTTCAATTTCCACGTATATGTGGGCATTCTTCCCTTATTGTTATTGAAGACCAGCTTTAGGCCGTGGTGGTCCGATAGCACGCATGGGATTATTTCTATCTTTCTGTACCTGTTGAGGCCAGTTTTTTGACCAATTATATGGTCAATTTTGGAGAAAGTACCATGAGGAGCTGAGAAGAAGGTATATCCTTTTGCATTAGGGTAGAACGTTCTATAAATATCCGTTAAGTCCATTTGGCTCATGACTTCTCTTAGTCTGTCACGTCTCTGTTTAATTTCTGTTTCCATGATCTGTCCATTGATGAGAGGGGTGTTGAAGTCTCCTACTATTATTGTGTGAGGTGCAATGTGTGTTTTGAGCTTTAGTAAGGTTTCTTTTTACGTATGTAGGTGCCCCTTGTATTTGGGGCATAGATATTTAGGATTGAGAGTTCATCTTGGTGGATTTTTCCTTTGATAAATATAAAGTGTCCTTCCTTATCTTTTTTGATGACTTTTAGTTGAAAATTGACTTTATTTGATATTAGAATGGCTACTCCAGCTTGCTTCTTCCGACCATTTGCCTGGAAAGTTGTTTTCCAGCCTTTCACTCTGAGGTAGTGTCTGTCTTTGTCTCTGAGGTGTGTTTCCTGTAGGCAGCAGAATGCAGGGTCCTCGTTGCGTATCCAGTTTGTTAATCTATGTCTTTTTATTGGGGAGTTGAGGCCATTGATGTTGAGAGATATTAAGGAATAGTGATTATTGCTTCCTGTTATATTCATACGTGGATGTGTTATGTTTGTGTGCTTTTCTTCTCTTTGTTTTGTTGCCAAAACGATTAGTTTCTTGCCTCTTCTTGGGTATAGCTTGCCTCCTTATGTTGGGCTTTACCATTTATTATCCTTTGTAGTGCTGGATTTGTAGAAAGATATTGTGTAAATTTGGTTTTGTCATGGAATATCTTGGTTTCTCCATCTATGTTAATTGAGAGTTTTGCAGGATACAGTAGCCTGGGCTGGCATTTGTGTTCTCTTAGGGTTGTATGACATCAGTCCAGGATCTTCTGGCCTTCATAGTTTCTGGCGAAAAGTCTGGTGTGATTCTGATAGGTCTGCCTTTATATGTTACTTGACCTTTTTCCCTTACTGCTTTTTTTAATATTCTTTCCTTATTTTGTGCGTTTGGTGTTTTGACTATTATGTGACGGGAGGTGTTTCTTTTCTGGTCTAATCTATTTGGAGTTCTGTAGGCTTCTTGTATGCCTATGGGTATCTCTTTTTTTAGGTTAGGGAAGTTTTCTTCTATGATTTTGTTGAAGATATGTACTGGTCCTTTGAGCTGGGAGTCTTCACTCTCTTCTATACCTATTATCCTTAGGTTTGATCTTCTCATTGAGTCCTGGATTTCCTGTATGTTTTGGACCAGTAGCTTTTTCCGCTTTACATTATCTTTGACAGTTGAGTCAATGATTTCTATGGAATCTTCTGCTCCTGAGATTCTCTCTTCCATCTCTTGTATTCTGTTGGTAAAGCTTGTATCTACAGCTCCTTGTCTCTTCTTTTGGTTTTCTATATCCAGGGTTGTTTCCATGTGTTCTTTCTTGATTGCTTCTATTTCCATTTTTAATTCCTTCCACTGTTTGATTGTGTTTTCCTTTAATTCTTTCAGGGATTTTTTGTGTCTCCCTCTGTATGGGCTTCTACTTGTTTATTTATGTTTTCCTGGAATTCTTTCATGCATTTTTTGATTCCTCTCTGTAGGCTTCTACTTGTTCTCTAAGGGAGTTCATCATGTCTTTCTTGAAGTTCTCCAGCATCATGATCAAATATGATTTTGAATCTAGATCTTGCTTTTCTGGTGTGTTTGGATATTCCATGTTTGTTTTGATGGGAGAATTGGGCTCCGCTTGTGCCATGTTGTCTTGGGTTCTTTTGCCTTGGTTCCTGCGCTTGCCTCTCGCCATCAAATTATCTCTAGTGTTACTTTGTTCTGCTATTTCTGACAGTGGCTAAACTGTCCTATAGGCCTGTGTGTCAGGAGTGCTGTAGACCTGTTTTCCTCTCTTTCAGTCAGTTATGGGGACAGAGTGTTCTGCTTTCGGGCGTGTAGTTTTTCCTTTCTACAGGTCTTCAGCTGTTCCTGTGGACCTGTGCCTTGAGTTCACCAGGCAAGTCACTTGCAGCAGATAAGTTAGTCTTACCTGTGGCCCTGAGGCTGGAGTTCGCTTCATGGGTTCTGCCCACGGGCTCTCCCATGTGGCAGCGACCGGGAAGATCTGTGCCGCCTCTTCCGGGGGCCTCCGTGCACCAGGGTTCCAGATGGCCTCCGGGGTTTTCCTCTGGAATCAGTAATGTGTGCAGAGAGCAGTCTCTTCTGGTTTCGCAGGCGTGTATGCCTCTCTGAAGGTTTAGCTCTCCCTCCCACGGGATTTGGGTGCAGAGAACTGTTTATCCGGTCTGTTTCCTTCAGGTTCCGGCGGTGTCTCAGGCAGGGTTCCTGCTGCTCCTGGGCCCTCCCCCACAGGAACCCAGAGGCCTTGTACAGTTTCCTCTTGGGTCAGGGATGTGGGCAGGGGTGGGCAGTGTTGGTGGTCTCTTCCGCTCTGCAGCCTCAGGAGTGCCCACCCGACCAGGCAGTAAGGTATCTCTCCCACGGGTTCTGGGAGCAGATAGCTGCTGCGGGCGGGGCTCTATCGGTGTGTGGGTGTTTCCGGTGGTGATCAGGACGTGCCCGATCCTAGAGGTATTCTGCCTCTGTTGTCCCGAGTCCACCAGGCAAGTCACTTGCAGCAGATAAGTTAGTCTTACCTGTGGCCCCGAGGCTCGAGTTCGCTCGCGGGGTTCTGCCCACGGGCTCCCAGGTGCATTCTTTGGGTGATGGTTTAGTCCCTGGGAGCTCTGGTTGGTTGGTATTGTTCTTATGGGGTTGCAAATCCCTTCAGATCCTTCAATCCTTTCTCTAATTCCTCCAACAGGTACCCTGTTCTCAGCTCAATTGTTTGCTTCTAGCATTTGCTTCTGTATTTGTCACACTCTGCCTCTCAGGAGACAGCTATATTGGACTCCTGACAGCATGTACTTCATACTTCTTCGCTTTATCAATCTTAACTAGCTTTGATGGCTGTGTGTGTGTGTGTGTGTGTGTGTGTGTGTGTGTGTGTGTGTGTGTGTGTCTATGAATGCTGTATATGGCTGGATCACCAGGTGGGGCAGACTCTGAATGGCCATTCATTCCTTCAGTCCCTGCTCCAAACTTTGTCTCCATATCCTCTCCTCTGAATATTTTTGTTCCTCCTTTTAAGGAGGACTGAGGAAAGCACACTTTGGTTGTCCTTCTTCTTGAGCTTCATGTGGTCTGTGGATTGTCTCTTGGATTCAAGCTTTAGAATACATACCATGTGTGTTCTTTTGTGATTGAGTTCCCTCACTCAGGATGATATTTTCTAGTTCCATCCATTTGCCTATGAATTTCATGATGTCATTGTTTTGACAGCTGAGTATACCCATTGTGTAGATGTACTTTTGCTTTTTTTTTTTTTTTTTGTATCCATTCCTCTTTTGTAGGACATCTGGCTCCTTTTCAGCTTCCTGGTTATTATAAATAAGGTTGCTATGATCATAGTGAAGCATGTATCCTTTTTATAGTTTGGAACATCTTTTGCATATATGCCCAGGAATGGCATAGCTGGGCCCTCAGATAGTACTATGTCCAAATAGCTGAGGAACCGCCAGACTGATTTCTAGACTGATTGTACTACCCAACAATCCCACAAAAAATAGAGGAGTCCTTCTTTTTCCACATCCTCAGCAGTGTCTGCTTGTCACTTGAGTTTTTGATCTTAACAATTCTTACAAGAATTTCTCTGATGGCTAAGGATGTTGAATATTTCTTTAGGTGCTTCACAGCCACTTTGATATTCTTCAGTTGAGAATTCTTTATTTAGCTCTGCACCCCATTTTTAATAGAATATTTTGCTTCTCTGGAGTCTATCATCTTAAGTTCTTTGTATATATTAGATGTTAGCACTCTATCAGATGTAGGATTGGTAAAGACCTTTTCCCAATCTGTGGCTTGCCTTTTTGTACACTTGACAGTATCTTTTGCCTTACAGAAGCCTTGCAATTTTATGAAGTTCTATTTGTCGATTCCTGATCTTAGAGCATAAGCCATTGGTGTTCTGTTTAGGAAACTTTCTCCTAGGTCTATGTGTTCAAGGCTCTTCACCACTTTCTCTTCTATTTGTTTCAGTGTGTCTGGATTTTTGTGGAGGCCCTTGATCTATTTGGACTTGATCACTGTACAGGGAGATAAGAATGAATCGATTTACCCTCTTCTACATGCTGACTGCCAATTGAATCAGCAACATTTATTGAAAGTGCTGTTTTTTTCCCACTGGATGATTTTTAGCTGCTTTGTCAAAGATCAAGTGATGAAAGGTGTGTGGGTTCATCTCTGGTCTTCAGTTCTGTTCCATTGATCTCTGTACCAATACTATGAAGTTTTTTTTATCAGGATTGTTCTGTAATACAACTTGATATCAGAAGTGGTGATTCCCCCAGAAGGTCTTTTATTGTTGAGAATAGTTTTCACTGTTTTTTTTTTGTTATTCCAAATGAATTTGCAAATTGATCTTTCTAAGTCCATGTATGAAGAATTGAGTTGGAATTTTGTTGTGGACTGCATTGAATCTGTAGACTGCTTTTGATTAATGGCCATTTTTACTATATTAATCCTGCCTTTCCATGAGCATGGAAGATCTTTCCATCTTCTGAGATCTTCATCAATTTCTTTCTTCAGACTTGAAGTTCTTGTCACACAGATCTTTCACTTGCTTGGAGAGTCACCCCAAGGTATTTTATGTTATTTGTATCTATTGTGAAGGGTGTTGTTTCTCAACTTTCTTTCTCAGCTTGTTTATCCTTTGAGTAGAGGAAGGCTACTGATTTTTTCAGTTAATTTTACAGCCAGCCACTTTGCTGAACTAATTTATCAGGTTTAGGAGTTCTCTGGTTGAAATTCTGGGATCACTTAAGTATACTATCATATCATCTGCAGTAGTGGTATTTTGACTTCCTCCTTTCCAATTTTATCCCTTTGACCTCTTTTTGTTGTCTAATTGCTCTGGCTAGGACCACAATTTCTATATTGAATAGGTTGGGAGAAAGTGGGCAGCCTTGTCTTGTCCCAATTTTAATGGAATTGCTTTGAGTTTCTCTCCATTTAGTTTGGTGTTGTCTATTGGTTTGCTGCATATTGTTTTTATTATATTTAGCTTTTAAAAGTGGAATCTATCAAAGAAATCTTCCATTTTGTTTAGTTTTTTTACTTTATATGGTACAGTTTCTTGAAGTAAGAACTAATGATTCTGTGGATTTCCTCAGTGTTTTTTTTTTGTTATGACACCTGTTCATTTCTGATTTTGTTAATTTGCTATTCTTTCTCTATCTTTTAGTTAGTTTGTGTGTCTTGTTGATTTTCACAAAGCACCAATTGGTTGTTTCTTCAATTATTTGTATTCTTTTTCTTTCTTTCTCTCTCTCTTTCTTTCTTTCTTTCTTTCTCTCTTTCTCTCTTTTTTTCTTTCATTTTCTTTTATTTCATCCCTGAGTTTGATTTTTTTGCCACCTATCCTCCATGTTTGTTTTTGACATGGAATATTTTATTTTCTGTGGAATATCTTCTTCATCTGTGGTGACTGAAGTTTCGCTGGATATAACAATCTAGATTGGCATCACTAGTCTCTTAGAGACTGCCAAATATCTGTCCAGACCCTCCAGGCTTTTAGACTCTCTGTTTAGAAGTAGGGTACAATTCTAATAGGTCTGTCTTTAAATGTTACTTGGCCTTTTTATTCCTTGAAGTTTTAATATTTTTCTTTGTCCTGTACATTTAGTTTTTTATTATTTTTTGTTTCAATCTATTTGATGTTCTGTAAGCTTCTTGTAGGTTTATAGGCATCTTTCTCTAGATTAGGAACTTTTTTTTGTATGATTTTGCTGAAATTAGTTTCTGGGCCTTGAGCTGAGAATCTTTTCCTTCTACTGTTCTTACTGTTCTTGGCTTTGATCTTTGCATAGTTTTCCCAATTTGCTGGGTCCTTTGTGCCAGAAGCTTTGTAGAATTAATAGTCTTTTTGACCAATCTATCAATTTCTTCTACTGTATCTTCCATGCTTGAGATTTTGTCTTCTATCTCTTGTATTTTGTTGGTAATTCTTTGTCTGAAGTTTTTGTTTCCTTCTCTAGGTTTTCCATCTCCAGGATTCTCATAGTTTGTGTTTTGGATTTCTTAATTTTTTCTTAAAGTCTTCTATAATCTACATAAGATTAGATTCAAGGTCATTTTCTTGTATTTCAGATGTGTTAGGGTATCTAGGGTTTACTGGATAGCTGGACTATTATAATGCTATATTACTCTGTTCTTGTTGATCGTGTTCTTATTCTGGCCTTTAGCCATTTGAGGTTTGTGGCTATTATAGGTATAGATGCTGATTTCTGAGTTTATCTTTGTTAGATCTCTCTCTCTCTCTCTCTCTCTCTCTCTCTCTCTCTCTCTCTGTGTGTGTGTGTGTGTGTGTGTGTGTGTGTGTGTGTGTGTGTGTGTTTGGAGGTTTTTCCCTTGATATTTCTTTCCTCTCTGTCTTCTGGCCTGAGTGATCTGATATTTTTAGTGAATAGCAAGTCTCCAGGTATAATGGCCTGTCTTCTCTGGGTGTTTTATGGCCTGAGTGGCTTCTGGGATTTTAGGAGATAACCTTACCTCTAGTATTTGTATTGCTGGGGTTTATTGCCCGAGTGACTTCCAGAAAAGTAGACAGAATTTAGGTCCAGAAAATTGAGTCCAGTGAGTAGGGTGCAATTTAAGCCTTTTGGGTAAATTTTAAGGGAACTTGATGGGCAAGTTCTTAGCTGGTTGTTCCTGGTACCTACAGGATTTCACAATGCAGGCAAAATTGAGGACCTGAAAAGAAAGTATAGTGACAGGGTGCAGTTTACTACTGTTTTGCACATGTTTATTTTTATCTAAAAATGTATTTTCTCTTTGTAGGTTCAAAATGACAATATCTACAAAAAAAGTTAAGGTATTGTATAAAATGTATCCAATATATTAAAAAAAAGGTCTATATTGCAAATTATATGATAAAATTTGCTTAAAAGGATAGCATTAAAATGCTGTGTGTAATGACACATGGAATCTCAGCATTCGAGTGACTGAACTAATTTGTAAGTTCTAGACAAGCTTAAGATACAGATAAAGAACATACCTGGCAAATAAGAGACTAAATGGAAAGAAAAAATACACAATCTTTTATTGCTTAAAGGTGGTTTCTTTGAATGATTAAGAAGGTAACTATCAATAAAATATCTTGGAAAATTCTTATATTAAAGGTATATTTTGTTCTGTTTTTATGAAAGGGGGAATAAATACTTTTGCACTTAGTATCGTTTGTATTTTAGGTCCTAAGGCCAGTAAAAGACAGACATGATCTTAATACAATGATTCCAGTAACTGAATCATGCTCAGCAGAATGTGAGTTACCAAACGGGAACACCTTATTTTAATTAAGTGGCACTCCTTTAACTTTATCTTGTATCTTTGTTCCAGGTCCTATCTTATATGTTTATTCCATAAGGCCCTTATGGTAGGGCCTTAAATATTTCATAGTTTAATATAGTATTATTAATGTATTTCAGTGTCAAGTTTACAGGTTTTGATGTATATGTCTCAAACATTTGTTCTCCACGATCAATACAGTGAATATACACATTTTAGTGGGGATTTCATAGCTGTGAAGAGACACCATGACCTAGGCAACTTTTATAAAGGACAACATTTAATTGGGACTGGCAAACAATTTCAGAATTTCAACCCATTATCGGTATGGCAAGGTCCAGGCACACATGTTGCTGGAGATGGAGCCAAAAGTTCTACATCTTAATCCAAAGGCAGTCAGGCAGGGTTTTCCTTAGGCATTGGTGGAGTTTGAACATAAGACCCCAAAGCCCTCCTGCACAGTAACACATTTTCTTCAATAAGACCACACTTCTCAATAGTGTCACCTCCCATGGGCCCAGCATACTCAAACCATCACCACACATTACTTGTAATAATTCTCTTACACTGTTTGTTGTTCTTTATTAAAATAAACTATCAAGAAAAGGAAGTAAGTTTCTCACATCCCATGGAGGATACCCTACGACATCCAATTTAATAAATCAGTATAATCCCTAACTACATCCAAAATATTTGTCCTTATATGCATGGGTAATAATAGTCCCTATTCCTCAACAAAGAAGCTTCTCCTTTCAATAGACAGAGACCATTACAGAAAACCACTACCAATCAGAATAAATGGTTTCAAAACCCAGTTCCAAAGGATAGATCTGTAAAATAATTCCGACATTTAAGGTGCAGGAACATTGAGGAAGAAAGAACAGAAATTATATAAGAGCCAAAGGATCAGGTTGTGGGGGGGGGGTTACTATGAGATTGTCCCCTAGTTATTTCAGAAGCTACACCCTTAAACTCTCACTACTTGAGAATTTACCAAGTAGATTTTAAAGGAATTCCATTGTGAATTCTAGTGACCACAGATTTCCCTGTTGTTTACAGATAACCTCCCTGTAGAATATTTTTGATTCTTCAGAGAGTACAGCAAAAGTACAACTGTACTCTTGATAGTAATAATGGTATATCGTGTGGCCTGTATCTGGTTGAGGCTACAACTATCGATTCAAATGTCCTTTATTGTTTCACGTTGTCTTGCCAAACAGTACAAAATCTTTCCAATATTTTGTGAATTATGAACTCATCCAGCCCATTCTGAGGGGGAAACACCTGAAAAGTTTATGGGAAGCTATAGCAATGTTCACATACGGGCAGGAAGCATGCCTCTCTGACTCAAGTATTATCTGGCATTTTTGTGGTCATTACTGTGCTAAATGTTTGAGGGATCCCCTTGTAAATTCCTGGGTCTTTCTCTGTTGTGTTCTGTCCTCTGCTATTGGCCAATCAACACTCTACCCTATGGAGTCTGGGAGACTCTGATTGGTGTGTTACCTAATGCTGTAAAAGTATTGGTAATGGCAACCTAAACCTTAGGGTTGTTTTGCTTGTGGCAGGTTCTTGCCATGTAGCAGCATGTGACTATGAACTCAGTATTTCTGCCTTACCTTCTTGTATGCTGAGACTACATACAGGAATCACCTTGCCTGCTCTTCATTTCATTTTCCTTATTTCTTGACCATGAATGGTCCCCATTTCTCTACCATGGATAGAAATAGATTGTTTAAACTTCAGCACATTCTCTGGATTGGCATGGATTCATCTTACTTTGTATATTATACTTCCTGCTTATCTTTTGTTTCTGTGTTCAGCTATCTTTTTCTCTGGGAACACTTCCCCAGTGCCCAGTACAAATTAATTCTATTATTTGATAAGAAAACTATTACATTATTTATTAGAAATTATAATTGGCAAGCCTGTCCTATCTACTATGCTTTAAGCTGGGTAGTATTGGAGATCTAGTCTGTTCTTTTTCAGAAGTTAGTATGAAGCATCATGTTTTACTATAGAACATGCTTCTATATTTATTTCTGTGTTTTCTCTTTGATGCAGATCTTGATAGCCCCTTAAAAAGTATACCTGCCCTTGATTCATATAAAGAGTTATTAGAGCTTAAAGAAATCAATATTCAGATACTCACTGAAAAAACTAAAGTGGAAAATGAATTATCTGAAGTAAAAGAAGAGAACTCACAGTTGGAGAAAAAAATTCTAAGAAAGAATGAAAGAATCTGTACTCTGAGGTATAATGCTCTCGTGCTTCATAAAACCTCTTACGCTGTCTATACTGAAGATTGAAAGAGGGTTTTGGTGATTTCTTAATTTACGACTGACAGTTTGCAAGCAAAATACCCCTATGTTTGAGGGGAAGAAGAAATTGTTATAAATAATAAAATCATTATATAATCATTAATACCTGAAATACATCTGTCTCATACATAAACATATGTATATCTCATTCATAATCCCAATGCAATGTGCAGGTGGAAGCCTACCACATTGAAATTTCTGTATTTAACAAGTGGAATTTTATGAGGCCTTCCATACATTACAAATAATTCTATAATAAATAACAGAGATGAATAACTTTCTCTATTTCTAATAGTCTACAATGAATATGTTTTCCATGTAAAATATATTGAAAATTTTACAAACTTAAATGTTCTCTTTTTAGGTTGATGATTTGTTTCATTTTTTATGTTATTTTATTTGTTTATTTTTCAAATGTTTTCCCCATTCCTTTTGATGAATATTTCGGAATGACTTTCAAGAAAACTCATCATAGTTCATAGAACAGGTTTTATGAAGCAGTGTTTTAGTCAGTGTCCTATTGCTATGAAGAGACACTATGGCAGAGACAAACCCTATAAAATAAAACATTTAATTTGAGGCTTGCTTACAATTTCAGAGGCTTAGTCCATTACCATCATGAGTTTGAACACGATGGCCAGGAGCATGGTGGCACACAG
This sequence comes from Rattus rattus, assembly GCF_011064425.1. Classification (NCBI taxonomy): domain Eukaryota; kingdom Metazoa; phylum Chordata; class Mammalia; order Rodentia; family Muridae; genus Rattus; species Rattus rattus. The sequence goes on along the minus strand of NC_046158.1, from coordinate 89,341,926 downwards.
ACAGATGCTAAAGCAGTATCTGAGACCTGTACATCCTGATCTGCAGTTAAAGAGTGAGACTGGGCCTGGCACAAACTTTTAAGACCTCCAAGTCTACAATTATGACACACTTCCTCCAACAAAACCACACCTATTCCAACAAGGCCACATCTCCTAAGTCTTTTAATCATCAAATGCCTCCATTTCTTATTCAAGCCATCACAAGTGATTATTTTAATCTACTGACAAATTTAAAAAGTTAATATGCATTTGGGTGATACTTTGTATTAAACCAATACCTTACATGTTGTAGGGCATCAGTGTATCTTTTTAGCCACACTCAAGCAATGGTTGAAATACATATCAAATTATGTCAATTCAGAAAGAAAAATTTATTCACCGGCAATTAGTTTGTTCAAGATTTGCTCAAAACATAGACAATACTAATTTAGGTCCTATTCTTTTAATAGCATACTGATCTTTATTATTGTGATTACTATCCTTGTAATTTAATTTCCCAATAGAATTTTTAAGTTGTTCATAAAATAGATACTAAACAACAAAGTAGAAAGTATGATAAAATAGATACATGAAAGACATAATCATATATATTAGATTGCTTATCTTAATTATAAATCTTAGCACATGGAATGGAAATGAAGACTGAAAGTGCAAACTTTTAGATGTGTTATAAGCAGTGTATAAGAGGCTAATTCACAAAATGAACATTTGCCTTCTGAGAAAATTAATTCTAATATTAGTTTATTTAACTACAGATCAATCATAAAAGAACAAATGGAGAAAAAGAGAAATGTAATTTTTGCTTATAATGAGGTTGTGGAGGAACTGAGAGATAAAGAAGAGATGATACAGAAAAGCGGAGAACAATACAACAGACAAGTTTCAGAGACACAAGAGCTTGAAATATGTCTGAGAACAAGAGATGTAGAGTTGAAGCAGGTAGTTTAATCTTTAATAAAAATATTTTTATTTTAGTACACTTATATTTAAGCATCCTTTTGATCTAAATATGTTTCATTTCATAAGAGGTAAGGGATCTGTGATACGTTTATGTTTTCGGTAACATCACTTTGCGAACTTTGCTAGTATATGCATATATAACCTTGGCAAATCTACCACATTAGAATTAGAAAGCTGCATAATTGATGGTATGATTATTGTATGTGCCGTCCGCTTTTGACCAAATCGTTGGTATTTGACAAAGGATTGTTTTTATTTAGGATTGGGCTCAGATTTTATTAAGTTGTAAATTATGATATTTAATCTAAAATTACTGTTTTAAAGTGTGTCATCTAATAGGTGTTTGGTGTACTATTTCTAAACGAAAGAATAGAAAGTCAGTTGAGATTTAACAACATGAACTCATTTTATTTTATTTTGATTTTTACTGAAAATAGATTCTTATCTAGCATTTGGGAGGCAGAGGCAGGTGGGTCTCTGCATTTGAGCATGGTTTACAGAGTGAACTCCAGGACAGCCAAGGCTACACAGAGGAATCCTGTCTCAGAAACTAAAACAAACAAATAAAAAAGCAACCAAACCAACACACACACACACACACACACACACACACACACACACACACACACAGAGAGAGAGAGAGAGAGAGAGAGAGAGAATTTAGTTTTTTATACAGTATATCCTGATTGTATTTTGTATTTTGTACTCTCTTCTCCCACTTCTTTTCCATTACTTCTCTTATCTGAATCCACTCACATTCTGTTCTCCTTGGGGGATGGGATTCTTAAGATGCTTCTCTTATGATGGCTGAGAAATGCACTCAGCAAATTTGTCCTTCTTGGTCTAGGATATCTCACTCTGGATGATTATCTTCTAGTACAATCAATTTACCTGCTTGTTTAATACAAAATTTTTATGAAAACAAAAAAGACCCAGAGTTAGTCACTTAAAGCATAAATAGCAATGCTAAAAAATAACTGTTCTTGGTTTTGAATTATAATAAAAACATAGTAACAAAAGCAAGATGGTGGTACTACAAGAAAAAGGCATGTAAAGAGTCGCGGCAACCTTATTTTGTAACGTAAAGTATAATAATTTCCTGTCAGTGGCTTTAAATACCTTTGAGGATCATTCCATCTACATATTAGTTATTAATTTTCATAGTAGAAGAGTACCATTTTCATCTTACATATACGATCATGCCTCACCAGAAACATGCAATCTTTCAGGGAAATATTGCTTTTGATTTTTGATACCTAGATCCCTAAATTGTGATACATGTAGAATAAAATAATGGACAATAAGAATGGATGGATTTGCATTCTTCTACATGCTGACTACCAGTTGAACCTGCACCATTTGTTGAAAATGCTATCTTTTTCAACTGGGTGGTTTTAGCTCCTTTGGCAAAGATCAAGTGACCATAGGTGTGTCGGTTCATTTGTGGGTCTTCAATTCTATTCCCTTGATCTACCTACCTGTCTCTGTACCAACACCATACAGTTTTTATGACTATTGCTCTGTAATACTGCTTGAGGTCAGGAATGATGATTCCCCCAGAAGTTCTTTTATTGTTGAGGATAGTTTTCTCCATTCTGGGTTTTTTGTTATTCCAACTGAATTTGCAAATTCCTCTTTCTAACTCTATGAAGAATTGAGTTGGAATTTTGATGGGGATTGCATTGAATCTGTTGATTGTTTTTTGGCAAAATAGCCATTTTTACTATATTAATCCTGCCAATCCATGAGCATGGGAAGTCTTTCGGTCTTCTAAGATCTTCAATTTTTTTCTTCAGAGAATTGAAGTTCTCGTCATACAGATTGCTCACTTGCTTGTTTAGAGTCACATTGAGGTATTTTATTTTCTTTGTGACTATTGTGAAGGTGTCATTTCCCTAATTTCTTTCTCAGTCTGTTTATCTTTGAGTAGAGGGAGGCTACTGATTTGTTTGAGGTAAATTTATACCCAGCCACTTTGCTGAAGTTGTTAATCAGGTTAGGTAGTTCTCTGGTGGAACTTCTGGGGTCACTTAAGTATACTATCATATCATCTGCAAATAGTGATATTTTAACCTATTCTTTTCCCATTTGTATCCCTTTGACCTCCTTTTGTTGTCTGATGGCTCTGGCTAGGACTTCAAGTACTATATTGAATAAATTAGGAGAGAGTGGGCAGCCTTGTCTAGCCCCTGATTTTAGTGGGATTGCTTCAAGTTTCTCTCCATTTAGTTTCATGTTGGCTACTGGATTCAAAGCTGATTATTGCTTTTATTACGTTTGGGTATGGGCTTTGATCTTTCCAAGACTTTTAACATGAAGGGGTGTTGAATTTTGTCAAATGGTTTTCAGCATCTAATAAGATGATCATTTTTTTTCCTTTGAGTTTGTTTATATAGTGGATTGCATTGATGGATTTCTGTATATCAAACCATCCCTGCATTTCTGGGATGAAACCTATTTGATCATGATGGGTAATCGTTTTGATGTGTTCTTGGATTTGGTTTGTGAGAATATTATTGAGTATTTTTGAATCAATATGCATAAGGGAAATTGGTCTGAAGCTCTCTTTCTTTGTTGAGTCTTTGTGTGGTTCAGATATAAGCATAATTGTGGCTTCATGGAAGGAATTGGGTAGTACTCCTTCTGTTTCTATTTTGTGGAATAGTTTGGACAGTATTGGTATGAGGTCTTCTATGAAGATCTGATAGAATTCTGCACTAAACCCATCTGGTCCTGGGAATATTTCGGTTTGGAGACTTTTAATAAGTGTTTCTATTTCTTTAGGAGTTATGGTACTGTTTAGATGGTTTACCTGATTCTGATTTAGCTTTGTTACCTAGGATCTGCCCAGAAAATTATCCATATCATCTAGATTTTCCAGTTTTGTTGAATATAGACTTTTGTAGTAGGATCTCATGATTTTTAATTTCCTCAGATTCTGTTTTGTCTCCCTTTTCTTGTTTTGTTAATTTGGATATTCTCTCTGTGCCCTGTGGTTGGTCTACCTAAGGGGTAATTTATCCCGTTGATTTACTGAAAAAGTCAGCACCTCGTTTTGTTGATTCTTTGTACAGTTCTTTTCGTTTCTACTTGGTTGACTTCAGCCCTGAGTTTGATTGGTTCCTGCCTTATACTCCTCTTGGGTTTATTTATTTCTTTTTGTCTAGAGCTTTTAGGTGTGCTGTTCAGATGCTGACATATGCTCTCTCCTGTTTCTGCAGTCTCTCAGAGCTATGAGTTTTCCTCTTAGCACAGCTTTCATTGTGTCCCATAAGTTTGAGTATGTTGTACCTTCATTTTCATTAAATTCTAAAAAGTCTTTAATTTCTTTCTCTATTTCTTTCTTGACCAAGTTGTCATTGAGTAGAGTGTTGTTCAACTTTCATGTATATGTGGGCTCTTTGTCGTTATTGTTGTTATTGAAGACCAGCATTAGTCCATGGTGATCTGATAGAATACATGGGATTATTTCTATCTTACTGAATCTGTTTTGTGACCAACTGTATGGTAAATTTTGGAGAAGGTACCATGAGATGCTTAGAAGAAGGTACATCCTGTAATTTTAGGATGGAATGTCATATAACTATCTGTAAAGTCCATTTGGTTCATAACTTCTCTTAGTTTCTCTGTGTATCTGTTTAATTTCTGTTTCCATGATCTGTCCCTTCATGAGAGTGGGGTGTTGAAATCTCCTACTATTATTGTGTGAGGTGCAATGTGTGCTTTGAGCTTTAGTAAGGTTCCTTTTATGAATGTAGGTGCCCTTGCATTTGGAACATAGATATTTAGGATTGAGAGTTCATCTTGGTTGATTTTTCCTTTGATGAATATGAAGTGTCCTTGCTTATTTTTTTAATGACTCTTGGTTGAAAGTCAATTTTATTCAAGATTAGATTGGCAATTCCTGCTTTCTTCTTTGGACCCTTTTACTTGGAAAGTAGTTTTCCAGCCATTTACTCTGAGGTAGTGTCTGTGTTTGTCTCTGAGGTATGTTTCCTCATGCAGCAAAATCCTGGGTCCTCTTTACTTATCCAGTCTTTAGTCTATGTCTTTTTATTAGGGAATTGAGTCTGTTGATGTTGAGAGATATTAAGGAATAGTGTCGCTTCCTGTTATTTTCATTGTTAGAGTTGGAATTATGTTTGTGTGTCATTTATGGTTTCATTGCAAAGAGATTATATTTTTGCTTTCTGTAAGGTGTAGTTTTTCTCCTTGTGTTGGAATTTTCCATCTATTATCCATTGTAGGGCTGGGTTTGGAGAAACATATTGTGTAAATTTGGTTTTGTCATGGAATATTTTATTTTGTCCATCTATGTTAATAGAGAGTTTTGCTGGATATAGTCTCTTAGGCTGGCATTTGTGTTCTCTTAGGGTCTGTATGACAACTGTCCAGGATCTTCTGGCTTTCATAGTCTCTGGTGAGAAGTATGGTATAATTCTTATAGGTCTGCCTTTATATGTCACTTGACATTTTTTCCCTATTGCTTTTAATATTCTTTCTTTATTTTGTGCATTTGGTGTTTTAACTATTATGTGATGGGGGTAATTTCTTTTCTGGTCCAATCTGTATGGAGTTCTCTAGGTTTCTTATACATTTATGCACATCTCTTTCTTTAGGTTAGAGAAGTTTTCTTCTATAATTTTGTTGAATATATTTACTGGCCCTTTAAGTTGGCCATCTTCACTTTCTTCTATACCTATTATGCTTAGGTTTGATCTTCTCATTGTGTCCTGGACTTCCAGGATGTTTTGGGCTAGGAACTTTTTGCGTTTTACATTATCTTGTCCATTCTGTTGATGTTTTCTGTGGTATCTTCTGCCCCTTAGATTCTCTCTTCTATCTCTTGTACTTTGTTGGTGATGCTTGTATTTATGACTCCTTGTCTCTTCCTTAGGTTTTCTATCACCAGGCTTGTCTCCCGTTGTGCTTTCTTTATTGTTTCTATTTCCATTTTTAAATCCTGGATGGTTTTGTTCAATTCATTCACTTGTTTGTTTGTGTTTTCCTGCAATTCTTTTAGAGATTTTTGTGTTTCCTCTCTAAGGGCTTCTACTTTTTTTCCCCATGTTTATTAACTTGAGTATTTCTTACTTACATTTCAATTGTTATTCCCCTTCCGGGTTTCCAGGCCAACATACCCCTTACCCCTTCCCCTTCCCTTCTCTATGAGTGTTGCCCTCCCCATCCTCCGCCCATTACTGCCCTCCCCGCAACAATCATGTTCACTGGGGATTCAGTCTTGGCAGGACCAAGGGCTTCCCCTTCCACTGGTGCTCTTACTAGGCTATTCATTGCTACGTATGCAGTTGGAGCCCAGGGTCAGTCCATGTATAGTCTTTGGGTAGTGGCTTAATCCCTGGAAGCTCTGGTTGTTTGGCATTGTTGTTCATATGGGGTCTCAAGCCCCTTCAAGCTCTTTCAGTCTTTTCTAATATTCCTTCAACGAGGGTCCCGTTCTCAGTTCAGTGGTTAATGATGGCATTCACCTATGTATATGCTGTATTCTGGCTGTGTCTCTAAGGAGAGATCTACATCCGGTTCCTGTCGGCCTGCACTTCTTTTTCCATCTTATCTAGGGCTTCTACTTTTTTACTTGTGTTTTCCTGCATTTCTTTAAGGGAGTTATTTATGTCCCTCTTAAAGTCCTCCATCATTATCATAAAATGTGATTTTAAATATAAATCTTGCTTTTCTGGTGTACTTGGATATCCAGTATTTTCTTTGGTGGGAGAACTGGGCTCCGATGATGCCAAGTAGTCTTGGTCTATTGCTTAGGTTCCTGCACTTGCCTCTAGCCATTGGGTTGTCTCTCGTGTTTGCTTGTCTTGCTGTTTCTGAGAATGGCTTAACCCTGCTGTAGGCCTCTGTGTCAGCAGTCCTATAGAACTGTTTTCTTATTCTCTTTCAGCCTTATCCGAGAACAGGTGCTCTGATATCTGGTTTGTAGTTTCTCCTGGTGACTATCTTTGAGTTCTAGGTGTGGGCAGGTATTAGAAGTGTCCTGCCTGTGATTGCTCCTAGGTCCTTATACGCAGGGGGCACAGTTGGCACTAGGTGATTCCCACTTGGGTCTGGAATGTGGGCAGAGGGTAGTCTCCTCTGATTTCTTACGAGTGTCTGCTCTTCTGAGCATCCAGCTCTCTCCCCCACATGATTTGTGTGCAAGAAGCTGTTTGGCCAGTTCAGTTCAGTCCTGGGTGCAGACCAGAACCGCAGGTATTGGCTGCTGACTTTTCCTATATTCCTGTGTCCAGAGGCATTGTGAAGTTTCCTTTTGGACCACGGATGTGGGCAGACGTGTGAGGAAGTAGCAGTCCATCCTACAGTCTCAGGATGTTTGCACTTCTGGTGTTTACCTCTCTTCCCCACGGGATTTGGGATCAATTCTTGATCTTACAGCATGAGCCATTGGGATTCTGTTAAGAAAAGTTCCCCCTGTGCCAGTGAGTTCAAAGCTCCTTCCCACTTTTTCTTCTATTAGATTCAGTGTATCTGATTTTATGTTGAAGTACTTGATCCACTTGGACTTGAGTTTTGTGCAAGGTAACAAATGTGGGTCTATGTTCATTATTCTACATATAGACAGCCAGTTAGACCAGCACCATTTATTGAAGATGTTTTCTTTTCCCAGTTTTTGTTGTTTTTTTTTTTTTTGTTTTTGGTTTTTTTTTTTTTTTGCTTCTTTGTCAAAGATCAAGTGTGTGTAAGTGTGTAGTTTTATATGGAACTTCAATTCCATTGATCAACGCTTCTGTCTCTACCAATAGCATGCACTTTTTATTACTATTGCTCTGTAGTATAACTTGAGATCAGGAATGGTGATTGCCCCAGCTATTCTTTTAATGTTAGGAATTGTTCTTCACTATTCTGGGATTTTTCTGTTTCCAGATGAATTTGAGAATTGCTTTTTCCATGTCTTTGAAGAATTGTTTTGGGATTTTGATAGGGATTGCACTGAATCTGTAGATTGCCTTTGGTAGAATGGCCATTTTTACTATGTTAATTCTGCCAATCCATGAGCACGTGAGATCTCTCCATTTTATGAGATCTTTGATTTCCTTCTTGAGAGACTTGAGTTAATTGCATACATATCTTTCACTTGTTTGGTTAGAGTTACCACAAGATAATTTATATTATTTCTGGCTTTTGTGAAGCAAGTTGTTTCTCTAATTTCTTTCTCAGCCTGTTTATCATTTGTATAAAGGAAAGGTACTGATTTATTTCAGTTAATTTTATCTGGCCGCTTTGCTAAAGATGTTTATCAGCTGGAAAAGTTCTCTGGTAGCATTTTTGGGGCACTTATGTAAATTATCATATCACCTGCAAATAGTGATACATTTACTTCTTCATTGCCAGTTTGTATCCCTTTGATCTTTGTGTTGTTGTTGTTGTCATTGTCGTCATCTTATTGTTCTAGTTAGCACTTCCAGCACTATATTGAATAGATATGGGGAGTGTGGGCATCCTTGTCTTGCCCCCAATTTTAGTGGGATTGCTTCAGGGATCTCTCCATTTAATTTGACTTTGGCTGTTGGTTTGTCGTAAATTGCTTTTATTATAGGTCTTGAATTTACAATCGCTTCAATACTTTTAACATGAAGGGGTATTATATTTTGTCAAATGCATTTTCTGCATCAATGTAGATGACCATGAGATTTTTCTTTGAGTTTGTTTATATAGTTGATTATGTTAATGGATTTTTATATATTGAACCAACCTTGCATGGCTGGGATGAAGCCAACTTGATCATGTTGAATGCTGGTTTGGTTGTGTTCTTGGAATTGGTTTTCAATAATTGTATTGGGTAATTTTTCTCGATATTCATAATGGAAATTGGTCTGACATTCTCTTTTTGGTAGTGTCCTTGTGTGGTTTAGATATCAAATTAATTTTGGCTTTATAGAAATAATTAAGTAGCACACTTGAGAGTGCTAGAAAAATAAGAAAAATGGAAACAGTCCTCCACTGTTGGTGGGAATGAAAGCAGCTGATACAACCAGTCTCTGGAAATCAGTCTGGCAGTTTCTCAGAAAATTGGACATAGTATGACCTGTGGACCCAGCTATAACATTCTTGGGCATACACCCAAATTATGCTTCAACATATAACAAAAACACATGCTCCACTACATTTATAGCAGCCTTATTTATAATAGGCAGAAACTGGAAAGAACCAAGATGTTCTTAAACAGAGGAATGGATACAGGAAATGTGGTATATTTACAAAATGAGGTATTACTCAACTATTAAAGACAATGACTAAATGAAATTCTTAGACAAATGGATGGAACTAGAAAATTTCATGTGAGTGAGGTAACCCAATCAAAAAAGAACACACATGGCATGCACTCACAGAGAAGTAGATATTAGCCACAAAGCTTGGAATACCCAAGAAACAATTCACAGACCATATGAAGCTCAAGAAGAAGGAAGACCTGAATGTGTATGCGTCAATCCTTCTTAGAAAGAAGAACAAAATACTCATGGGAGGAAAAGCAGGAACAAAGATTAGAGTAGGGACTGAAGGCAAGATCATCCAGAGTGTACCCCACATGGGGATCCATCACATATATAGCCTCCAAACCCAGTCACTCTTGGTGATGCCAAGAAGTTCTTGCTGACAGGGACCTGATAATGATGTCTTCTGAGAGGCTTTGCCAGAGCCTTACTGATACAGATGAGTATGCTTGCAGCTAACCACCAGATGGATCATGGGGACCCCAATGTAGTAACTAGAAAAAGGACTGAAGCAGCTGAGGTCATTTGCAACACCATAGGAAGAACAACAATATCAAACAACCAGACCCCCCAGTCTTCCTGAGGAATAAATCACCAATTCAAGAGTACACATGGAGGGACCCATGGTTCCAACCACTTATGTAGCAGAGGATGGAATTGTCTGGCATCAATAGGAGGAGAGACCCTTGGTCCTGTGAAGGTTCATTTCCTCAGTGTTCGGTAGTGGCAGGACAATGAGGTGGTAGTGGGTGGGTAGGACTGCGAGCATCTTCATAGAAGCAGAGGGATGGGTAATGGAGTACTGGGGGAAAGCAAATAACATTTGAAATGTAAATACATAAAATATTCAATAAATATTTTTGCAAAAATTTGTTGAATATTTTTGCATTGTTATTTGTAAGCAAAAGGTCCTTGTCTCTTTTAGGTATCAGTTACAGTGACTTCATAGAATGAATTAGGTAGTGTTTCTTCTGTTTCTATTTTATGGAATAGTTTGAGGAATATTAGTATCAGGCCTTCTTTGAAGGTCTAGTAGAATTCTGCACTAAATCCATCTGGCCCTGGACTTTTTTTTGGTTGGGAGATCTTTAATGACTTCTATTTCCTTATGGGATATGGACATGTTTAGAAAGTTTACCTGCTTTTGATTTAACTTTGGTATGTGGTATCTGTCTAAAAAAACCATCCATTTCATCTAGATGTTCCAGTTTTGTTGAATATTATCTTTTCTAGTAGGATCTGAATTTCCTCCATTGCTATTGTTATGTCTCCTTTTTCATTTCTGATTTTGTTAATTTGGATACTGCCTCTGTGCACTTTTGTTAGTTTGACTAGGGGTTTGTCTATCTTGTTGATTTTCTCAAAGAACCAGCTTCTGGTTTTGTTGATTCTTTATATTGTTCTCTTTGTTTCTACGTGGTTGATTTTGTTCCTGAATTTGACTCTTTCCTGCCTTTTACTCCTTTTGGGTCAGTTTACTGCCAACCTATATTAGTTTCACTGTGTCTCTGCTTAGTTTCTGTTTTAATAACCTATCCATTGGTGAGAGGGGTTATTTGAAGTCTCCCATTATTTCGGGGTGGGATTCAATGTGTGTTTTGAACTTTAGTAATGTTCCATTTATGAATGTGTGTTCCCTTGCATGTGAGGCGTAGATGTTTAGAATTGAGACATTCTATTGGTGCATCTTCCCTTTGTAGAATATGAAGTGTCCTTCCTCATCATGCTTTATAACTTTTGGTTGAAAGTCTATGTTATTGGATATTAGGATGGCAACTACAGCTTTTTTCTTGGGACCATTTGCTTGGAAGATCTTTTTCCATCCTTTTACTCTGAGACAGAGTTTGTCTTTATTATTGAGGTGTGTTTCTTGTATTCAGGAAAATGCTGAATCTTGTTTGCATATCCAGTCAGTTAGCTTATGTCTTTTTATAGGTGAGTTGAGTCCATTAATATTGAGAGATATTAGAGACAAATTACTGTTGGTTCCTGTTATATTTGTTTTTGTAGGTGGCTTTATGTGTTGTGGGTCTCTCCTTTTGGCTTCTCTGTGAGATACTTAATATCTTGTCTTTTCTTTGGTGAAGATAGCTTCCTTGTGTTGGAGTTTTCCTTTTAGAATCCTCTATAGGAATGGATTGGTATATTGATACTGTTTGAATTTGTTTTTGTCCTGGAATATTTTGGTTTCTTGATCTATATTGATTTGAGAATTTTGCTGGGTGTAGTAGACTGAGATGTTATTTGTGTTCTCTTAGAGTCTGTATCACCTCTGACCAGGCTCTTCTGGCTTTCACAGTATCTGTTGAGAAGTCTGGTATAATTCTACTAGGTCTACCTTTGTATGTTACTTGGCCCTTTTCTCTTGCAACTTTTAATATTCTTTCTTTGTTCTGTCCAGTTAGTGTTTTGATTATCATGTGATGAAAGGATTTTCTTTTCTGGTTCCATTTGTTTGGTGTTCTATAGATTTCTTGTACCTTTACTGTCATCCCTTTCTTTAGGTTGGGGAAGTTTTCTTCTATAACTCTGTAGAAGACATTTTCAGGTCGTTTGAGCTGGGAATTTTTCTTCTCTTCTATTCCAATTATTCTTAGATTTGCTCTTTTCATTTTGTCCTGAATTTCCTGGATGCTTTGAGTTAGGGATTTTTTATGTTTTGAATTTTCTTTGACAGTTGTGTTGATCTCTTCTAAGATACCTACACCTGAGATTCTATCTTCTATTTCTTATATTCTGTTGATGATACTTAAATCTGTAATTTTTTTACCACTTTCCTAGGTTTTCCATTTTCAGGTTTGCCTTCATCTGTGTTTTCTTTATTGTTTCTACTTCTAGTTTTAGCTCTTGGACTGCTTTATGCAATTCCCTCACCTGTTTTATGATTCCTGTATTTCTTTAAGGGATTTGTTCATTTCCTCTTTAAGGGCTTCTACCTGTTTACCTGTGTTTTCCTGTATTTCTTTGACTGAGTTATTTATATCCTCCTTAAAGGACACTATTATCTTCATGAGATAGGGTTTTAGGTCAGCTTCCTTATTTTCAGGTATCTTGGTGTATTCAGGGCTTGCTGTAGTAGAAAAACTGGGTAGTAATGATGTATATTGAGTTTTGTTGCTTATTGTCTTGTACTTGCCTCTTGCCATCTGCTTATCCCAGGTGTTTGCTTGTCTGGGTGACTCTGTCTGGACTTTTGTCCCTGGGTTGCTTCAGGTCTTCTGGTAGGTCTACAGCCGTGGCTGCAGCAGACCTCCTGTGAGGTCTTCCACCTGGAGGGTCTTCAGAGAGTCAGAGAAGCTGCTGACCTGTTGCCCTGGTTGCAGTAGATATCCTAGGAGGCCTTCAGACTCTTGGGTCTCTGAGGAGCAGTAAAATTGATTTCCTGTGAAACAGTTCCCCGGGGGGTAGGGACTGTAGTTACTATTTTCCTGTGTGCAGCAGAACTCCAGGTAGGCTTTCAGTCTTTTGTGTCAGTTGTCCTGCCTATCACAGATCCCCTGTACAGTCTTTAGACTCTGGTATTTGTTGTCCAGTTGCCCTGTGTACAGAAGAACTCCTTAGATGCCTTCAAGGTATGGTGTCCTAAGTTCAGTGGATCTCCTGGGATGTCTCTAGCTGTGATGTCAGATACCCTAAGTACAGTAGATCTCCTGGGATGCCTCAGGATATGGTATCTTTCGGGGGATCAGACTAGCTAGCCATCTGTCCCAGTAAAAGAACTTCACAGAAGGGAGTGATAGTTGGTGGGGATTCTGGGGTGGGTGGGTGATGTGTGTCCTGAGACCACTTGGCTTCCAGTGGAAGCTGTGGGACTTTAGGAGAATTCTTACCAAATTCTCTGAGTGCAAGGAATCTTCTGGAAGGCCTCAGGATATGGTGTCTTCCAGGGAGTAGATTACCTAGCCATCTGTCCCAACAAAAAAAAATTGGACAGAAGGGGTGAAAGGACTGGGCAGAAAAGGCATGCCTCAGATTATAATTCAAAAAAGACTTGCTCTATCAGCAAGGCCCAAAGTAATTCATTTTAGGAAAGAGTCCTGCTATTAATATGCTTTTCCTGTTATTATTAGTCATATATAACAATAACTAGGTATTAGCCTACCCCTTTTGAGCAGATCTCTACAGACCTACAAAGATAAACTGTCTTGCAGTGATGCTATATAGAAAAACAGATAACTTCTTAAGTTTTAATGATTATTCTTTAAGAACTCCTAAAATTATATCAGCGATTATTAAACTCTGTTATAGTGGGACTGCTATTAAGTCCTTTTTTATAGTCAAAACTGCAATGAAAACTATGTCAGTCTCCCATGTCTTACAAGTTAATTTCTCTTACTTATTAACCAGACTTTCTACTACTCAGAGCACATTCTAAGAGGTTGTAAAACCATTAACCTAAGGTCACAAAAGGGAAGCAATGATTTATTATAGGTGCTAGGACAGAAGATAAAATATTGACTGTGTTTATCTATACAAAACTTCACTAATAACTTAGCTATGGTTTTAAACCTTCATTGAACCCATGGAGCTGTGACAGGTGATGGATGTTTAGCCAGATAATTGCTCATAATTGATATGCATATAAACATTCTCTGCTATAAACTTCTATTTCAATTTATGAATTGATTTTATGTATGAACTTGTGATGATCTTTTTAACATGTGCTCATGTACTCTGAAAGATGTATAAATACTGAGGACAAAGAGATGAGATTTCTTTCTCCTTATCCTCTTTTCCATTCATTCTCTTTACCCCCTTTTTTTTAGATAGCTTTCATAGGAAACAAACATTTTAGAACTTAGTAATAAATACTATAATCACTTTTCAAAGTATCCCTTTTTCTTCCTGCAACTTCCACTTCTGACTAGACTAGCAGGCTTAAAATTAGAGTTGCACAGGTCCTGCTGAGGTAGAACAAAGGCCACATTACTTATTCCCCCACTGTTAGGCTACTGGGGCCAAATGCCTACACCTGCAGCTTTTTACCTTCTGAAAGAGCAAGAAAAGTTTTTAGGACTTTTTAGAAATTATCGTCAGCGTTTCAGTATAGTTAGATAGCTGGAATGTCTGGAGACCCTCAGACTTTAAAGCCACATCAGAGTCCTCCTGTGAGCACCCATCTCTGCCCTCTCCAGGCCTGGAGGCTCCCTGCATTACCTAGTTAACCTTCCCAGTGTTGCAGAGTGGTAAATGATATCATTTATATTTTACTGATTGAAAAATTAGATATAGCGATGTTAACATATTTCAGGACAAACATCATGTAGTACTAGGCTGTGACTAATACCCACAGGTTCACATTTGGGCATCTGTGCTGAAACTGCCCCAACCTGTTGCTCATGCTCTTCAGTAAAATGTCTAATTATAACTAAAGATCCCCTGCCAGGGGCTAGGAAGACAGCACACTAGGCAAAGTGTTTGCAAAGCAAGTAGAAAGACAGAAAGATTTATGTTTGTTCCCCTGAACCTTTCTAAAAATAGGCATGATTGTGTATGCTTCTAGTAACAGCTCTTGGGAGACAGAGATGGATGACTCCTTAGGGTTCACCTCAGGCCCGCCTATCCTATTTGTTCAGTTCCATACTTAGCATCAAGACACAAAAAAAACCAAGTTAACAGTACCTAAAGAACACTTCAGGCTGTCTTCAGCTACAACTCTCCCCCTACACACACACACACACACACACACACACACACACACACACACACACACACACACACACACAAAATGCATGCATGCACACAAACACACACATGCACATACACACAGAAGCACGCAAATACAATGTTATTTCAATGTTTACTATTGATAGCATTGCTTTTATCATATATATGTATATATGAGAGAGATAGAGAGAAAGCTTTTATATTAAAACCACTCTGTGACCTTTGTAAAGCAATGATCACAAGGATCATAAGGGCCTTCCTCCCTTTTTGTCAGCTTCAATATTTGATAAAGCAAAAATGGAAATAGAAATATGATGCATCTCAGCCCTATAGCAGCATCAGTTCATTTTTTATGAAGGATAGTGGAATATGATGTCCTGCTTTGTGGGCTGTGAGAATCCTGTTGCAACAACTAAATTAAACCTGCAGTAGTAACATAAAAGCAGCCATAAAGGTTCTGCTTTTCTTATAAAAGATTCAGTGCATAAATAGAGGATAGATCAATTTGTTTCAAAACATTACTAAGACTATTTTATCTTTCATTTAGCTAAAAAAAGAAAAAGAACATGCACAGAAGATGGAAGATCACCTACAAATGTAATCTTTAAAGCAGCATGCTTATGTAGCAAATAAGTACCATGAGAATTATTCAAGTTATGATAAATGTGAAAACACTGTAAAAATTGTTGTATGTTTCCTGAAATACAGTTTGGGAAGTAACTCACAAGTATATCATGGGTTTGCATGCATGACAGACATTATTGTCCAAACAATATCAAAAGGAGAAAGAAAAATACATGATTATTCAGGAACCTGCATCTTGCTCAATTTTTTAAGGCCCCCAAATGGCAGAATTTATGTATCAGTCATATTTAACTATTTCATTTATACAGTCAGTGTATACGAAAAAAAATATATATACATGTGTTTGCCTTGTTTGTGTGAGAGAAAGTTAGAAGTAGGAAAGAAGGCTATGAAAGTGAATACAAAGTCCTAATGGAAAGTAAGAAGAGATTAGTTTGAATAGATGATACAAGAAAACACCTGCACGGAAGAAAAGAAAGAATGCAGGGAGAAGGGAAGGGTCAGGATATGATCGTTGAATAGCATAATTAGAACACAGCATAAAATATACCTCTGTGAAAATTCCATAGTGAAACGTAGCACATGATAACTACAATATAAAATGTATCAATAATGTGACAATAAAAACACAGTATGTGTAAAAATTTATTTTTAAAATACACCTTTTAGATTGGAACTAGAAAACACCTCGTTAATAGCGACAGTAAAGAAACAAAAAGAGGAAATTGAACAACTGCAAAGATGTGTGCAAAATCCGCTCAAAAACCTGGCACGGAGTACCAATTCTGTAAGTCAGTTTCACGTTAATACCCTTTTCTGTCAAGGAAATGTTGGAGTACTTTAGGAAATTATGAAATGTCCCATTGGAAATGGATTTTTATTGTTTAATAATTTTGTGCATGCACACAACATGCATTAATCAAGTCTGTCTCCTAATTCCTTTTTACTTTTGCCACTATTCTCTATTGGTTATACACTTCAATTTAGAATTATTTTTCCTTTAATTTTGACTAAAGTCTTATTCCATATAACTTGAAACACAGGTCCTGATGCTTTTGGTATTGCAGACTGTCCACTTTTCTGGAAACTTATTATTTACTTTGTCTATAGGGAAACATGTACAACCATGCTTCTGACAATAAATCTACCCCATAGGCACAACTAGCTGAGACTCAGCGTTGGGTCAATGAGCTAACAAAGCCGTTCTTAATGCAGAGGACACTCTTGCAATTACTGATGGCTGGGCACAACCTCAACCCCACCACCTGCTCAGCTGCAAAGATGTGCATGGATGTGAGACGACCTATGGAGAAATCAGACTCACTGAGCAACTCCCAATTTCTCTTTGAATTAAGTAATTCCATGGGGAGAAATGGATAGGAGTGATAACGTAGCTAGGGTGTAGAGTGTATTTCTAGCAAAATGCCAAGGCGAGGGTTCAGCACTACTTCAATGATTAATCAGGTTTTACAGTGCATATTTAATGCTGTTTACATGGGTGGTAGATATATTAAGCAATGGCATATTTTTCACATATTTAAAAATTGCATTCAGAATCATCCCTCAACACTAAAGGAATCAAATGTCAAAAGGAAACATATCAAATATATGACAATTATTTGAAATCAAATGCTCTCTAAATATAAATGTCTCTTTTCTGTAGACAGAGACAGCGGCTCAGGAAAATCAGAACATGTGGAATGACCACACTACAGTAATAACTGAGATGGAAAACACAATCAAAAGTCTGAAGTCTGAAGTCTCTAGTGTTAAAATTTCCAAAGAATTCAGCAAAAGAGAACTGGAAAAATATAAGCGATTCTATCTAGCAGAACTAAGAAATAAAAACTTCTTATTGCATGAGCTAAACAGGTGAGCGGAAGCAATATTCATTTGAATATGAATATGTTTACCATGTAACATAAGTTTATTTTAAATTCAAGTATTTCTAATCTAACCTCAATAATTATGACTCCTCTCAGCACTACTTTACCAGTTAAGTAGTCATACATTACTGCTGTCTCTTACACGGTTTGCTTTCTTTTGGTACCAAATCTTCCCCCAAAGTATAACTATTCTCTCTCTCTCTCTCTCTCTCTCTCTCTCTCTCTCTCTCTCTCTCTCTCTCTCTCTTTCTGTCTCTTTCATATATATATATATATATATATATATATATATATATATATATATATAGTGAGGTGTGATTTAATTAGTGGATGTCTTTCTCAGTTACTCTTCTTACATATTGAACATGATCTCTTCAAATGAGAACTAACTTTTTTGGCTAATCTGATGATATGGTTGCTTTAGGAACGCCTTATGTCTGCTTCACAATCACAGAGGTTTATAGTGGACCACACATCTACCTGGTACTTTCATGGGTTTGAGGATCTGTACTCTGGTCCCATGCTGCCATGACTAATGATGCAAGCAGTTTACCTGAAGAGCCATCTTCCTAAACCTACAGTACATGTCTTCTTTAAAATGATTTCAAACATATATTGAGAGAAGTAGGTATAGTGTGGCATAATTTTCAGTGTTAGGATTATCTTCAAACACTAATTATTGTGGCAAAATTTTTACTGAACATTATGTAGGATTTTTTTCATGATTACTACTCAATATATGCCTCTTTGTTCTCAACAGGACTAATGAGAGTCGAGAACAGTCCCATACAGAACTTCACATGAAATTTCAACAAAACATTTCTGCATCAAACACCCTGAATACAAGGCTTGTTCATGAGTGCTCTTGTGTGGAAAAAACCCACGAACTGGAAAACAAAGATTTCCTCCCAGGGGAAAACTTGGTGTTGCCTTCCTCAAGCACAGAATCAACTCAGGTCTGCATGGCACACTACCCATGGACGGTGCGTTTGAGTAATGTATTTTCTTTTGAGGTTCATATTTGTAATCTAATTCTTATTTTCAAGTTGACATACAATTTATTTATTGACTTATGCATTGAAAGATAAGGTTCTAGTAATGCATATTATTAATTAGAGAAATAAATTTCACATTTTCATTGAATTTTATTTTTCCTTTTATTAAACAGATGCTTTTCTCATAGAATGTAATTTGAATACAGTTTCCCTTCCCTGTATTCTTCTCTGTTCCTCCCCAATGGACGGGGGCTTACAGTGGTCTGCATCACGACCTTTGCACAGATATTATACAAAGTTCAGCTTAGTAATTTTTGAGACTCATGAATGTGTAAATGAGTGGGTCCCGATTCTTGTCCCTTATCTGGAGGATCTTCTATTTTTCTCTTGGCTTGGCTTATCCAACTTTGACATGATAGTTTTCACTTTATTTTCTATTTTATTTTGTTGTTAATCGCCTAGAAGCCAGTGCATTTATAATAAGAGACAGAAAGGGAGTTGGATCTGGATGGGAAATTTTGTAATTTTTAAAGTAGCCCTCAAACTTTCATTTTCACGAGATACAAATTACCTTGATTGAGTAAATCTGATCAAGCAGTTACATTTTTAATTTTATCACATTACATTTTAGCATCTGAAGATAGCTAGAGATGTGTATGGACAGGCAACGCTACTGTGCCATTGTGCCTTTGTGTATACTACAGGACTTTTAAGAGTTTCTACCAATTTCTAGGTTTGTTACACTGAATCATAAGTGAGTGACTGACATTTAAATTCCTGTAAATGTTTAAGTCGTAAAGGCATCTGAAACTCTTACCATGCACTAAACAATCCTAAAAGACAAAAATATAGTAACTTCTGGACATATTTAAAATATCTCATTAATGTAAGAAGAGAGAAAATTCCTTTGTTGTTTAACTTACTTCAGTTTAAGTAAGTTTATTGCTGCAGTGATTATTACGATTTTAATTGTTATAGATAGTAGTACACTAGAAAATATTTTAATTTTCAAAATGAAGTTCCTTTATGCCTCTTTATCATGTCTTCCTTGAATGATTGATGGCTGAGGCCACAATGACACAGATAGTGTCAAACAGCACCTACCATAGGTATCATTTGGGTACTACTGTCTGGAACTGTGTGTGAAAGCATACATTTCCCTACCTCTGGGTACACATAAAAACAACTTTCCCATTAAACTATGAGACTTAATTCATAGTAAGAAATCCTTTCTGTATGATTTGTATTGTGAACAGAGTAAGACTTAAGGATTATTGACATAGAATGAACTATTTATTTATAGATTTATCATATTTGACACAGGAAATTTCATAAAAATTTTTCATTTGAGTGAAATTAAAATGCATATTCATATTATTATTATTATTATTATTATTATTATTAAAGTGTATATCTCTATATATTGGCTTATAGCTTTCATGATGTTTTCATCCTCAGTTACCAAGAAATAGGGAATACCTGTGTCAAATTATAACTGAACCTTATTTTATTGCTTAGTTTCAAAGAGCAAACCCCAGGTTACTTACACAGTATAGCAGTCAACCAACTTAAGAGTAGAAAACAAGGTGAATGATTAAATATACGAATTATCAGGTACTAATGAGATGATTTTCAAATCATTGTGTTAGCCTGCTTTCCCATTCCTCTCAAAAAATAAAGTATCAAAGTATAAATGCTGTAGAATCTTAAAAGTAGGACCACCATAAACAAAAAAGTTTTGGACATGATTCTTCTGTTGTTGAGCATGAGTTAAATGTAAAATATCCTCCTTAATTCTAACTCAGAAAATCAAAGAATATTTGTATGTCTATGTATATATGTATGCATATACATATATATGTATGTATACATACACACATATATTTATATCCATTATATAAAGTGTCATATTTGTTTTTATAAATAGTGATAGTTCACGTAGAGGGGCTTGGGGGAATATTAGTCCTTTCATCTGAAATATTTATGGAAGTTGGAGGCCAAGTTAAACTTACTTAATGCTTTGTATTTCCAGTATTTCCAGATTACTAGAGAAACATTTTTTCTTATACTCAGTCTAGGACTTAATAAATACCTGTGGCTTCCTTGTGAGACATTTGTTCACTGATGGTAAACATCATAGGAAATACTAACTTTCCTTTATTTTTATTAATGATTATTACCAAAATCTTGCAGTTTATTCAAATAACTGTTAGCAACTTAACAAAATAGGCAATGCACATGTGTGTCAATTTGAGATGTTCGAAGAAAAGTAATTGATTTCTGTCTTCTTTCCTTGCTTCATCAAGTTTATGATATTTATTATGCCCCTCTAAACACATGCCTCACAAACTCTTGAGTATGATATTTGATATTTGAATGATATTTGAATGAAAATAAGTAAGCCTCTAGAATTTCAAAATTATATCCCATGTTTTTTAATAGTCTGAAGATGACGTGAGAGACCTAAGCAAAGGACTCAGTGACTTAAAACAATCTATTCAACTTAGTTTGGAGACTCAGCAAAAACAAGATCATGAAGTAGATAAAGAACTAGTTGGGTAAGTTCCTACTCTGTAAGACAAACTCAGCGATTTAACTATAATCTTAGACATGTCTAAATAGAAATTTAATTTACATTTTATTTTAACATTTAAATAAAAGTTTTTCTAAAAGTGTACTCCAAAAACTCATAACAAACTTATTTTTGAGACAATGTTTTGAATATAAGGCCAGCCTGGCTTCAAATTGTCATCCTTCAGTTTCAGCCTTCCAAGTGCTGCACATATACATATTACATATGTGTATATATTAAAAATACATAATAGGAGCTGGGAAGCTGGTTCAGTGGTTAAGAGCATTGACAACTCTTCCAGAGGTCCTGAGTTCAAATCCCAGCAACCACATGGTGGCTCACAACCATCTGTAATGGGATCTGATGCCCTATTCTGGTGTGTCTGAAGACAGTCACAGTCTACTCACATATATAAAATAAATAAATTAAAAAAAAACAGAAACAAAAATACATAATATATTTCAACAATGTGACCAAACGTTTTTAATAGAAAAATATTGAAATATTCTGTGTATTCTTCAGGGATTTTGACAGCAAACACTACACTGCCTTTGGTATGTAGCATCAACTGTGTTCTACTTCATGTGCTACCAATGTTTATTTCTTGTATGAGTTTCCACTCTTCGATTCATTTTGAGTTTCATTGCCTTCAGGATAGAAAGATTTTCATACATATATTCTGTCATATCTAACAATGTCATAATTACCTTGATCAAGTTTGTTGCTCTTCTGCATCTTTCCTTTATAATGTATGGGATACATATGAGGGAGATAAACATGTTGCTGTTGGCATCTTCCACATGCCCGAAGTACACATGTTATTAAATATTTGGATGTATCAGTTTATTGATATTTTAAGAAAAACACTAGTTACCTTGAACAAAGTAATGCCGTTGATTAAGTGTGGAATGATTCAGAGGCTGCTGTAGGCATGCATTGTCACCTGGTGACAATTAGTTCCAGAAACCCTTGAGCACTCACAAATTTATTCTTCTGCACATCTAACAAACAAAAATTTTGTGCAGACAAATATCTTTCCTAATAACATGCCTAACTTTGTTTTATCTTGAATTATTATGTTAATATTTATAAATCTCATCACTTTTATATTTTGTTTTCGTGTTCAAAATTACTTTTTGAAATCCACATATAATTATATCATTTCTTTTTCCCTTTCCTCCATACACATCCCTCTCATGTACCAACTTCTCTTCCATTGCTCTTCCAAATTAAAGGTCTGTTGTTCTATAATTTGTGTGTGTGTGTGTGTGTGTGTGTGTGTGTGTGTGTGTGAGTGTATGTGTAAACATGTAGTGTTCAATCATATTTTCCTTATGTACATTTAATTAGTTTTACACTTTGAGGATTTCATACATTTTATTTAATCCTATTTCCCCAAGAGTATAGGTTGTAAATATTGACCACTGGGAATCTTCAAATACTCCATTTTCTAGGTCAGCTAAATACTTTACCAATGATTTAAAATAACTTTTATAGTTAAACTTTAATTTTTTGATAAATAACTATTGTCAACAGAACCTGGTCTTGATTAAGTTCACTTCATACAATGGTGTACCACCTGCTCACACACTTCTTCCACTTCCTACGGTTTTCATCATTCCTCAATTTGCTTTTAATATAACTACAGTGATATTAATTTCATAGTCAATAATTACATGTATATTTGAATTTTCTTAGTGTATCACTTGTGTATGATTTTATTTTTTCTTTTCATACTTTGAACTAACCTCTGTTGACAGATGATAAGGACTTAATGTTTTATATGTACATACTACTTCAAACATTAATATGTTCAGCTGTTACACAAAATTCATTTTAGGTTATTTTTATGATTATTAATTAGAATTCATTGAGGGAAAATTAGCTACAATCAAATAAGAGGAGTACAACTTAAAGACATATTTTTGTGATAAAATGTATTGTTATGGATTTATTTTAGCAATTATTAAAGTTATTAACATATTTATTCATTACATATTAACAGAATTGGGAAATCCTTTAAGATGACAGATCGTAGACATGAAATTGGAGAATGTGGTTCTCATGGAGATTTTGAAACCTGCCAACTTGGAATTAGTACTCCGGCTACAATGCCAGGATGCTTGGTAAAGTTAAACAATTTTGGGCTCAAAATTCATTTTACTGAGAAAAATACAAACTTCTCTATACTTTCAGCATGTAAATAAATATGCTGAAGTACTGTGAGAGAATTAATATAATAGGAAAAGTTCAATTATTAAAACTCTATTCTTTGATTGTCTTGTGACTTGATATCTCACCAGATTTTAAAGACAAGCAGTACATGAACCTAAAATGACTATAAAGGCATTTTGTATCAATATATTGATATATAATTACTGTCCATGATATGCAATATTTCAATTGTAATATTCAATGGTTTTAATATATTCATAGCTCTCTATTATAATCATAATTTTATAACCATATTTTATTTTCAAAATAAATTTTTGCTTTTTTTCCATCACATAACCCTCACCTACTCAGTCTTATGGATATACCAAGCTAGATTTTTCTCTACAGACTTACCTATTTCTGGACATTTCAAGAAAATAGCTTCTTTGCATATTGACGTCTTTTAATTAACATGATGTTTCAAAGTCTAGTCCTATTGTAGTATGTTTTACTGTTTGATTTTTTATTATTACTAATGTTCTCTTACATTTATATATGTATACATTTTATTTAATGATCCATTAGATGTTGTTTTCACTTACAGTTGCTTTTGCTTACAGCATATAAGTGATCCTGGTATACACATGAATATATACATTCTCATTTTTTCCCTTTTTCTTGAAAGAATACTTATTTGTGAGATTGTTGAGTTATGTGATAACACTGCATAACCTTTTGAGGAGCTGTGAGTGCTAGGCTGTTTCCCAACCAGCACAGAGTTTTTATTTTCTGCTAAAGTACTGCAAATAATATTTCCCATCCTTCCCCATGTTCCAACTAAAAATTATATTCTAAAGGCAAACATGCTTACATATAGAAAATTGCAATTTGATGCGATGTAACTGATATTGATGAATACTTGAGATTCCAGCATCTCTTACTTTATATTTGAATTGTTTCTAATTCACTAACTTAAAACTAGTCATCAAACCCTGCATTAGCTGAGTGTGATTGCTTTGATATAAATGTTCCAGGCACAAGCAACAAGTAAACCTTATTCAGAATTCTTGAAGGAGAGCTATACAACTTCAACAATAAATGCGATGGAAACCAAAATTAGAAGCCTTAAATCTACACTCTCTAAACTGAAAGTGAGCAGAGCATTACGTGTATTAGAACTGGAACGCTATAAGTACCTCTATTATGAAGAATTAAGCATTAGAAAATCATTTCAATATTACTTAAACAAGTAAGTAAAAACATATATGTAGCACAGTAAATTCAATAATTTTTCTCTGAATTCCAAGTGTTAGCAAAATACTCTTTGTGAGGGTTAATTGTTAATGTTAATTCAGAGACATTATTTCTGGAAATATTATATTGACTGAAGTTTAGATGTTCACTCTAAACGCTTCTCCTTTTTACTATAGACAATATTTTGTTTTTCATTTTGATCTTTTTGACTTTTTTAACTAATTACTTTATTTATATACATCTCAAATTCTGTTTCCTCTCCCATTTCCCCTTCACAGTTCTTCTTCCCACCTGCTCCTTTTCTCCACTATTTTCATATACTTAGTCAATTGAATATATTTTCATTTGAGTATTTTTAAAACTCTGTGATTAATACAGTGTTATTGACACAACCCTTATTGTAAGAATTCTCATAAATATAAATATTGAATGTAAAATCGTCTTTAACATAATGTAGCTTAAAACCAAGGGTACAAGTGCCACCACCCCTACTTCCCTAGGCACAATCTGGTAGTTGGTAAATGATTGTTTCTTTGCTGTGCCCTTTTTACCACCAGAGGGAGTCTGGACACAAAATATTCTTAGTCTCTATACTCTTCATAAAGGCATATCGCGGAATAGGGAAAGATTAACATGGGGGCAAAACAAAGCCTAGACCACAAAAATAGTTAAAAATTATTCATTGCGAAAATAGATTGGCAAGTCCCACCCTTGCTGCCTTAGTAATGATTTAACTGTGTCTATTTTACTCAGGGTGGCTTTGTGAGCCAGAGAGTGGAATCAGGGTAAATTATAAGAGCTTAGGTGAAGACTTTCTCACAGAAAGATGAACCTACATGGAACTACAGCAACCACTAAGGAAGATTCATTCTCTCTTGCAACAATTAACTTTCTATAATGTCCACATGGGGAAGTAAAGACTCATGAGGCCTTAATCCCATGTAAGGATAAAAAGACCCAGTGTTTGACAGTTCTGGTATAGAAAATTACAATTGCTAAGAGTTTAAGAAGGCAAAAGCCCTATCTTCTCCAGGGGACAGAGTTCTACTATAATAAAATCCACATGTTGCTCTTTCATTATAGTTTATAGAACATATATATTTAAGAAGAACATTGATGCCATAACAAATTTTCACAAAAGAAATCCTTTTAAACAAGAAAATGGACATCTAGTATCTTATGTTACTCTCTGTATGTTGTATTACATATTCCAATAACATCATGAAGAAAATAAGTATAGTCAGTCTAGATATGCAGAGTCTTATCTGTCAAGGTGCACATCATTGACAGCTGTACCTACTCCCTTTTTTTTGTATTTGCAATATATTTTGAATTGCATGAACTGTCTTTGGAAAAGATTTATACCCACAAGTACAGCCCACTCCTACCCATATATATGTATCACATATACACTCACTCACTCACTCACACACACACACACACACACACACACACACACACAGAGAGAGAGAGAGAGAGAGAGAGAGAGAGAGAGAGAGAGAGAGAGACAGACACACACACACACAGTGAATATACTCAA
The DNA here is from genome assembly GCF_011064425.1 of Rattus rattus. Classification (NCBI taxonomy): domain Eukaryota; kingdom Metazoa; phylum Chordata; class Mammalia; order Rodentia; family Muridae; genus Rattus; species Rattus rattus. The sequence continues at coordinate 89,316,073 of NC_046158.1, read as the reverse complement.
ATATACTGTTAACTGCCATTTCCATAGAAATTTCATTTAATCGCATGGCAGTATTGTTAAAATGCAAGCAAATGAATAGATCTTCAGCAAAAGTAGCAGCTTCAGACTTTACTGTTTACACTCTCCTTAGGAGTAATGAAAATTCAGAGAAGAACAAGTCAAAGCTGCAGGAGGAAATACAGCACAGCAGCTCTGCAGTGAATGCAAAAAGCATGAGGCCTCTGACCGAGTGCTCTTCTGCTGGCTGTTTTGACAGCATCCCAGGACCTGGAAAAAGTCTTATTCTGAGAGAAAACCAGACGGCATCTTCCTCAAACTCTCAACCATCAACAAGTGGCTTGGAAGACTGCCTGAAAATGGTTGGTTATCCTTTCAGTTTCACAGTTCTGGTGTAGTTCTTATTTTTAACTTGGTGGACTCTTAGGCTTGCCGCTTACAGCTGCTGAGTTAAGGCCACAATGAATGCTGCTGAAAAACAAAAATAAATGAATTGGAGAGAGCTCTGTTGGCAAAGTGTGTTTCCATGCCAATGCAAGGACATGAGTTCGGATTCCAGCACCTACTCAAAAGTTTGACATGGTGACTAACTACAGAAATGGGGAGTGGGAAGGGGCAGGGAATATGGGCGCTCTCAGTCAAGCTAGTCTTGAATGAACTATGAGCTCTCAGTCAGAATGAAACCTTGTTTCAAAAATATAAAGTGGATAAGAGAGAGAAATATACCTGAAGTAATCTTTACTCCAAAGAAGTAAATGCACTGGTGAGTGCAGCCAATGCCTTCCCATCCATTTGGGTCATACACACATAGGAACACAAGCACTCACACAGACACACACGCAGGCACCCATGCGCACAAACACACACACGCCCACACCAATAAATTTCAAAAGGTCCTGTGTTCTTATTTTTGAGACATCACCATGAACTATAGAATACATGGAAGTGAATTTTTACATTTTAAATTTACTTAAAACTTTCCTGTAAATTACTCATCAGAAAACGGTTGTTCCTGAATATGCAAGGCTACTCTGTGAGTAGAAGCCTTTGCTGCAAAGCCTGATGACCTTGGCTCAATTTTCAAAGCCCATATGTGAAAGAAGAGAATAAGTTGTCCCACAAATAGTCAACTGACCAAGACCTACATGAATGCTTCATGGCATATATACATGCACACCCACACAGACACACCCTAAACAAACACATAGATCCATAAATGAATAAACATAAATCAAAATGGTTATACCCGCACAAGCTCTAGGTATCTTTGACATGCTTTGCCTTAGTCTCTTGGCGACGTTTAGCCTGGCTGTGCCCACTTTTTACTCAATCTTAGTTTCAGGCTTCACATTCCAGCTTAATTCTGAAATGATGTGTCCCATAGACTAGGTGCCATTGTATACTTTTAATTAGTCCCTATTTGATTTTATTACTTTGTGATAATAATTAGCATGAGGAGACATGTCTTTTAGGTTCTGTAGATTGTGAATAATTTTCTGATCATTGAAAACAACGTGTTTGGTGAGAACCAAAGACACAGTGTGTTTGCGAAGCACACTTTCATCCGCTGAGCTACAACTTGTTAACTCACTTAAGGGTGATAACTAACATCTGACTATTTTTTTTTTCAGATGCAACAAGTGTCCCAATAGATTTATGGAGAAGCAAATAAACCAAGGTATGTTGTCAAAAAGTAGTAATTTAATTTAGATAACAGAATTAATTAGTCTTGTTACAGATACTTATTAATCATCTACAACTTTTAAAAATATCAAAAAGTCTACATTTTTGGAACAAACATGAATGCATAATTATGAAAACACAAGGTACCACCAAGAACACAACAACCCTAAAAATTAATAATGCTATTCCTACAAATAACACCAATAATAACTTTAACTATTAATAGCCTTAATTCTCCAGTCAAACAATACAGGCTGATTAAACAAATCAAGAAACAAAATCTGACTATTTGTTACCGATAAAGAAAAAAAACACACAAAAAACACATCTTAGCTTTAAAAATAGATACTACCATAGAATTTTAAAAAATGGGAAAAAGTACTCTGCAGAAAGTAACCAGCTGTCACTATCTTAATATTGGACTAAAGAGACTTCTAACTAAAATGAATTAGAAGAAATAATAAGACACACTTCATTCCATTTCAGAGTATTTGAAACTAAGAAGGCATTGTTATGCTAAACATATACACAAACTTTTTTGTATCGAATTTTATTAAAAATGTACCACTAGTTTTAAAGACACAGATTAATATTGACTCACTAAGAGTAGGTGATTTTAATACCCTATTATCTCCAAAGACAGATCATTTGGACCAGAAGCAGAACCACACATCAAAGAGCCTTAACAGTTACAGAATATTATTCCCAAGGACCAATGAATACATATTTTTATTTGTACATCCAAATGAAACTGTCACTTGAATTTTGAAATTATTCTTAGCAAATAAAAGACTATGCAGATTAATTTTCTGAAACCCCAGCCTCATTTATTAATTCTCGTCTTATTTTTCATGCCTAGAGAAAGTTTTACAAAAAGTACTGTAGTTGCCACACACACACACACACACACACACACACACTGTATCGATTGTTTCTTAAAATAACTTGACTAATTTGACTACTACAGCATGATTAGTGTAGTTGTGTGAATATGCAACAGATAAATGAAAAGTTCCAATTTTTATTTGAACATAAATATAAGGTATATTTTTCAAAATCTACTTTAATAAGAGTTCTTTTATTAAATTAATCTTTTAGCACCTGGTATTCTTCTGCTAATTGTGTTATCAAAACAAACAAACAAAAAAGCATGTTTGCAGTGTCCTACAAACAGGCTAATGGAAGTCTGCCCCCAGCTAGATTTGGTTGGCAATAAAGAATTGAAAAACAGCCAATGGCTGAACAAAGGGAGATGGGCCTGACCCTTACAATTCTGCCAGCTAAGATGCAGGAGGAGGAAAATGATAACCATGACACTGGAGAGAGATAGAAAGAAAAGATTTAGAGCTACAGGGTGGAGATCATCCGAATTGTAGGAGTAAAGGGAAAGTGGCCCAGGAACTTCTTGGGCAGCAAGGCCAATGGGCTTCACAGAAGGTACACTGAGCTAGTATAGCTTGTTAAAAATAAATAAATAAATAAATAAATAAATAAATAAATAAATAAATAAATAATCAAACACTACTATGACTACTACTACTAAATATAAGGTATAATGATAAAATACAGTGCATAGGATTACACAATAATGGTTTTATTTTTATTTAAAGTGGTTGTCATCATAACTGTTATTTTGTTATTCAGAGTTTGATGAGTCTGTATTCTGAAAGGCCCATCATCACAAATTGTAGTACAACACACAACAGATGCATGAGTTGACTATCAGCATATCTGGCTGCTTAATGCATTCTCTTTCTTCTTTTCTATACTAGCATAGCACTGGGATCAAGATGCGGGGCTGATCAGGGCAATGCAGAAAATCATACTTAGTAATATAGTAATCCATGAACCAAATTTGCATTATAAGCTATGTCCCAAGACAGTACCTCATTTTTTTCATTAGAAGTGTTAGAGAAAAAAATTTACTTACATGTGTGTTAAAACCAGAATCTTTACATACTTATGACAACCTCATGTTAATAATTAGTATACCGTAAATTAAGAATATCTGTCCAGAGACCTTACATTTATTGAACTTGAGGAGAGTAGCCCTGGCTGGGCTAAAACTAACTATGTAGTCCAGGGTGGCCATGAACTCACAGAGATCCACTTGTCTGTGTCTCTTGACTGCTGCAATTAGAATTGTCCAACACCACACTGTGTTTGAGGGCACTCTGATAGAGTCCGTTATGTATTTAATATCCCTTTCACACTGTCCCCTCTGTTTTGCTTCTTTCACTTGTTCTAGTCCTTGTTTTTCTGTAATAATTTTGTTAATATTCTTAATATTCTGCTTCCTATTTTTTTCTGAAGATGCTTCCTAAATATTTCCTTTTTGTTATGAAAATACCAAAAGCACAAAGGGTTCTAGAATTTTATAGACTCTTAAAGACTAGTTAAAATGCTATCTATTCCTTGAATATGTATTTAATATTCTGGGGAAGGCAATCATTTTAATGTAAAAATTTTAAACTCAAGACTTTCAATGGATCTTTCTGAACATAGTTGACATACGTGATGTTTAAACTCACATTCCTTAAAATAAAATCAATTTTCTTTGGGTGTTTTAATAAGGAATTACAAGGTTGCTACTGCTTATTACAATTAGAAAATGATCAGAATATGTTAAGTGAGTGAAACTAGTGGTAAAAGGTAAAAATTGAATTGATAAAAGATGGAGAAATTTAAAAGACTAGCAGTAGATTCTTTTGAAATATATTTGTAATCAAAATTTATGAAAAGCTATGTACTCAATGTATAAAATGAGGACTCAAGATGTTGGACCTTATCTGTAAAGGATATTAAATTTGTGAGACTGAATGATCATAACAAATGTTTTACTTTTTTCTTTGATTTTAGGAAGACAATCAACAAGATTTCTGTTGACAGATATTAAACAATTTGAAACAATTGGAAGAGTTTCTATATCTGATAAGAATATGGATTATCTACTTTAATTAGCCCCCGCCCCCGCCGCCACCCTGTGTGTTTGTGTGTACGCAAGTGCCTGTCTGCATGTCTGTCTCTAGCATGAGTATCTACGCCATACAGGGACCCCAAGTGTGCTGAATTAAACATATCTCTGGCCCAGCTCAGGTAAGCTTTCTCCTGTAACTCCTTGCCATCTCAGTGATACTTTACCACAGAAATGTGTGATAAACAATAGCTAGGCCTGGCCTGCAACAACACTCAGCGAGCTGCATTTATTTAGTTGGCAGCATTCCTACAAAGAATACAGCTGATTGAATCCTACCAGACTTTAAATGATAAGAAAATGGAGAATTCATTAAAGACAACCATTCTTTGAAATCAAGTTAAACATTTAAATATCAGATACACACACAGAACCCCCCTGAATTGGGGACCTAGCAGGGAGCTGGCATAGGAAAAGCATATTCTACAGACATATCAAATGGATGTAGTTTAGAAAAGCATTCTTTTAAATTAAATATTATTTTAACTGAATAATTTACCAATATTAAAATATTTCACATAATTGAAACGTGTTACTTTATCAAATGCTTAATTAAAATTTATTTTATATCCTACTTTACCTAATCATAGTTCAATATTGAAAGATTTTTATACATCATATCTTAGATGTGGTTCATAGACCTTAAGGGAATGGATGAAAATCTATGAGGGGTAGAGTAGAAGAGGCATGGATTGTAGACATGGCAATGGTCACAGAAAACAGCAACACTGTTAAAGAATTTTCCAAAATTTTGTATTTTCAGTATAGCACAATTAAATATACATAAAATGCTTCATTAACTATTACAGAATTGAATAACCAAGCTAGTAAAGTCAGTGGCCTTTCTTTGGTATGAAATAAATATTTCATTGAACTATTGGAACTTTGTATTCATACTTTCCTGATCTGAAGTATCAGATAAACATTTCAAATTACCTGAATGCCAACCCTTCCTGAGCTTGCAGTTACTATGGTAATTGTGAGACTGAATTATTACTATTCCTTTGTGGTTTGAGAGGCTGAAAATGTCCTCTCTTAAAAGCCATAGAATTTGCGTTTTTTACTTAAATTCTTAAGTACACATCAAGTAAATGATACTATATTTATTACAATACAAGATACTATCTTCTTTAAAAAAAAACCTTCACAGTATCACTGAAATGAAAGATCCCAAAGAAGAAATGACAGAGCCCCAAAGAAACACATTGTTTAAGAGAGTAGAGGCCAAATCAGGAAAGAATATATAGTAGGCTGAATCATATCACTCTGAAGGAAAAGCGGCAGGAAAGTAGAGGAAAGAATAATGAATGCAAAGAACATGAAATTCACAGGTAAGGGTAAATAAAGAAGCAAGAATTTGTCAAAAACTGTGTTTATAACTTGATTTAATTTACTATTTGTCTATGAGAAAAACAGAAGTATCAGGAAAAATGTATTTATTTCCTGTTCAAATTTTGTTTCTCTGTGTTTATTCATTTGTTTAAATAGATCTTTTAAAATGATTTTAATCTTAAACCTTATACAATCTTTATTGTCTAAGTGACAAAGTGATATTTTAGATACTTAACAATATTTTAGAAAATATGAAGATTTTCTCTTCTGTTAGATTTAGTGTACTCAGTTTTTTTTTCTTTTTTTTTTTTTTTTTTTTTATTAACTTGAGTATTTCTTATGTACATTTTGCAAACATCCCCTTCCCTCCCCCCCTTCCTTATGGGTGTTCCCCTCCCCTCCCTCCCCCCATTGCCGCCCTCCCCCCGACAGTCTAGTTCACTGGGGGGTTCAGTCTTAGCAGGACCCAGGGCTTCCCCTTCCACTGGTGGTCTTACTAGGATATTCATTGCTACCCATGAGGTCAGAGTCCAGGGTCAGTCCATGTATAGTCTTTAGGTAGTGGCTTAGTCCCTGGAAGCTCTGGTTGCTTGGCATTGTTGTACATATGGGGTCTCAAGCCCCTTCAAGCTCTTCAGTTCATTCTCTGATTCCTTCAACAGGGGGTCCCGTTCTCAGTTCAGTGGTTTGCTGCTGGCATTCGCCTCTGTATTTGCTGTATTCTGGCTGTGTCTCTCAGGATCGATCCACATCCGGCTCCTGTCGGTCTGCACTTCCTTGCTTCATCCATCTTGTCTAATTGGGTGGCTCTATATGTATGGGCCACATGTGGGGCAGGCTCTGAATGGGTGTTCCTTCAGTCTCTGTTTTAATCTTTGCCTCTCTCTTCCCTGCCAAGGGTATTCTTGTTCCCCTTTTAAAGAAGGAGTGAAGCCTTCACATTTTGATCATCCGTCTTGAGTTTCATTTGTTCTAGGCAACTAGGGTAATTCAAGCATTTGGGCTAATAGCCACTTATCAGTGAGTGCATACCATGTATGTCTTTCTGTGATTGGGTTAGCTCACTCAGGATGATATTTTCCAGGTCCAACCATTTGCCTACGAATTTCATAAAGTCGTTGTTTTTGATAGCTGAGTAATATTCCATTGTGTAGATGTACCACATTTTCTGTATCCATTCCTCTGTTGAAGGGCATCTGGGTTCTTTCCAGCTTCTGGCTATTATAAATAAGGCTGCGATGAACATAGTGGAGCACGTGTCTTTTTTGTATGTTGGGGCATCTTTTGGGTATATGCCCAAGAGAGGTATAGGTGGATCCTCAGGCAGTTCAATGTCCAATTTTCTGAGAAACCTCCAGACTGATTTCCAGAATGGTTGTACCAGTCTGCAACCCCACCAACAATGGAGGAGTGTTCCTCTTTCTCCACATCCTCGCCAGCATTTGCTGTCACCTGAGTTTTTGATCTTAGCCATTCTCACTGGTGTGAGGTGAAATCTCAGGGTTGTTTTGATTTGCATTTCCCTGATGACTAAAGATGTTGAACATTTCTTTAGGTGTTTCTCTGTGATGCTTGCAGACAGAAGCCTAGCATAACTATCCTGTGAGAGGTTCTACCTAGAAGCTTACTGGAAGAGATTAAAGAGATCCACAGCTAAATATTGACAGACATCAGGGACTCTTATGGCTGAGTCGTGGGAAGGATTGAAGGTCCTAACAGGGATAGGAACCCCACAGGCAGACCAAAAGAGTCAACTAACCAGGACCCTTCAGAGCTCTCATAGACTGAGGCACATATCAAACAGCATAATGTGCTGGACACTGGGCCCTAAGATATATGTAGAAAATGTGCAGCTCCATATTCATTTGGGTGCTCCAACAAAGGGGCTCTCCTTCAAGCTATAGTCTGACTGTGTTATCCATTCCCCAACAGGAATGCCTAGTCTGGCCTCAACGGGAAATGTATCTAATCCTGCAGAGACTTGATGCATCAGAGTGGTGGGATACCCAGAGGGGGCCACCCTCTCAGAGGAGAAGGGAAGTGGGGATGGGGGAGGGGCAGTGTGCAAGGGGATCAGGAGGTAGTTTTGGATATGTAAAGAAAGAAAGAAAAAATATGAATATTAAATTAAATAGTGATAGTACTTAAGCTTAAAAGAAAGTTAAATTGGAGACTTTTAACTACAACTTTTATTATTATTATTTTAAATATTTCCTTTCCGTTCTTATAAATAGCATATTTCCCTAACAGTTATCATTTGTTCTCATATATATATATATATATATATATATATATATATATATATAGAGAGAGAGAGAGAGAGAGATAGGTATATAGATACACACACACACACACACACACACACACACACACACACACACACACACAATGAATTTTCATGTCCCAACAGAGGAAGATTATAAGAAATGGTGGCTAGCGAGCAGAATAACCAGGCATAACAATATTTCTTTTCACTAACATGTCCTGTTTGAGTGTAGCATATACTCAGTGAAATTACTCTTCACATAACATAGCTAATGAAATGCTCATAATTTAAATTTGATTCTAAGATGCATTTACTACCCACAAAATTTCAAAATATCAATTTTTGTACGTACAACCAAATCTCATTGTAAATTAAATTTAAATAAGGATTCCTGGCAGCAATTTTCAGATTATTGACTGCTCATCCACTTTATAAGTCTCCAAGATTGCAAAAATGTTAAAATCAAATATATGACTTTTAACAAACAGATGAAACTGTGAAAATGCTAAAATTGATTACCCCTGAATGTGATTTATGTTAAAAGGTGATAGTTCCCACTAGCTTGATTTTTTTGAATGTTTCATACTGTCATCAAGTAACAAAACATTGACGTGTGGAACCACATAATTTTCTAATTCGTAGGAAATGTCTTTTATATTATATATAAAATATGTATGAACATATATATATATATGAACATATATATGAACATATATATATGAACACACACACACATACACACACACACACACACATATATATATATATATATATATATATATATATATATATATATATATATATTGGTTCTAGAAGCCATACTATAGATATTTGGAATATACTTAAAAAATCTATCGTGTGTAACCCATAAATACATCACTTGAAACTTTCTGCTCACTCCCATTAATCCTTCATTTCTCAATCAAGCTCACATCTACTTTCATGTAATATGTACACATACATACATATACACATACTTACATACACACATATATACATGACTATTTGTACTTACACTAAGTCTAAGATCCTTAAATTAGAGTATATATATGTGATTACTTTCCTTCAGAGGATGGTTTAATTTACTTAATACTCTCCAGTGAAGATCTCACTTTTCTGAGATATGCCTAGTATTGGTATAATGGTTTTTAAACAAATTCATAAAACTGGTTTTGCCTTTTAATTGCAACCACTTGTCTTCTCAGGAAATTGAGAAATACTTAGTTTATATTAAAATCGCATAGAAAAAAACTCTCCTTTTCCATGTGTCCCCGTTTGGTAATAAAATATACTATGTCAAAGGCTGAAGAGATGGCTGAACATTTAAGTAAGTATACCATACCTCTCAAGGGAATTCAAGTTCAGTACACTGCACAATGTTGTATGACTCCAGACTACCTATAGCACCAGCTTCAGGGTTCTGACCTTATTTTTTTCCCTTTTCTTTTCTTTTCTTTCTTTTTTTTTTGTTGCCTCTTTGGGTGCTTACATGAACATGGACATACCCAAAACACAGGTGCACAAATGTAGGCATAATATATTTAATATCTTCAAATATTTAATTTCACAGGTATTTCATAAATACCATGTGCTATATAGCACAGCTTGTCCATTTGAGAATTATATAAATATTTGTATAAATATTTTGATATTCTTATTTTCGTGGGTAATGGAACAAAGAGTTAGGAATGTTGAGGAGAATTGCTTATTCAACTACATATACCATTTATAATGTTATTTGTCCGTGAATATATTTTCTCTGGATGTTCAGTTTACAAAGTCAGAGACAGTGCAACAATAATAGATCTGAAAATGTAAACGTATTTGATTCTCTTCTATCCTAGTTTAATATTGTCATCTTCTGGTTATAGCTACTTGTATTTATAAAAGATAGTAAACAGATATTTGATAGAATGACATTAGAAAGCATTATAAGCCACATTATTGTAACTAATTTTAACAAAGTATCATTTAAACTATTTGAATGAACTACATTGGCCCTTTATGTGTGGTTTGAGATCTTTAGGCAATTAAATGACAAAAAGAAGAAATTGAAGCTATAATTAATGAAATGTCATTTGACAAAATTTGCATTCAAATATGTTGTACAAGGAAATAAAATTACTTAATATGAATATGTTTAGTAACAACATATTATCATATCAATATATTTTGTCCAGTTCCAAAGATGGGTTTTGTAGATATAACAGAAGACTTACAATGTGTCGTGAGAATATAGTCTTACCTATGAGACATTTTAGGAATAGGGGTGGGGGTGAAGCATGACAAAAACCAGAGTAAATACAGAGGATAAATGTAGGAAAATGAGATGTTTTTATATGTTCGAATTTGCAAAAATTATAAAGTTCTTCACAGACAAACTATCATGGGAAGAATGGGGAATTAGCTACTAGTGCAAAAATTATTTTCTAACTGCTGTACAGTCAGGAATATTGAAGTTATAACATTATTTGTAATTAAAAATGGAGAAGTATAAACAAAAAGATCAGTGAAAATTCCACAAAATGTGACATCATATGAAGAGCTGTTATGTACCAGAACTATATCTTACATGACAAACTATGGGAAACTTAAAGAAGAAAGTCAGGTTTTTTGGCATGAATTGAACAGAAATGCAATGAACATGGCAAACCCTGTTTTGACAGTAGCAGTCTCTTATGTACTCTCAGTTATGTATACATGACTAGAGAAAAATGAGGAATAAAATTGAAGGCTAGATACAAAGGAGATAATTTAAGAAATGCAAATGAATATGTCTTGGTAACCATACTTTGTGGACTACTAATGTACCTGTCTTCTTGTCACAATCACAGACATAGCTAGGCGGTACAGAAACCTAAGAATTGTTTATTTGGTATAAACTCTGAGCTAAGAGATGTGAAGCCGATATTAATTCTGTGTAGGAAGATTTTGGATATCTTTCATGATTTATAGGTAGTATAATCAGACATAAGAAAACAACTTGACCCTTCCAGTCTGAACCTGTGTCCTGAGCTCAGGCTCCACACCCAGTCCCAGAACACCCAGAGGAAGCCTGACTCCCAGGTACTCTAACATGCCTAGGATCACAGATGAAGAGGCCACAACAACTGCCCCAACACCGGGAGTAACTGGGATGCCCAGGATCCAGGGACGCAGGAACCACTACCCAGCCAGTGGCACTGGTTTCTTCCCATTTGAAACTGCACCTAGAGCAGACCTTTAACCCACTTCTCCAATACCCAGAGTAAGCTCTACTTCCAGGTGCTCTAACATGCCAAGGATCAGAGTGTCATGGGTTCCTTCCAGTTTGAACCTGTACCTGGAGCAGACCTGGGATGCTGACTCTGCACCCACACATACAACACCCAGAGGGAACCCAACTCCAAAGTGCTCTGAAATGGCCAGAATCACAGGAGAATCCACAACATCTACCAAAATACCTGAAATAGCTGAGTTGCCCAGGATCCAGGGACCCAGGAACACTTGCCCAGCCAGTGTCATAGGGTCCTACTAGTCTGAACCTGGACTGGAAGCAGACCTAAGGTGCTGGCTCTGCATCGACTCTTAACACACAGGGGGAGACTGGCTCAAAGGTGCTCTCAAATGCCCAGGATCACAGGATCACAAAGGAAGTCGAATCCCAGGAGACCAGACACAACCAGGAGCATTGTACCTTTGACATACTTAAGATCACCGTTGATGCCACAATATCTTTTCCAACACTCAGCATAACTGGGAAGACCCCACACATACACACAGAGGTATTGGTTCCTTTCAGCTTATACCTGTGCCTGGAGAAAACCTGGGCTCTGGATCCCCACCCAGTCCTGCAATACTCAGAGAAAGCTTGACTCCCAAGAGCTCTGACACACCTAGGTACTCATGATCACAGGATCACAAAATCATAGGATTACAGAGACAGTTAGACTCTGAGGAGTTCTTATACAACCAACCAGTATCACAGGAGGAACAGTCTCCACTGAGAGACAGGTAGGGTAGGCACTAGAGATAACCAGATGGTGAAAAGCAAGCACAAGAACATAAGCAACAGAAACCAAGGCTACTCGGCACCATCAGAACTGGATTCTCCCCCTACAGCAAGGCCTAGGTACCCCAACACACCAGAAAAGCAAGATTCATATTTGGAATAACATCTGATTATGATGATAGAGGACTTTAGGAAGGGCATAAATAACTCCCTTAGAGAAATACAGGAAGACACAGGTAAACAGGTAGAAGCCCTTAGAGAGGAAACACAAAATCACTTAAAGAATTACAGGAAAGCACAACAAAACAAGTGAAGGAACTAAAACCATGCAGGATCTAAAAATGGAAGTAGAAACAATAAAGAAATCACAAAGGGAGATAACCTTGGAGTTAGAAAAACCTAGGAAAGAAATCGGTAGATATAGACGCATCACCAACAGAATACAAGAGATTGAAAAGAGAATCTCAGGGACAGAAAATACCATAGAAAAGATTGACAGAATAGTCAAGGAAAATGCCAAAGGCAAAAAACTAACCAAAATTATCTAGGAAATCCAGTACACAAATAAGAGACCAAACTTAAGAACCAAAGAGAACAAAGTTTTCCAACTTGAAGGGCCAGTAAATATCTTCAAAAAAATACAGAAAACTCCCCTAACCTAAAGAAAGAGTTGCCCATAAACATACAAGAAACATACAGAATTCAAAATAGATTGGACCAGATAAGAAACTCCTCCCATCACATAATAGTCAAAACATCAATGCACAAAACAAAGATTATTAGTAAGAGACAAAGGTCAAGTAACACATAAAGGCAGACTTTTAAGAATTAAACCAGACTACTTACCAGAGACTATGAAAGCAGGAAGATCATACAGACCCTAAGAGGAGAAAAATGCCAGTCCAGGCTACTATAACCAGCAAAATCCACAATTAACATAGATGGAGAAACTAAGATATTCCATGAGAAAAACAAATTTTCACAATATCTTTCCATGAATCCAGTCCTACAGAGAATAATAGATGGAAAATTCTTAACACAAGGATTAAAACTACATCCAAGAAAAAGCAAGAAAGTAATCTTTCAGCAAACCCAAAAGAAGAGAGATACTACCTCAGAGTAAAAGGCTGGAAAACAATTTTCTAAGCAAGGGTTCCCAAGAAACAAGCTGGAGTAGCCATACTAATATTGAATAAAATCGACTTTCAACCAAAAGTTATCAAAAAATAAGGAAGTACAATTCCTATTCATGAAAGGAAAATTCCACTAAGATGAACTCTCAATCCTGATTATCTATGCTCCAAACGCCAGGGCACTTACATTCATAAAAGAAACTTTAGAAAGCTCAAAACACACATTCCAACTCACACAATAATACAGGCATTCATGTGACTTCCTTTTCCTCTATGATTTAGTCTAGTCTAGTCTAGTCTAATATGTTCTCTTCCATTTCAGGTAAATCATCTTCCCTCAGTTAATCCTCATATAAGTAGCCTAACACACACACACACACACACACACACACACACACACACACACACACACACAGCTCTCTGGTTTCATCATTCAGTGTTGCCTATATGTACATAGTTCTAAAGTTCTAAGGCTGGCTATTAGTTATTAGAAACCAATCAGAAATTTGTTTTTGAAGAATTCCTCCCCCCCTCCTCCCTCCTTCACTCCCTCTCTCCCTCCCTCCCTCCCTCCTTCCCTCTCTCTTTATCCTTTCTCTCTCTCTGCAATTAATTGTCTGAATCTCTAATTGAGTTTAACTCTATCTAGAGGTGAGGCCACATGAGATTTCGTCTATCTACATTGGACGTCAATTGCTGGTGTGAGGGTTCAGATCTTATTTTAGGCAGCCATGTTGCTGAAACTTCCTAGCTGTAGCTCCCTTGTCACAGCTGATAGTACAATCTTACAACTGATATTCTAGTTCTCTGGCTCATACAACCTCCCTGCCCCTGGTTTTTTATGTTGTCTGACCTTTAGATGAATGAGTTGTAACATTATATTACATATTACATCACATTATATATATATTAATAATATATATTACAATATATATTATAACCAAATTTGTCAAAATACTTGGTTATCTTAAGTGACATACATTTATCAATAACAAAGTATTATCTATCTGTCAATTTTCCCTGTAAAAATGTATTACATCCTTGTTAGTTGTATGAGAGTGAGCTGAAAGTAAACCGTAAAAGTAGGTTTTAAAAAAAGAAAAAAAGTCAAGAACTAAAACTGACACCACAAGGTAATAAAACTTAAAAGATTAGTTAAGTCACTCATATGTGCATATGATGTTATGGGTTGAAGATTGTTCACTCTAGAAGATACTTTTATTATTTCTAAAATACAATCGTGATATTAAGGTAACAGACTGCCATATCAACATTGTGTGACTGTGACTGCTTTCCCACAGATTTAATTTTATGTCTGATTAAGAACATTTAAATAACTAATATGGGATTGAGTACTCTTGGCATTATTTTTCAGAGAAGACCAGATTGAGTTTTAATAGATTGACTGTGGCTGAGTTTTGCTTTTCTGATTTAGTCTACTGAAAACAGAGAAAGTTGGAGTGAAGAGACATAAATTCAAAAATATCTCATGTCAATCCTACTTTTCTAAAGCTTTCACTTTTTTGTAGTGATATGCAGCATTATTTTTAATAAGAACTATGAAACAAATGTTTGTTATAAATTAGCTTCAACTTAGTATTTTTTATTGAATTCTTTTATTTACATTTCATTGTTATCCCCTTTCCTCCACCCAACCATCTACCCTTTCCTGCCTCCCTGCCCAGATATTCCCCTACACTGTTGGGTCCAAATTCGGCAAGACCAAGGGTTTCTCCTCCCTTTGGTGCCTCAAAAGGCCATCCTCTGCTACATATGCAACTGGAGTCATGGGTCTTTCCATGTGTACTCTTTGGATGGTTCTTTAGTCCCTGGGAGCTCTGTCTGGTTGGTATTGTTCTTATGGAGTTGCAAACCCCTTCAGCTCCTTCAATCCTTTCTCTAACTCCTCCAACAAGAAACTTGTTCTCAGTTCAATGGTTGGTTGCCAGCATTCGCCTCTGTATTTGTCATGCTCTGGCAGAGGCTGTCAGGAGACAGCTATTTCAGGCTCCTGTCAGCCAGCACTTCTTGGCATCCACAATAGTGTCTGGGTTTGGTGACTGTATATGGGATGGATCTCCAGATGGTGTGGTTTCAGAATGACCTTTTCTTCAGGATCTGCTCCACACTTTGTCCCACTATTTCTACTTATGAGTATTTTGTTCCCCATTCTAAGAAGAATCCACACTTTGGTCTTCCTTCTTCTTGAGGGTCATACAGTCTGTGAATTATATCATGGGTACTCTGAGCCTTGGGGCTAATATTCACTTAGCAGTGAGTGTATGTGAGTGCTTTTGTGACTGACTTACCACACTCAACATGATATTTTTTATTGGATTTTTTATTAACATTTCAAATGTTATTCCCTTTCTCAGTTTCCTGGACATAAGCCCCCTATTTCATCCCCTTCCCCTTCTTCTACAAGGGTGTTCCCCTCGCCATCCACGTCACCGTTTCTGCTCCTCAGACATTCCACTACACTGGGGCTCCAACCTTGGCAGGATCAAGGGCTTCTCCTTCAATTGGTGCCCAATAAGGCTATCCTCTGCTACATATGCAACTAAAGCCATGGGTCTTTGGGTAGTGGGAGCTCTGGTTGGTTGGCATTGTTATTATGGGGTTGCAAACCCTTTCAGTTCTTTCAGTCATTTCTCTATTTCCTCCAATGGGGGTCCCATTCTCAGCTCGGCGCTTTGCTGCTTGCATTGAACTCCGTATTTGACATGCTCTGACTGTGTTTCTCAGGAGACATCTATATCCAGTTTCTGTCAGCATTCATTTCTTAGCTTCATAAATCTTACTTAGTTTTGGTGGCTATATACATGTGGGCCACATGTGGGGCAGGCACTGAATGGCCATTCCCTCAGTCTTTGCTCTAAACTTTGCCTCCATATACCCTCCTATGAATATTTGTGTTCTCCCTTTTAAGAATGAATGAAGCATCCACATTTTGGTCATCCTTCTTCTTGAACTTCCTGTGTTGTCTAGATTGTACCTTGGGTAATTTGAGATTTGAGCTAATAGCCACTTATCAGTGAATGAATACCATGTGTATTTTTCTGTGATTGGGTTACCACACTCAGGATGATATTTTCTAGTTCATTCTATTTGCCTATGAATTTCATGAAGTCATTGTTTTTGATAGCTGAGTAGTACTCCATTGTATAGATGTACCACATTTCGTACATTCCTCTGTTGAAGATCATCTGGGTTCTTTCCAGCTTCTGGCTATTATAAATAAGGCTGCTATGAACATAGTGGAGCATGTGTCTTTGCTGAATATTGGAGCATCTTTTGGGTATATGCCCAGGAGAGTTATAGCTGGGTACTCAGGCAGTACAATGTCCAAGACCGATTTTCAGAGTGGTTGTACAAGTTTGCAACCCCACCAAAAATGGAGGAGTGTTCCTCTTTATCCATATCCTCACCAGTATCTGATGTTACCTGAGTTTTTGATCTAAGCCATTCTGACTAGTGTGAGTTGGAACCTCAGGGTTGTTTAGATTTGCATTTCCCTTATGACTAAGGATATTGAGCATTTCTTTAGGTACTTCTCATCCATTCAATATTCCTCAGCTGAGAATTCTTTGTTTAGCTCTGTACCCCATTTTTTTTATTAACTTGAGTATTTCTTATTTACATTTCGAGTGTTATTCCCTTTCCCATAGGGTTATTTGGTTCTCTGGAGTCTAACTTCTTGAGTTCTTTGTATATATTGGATATTAACCTTCTATCAAATGTAGAACTGGTAAAGACCTTTTCCCAATCTGTTGGTTGCCACTTTGTCTTAATGATAGTGTCCTTTGCTTAAAGAAGATTTGCAGTTGTATGAAGTCCCATTTGTCAATTCTTGGTTTTAGAGCACAAGCCATTGGTGTTTTGTTCAGAAAAATTTCCCCAGTGCCCATGTGTTCAAGACTCTTCACCACTTTTTGTTCTATTATTTTGAGTGTATCTGGTTTTATTCGGAGGTTCTTGATCCACTTGGACTTAAGCTTTTTACAGGGCAATAAAAATGGATCGATTTGCATTCTTAAACATGCTGACTGCCAGTTGAACCAGCACCATTTGTTGAAAATGCTGTCTTTTTTTTCATTGAATGGTTTTAGCTCCTTGGTCAAAGATCAAGTGACCATAGGTGCGTGGGTTCATTTCTGGGTCTTCAATTCTGTTCCATTGATCTACCTGTCTGTTTCTGTACCCATACCATACAGGTTTTATCACTATTGCGCTGTAATACTGCTTGAGGTCAGGGATGGTTATTCCCCCAGAAGTTCTTTTGTTGTTGAGTATAGTTTTAGCTATCCTGGATTTTTTGTTATTCCAAATGAATTTGTAAATTGCTTTTTCTAACTCTATGAAGAATTGAGATGGAATTTTGATGGTGATTGCATTGAATCTGTAGATTTCTTTTGCCAAATGGCCATGTTTACTATATTAATCCAGCCAGTGCATAAGCATGGCACTTCTTTCCATCTTCTGAGATCTTCAATTTCTTTCTATAGAGACTTGAAGTTCTTGTCATAAGATTCTTTCATTTCCTTGGTTAGAGTCACACTGAGGTATTTTATATTATTTGGGTTTATTGTGAAGGGTATCGTTTCCCTAATTTCTTTCTCATCTTGTTTATCCTTTGAGTAGAGGAAGCC
The DNA here is from genome assembly GCF_011064425.1 of Rattus rattus. Lineage (NCBI taxonomy): Eukaryota > Metazoa > Chordata > Mammalia > Rodentia > Muridae > Rattus > Rattus rattus. The sequence continues at coordinate 89,298,048 of NC_046158.1, read as the reverse complement.
TACTGATTTGTTTGTGTTAATTTTATACCCAGTTACTTTGCTGAAGTTGTTTATCAGGCTTAGTAGTAGTTTCTGGTGGAACTTCTCTGGTCACTTAAGTATACTATCATATCATCTGCATAATGGTGATCTCTTGACTTCTTCCTTTCCAATTTGTATCCTTTGACCACCTTTTGTTGTCCAAGTTCTCTGGGTAGGATTTTGAGTACTATTTTGGATAAATAGGGAGAGAGTTGGCAGCCTTGTCTAGTCCCTGGTTTTAGTGGTATTACTTCAAGTTTCTCTCCATTTACTATAATGTTAGCTACTGGTTTCCTGTATATTGATTTTACTATATTTAGGTATGAGCTTTGTACTCCTGATCTTTCCAGGACTTTTATCATGAAGGGGTTTGAATTTTTGTCAAATGTTTTCTCAGCATCTAATGAAATGATCATGTGATTTTTTTCTTTTGAGTTTGTTTATATAGTGGATAACATTGATGGATATCCGTACACTGAACCATCCCTGCATCCCTGGGATGAAGCCTACTTGATCATGATGGATTATCTTCTTCATGTGTTCTAGGATTCAGTTTGCAAGAATTTTATTGAGCATTTTTGCATCGATATTCACATGGGAAATTGGTCTGAAATTCTCTTTCTTTGTTGTTTGTGTGTGTGTGTGTGTGTGTGTGTGTATGTGTGTGTGTGTGTGTGTGGTTTAGTTATAAGCATAAATGTGGCTTCATAGAAGGAATTGGGTAGTGCTCCATCTGTTTCTATTTTGTGGAATAGTTTGGATAGTATTAGTATGAGGTCTTCTATGGAGGTCTGATAGAATTCTGCACTAAACCCATTTGGTCCTGGGCTCTTTTTGGTTGGGAGAATTTTAATAACTGCTTTAATTTTTTTTAGAAGTTATGGGGTTGTTTAGATGGTTTACCTGATCCTGATTTAACTTTAGTACCTGGTATTTGTCTAGAAAATTGTCCATTTTCTCCAGGTTTTACATTTTATTGAATATAGGCTTTTGTAGTAGGATCTGATTATTTTTTGAATTTCCTGAATCTGTTGTTATGTCTCCCTTTTCATTTCTGATTTTTTTTAAATTTGGATACTGTCCTTATGTCCTCTGAATAGTCTGGCTAAGGGTTTATCTATCTTGTTGATTTTCTCAAAGAACCAGCTCCTGGTTTTGTTGATTCTTTGCATAGTCCTTTTTGTTTCTACTTGGTTGATTTCAATCCTGAGTTTGATTATTTCCTGCCTTCTACTCCTCTTGGTTGTATTAGCTTTTTTTGTTCTAGAGCTTTCAGTTGTGCTGTCAAGCTGCTAATATATGCTCTCTCCTGCTTCACTTCTGAGGCACTCAAAGCTATGATTTTTCCTCTTAGCACTGCTTTCTTTATGTCCCATAAGTTTGGGTAATTTGTGCCTTCATTTTCACTAAATTCTAAAAGGTTTTTTTATTTCTTTCTTTATTTCTTCTTTGACCAAGTTATCATTGAGTAGAGTGTTGTTCAACTTCCACATTTATGTGGGCTTTCTGTCATTTTTGTTGTTATTGAAAACCAGCCTTAGTCCATGGTGATCTGATAAGATGCATGAGATTATTAAAATCTGCTTGTATCTGTTGAGGCTTGTTTTGTAACCAATTATATAGTCAACTTTGGAGAAGGTATGGTGAGGTGCTGAGAAGGTATATTCTTTTGTTTTAGGATGAAATATTCTATAAATATTTTAAGTCCATTTGGTTTTTAACATCCGTTAGTTTCTCTATGTCTCTGTTTAATTTCTGTTTCCATTATCTGTCCATTGATGAGAGTGGGGTGTTGAAATCTCCTACTATTATTGTGTGAGGTACAATGTGTGTTTTGAGCTTTATTGAGGTTTCTTTTATGAATGTAGATGCCTTTGTATTTGAAGCATAGATATTTAGGATTGAGAGTTCATCTTGGTAGATTTTTTTCCTTTGATAAATATGAAGTGTTCCTCCTTATCTTTTTTGATAACTTTTGTTTAAAAGTTGATTTTATTCAATATTAGTATGGCTCCAGCTTGTTTCTTTGGACCATTTGCTTGTAAAGTTGTTTTCTAGCCTTTTACTCTCAGGTAGTGTCTGTCTTTGTCTCTGAAGTGTGTTTCCTGAATGCAGCAAAATATTGGGTCCTCTTTATATATCCAGTGTGTCAGTCTATGTCTTTTTATCGGGGAATTGAGTCCATTGATGTTAAGAGATATTAATGAATAATGATTGTTGCTTTCTATTATTTGCATTGTTAGAGGTGGAGTTATGTTTGTGTGTCTCTCTTCTTTTGGTTTTGTTTCAAGATTACTTCTTGCTTCTTCTAGGGTGTAGTTTCCCTCCTTTTGTTGGACTTTTCCATCTATTATCCTTTGTAGGGATGGATGTATAGAAAGATATTGGGTAAATTTGGTTTTGTCATGGAATATCTTGGTTTCTCCATCTATGTTAATTGAGTGTTTTGCCGGAAATAGTAGCCTGGGCTGGAATTTGTCTTCTCTTAGGGTCTGTATGACATCTGCCCAGGATCTTCTGGTTTTCATAGTCTCTGGTGAGAAGTCTGGTGTAATTCTGATAGATCTGCCTTTATATGTTACTTGACCTATTTCCCTTACTGCTTTTAATATTCTTTCTTTGTTTTGTGCATTTGGAGTTTTGACTATTATGTAACTGGAGGAATTTCTTTTCTGGTCCAATCTATTTGGAATTCTGTAGGCTTCTTATATGTTTATGGGCATCTCTTTCTTTAGGTAAGGGAAGTTTTCTTTTATAATTTTGTTGAAGATATTAACTGTCTCTTTAAGTTGGGCATCTTCACTCTCTTCTATATCTTTTATCCTTAGGTTTGATCTTCTCATTGCGTCCTGGATTTCCTGGATGTTTTGTGCTAAGAGCTTTTTGCATTTTACATTTTCTTTGATGATTGTGTTGATGTTTTCTATGATATCCTCAGCCCCTGAAATTACCTCTTCTATCTCTTGTATTCTGTTTGTGGTGCTTCCATCTATGACTCCTGATCTCTTCCCTAGGTTTCCTATCTCCAGGATTGTCTCACTTTGTGCTTTCTTTCTTGTTTCTATGTCCATTTTAAAATCCTGGACTGTTTTGTTTAATTCCTTCACATGTTTGGTTGTTTGTTGTTTTCCTGTAATTCTTTAAGGGATTCTTTAAGGGATTTTTGTGTTTCATCTTTAAGGTCTTCTACTTGTTTACTTGTGTTGTCCTGTATTTCTTTAAGGGAGTTTTTATGTCCTTCTTAAAGTCTTCCATCATCATCACAAAATGTGATTTTAATTCCAAATCTTGCTTTTTCCCTGTCTTTGGAGATCCAGTATTTGCTTTGGTGGGAGAGCTGAGCTCTGATGATGCCAAGTAGTCTTGGTTTCTGTTGCTTAGGTTCCTGAGCTAGCCTCTTGCCATAAAGTTTTCTCTAGTGTTAGCTTGTCCTGTTGCCCCTGACAGTGGCTTGGTCCTCCTGTAGGCCTGTGTGTCAGCACTCCTGTAGACCTGTTTTCCTATTGTCTTTCAGCCAGATCTGGAAACAGAGAGCTCTGCTCTCAGGTGTGTAGGTGCTCTTGGCCACTGGCTTTCAGATTTTGGTGCAGGCTGAAACCAGAAGGGTCCTGCCCCTATCTGTTCCTAAGTCCCTGTGCCCAGGGGGCACAGATGGCACTAGGCTATTTCCTCTTGGGTCAGGAATGTGGACAGAAAGATTTTGTTGACTCTGGGTTCTCAGGAGTGTCCACACTTCTGAGGTTCCAGCTCTCTCCCTCAAGGGATTTGTGTGCAGGGAGCTGTCACCTGTTCAGCTCAGTTCCAGGCACAGCCAAAAACCAGCTGGTTCCTGCAGCTTACTGCTCCTATCTTGTTGTATCTAGAGGTACATGCAGTTTCCTCTTCGGCCGGGAATGTGGGCAGAAGTGGGCAGAAGTGGGCAGAAGTTGCAGTCTGTCCCGAGGTCTCAGGATTGTCCACACTTCTGGGAATTCAGCTCTCTCCCCCAAGGGATTTGGCTACAGGGAGCTGTGAGATCAGTTCAGTTCAGTTCTGGGCACAACCAGAAACAGGTAGTGTCCTGTCCCAGGGGTCTTCTGCCTTTCTGTGTCCTGGTGCCACTAGGCAGGTCACTTGGAGCAGAAATTTGGTCTTACCTCTGCTCTCAGGTGTGTAGGTGATCTTAGCGACTGGCTTTTAACTCTAGGCACAGGCAGAAACTGCAAGGGTCCTGTCCCTGACTGCTCCTAGATCCCTGTGTCCAGGGGCCACAAATGGCACTAGGCAATTTCCTCTTGGGTCAGGAATGTGGGCAGAAAGTTTTGTCGATTCTGGGTTCTCAGGAGTGTCTGCACTTCTGAGGTTCCAGTCTTCCCCAGGGGATTTGGGTATAGAGATCTGTGACACGCTCAGTTCAGTTCTGGGCACAGCCAGAAAGCAGTCATTTCCTGCTGCTGACTGACTGCACCCATATTCCTGTATCCAGAGGCACTATGCAGTTTCCTCTTGGGCCTGGAGTGTGGGCAGAAGTGGGCAGAAGTTGCAGTCTGTCCTGAGGTCTCCGGATTGTCCACACTTCTGGGAGTTCAGCTCTCTCCCCCATGGGATTTGGGCACAGGGAACTGTACTCAACATGATATTTTCTAATTCCATTTGCCTAAGAATTTCATAAAGTCATTGTTTTTAATAGCTGAGTAATATTCCATTGTGCAAATGTACCACATTTTCTGTATCCATTCCTCTATTGAAGGGGAAAATTGATGGGAATTAAGTGAGGTAAAACAAAAGAACACATGGTATGCACTCATAAGTGGATATTAGCCCAAAACCTCGGAATACCCAATATACAATTCACAGACCATATGAGCCTCTCAAGAAGATACCAAATCCAGAAACTATTGTTAATGCCAAGAGGGGCTTGCTGAAAGGAGCCTGTTATAGCTGTCTCCTGAGAGACTCTCCAACACCCTGACAAATAGAGGTGGATGCTCACAGCCAACCATTGAATTGAGAATGGGGACCCTAATGGAGGTGTTAGAAAAAGGACTGAAGGAGTTGAAGGGGTTCTTGATCCCATAAGAAGAACAACAATAGCAACCAACCAGACACCCCCGAGTTCTCAGGGACTAAACCACCAACCAAAAGTGCACATAGAGAGACCCATGACTCCAGCAGCATATGCAGCAGAAGATGGCATTGTCTGGCATCAGTAGAAGGAGAGGACCAATGTATTATCTTGGTCCTGTGAAGCCTTGATTTCTGATTGCAGGGGAATGCCAAAGCAGTGAGGGTATGGGTAGGTGGGAGAAGGAGCACCATCACAGAAGCAGGGTTAATGGGATAGAGAGGTTCTGAAGGGGAATGTGGGAAAGGGGATAACATTTGAAATGTAATACATAAAATATCCAATAAAAATTCTAGCTCTACATGACTGTTATTGGATAAAGAATTACTTCCTATTGGTTTTGAGGTTTGTTCTACAAGAGGGAATTCCTCTTGTACTGTGGACATGATGTTCAAACTCTGGCTGGGAAGTCATAAATATAGTAGAAACCTATTGCTATTTTGCTAAATTGACCAGTTAAATGTTCCTCTGATAATTTTTATTTATTCCAGTAGAACAAGGTTACTCTCATTCTTCTTCATAAACACTTCTACTTCCTTTCTGAAATGACAGCAATGGCTGTTGAGGAAACCAACTTCAAACCAGATATCTATGTTAGCCTCCCCAGGCCTCAAGGGACAATAGGTGGGTGGAATAGAGCATACACTGGAGGATGAGAAGAGGAATTGTATCATTATTGCTAATTATATTTTATATGTATGTGACATGACAGCAGAAAAGGGCATTATGGCAAGATAATTCACGAGCACATTTTTTATAGAAATTTGCATATAATGTGAATGCTTATCTTGATTTCCAACTTGGCTGGACTAAAACATTACTGAGATATTAGTAAGGCACACATTTTAAAATGTCTTTATGTTGAATTCTTGGGATGATATTATTGGGAGATGGTGAATCAAAGACACATGACCTAGTTAGAGGATATGGGTAATGGTCTATTTCTTTTTGTACTGTGCTATTGGGTTAAATGCCCCTCTTGCCCCTATTTCCTGCTCCATGTCTGTTATGCTTATTTTTAACCATGGGTTGATCATCTAACCACCTGGGTTTATACCTGCTGACATAATGCCCTGCCTAATCTAAAAGACAATCATTGTAGATAAAGATCACAGACTAAAATCTATGAAGTATTTCTGGAAAATAAATCCTGAAATTGTTTCTGTTGAGTTATTATTTAAAACAACAAGAAAAATACCCAGTACTCTTTATATATTCCATTCTGTCTCCAAGATATATGTGCTATTCTAATGTATAGAAACTTAGACTATGTACTTTAAAATTTCTGAACTCATGTCACCTCTCATCATGCAGAACTCTTCAAGGAATGCTCCAATCATTGGATTATGTGTTAAAATGGTACATAAATGCACTACAAATGTATCCTTTCAGAGCCGTTAACAATTCTATAGTCAGGCAATGTAGAAGACCTTAAAGACCCTTCCCTAGCAGGTTTTTTTTAATCACAGTACCTGGCCTTCGATGTATTTCAATTAGAGAGTTTCATAATCACATTGTGATGCTGTCTGTAGCCACTGGTAGTGTCCAGGCAGATCACAAATTTAACAATCTAAAAATGTATTGTATTTATGACTATTTTTGCCAGAATGTATGTCTATACCTGTGTGTTACTGATGCCTCAGAGACAATAGGGTATTGGATCACTGGAACTGTAGCAACAGATGGTTTTAAGCCAACTTGTAGTTGCTAAGAATCAAATTCATAAGAATCAAATTCTCTAAAAGAACAGCCAGTGAATTTTGGGAGGCTGTGACTCTATGATCTTCTGGAATGACTTTCATCCCTGTTGGATGGATTTAATTAAAAATATTATCTGGAACTTGAGCATTTGGAAAACCTGCACTGACAGCAAAATCTCTAGAGTGAACACTAATTATACTTCCTTGTGTTCTAGAATGTTTATAATGTCAAACCAGTGAATTCATGTACCTAAATAATTATGTATTAATCTCTTGTTTTCTAGAACAGATTACAATCAAATGGTGCCTAAAGAGAAAGAAACAAATATTGTTTTACTGTGGTATTTCTGGCACTGCTCTGAGTTAATGGAGTGAGCATCAATGTTCATCTTAATAAACATTTTTCACAGATTTACTCACTGTCTAATAATATGAGCCACATGATGGAAAAAATTCTCACGTTCTTGATACCTTGTTACTACCACCATCATGTTTTAAAACAATAAAATTCTGCACTTATTTTCATGGTATCATGCTAGAAAAGTTAAGGAATAAGCATGATAGTCAAAGACTAATGTTGAAACCAGAATAGTATTCATTTTTCACACAGTGTTTAGGAAAGTAAAGTATCTTAGGCAATATAAAAAACTATTGATTTTATGTTTGCTATACTATACATAATAATTTATAAAAAAGATCAAGTATTGTGAAAAATAAGTATACTATTCTTGTTTCAAAATGGTCAGTAACTATTTCATTAAAGTTTAAATTATTTACAATGTTTAACTATGTCAAAATCATATAAATAAATAAAACCATCTTGACTTTTAAACAGCACATCAGATTATGTCTAAATTTAGCATTCTAGAGGAGAGTTTACAATTCGACTTAAGTTTACAAATGAAAAAAGCAAAAAAAAAGTCAGAATTTATGTGAACTACTAACAATTGAATGATTACTGTAGTAACAGAGATAAACTGATTCACATTGAGAGAAACATAGTTGTTGCTTGGTTAAATAAAAATAATTTTTGTGTGACATTTATCACGAAGTTCTGTTTGCACTGTGAGAAGAAACACTTGGAACTGTGAAGACCAGGAAAAGGACATGGGTGCATTTATGATGATAGTCCCTGAGATTTTCAGAAACCGTTCTAAACAGAAGTGTTAGATGTCAAATCTCAGTTTCATTCCTGCTGGTGTGACAAAATACCCTGACAATAAAAGCAACTTAAAGATTTTATTCTGACTCACAGTTCAAATATATAGTCCACTATGAGAGAACTGTCAGAAACTAGGAAGTAGAAACATCCAGTCTCCCTATAGCTACAACAAGAAACCAGAGAAATGATTAGAAGTTTGTGTTTAGCTGGTTTTCTCAATTTTATACAGTGGAACTTATCCAGTGAATGATCCTATCCATAGTAAAGATTTTTCTTCTAAACTATGCTTGGCTTTAAAATCTTATTCATTGTGTACCATAGAAAATAATTATCAATTTATGAATATGTGTATTATATATTTTCAAATCAGCAAGATATATGTAAGTTGTAAGTTCACATATATTAACATGTCATGAAGCAAATCAAGAGCATTTGTCACAATCCACGAACAAACATTCTAAAATGTATAGCTATGATTTATAAAATTTAATATTTAGTGGATGGACTTGAATATGTTTTGGTGAGTGCTAGTTAAGGGAAGTATTAATTATAATGATGATAAAAAAGTAGACTCTGCCCAAAGAGAGAAACAAAGAAAATATTACAAGTAAAAGAAAAGGGAAATATCAGTACAATAGATGATGAAGCACAAGCAAATTGAACATAGCCTCAGCCATATACTACCCTGATTGGATGAGAGGGCTTAGAACTCACTTTCAATGAGTAAGCCAGAGGAAGTGTCTTCTAAAAGGAAAGACCAGGTGGTGTCACCCTCTAGACAAGCCTCAATAACTCAGGAGACTTCAGTTGTGGATATTGATGGTACAGTAGTTCCTCTGTGGAGCTGAGCTCGGGGAACTTATGCAAGTTGGAGAAACTCGGTTTGAACCACTGTAGCTTCCAAAAGAAGATGGGGGAAACTAGGTTAGGAGGAATAGAGGGCTGCACATTGGTGAGCTAATAGTTGGAGTTGATGGGGGAATGGCTTTGAGTGTGAAGACTGGCAGCTGAGAATAGTTTCATCATCTAGGAATTGAAATACCCTAGAATGTGTATACTCTGTTTCTTTGATGACTAGTTTTAAGTCAACTTGACATAAGGTAAACTCATGAGAGAGTATGGAACCTCAATTAAGAAAATGCCTCCGGAAGATTGGGTTACAGGCAATCCTCTAGGCATTTCTTAATTGGTGATTGATGGAGGTCCCTGCCAATATGGGTGGGACAATTCCTGGTCTGGTGTTCCAAGGTTTTGTAAGAAAGATGGCCAAAGGGAAGAGAGAGGCAAAGATTAAAACAGAGACTGAAGGAACATCCATTCAGAGCCTGCCCCACATGTGGCCCATACATATACAGCCACCCAATTAGACAAGATGGATGAAGCAAAGAAGTGCAGACCGACAGGAGCCGGATGTAGATCGCTCCTGAGAGACACAGCCAGAATACAGCAAATACAGAATCGAATGCCAGCAGCAAACCACTGAACTGAGAATAGGACCCCCGTTGAAGGAATCAGAGAAAGAACTGGAAGAGCTTGAAGGGCTGAGACCCCATATGTACAACAATGCCAAGCAACCAGAGCTTCCAGGGACTAAGCCACTACCTAAAGACTATACATGGACTGACCCTGGACTCTGACCTCATAGGTAGCAATGAATATCCTAGTAAGAGCACCAGTGGAAGGGGAAGCCCTGGGTCCTGCTAAGACGGAACCCCCAGGGAACGGGACTGTGGGGGGGGGGGGGGCAAGGGGGGGGGGGGGGGGGAGGGGAACACCCATAAGGAAGGGGGGGGGGGGGGGGGGATGGAGGGGGGGGGGAGGGTTGTTTGCCCGGAAACCGGGAAAGGGAATAACACTCGAAATGTATATAAGAAATACTCAAGTTAATTAAAAAAAAAAAAGAAAGAAAGAAAGAAAGATGGCCAAGCAGGTCATGGAGATGGTGTCAGTAAGCACCATCCCTCCATGGTCTCTGAGTTTCTTTCCTCCAGGTTCCTGCAATGTTTGAGTATGATTTTCTTTAATGATGAACAGTGATATCAAAGTTTAAACTTAATAAGTCTCTTTCTGCACAGCTTTGGTCATGGTGTTTCATTACAATGATAGTAACCCTTAATTAAGACCATGCCAAAGGCCAGGAAGAGACTCAAATTGTGAGTCTATTTAATATCTCTTTCTGATATGGAGCAAAGGATCTCTGAGTATCCAGAGGTGCACATAATTGCAACCCTTTAGCATGGTGATTAACACACATGAAGCCTTGGAAATATAAAGGTAAGTCATCTTCCTATATGACTCTAAGGCCTGAGATTGCTAAACATACATACATATCTCAAGAAAGTCATCCATGGGGCACAAACTTGGGGAGTCTTGGAAAGGTGAGAAAATGTTGCCTAGTCAATCAAAAAGAATTGTTACTAAAAACTGTCCCTTATATGAAAAGAAGATATTTGCAACTGTGCAGAGATGCCTAATTAACATAAGGCTGCTGTCCAGAATAGACTCAGCAATAGCATAAATAAGAAGACTACAGTTTCCACTGACCCCTAGGCTCTCCATGAATATCACTAGTAGTCTCTAATAACAAGAACTCATAATGAGGCTGGACCTAAAATATTTTTCATTTTCTTGTGATTCCTTCCCCTCCCCACACATTAAATATGGATTTTACTGTACTGTATTTTGTTTTATTTTTTATTCCTTAATGAAACTTAGACTGTTCTCGTACAATATAATACAATTTTTCTTCTCTCTACTCTCAGTTCCTGCACACTTCCTCTAACATCTGGATCTTTCATTAGAAAAGAAGAGGCTTTTAGGAGATAATTACAAAACATAAAATATAAGATAGATAAAAATCGATCATATTGGAGTTGGAAAAACAAACCAACAGAATAAAAATTCCACAAGAGAAGGAACCAGAATCAGAGACCCATTGTTCCATTCACTTAAGAGTCCCATAAAAGTACTGAACTGAACTCTATAGTATATATTCAGAGGAGCTGATGCAGACCCCTGTAGGCATGGTGATGGCTGCATCAGTTTACATGAGCTTTGCTTAGTTACTTTAAACGGCCTTACTCTCCTGGTGTCGTGTTCCCTCTGTCTCCTCACTTGTTCTGCCTCTGCTTCTGCAAGGTTACAGGAGTTCTTAGGTGGGGGGAATACAGTGGAGACATCTCTGTTAGAGCTGTGTGTTTGAAAGTATCTTTATAAGTGTAATGTGTGGTTGTGTGTCTCTGTGTTTGTTCCCATCTGGTGCAGGAAGAACTTTCTCTGCTGAGAGCTGCATAAGGCACTAATATGAGTATGGGAGAATATAATCAAGAGTCATTTCATTGTTGCCTTTGTTTGTTTCTTATTTCTTCCTTCCTCCTTTTCTTTCTTTCTTCTTTTTCTTCCAGGCCAGTATTATCATGTCTTAATCTAGGTCTCTGGGCTATCTAGACTCAGGTTCTTTATCACACAAGCAGTATCAGGTATGAGTTCCATCTCATGGAGTGTGCCATAGGTCAAACCAGACTTTGGTTGGTTACTCTCACAAGTTTTGTGCCACCATTGCCCTAGCATATTTTAAAGTCAGGACATATTGAAAAGCAAAGGTTTTGTCATCAGGTTCATATTTCTGTTTCTCTGTTGGTAGCCTGAAGAGTACCTTTTCATGTCAAACACAGGGAGGAGGGTTCCATGTGTACACAGTTTAAACTCTTCATGTTCCATGAGTTGTGTGGATGCTGTTCTGAACAATGGGACAGTGCTGACAATTTGTAAGGAGCAATTGATTGACTTGACAACAGCCTGGGCTGTTTGTGTATTTCCATGAGACACTGGCCAACAACTCAATTGGATGAGACACAATCATTTCTTGATGAGAGATGGCAAGTTGGGGTTCTCTCTCCCTTATTACTTGCAGACTTTATTAGGATCACCTTCATATATATAGAAAAGTTCCACTGCACTAGGTTTCTATCCCATCCCTCAAATGCCCTCCAATTCTATCTATCCTTCCCCTCATCTCTCCCCTTAATTTCATCTACCATCTGCCTTCTATCTGATCCTCTCATTTTAATCACCCATACTTACCCATACCCCCAGTCCTGTTTTTTGTCCACACATAAAAACTATTCTATTTCCCCATCCCATGGAGATCCATATATCCCTCCAATTCCTTACTCTATGCCTAACCTCTCCGGGTCTACGGATTGTAGCTTGGTTATCATTTGTATGATGGTAAACATACAGATATAAGTTACTATATATCATATTTCTCTTTCTAGATCATGGTTACTTCAAGATGATATTCCATCCATTTTCCTGTAAATTTCATGATTTTTTTACCTGCTGAATAATACTCCATCGTGTAAATGAACCACATTTCTGTTATTCGTCCTTTATTTGATGCAAATCTAAGTTGATTTCAATTTCTGGCTTTAATAAATAGAGCAGCAATGAGCATGTTTGAGGAAGTATTGCTGTAGTATGATAAACTGTTCTGGTATATGCCCAAGAGTAGTATAACTATCTTTTTGAAATATTTTTATTGAATATTTCTTTACATTTCAAATATCATCCCCATTCCCAGTTTCCCCTCCAGAGATCCCCTATCCCATCCCCTACTCCTCCCTCTATGAGGGTGTTCCCCCACCTACCTACCCACTCCCCCCTCCATCTCCCCACCCTGGCATTCCCTTACACAAGAACATCGAGTTTCCCCAGGACCAAGGGCCTCTAACTATATCTTAAGATAGATTAATTTTCATCTTTTTTAGGAATCATCATACTTATTTCCACTGTGGCTGTACAAGTTTGTACTCCAGTCAGCAATAAATGAATGTTCCCTTTGTTCTATATCCATGCTATAATGAGTTGTCACTTGTGTTATTGATCTTGGCCAGAGAGGCATAAGATGTAATCTCAAAGATTTGTATTTCCCTGATGACTAAGGATGTTGAACATTTCTTAAAGTATTTCTCAACCATTTGAGTTTCCTGTATTGAAAATTCTCCGTTTAGGTCTGTACCCTTATTTCAATTGGTTAGTTATTTTATTTCAAGTTTCTTGATTTCTTTATATATTTTGTATGCTGTTCCTCTACTGGATGTGGAGTTTTTATAAATCTTTCCCGAATGTAGGCTGTGATTTTGTCAGAAAGATAGTTTCTTTGCCTGAAAATTATTTTCAGTTTTCTGACATCCCATTCATTACTTGTTGATCATAGTCCCTGCATTGTCTTCTGCTCAAAAGGATATTTCTTATGGCAATGATTACAAGGTTATTTCCAACTTTCTCTTCTATCAGGTTCAGTGTAACCTGGTTTTATTTTGAGCTTTTTGAGCCATTTGGAGTTGACTTTTGTGCAAGGTGATAGGTATAGATTTATTTGCATTCTTCTCCATGTAGACATCCAGTTTGACAAGCACCATTTATCTTTTGAAAATGCTGTCTTCCTTCTAGTTTGTATTTCTAACTTCTTTATCAAAAATCAGGTGTCTATAAGTGTATAGTATTATTTCTGAGTTTTTGGTTTGATTCCACTGATCAACATGTTTGCTTTGATGCCCAATGCCCATGTCATGTTCTTTTCATTACTATAACTATGCAGTATATCATAAGATCAGAGGTGTTTAAGGATCATTTAGGACTCTCTCTCTCTCTCTTTCTCTCTCTCTCTCTCTCTCTCTCTGTGTGTGTGTGTGTGTGTCTGTGTGTGTGTGTCTGTGTGTCTGTGTGTGCATTTCTGTGTGTTTATGATTTTGAGAATTATCCTTTTAAGATCTATGGAGAACTGTGCTGGAATTTTGATGTGGATTACAATGAGTCTGGAGGATGCTTTGGTATGGCAGCTAATATCATGTTAATCCTACGGAGCCATAAGCATGGAAAAACTTTCTATTTTCCTAGGTTTTCAATTTTTCTGCAAAGACTTGAAGTTTTTATCATATAAACCTTTCACTTGCTCAGTTAGAGTTTAAATATTTGGAAGAATTTATTCGTTATTAATCCTTCATACATTCTCTAATTTCCCATATTGTTTTTTCATTTGATGTCATTGTTTTCTTATATTTTAACCCACTTTATTACAGTTATCTAATAATGGTTTTAAACAATAAGAGTTTGTTTTTATATAATTATTCCTTCTTAAAATTTTTGAAAGATCTTAGGGTTTTACTGTGAACAGACACCATGACCAAGACAACTCTTGTAAGAACAATTATTTGGGGCTGCTTACAGGTTCAGAGGTTGAGTCCATTAACATCAAGGCAGGAACATGACAGCATTCGGGCAGGCATGGTGCAGGAGGAGCTCAGAGTTCTATCTCTTCATCTGAAGGCTACTAGCAGAATACTGACTTTCAGGTAGCTAGGACCAGGGTATTAACCACACCCACAGTAACACACCTATTCCAACAAGGCTGCACCTCCTAATAGTGTCCTCCCTGTGTCAAACATATACAACCACAGTTGCCTCCATCACATTGTTCTCCACTACTGTTTTTCTTTCATTTTAACCTAGTTAATTTTCCTTCTCTTTTGTAGCTATCTTCTTGCCTACTTCCTTTGTGTTATTCATTTACTATGCCTATTGTTACATTAAATTATTTTGTTCTTCATAGTAAAGTCTATAGCAATTTTGACATTTTAATTTTTACACTCTCTTAAGTATTAGTATAAATTTGTTTCTTGTATGCTCTGATGGTTTTGCTTCTTATATTATTATTTTTTTTAATTTATTTTTTTATTTTTACTTTCAAGATGTTTTCCCCTCCAGGTGACCACCATACTCTTCTACATCCCATACCTCCTCTCTGTACTCCCTGTCTCCACTAGAATGTCCCCAGCCCACCCACCTTACCCAATTTCTAAACACCCTGGAGCCTCCAGTCTCTTGAGGGTTTGATGCATCTTCTCTGACTGAACCCAGGCCTGGCAGTCCTCTGTTGTATATGTGTTAGAGGCCTCATATCAGCTGGTGTATGCCACCTGGTTGGTAATTCAGTGTATGAGAGATCTCAGGAGTCCAAGTTAATTGAGACTGCAGGTCCTCTTACAGGGTAGCCACCCTCCTCAGCTTCCTCCAGCTTTTCCCTAATTTAACCACAGGGGTCAGCAGCTTCTGTTGATTGGTTGGGTGCACATATATGCATCTGACTCTTTCAGCAGCTTGTTGAGTCAGAGGGCAGTCATGATAGGTCCCTTTTTGTGAGCAACCCATAGCATCAGTAATGATTATCCTTGTCTCCCCCCTCCCTTAACTTGGATCCCACTTTGGGCCTGTCCCTATACCTTCTTTTCCTCAGGTTTTTCCCCATTTTCATACCTGCAGTTCTCTCAGACAAGGACAATTATGAGTCAAAGTTTTGTCTGTGGGATAACAACCCCATTCCTCTCTTGATGCCCTGTCTTTCTGCTGAAGGTGGGCTCTACAAGTTCCATCTCTCCACTGCTGGGCAATTCATCTAGGGCCCACCCCTTTGAGACCTGAAGATCTCTCACCTCCCAGGTCTCTGGTGCATTCTGGACGGTCCTCCCACCCTCCTTCTTCCTGAGGTCATCTGTTTCCATTTTTCTACTGGCCCTCACCCAAGACCAGATCAAGACCAGATCAAGTTCTCCTCTCCTCTTTTCCCCTCTCCCTCCCTAGTCCCTCTTCCCTTGTGGTTGCTTTCTTCTCTCTCCCAAGTGGAACTGAGGTGTCCTCACTTGGGCCCATCAGCTTGCTATCTTTTTGAGTTCTGTGTATTTTGGGTATTTTATATTCTTTCATTTTTTACTAAAATCCATATATTAGTGAGTACATACTGTGCATATCCTTTTGAGCCTACGGTAGCTTGGTCAGGATGATATTTTCTAGTTCCATCCATTTGTCTGAAAACTCAGGATGTTCTTGTTCTTAATAGCTGAATATTATTCCATTGTGTAAATGAACCACATTTTCTGTATCTGTTTCTCTGTTGTGGGACAGAGAGAAGTGGAAATGTAATAATTTTATTTTAATTTTAAAAATATAAACTAATCTTTGATTCTAACTTTTCTTTCAATTAAAATGGCTATTGCCATGAAATAAACGAGAAAAAATATGTATAGATTGTAGATGAGAAGAAAGAATTCCACTGCTGGTGGAGTGTGAACAAGTGCATAGTCTAGATTTATATGGAGACCTCTCAAATATTACTTCTGGGCATATACTTTGGGGGCTTTACATCTTTATAGAAATTTAGGTGTACTTCTCTGTTTACAATTGCTGTTTTAACCACAGAAATTAAATGGAATTGTCATAGATGCTCATTAACAAGCAAATGGATTGTGAAAATGAGCTAGTTAATAAAAATGAGATTTTATCCAAGCATAAAGAAATACGATATGGGGGTTGGGGATTTAGCTCAGTGGTAGAGCGCTTGCCTAGGAAGCGCAAGGCCCTGGGTTCGGTCCCCAGCTCCGGAAAAAAAACAAAACAAAACAAAAAAGCAAAAACAAACAAACAAAAAAAGAAATACGATAATTTCAGGGAAAAAAACTGGCTGGAATTGGAATTCTTATTAAGGTAACACAGCCTCAAAAAGAGAAATGTCATATAACCTTTCATTTATGGAAACTAGCGTCTATTAAATACATCTGGATGGAGGTATATATGTGTTGAGATCAGGAATGTAGAAAGGCAGTCATGTTACAATAAAAAAAAATAGCTTTAAGGTAACAAGTGGGAAGAAGGTAGAACAAAGCCAATGGTGAATATATGAACTGCGAGGGTAAAGGGGAACAACATGGAAATAAGACAGAGAAATAAGGGCAGAACAGAATAAGTTAATGAAAATCAAATAAACAAAAGATCATAATGAAACATTACTTGTTTTAAAAAGATTTATTAGATTGACTTACATGATTGGGTTGAATATTCTAACAATGGCTGTTGTCACATTGGAGAGAACTGGGTAATGCTCAAACTACAAGCCTGGACGTGCCCACAAGCCCTAGCAGTGCCCACATGGTGCTGAAGACCTCAAGGATGGGTGCAGAGCTGTCAGTCTTCGGTATACAGTGGAACCAGAAATGTGTGATGTCTGTGAAGCATGGCAACCTTAGCAGTAGTAGCGACAAGGCTATGTGCTCCCACCAACAAGAAGTGATGGTGGCCCTGAAAAACAAAGCCGCCTTTCCCCCACATTTTATTATTTATGGGACCCCAAAACAGTATAGATTATTGTAATTGCTCATGTTTATCCACAAGAGCTAGATGTTAAGACCTAACTGGTGAAGACAACACAAACTTTCAATACGGAACACAGAAATCAAGCGGGAACTAAGATGAAAGGTTCCTCCCTGTGGCCCTGGTACTCATATCATTAGAAGGTGCTGTAAAAGCTCTTAGGATATAAACTCGCCCTAGTGTTCTTGCCCTAATGAAACCCTTGTGCTACAATTTTCACATGCCAGCCACGTACCCATTTGCACAATAAATAAGAGCATGGTTACTATGTAGCTAAACCATCCACTTGGTTGGATCTGAGGCCTTCTCCATCATAAGTCTGGTACTGTCAACCTGTTCAGAACCCTATAGCTGGGAAGGTCACAGACCCTAGTGAAAAATGTACTATCATGCTTTGTTATGTGTAGCCACACTGACTATTAAACATTCATTCATGTACTCATAGAACAGTGATATCTTCTCCCTGGATCAGAGATGCTTTTTTTTTCAGGGAACAGTAGTTGATGTAAAGACTTGAAACTGACCAAAGGACATATAGGGTTGCATATTCAACCCTAAACACACACACACACACACACACACACACACACACACACACACACACACGCACACACACACACTCTACCTCTTATGGCCCAGGGAACATGAAATGCAATGAACAGAGATCACAGATGTATCTCTTCATATAGTACAGGTTCCTTCAAGTAAAAAGTCAGAAGTGGTACAATCAAGTTATATGATATTTTCCTTCTTGATAAAATTCACACTGGTTTTCAAAATGTCTATATCAGTTTTCAATGTCTCCTACAGTGACTCTAAAACAGGAAATGTAATTTAGAATTAACTTCCATTAAATAATCCTTGTGACACAATACCCAGTGGATACACATAAATTTCTTACATGGTCTTACTGCTGATCTGATCTTCTGAACGATTCCAGAGCCAATTTGCTGAAATCATCTGGGGTAATTTGTGGTGTCACCTACAACTCCAGCATTCTGTAGGCAGACGCTGAGGATTGACAAAAGTTAGAGACCAGCCTGCTCCGTGTAATGAGACTTGGGTTAGCCTGAACTTCAAATAAAGACCTTGTCTCGAAGAACAAAACAACGCAGATGCAGCATCTCTCTCTGAAGCTCTTTAGATTGTTCCGCTTAGCCCATTTTATTTTCACTGCAGCCTCTCTTGAGAGGGTTTGAGTGCTGCTATCTTTTAAAAGCACAAGATATATTGAAGGAAAGCAATTCTAAAAGCCATCTATCCTGTGTAAGTTATTTGCCTAGGAAAGGCACGAGTATAAAAGCCTTTGTCAGCCTTATAGGTTTTATTTCTCTTAGTTCACAACATAAACATAGCTGTAAGAAAGTCGAGTGAGTTGGCTAAAAGGGTGATTTTCAGTCTTTCCATTCATTTTTGAGACTAAGCGTGCCCTAGATTTGTACAGCTCTTTGAAACTTCTACAATGTCCTCTGGAAATTTTGAGCTGCATAATCTTTCTCCCAAAGTCTTCCGACGTGATTCCAACACTGATTTTACTTTAACCAGTCTGACTGAGCTCTCGGGCGAGTCCAGTCAGTGGGAGCTCCGACGCTCTGCTTTTGACGCCACAGGTAAGTCAAACTTTAGACTGATGTGTTTGACAGGTTAAGTTATTCCTGTGCATGCTTAATAGAAAATATATAATAGACAACTGTTGCTGTCATCTACCTTGCAGTCATGCAACTAATGTCAATATATTTTGTTCTATTTCTTTTTCGCTGCAAAACATAAAAGCAGATTTTGAAAAGGACAGGAAAAGATGTGTATGGAGACCTGCTTAAGACTGAAGTGTCAAAAAATTAGTATATTTAGAAAAAATTAAACAGGGTATAATCTTTGCTCTCTGGATACCCTGGCCTATGAATACTTAATTTTCTATTATTGGTAGAATCAGGGATTTATACTTAAGCTGAAGACAGTAAGAAACAGCATCTTTTATACAACACTTCAACGCTTGAGTCAGTTCACATTTACATAAAGAATGTAGTTTATATTCTCTTTAAGAAGAGGTGGCTATTCCTGTAGGCTATGATTTGTCATAGCCTGATAAATAGGATAAGTGCATTGAGGTTGACAGGTACCAGAATGGAAAATACACCAAGGACATGTGGGACTTGATTACACAGAACCTCTCAGGATTTTTTTTTAACTTGGTCCATTATTTTGAGGGAATTTTGCTCTTACAGTCTGCACTCAACAACACTTCTAAATGTTTGAGGCTATAATAAAATTGCATCATTATCTATTCCTTTGATCCTTTCCAAACCTTCTCATAGGCCCTCTCCACTCTCCTTCAATTCATGGCCTCTTTTTTCACTGTTATTGCATCTTGATGGCCTAATTCCAAACAGGATGCCCTGAAAATTGTGTGTGTGTGTGTGTGTGTGTGTGTGTGTGTGTGCGTGTGTATGTATAAAACATATAACAAAGCAGCTCATATTGAGGAATATGTACAAATATATGTATATAAGTATACATATATGCCTGATCTTTCAAAAATTTTTAAACATAATGAGTTTTGAGGTATCAAGGGGTCAATTGTCCTTTGTAGGTGGTTTTATGTAATAGGTGAATTCAATTTAGGTGTTGTAAATTAAAATTACATTATGATTTGCTTTCTTCTTGCAAGAGGGTGCTAATCCAGATCATAAGGAGAATTATCAGAGATATCATTGTCATTATACATTGATCTTTACTCATTGTGAATTATTTTGAGAGATTGAACTTTCAGTTTCATGACCAGAAAATTGTGCTGAGAACTTTTACTGAATGTCTTCATTGCAGATTTATTGGCAAATGTTCTGTAAACAATAAGCATTGATATTGGAAGACTTGTTTTAGAATACATAGAGTCCTGAAGCAAGGAAATAAGACATCCTTGGAAGGATTCTTCTGACTGTAAGAAAAGATATCTATAGGCTGCTCCACCTTCCTTAAACTGCAGGGCTCGTTGAATAATAATCCAACCTTACAAATATAAGCAAAAACAAATTCTTTGTACATCTTCAAAGTCTCATAAAAGTTTATCAACAGTGTGCTTGAAAGTTTAACAACAGTCATAATAATCTTTGTTTCACTGTGTTTTTTGTCGCTGTTGTTGGGGGAGGGTATATGACCGTTGGTCAGAAGTAGAAGTAAGTCTTCCCTCAGACTCAGTCATTGTCTCTATGTAGCTGACTTTCACCTCCTTTCCTTGGGTGTAATCTCATTCCCAGAGCTGTACACTATAAAGACCCTGGAAGACATTTTTGTCCCATTATTTTGACAGTTGCTCAAGTCAATGCCTCTCAGCTGACTTCACTAAAACTCACACTATATTCTTTATTATATGTCCTTCCTTTATGTCACTCACCCAATTAGTTGGAATCCTTAGCACTTATTTAATAAAAATATGTACATACATGCAAGTGATATTACACAGACTGAAAAGGCTGTATTTGTTAATTTTAGGAATATATATATATTTATGTACATATAGAAATATGTGTGCATATATAACAATTTTCTAAAAAGGCCATAAAATTGAAAGGGAAAAAGGTAATGGTAATGTATATGTGAGAGTTTGGAGGGAGGAAAGAAAAGGGACAATGATAAAATTTAATTTAATCTTAAAAGTCTTAGTAATAAAAGAATATTTTGCTACATTAACTAATTGTGTGAGAATGTTAATTGTCTACTCCTCTGAACAAAATTATCTATGCAATACTCTAGTTGTCCTCACTTCTCTAGGAGTCCCTTGACAATCTTCCTGCCTATTGATAGTCTCAAACATCTGGGTATGACACGGATCCATCTCACCTTTTGTCATTTCAATAGCCCTAATTTGATTAACTAGTTTCTGCCCTATTATACAAAGTGCTTATGATTCTTCACATATTTACTTTTCAATTCCTGTGTAGAGTACACACATTATATAACATGAATAAATTGCTTTCTTAAGTTGCTGCCCATATTATTCTAAGATAATTCCTAGTAGTCCTGCAATTGCCTGCATTTATTAAAACACTACTGTGATCAATGCTATCTTTCCAAATGCATATGGTTACCTCACTGTGTAAAAGGTCCTTCTCTGTTGCTAATAATCTACAGAGACTGTTCTTATGAAGGTCTTCACATTCCATCACTTTCTAGAGCTCCATATACCCATTACTTCTTGTCTAATAGCTGGTATTTCTTGAGACTAAGTGCTTTTTTACAAATGTCTGTAGTTTGTCTATCATATACATGCAATAAAAATTAATAATGCATCATTTTATATCTTAATTTTATGCCTTAGTAAATATTATTTAAATTAAGTTCAGCATATATATGTATATATTTTAATTTAGAAAATATTATCTGCCAAACATCATACAAAATGCTACCTGAAAATAACATTGTTCTAAACAACATTGATATGAAATTTGTCTTTTATTTGAAACTTCTGTGGAGTGTTGAACACATCATAATGGATTCTGTACACTATTTCCTTTGCATTATTTCCAACTTTTAGTCATTTATTCAAATGTAATTATTGCTGGTTATTAGTTATTGGCAATGAGAATAAAATGAACACAAGGGAAGAGCTGTGTCCTTTTAACCCTGACACTCTTCTTTTTTTCCATCTTTATTAACTTGAGTATTTCTTATTTATATTTCAATTGTTATTCCCCTACCCGGTTTCCGGGCCAACAACCCCCTAACCCCTCCCCCTCTCCTGACATTCTTATAATGATGACATAAAATATCAGGGGTCATAAAAGGTTGAGCTGATATGTTTCAAAACAATCTCATTGTCAGACAAGAAAAATAGTCACAGCCTTCATTAATATAATCACATATTTAGCATATACATCTAAAATTTTAAAAAATCTTACAAAATATTTGTGAGGTAATGATCATTTATTTTTAAACTCCTTTTAATTTATAAATATACAACATCCACAGAAGATGAATAGAAACACTCCATTATCTTTATTGTTCATGCTTGGCATTTGATGGACAGTGAGAGGAAGGTGAATACCTTGCAATCTGTTTTCACAAGAAAATATACTCGCCTTTTCCTCCCAACACTACTTTGCAATTAACTTTAAAAGACAGCAGCCAATAAAATGTTTTTTGTATAACAGCAATGTGTTTGATCTGCAAATATAATGATAATACAAATATCCTCTCAGGATTTTGAAAGATTCTTGATATGATTTTTAAGGCTACAGGCTGTTCATTATCATGACATTCTGTTTTAATGAAAGTCACATATGTGAATTAAAATGAAATGATACCTTAAATTTAAACTATAATGTAGAACTAGAATATAAATTGTTTGGGATATATATATATATATATATATATATATATATATATATATATATTAAATCCTCCAATGAAGAGTTTATTCCTATGCAGGACCAATAAATATTATTTCCATACTAGAAGAGTATAAAATTAATTTTGTAAAAACTCAGAAGTAGCAAAGTCTTCTATATACTTTTCAAAGTCACACTATCTACTATAGAGCTTGATTCTTTTATATGTTCTACTAGTCTCGTCTTGATAAGAAGATTAAGCAATTATTTCTAGAGGAATGAGTCATTTTTCTTTGTAGACAGAAGAACATATATTTGACATATGTGCAGCCAATTCTAATGGCCTATATAAACAATGAAAATAATCAAATTCACATAAATAAAAACATTAGTTATCTCCCATAAATGAATAATCATTAATATTTTACATTAATGTATTATGCATCTGTCATTCATATTTTTTTCTTGAAGATATTGATGTCAATGAGCTCTATGGTTTTTCAATTGTTGGCTGAAATAGAAACATAAAAATCTCAGTCTTCAGATTAGACCTGTATGAACAGAAATGAGAATACTTTAAAGGAACATCCTTTTTCCTTTTCTTCAATGCTAACTTTATAGTACTTACACTGACCTAGTGCTTTGAATTTAAAACTTTCCTGGATCCTTGATGCTTCAGAATAGTAGACTTCTGAGACCTTGTCCTATACTTTATTATTATCATTATCATCATCATCATCATCATCATTATTATTATTTTTATTAATTGCTATTAGTCTAGTCTGCCATTACTTTCCTTTACAATATATCTATCACACTTATGGAATGACACACAAAGAACAAATTATATAACTACAAAATATGTGTATACATATTATATTGAGACAACCCGATGATAACAGATATCAAGTTAAATAACTGAGTTGATATTTAGAAACAGTATATGTCACACATATAGATATTCATATAAATGGTTCATAGTAGGAATAATAAGTTTCAGGTGGATTTCAAGGAATTAAAAATGATTTAGTCTTTCAATTACATTTTGCCTTCTGAAAGAAATGTGCTCCAGGGCTAGTAATTTAATAGGCAGTGTGAAAAAGCAACATTTTAACCAGGGTGTGCTCCATATACATAATATAGCTGGTATATTCTTTTTATTTTCTTTTTTAGTTTATTATTTTACACTTCAGATTTTATTCCCCTTACGGGTCTTCCATCCGACTGTTCCACATACCATACATCCTCCCTACCCCTCCAGTCTTCACAAAGATGTCCGCACCCCATCCACCCCACCAGACCTCTAAACTCCCTGGTGCCTCGAGTCTTTAGAAGTTAGGTGCATCTTCTCTGACTGAACCCAGACCCAAGAGTCCTCTGCTGTATATGGGTTGGCGGCCTCATCTCAGCTGGTGTATGCTGCCTGATTAGTGATCCAGTGTCTGAGAGAGCTCAGGGGTCCAGGTAAAGTTGAGACTGCTGGTCCTCCTACAGGGTTGCCCTCCTCCTTAGCTTCTTCCAACATTTTCTTAATTCGACTACAGCTTCTGTTCACTGATTGGGTACAAATATCTTCAAATAACTTATTCAGCTGCTTGTTTGGTATTTCAAAGGGCAGTCATAATAGGTCCCTTTTTATGAGCTCTCCATGGTCTTCTAAATAATGTCAGGTCTCGGGACCACCCCTTGACCTTGATCCCACTTTGGGCCTGTCACTGAACCCTCTTTTCCATAGGCTTTTCTCCATTTTCATCCCTGCAGTTCTTTCAGACAGGAACAATTACGGGCCAGAGTTTTGACTATTTTAGCCATTATGATTGATGTAAAGTGGACTCTCAGGGTCGTTTTGATTTGCACTTCTCTGATAGGTATATGCCTTACAACAATTGCATTCTTAATAGTTTTTGAAAGGGAAGACCATAGGGATTCAAGCTCATTCTCTCATTTCTTTAAGGATAGTGAGGGAGAATCACGGAAAATTGAGGTCATCCTGAACTACTTAGTAGAATCTTGTTTCACAATGGATTTTATGGATTTTAATGTCATGCATATTATACCCTATCCCTATAGTTTTTTAGCAGATTCAAGTATATCTAAAATAGAAATCATTAAGGATCATAGAATATGTTAATTTCATAACTTAAACTAGAAATTCCATGTATTTACAATAGCAGAACCTTTGCACATAGGCGATTTTCCAAAATTACCAAGAAGGACTTCTGTTATGTGACTTACAAATCCATTTTGTGCCTTTGCTTAGGGATTTTAAAAACAAGTCAGAAGTTTTCTGCTGTTACCCAAGGATGGCCATTTCATTAGTCAAGGCTATGACCTTCCAGCTTAGTGATTTTCCTTATCTACACAGCGTCTAGATTAAATTGATCTCAACAGTCACCTAAATATGTATAGAAGCTTTACCTTCATAATACTGATGCATAACACTAATTAAAATTAAAAATAAAGATGTGTGTCAATAAAGACCTTTGTTTACCATATGAAAATAAAATGTATAAGGAATTCTTAAAGCTTTTTACACATAATTTTTTGTGAATCCTAATACTCTTCCTCTGCACTACTTCAAGCACCAGCTACCCCATTAATAATTTGTATAGCACTGTGGTGACAGTGAAAAGACTAAAGACAAAGATGATCCTTTATAACTGCTTAGCCACATAATTGACATTCTAATCTAATTTCTCCTCGTAACACTATGAAGTGTACATATTAAATGTTGCTGTAACCAACTACTGGATTTCAATGTAGATTTTGTTAATTTGCTCATTGTCATATGTAGCTTAGATTTCATAAAGTGTCCCTTGCAGTAACTAATTCTAGTTTAAATATATAGAGAGAACAACACTAAGGGCATTTTTCCTTAATATCAAATACATACTATTTTTCCTATATCAATTGTTCAAATCTCCTAGACCAATTGGGTAAGGTAGAATTTAATTTTACTATAAAACTAACTACCTAGAATTAGTGTGAAACTTCATATTTGAAATTTTGTTTCCCCAAGACTTCTTCCATTTCAGGAGAAAAATACTGAATCCTCAAATTACTTACAATTTTATCTACATTGGTACAAAGTGGGAGTTCTATTTCTCTTCCCAAATTTCAATATGTTCTTGAAGAAGTCAAATAATTTGTTAAAGATCCGTTTATTATAATTTATTATTGAAAATAAGAATGGACACACTATAGTTTGAGATGTTGAAAGACCTATGTCATGATTCTTAGTCTTCATGGAGTTAAAATGTTACCCTGACCTAGCATTTGAATAAATTTTCTCACTAAGAAGTTCCTGCTTTTCTGGATATTTTACTGTACATATATTGCTTTCACACAACTTCATCTCCCGCTCTCTCCATAGTTGCTGAAAGTTTGCAATCTTTGCTGCCTTAGGTTCTGGAAAGCAGTCTCTATATTGAAGCTGTCTAGGGACATAATGAGAGCTCTTGAGAGCAGCATGCTTGTCCTCAGGAAAACACTGACCAGTTACATGTGAGAAACCTGGAAGAAGGTCTAAATATAACTCTTTGATTGTATCAAAGCTTTTAAGAATATGCAAAAATTCTGGGGCCGGACACTTCCGGTGTTTGGCCAGAGTCCCGGACCAGCGGAGGATCCCTGCCTTCAGCAGCTCTCTGCTCCCAGGCCCCCCGGAGGGGAGTTCTGGCCCCCTGGTCGGGCGGGCACTCCTGAGGCAGCAGAGCGGAGGAGACCACCAACGCTGCCCACCCCTGCCCACATCCCTAGCCCAGGAGGAAACTGTATGCGGCCGCTGGGTACCCGTAGATGTTGGTCCAGGAGAAGACGGCATACGAGGTATGGGCGTGACTGGCGGTAGGGCGTGTGCGCATCAGCACTTCTCTGCACCCAAATCCCGTGGGAGGGAGAGCTAAACCTTCAGAGAGGCGGACACGCCTGGGAAACCAGAAGAGACTGCACGCTGCACACAGTACTGACCCCAGAGGAAAACAAAAGCTATCTGGAACCCTGGTGCACGGAACCTCCCGGAAGGGGCGGCGCACATCTTCCTGGCTGCTGAGGCCGTGGAGAGCTCATAGGCAACACCCCGCGAGCAAACCTGAGCCTGGGGACCACAGGTAAGACAAACTTTTCTGCTACAAACGACTTGCCTGGTGAACTCAAGACACAGGCTCACAGGAACAGCTGAAGACCTGTAGAGAAGAAAAACTACACGCCCGAAAGCAGAACACTCTGTCCCCATAACTGGCTGAAAGAAAACAGGAAAACAGGTCTACAGCACTCCTGAAACACAGGCTTATAAGACAGTCTAGCCACTGTCAGAAATAGCAGAACAAAGTAACACTAGAGATAATCTGATGGCGAGAGGCAAGCGCAGGAACCCAAGCAACAGAAACCAAGACTACATGGCATCATCGGAGCCCAATTCTCCCACCAAAGCAAACACGGAATATCCAAACACACCAGAAAAGCAAGATCTAGTTTCAAAATCATATTTGATCATGATGTTGGAGGACTTCAAGAAAGACATGAAGAACTCCCTTAGAGAAACACAGGAGAAACACAGGAAAACATAAATAAACAAGTAGAAGCCCATAGAGAGGAGTCACAAAAATCCTAAAAAAATTCCAGGAAAACATAAATAAACAAGTAGAAGCCCATAGAGAGGTCACAAAATCCCTGAAAGAATTCCAGGAAAACACAATCAAACAGTTGAAGGAATTAAAAATGGAAATAGAAGCAATCAAGAAAGAACACATGGAAACAACCCTGGATATAGAAAACCAAAAGAAGAGACAAGGAGCTGTAGATACAAGCTTCACCAACAGAATACAAGAGATGGAAGAGAGAATCTCAGGAGCAGAAGATTCCATAGAAATCATTGACTCAACTGTCAAAGATAATGTAACGCGGAAAAAGCTACTGGTCCAAAACATACAGGAAATCCAGGACTCAATGAGAAGATCAAACCTAAGGATAATAGGTATAGAAGAGAGTGAAGACTCCCAGCTCAAAGGACCAGTAAATATCTTCAACAAAATCATAGAAGAAAACTTCCCTAACCTAAAAAAAGAGATACCCATAGGTATACAAGAAGCCTACAGAACTCCAAATAGATTGGACCAGAAAAGAAACACCTCCCGTCACATAATAGTCAAAACACCAAGCGCACAAAATAAAGAAAGAATATTAAAAGCAGTAAGGGAAAAAGGTCAAGTAACAGATAAAGGCAGACCTATCAGAATCACACCAGACTTTTCGCCAGAAACTATGAAGGCCAGAAGATCCTGGACTGATGTCACACAGACCCTAAGAGAACACAAATGCCAGCCCAGGTTACTGTATCCTGCAAAACTCTCAATCAACATAGATGGAGAAACCAAGATATTCCATGACAAAACCAAATTTACACAATATCTTTCTACAAATCCAGCACTACAAAGGATAATAAATGGTAAAGCCCAACATAAGGAGGCAAGCTATACCTTAGAAGAAGCAAGAAACTAATCGTCTTGGCAACAAAACAAAGAGAAGAAAAGCACACAAACATAACCTCACATCCAAATATGAATACAACCGGAAGCAATAATCACTATTCCTTAATATCTCTCAACATCAATGGCCTCAACTCCCCAATAAAAAGACATAGATTAACAAACTGGATACGCAACGAGGACCCTGCATTCTGCTGCCTACAGGAAACACACCTCAGAGACAAAGACAGACACTACCTCAGAGTGAAAGGCTGGAAAACGACTTTCCAAGCAAATGGTCAGAAGAAGCAAGCTGGAGTAGCCATTCTAATATCAGATAAAATCAATTTTCAACTAAAAGTCATCAAAAAAAAGATAAGGAAGGACACTTCATATTCATCAAAGGAAAAAATCCACCAAGATGAACTCTCAATCCTAAATATCTATGCCCCAAATACAAGGGCACCTACATACGTAAAAGAAACCTTACTAAAGCTCAAAAACACATTGCACCTCACACAATAATAGTAGGGAGATTTCAACACCCCACTCTCATCAATGGACAGATCATGGAAACAGAAATTAAACAGAGGCGTAGACAGACTAAGAGAACTCATGAGCCAAATGGACTTAACGGATATTTATAGAACGTTCTACCCTAAAGCAAAAGGATATACGTTCTTCTCAGCTCCTCATGGTACTTTCTCCAAAATTGACCATATAATTGGTCAAAAAACGGGCCTCAACAGGTACAGAAAGATAGAAATAATCCCATGCGTGCTATCGGACCACCACGGCCTAAAACTGGTCTTCAATAACAATAAGGGAAGAATGCCCACATATACGTGGAAATTGAACAATGCTCTACTCAATGATAACCTGGTCAAGGAAGAAATAAAGAAAGAAATTAAAGACTTTTTAGAATTTAATGAAAATGAAGATACAACATACCCAAACTTATGGGACACAATGAAAGCTAAGCTAAGAGGAAAACTCATAGCGCTGAGTGCCTCTGAAGGAAACAGGAAAGAGCATATGTCAGCAGCTTGACAGCACACCTAAAAGCTCTAGAACAAAAAAAGCAAATACACCCAGGAGGAGTAGAAGGCAGGAAATAATCAAACTCAGAGCGAAATCAACCAAGTAGAAACAAAAAGGACCATAGAAAGAATCAACAGAACCAAAAGTTGGTTCTTTGAGAAAATCAACAAGATAGATAAACCCTTGGCCAGACTAACGAGAGGACACAGAGAGTGTGTCCAAATTAACAAAATCAGAAATGAAAAGGGAGACATAACTACAGATTCAGAGGAAATTCAAAAAATCATCAGATCTTACTATAAAAGCCTATATTCAACAAAACTTGACAATCTGCAGGAAATGGACAATTTCCTAGACAGATACCAGGTACCGAAGTTAAATCAGGAACAGATAAACCAGTTAAACAACCCCATAACTCCTAAGGAAATAGAAGAAGTCATTAAAGGTCTCCCAACCAAAAAGAGCCCAGGTCCAGACGGGTTTAGTGCAGAATTCTATCAGACCTTCATAGAAGACCTCATACCAATATTATCCAAACTATTCCACAAAATTGAAACAGATGGAGCACTAACGAACTCCTTCTATGAAGCCACAATTACTCTTATACCTAAACCACACAAAGACCAACAAAGAAAGAGAACTTCAGACCAATTTCCCTTATGAACATCGACTCAAAAATACTCAACAAAATTCTGGCAAACCGAATCCAAGAGCACATCAAAACAATCATCCACCATGATCAAGTAGGCTTCATCCCAGGCATGCAGGGATGGTTCAATATACGGAAAACCATCAACGTGATCCATTATATAAACAAACTGAAAGAACAAAACCACATGATCATTTCATTAGATGCTGAGAAAGCATTTGACAAAATTCAACACCCCTTCATGATAAAAGTCCTGGAAAGAATAGGAATTCAAGGCCCATACCTAAACATAGTAAAAGCCATATACAACAAACCAGTTGCTAACATTAAACTAAATGGAGAAACACTTCAAGCAATCCCACTAAAATCAGGGACTAGACAAGGCTGCCCACTCTCTCCCTACTTATTCAATATAGTTCTTGAAGTTCTAGCCAGAGCAATAAGACAACAAAAGGAGGTCAAGGGGATACAGATCGGAAAAGAAGAAGTCAAAATATCACTATTTGCAGATGATATGATAGTATATTTAAGTGATCCCAAAAATTCCACCAGAGAACTACTAAAGCTGATAAACAACTTCAGCAAAGTGGCTGGGTATAAAATTAACTCAAATAAATCAGTAGCCTTCCTCTACACAAAAGAGAAACAGGCCGAGAAAGAAATTGGGGAAATGACACCCTTCATAATAGATCCAAATAATATAAAGTACCTCGGTGTGACTTTAACCAAGCAAGGGAAAGATCTGTACAATAAGAACTTCAAGACTCTGAAGAAAGAAATTGAAGAAGATCTCAGAAGATGGAAAGATCTCCCATGCTCATGGATTGGCAGGATTAATATAGTAAAAATGGCCATTCTACCAAAAGCGATCTACAGATTCAATGCAATCCCCATCAAAATACCAATCCAATTCTTCAAAGAGTTAGACAGAACAATTTGCAAATTCATCTGGAATAACAAAAAACCCAGGATAGCTAAAACTATCCTCAACAATAAAAGGACTTCAGGGGGAATCACTATCCCAGATCTCAAGCAGTATTACAGAGCAATAGTGATAAAAACTGCATGGTATTGGTACAGAGACAGACAGATAGACCAATGGAACAGAATTGAAGACCCAGAAATGAACCCACACACCTATGGGCACTTGATTTTTGACAAAGGAGCCAAAACCATCCAATGGAAAAAAGATAGCATTTTCAGCAAATGGTGCTGGTTCAACTGGAGGTCAACATGTAGAAGAATGCAGATCGATCCATGCTTATCACCCTGTACAAAGCTTAAGTCCAAGTGGATCAAGGACCTCCACATCAAACCAGATACACTCAAACTAATAGAAGAAAAACTAGGGAAGCATTTGGAACACATGGGCACTGGAAAAAATTTCCTGAACAAAACACCAATGGCTTATGCTCTAAGATCAAGAATCGACAAATGGGATCTCATAAAACTGCAAAACTTCTGTAAGGCAAAGGACACTGTGGTTAGGACAAAGCGGCAACCAACAGATTGGGAAAAAGATCTTTACCAATCCTACAACAGATAGAGGGCTTATATCCAAAATATACAAAGAACTGAAGAAGTTAGACAGCAGGGGAGGCAAATAACCCTATTAAAAATGGGGTTCAGAGCTAAACAGAGAATTCACAGCTGAGGAATGCCGAATGGCTGAGAAACACCTAAAGAAATGTTCAACATCGTTAGTCATAAAGGAAATGCAAATCAAAACAACCCTGATTTCACCTCACACCAGTGAGAATGGCTAAGATCAAAACTCAGGTGACAGCAAATGCTGGCGAGGATGTGGAGAAAGGGAACACTCCTCCATTGTTGGTGGGGTTGCAGACTGCTGCAACCATTCTGGAAATCAGTCTGAGGTTCCTCAGAAAATTGGACATTGAACTGCCTGAGGATCCAGCTATACCTCTCCTGGGCATATACCCAAAAGATGCCCCAACATATAAAAAAGACACGTGCTCCACTATGTTCATCGCAGCCTTATTTATAATAGCCAGAAGCTGGAAAGAACCCAGATGCCCTTCAACAGAGGAATGGATACAGAAAATGTGGTACATCTACACAATGGAATATTACTCAGCTATCAAAAACAATGACTTTGTGAAATTCGTGAGGCAAATGGTTGGAACTGAAACTATCATCCTGAGTGAGCTAACCCAATCACAGAAAGACATACATGGTATGTACTCATTGATAAGTGGCTATTAGCCCAAATGCTTGAATTACCTAGATGCCTAGAACAAATGAAACTCAAGACGGATGATCAAAATGTGAATGCAGATCGCTCATGAGAGACACAGCCAGAATACAGCAAATACAGGCGTATGCCAGCAGGAAACCACTGAACTGAGAACAGGACCCTGTTGAACAATCAGAGAAAAGAACTGGAAGAGCTTGAAGGAGCTCGAGACCCCATATGTACAGCAATGCCAACCAACCAGAGTTTCAGGGACTAAGCCACTACCCAAAGACTATACATGGACTGACCCTGGACTCTGACCTCGTAGGTTGCAATGAATATCCTAGTAAGAGCACCAGTGGAAGGGAAGCCCTGGGTCCTGCTAAGACTGAACCCCTAGTGAACTAGACTGTTGGGGAGAGGGCAGCAATGGGGGAGGGTGGGAGGAACACCCATAAGGAAGGGGGGGGAGGGGATGTTTGCCCGGAAAGGGAAAGGGAATAACATTAAAAAATGTATATAAGAAATACTCAAGTTAATAAAAAAAAAAATTAAAAAAAAAAATATATATATATCAGGTTTACTTTACTCTGAGCCCAGTGTTTTCTATATCTAAATAGAAAAATTATTTGCAAAGAGTAGGCTCGACTGTCATTCATTGCTTGTCACAATTATAATAAACTACATGAAAGCATTATGCTAAAAAAAAAAAAAAAAAAAAAAGAATATGCAAAAATAAATTCTAAGTATGGACTCTAGCCTATGACCCTAGAGTACAGACTGCACGTTAAATTAACTGCAAATCAGAACATAATGTACAATGTGCATAAATAACTTTTTATTCAGATAGAAGTATTCAGGAGTCCTTATTCTCTGGGATTCTTAGAGCATCTGTTATCTGTTTATATTGAATCTATGCCTGATTTGGTGTTCTCTCAGATACAACATAGCCCCTGGACCATATTCACCAAGATTAACAGTTTATAGTCATCATATGAACATTTTTTGGATCATATTTTAGAGTACATATAATGCATGTTTTCTGGAAGAACTTCGAAATTGGCTTTTTTCTTGTTATATTTAACTACACAAAAGTCTGAAAATAGTTGCTCTGGTAGCAGATATAATTGGCTAAGCAGGAAGACCTGTCTGTAATAATATTTAAATAATAATTTCCTCTAGATGATTTCTGATGGTAATAGATATATTCAGCTATAGCCCTTTGGCTATTAAGTTTTTATGTAAATGCATAAATGATTTCTAGATATCCATTGAGACATTAGACAGAGAGCATTTCTATTTTCTATTCATCTGTTAACTACAGAGAGATTCATATTTTACAAGCCATTATGTAGTCATTAGGTTTCATATTTCATTTTTTGTTTAATGTCTTCCAGCAAAGAATAATATTTCATAGTATCAAAGGTATGGATTACTTCTCTTTTCCAGGGAGAGATCAACAGAAAACAAGAGAGGTGAAAGGGACCAAACTATTTGCAATTAATATGACTTTAAAACACTGTGTCAACAGATAAAACCCTTTACTTCCTTTGCATTTTAAAATCCAACTATCTCCTAATGGCTCTCCCTACTGCTATTAAACCCATTCTCTGCTATTAAACCCATTCTCTCTTAAGGGCAATCTTATATAATATGCATATTCTGGGTTATGTGATCAAATAAAATGTTAATGACAAAGTGGTGCTGTGAGTGTAAAGTGAAATGAACTCCCGGCAAACATCAATTTGTTAAATAGCTGGAGAAAATATTCTGCTAAGAATTGAATTGAAAGCATACATTCAGAGTGATTAGATAACATGTTATTTTCTGGTGCTAAAGGAAGTTTTGGCCATTATTTGATGGCATATCACCTGAGTGAAGTTCAATAGATTGTACAGAGATAAATATAGATAATTATGCAGGTATGCATATAGATATACATACAGACAAAATATTGGCACATATACATAGACAAGACATGGCTTAGTGAGTAATAGTTAATGCTACACAAGCGCTTGACCTGAATTTGAATCCTTAGAATTATGTTAGGGCCAGATAGATTAGCACTTGTTTGTAATTCCAGTGCTCTTGTGCAGAGATGGGAGTCAGGGCAGAATCCCCAAAGACTGACACCCATTTAGCTTTGCATGCACAGTACCAAAATAAAAGGCCTTATAGTAAAATGCAGGCAAGGACTGATAATCATTTCATTTGTCTGTTGACCTCTACATGTGAGCTTTGGCACAACCCACAATTACACATTAATATCTACACACAAACGCACACACACACACACACACACACACACACAGAGATTAAAATGTGTAGATGCAAAGATATTTCTCTTCAAGCATTTCCTCATGTCATATTTCCCTCTTGACAAGATTTTTGTAAAAGAGACAGACTGGTTATTTCGTGTATTGGTGAAAGAAAAGCAGATATATGATAAATGTTTTTGGTGGAATTCTTAGGATGATAAAATCTAGCCACACCCTTATTTCATAAGGCTTTTTCTTGTAAACAAGGATGAGAAACTCTCTAAAGCATTGGGTGTGTTCTCATACATAGTATAGAGTTCAAATGTACTGAGTGATTTAAAATTGCTATAAGTGGACTGTAGAGCAAGTTGCAAAACTTCTCTTCTATGTAAAAGCTTTAAGAACATCTGTAGCGAATCAGTCTCCTTTTCATCCAAGTAGATGTTCTAAGTGGGTTATAATATAGGAGAATACAGCTACATTTTGTGATTACTCATTCTCCTCAGACATCAAAATGTTTACTTAGAACTTAGAACTGAAATCATAAACAACTATTCAGCAATATGAGAATATTGGTTAATTGGATAGAGTGTAAATGCATATAACTTGATATTTTCTTCCAAATGGTTTTCAAATCATAAACAATCTTTTATTCATACATTCCACATTGAA
The DNA here is from genome assembly GCF_011064425.1 of Rattus rattus. Classification (NCBI taxonomy): domain Eukaryota; kingdom Metazoa; phylum Chordata; class Mammalia; order Rodentia; family Muridae; genus Rattus; species Rattus rattus. The sequence goes on along the minus strand of NC_046158.1, from coordinate 89,263,251 downwards.
AATTTGTTTCATAAAATCATGGATGAGCACGGTAACACTAGAAAAGTTTAAGACAGTGTGTTTTAATCACAGATGGCTATATCTCAGGATTAATCTTGAAGAGGTCCATCTGTTTGATTCATATTCTGATGCTATCTGGAGAAAGAGAAATTACTGATTAGATCTTAGGATGTTTCTTTTTCTCCTAGAGTTATTAGCCCTAATGCTTAATAGTACTGTCATTTAGAAGTGTCTCTTGTATGCAAATTTAGAATCTTATTTAGAAGAATGGGAAACAAGTAAAATGTTTGCAAAGAAAATCTGCAAATGGCAGGCATCCAATTAAATAGCTGAATTATAATATGTGCTCTCTGTCTGTGTGTCTGTCTGTTTCTCTCATTGGATGTTTTTCTTTTACCTTTTCAGCTTATAATTACTTAATTTTCACCTTCCCTTCCCACCTCTCCCACATACCCTCCCTACTCTTTTTCAATTTCACAGTCTTTTTCATTAATTATTATTTTACACACACACACACACACACACACACACACACACACACACACACACTTGTAAACATGAGTACAGCCTGCTCAGTATTTATAATGTTACTTGGATTTCTATATTTTCAGATTGACCAATCTATATTGGATAAACAATAGAATGCTTTTGCCTAAGCAGGCAGAACTACCAGAGACATGCTACAGTAGACGAGGCAGATCTCAGAAGGCCTCAGCCCACACAGAGAACTGCTGGCAGCTGAGGAACACTGAGAGAAAAACAGTCTTTCTTGGCTTTTAGATATATCATCCAAATTACTGAAGGTTGCTATGATCAGAAGACAATGACTCCTGTTACATCAATTCCAGGTGCCATTGTTGTTACAGTGATAGCCATAGTAAACTAAGATATATTCACTAGCTCATTTCACTCACAAATGTTTCTCCATGGTCCTATTTACTACTGTAGTCTGTCATAGGAATGAGAAAGATACACCTATGGAAGATAACTACTAATTAAGAAAACTTGTTTGTTTCCACTTCTATTCTTCCATCAAATATTGCTTTATTTATGTAGATATTAAACAAAAATTAAACCATCAGCCATTGTTAGGAAGGAAGGGTGGAGACAGAGGAAGAAGAGAAGGTAATTTATATTAAAGATATATGATTTAAATTATTATTCATAAAAGCATTAGTCCTGTAATTTAAACACTAAAGAATTGATTTAAAAACTCTCTTTTTTATGTTTACCCTGTTCATATCATCATAGATGGATGAGCAATTGTCTTTATGATAATACTTTCTATGTTTAAGCTTTATTCACGCCATTTTTAAGACTGGTCAGCATAAAAGAAATATAAGTCTGGATTTAACTTCAAATGGTTCTATTTAGATGCAGGCTATTGCAGTGAAATACAGTGTACCAAAAATGTTTTATTTAATGGGAATGGCCAAATCTACTAAGGAAAATATAGAAGAATAACACTATATTTCATTTATATGCTGGAGCATTTCATGATTACAGTCTCATAAGAATAAAATACTGTTCTTTAGAGGATACTAAAAATCTAAAATAATGTTTGTAGGACTTTGATTTTTCTCACTGCAGTTTTTAAAACAAACATTAAGTGCCTGGTTTCCTTTTGACTCTAAATGCTAAACTGGTTCATAAAACTGTGCAAACACATCTGTAAACCAAAAGCAACATATTAAAAATGACTTCCCAGTGAGACAATGATTATAACTATCAAGAAAAATAGCATAAAATACTATTTTTCAGCCTTAGCAATTTTTTCTTGTTCTTGTTGGGTTTCAATTGTGATAAAGAAAGACTACGATCAACAACAACTTGGGAAGGAAAGTATTCATTCGTTTACATGTCCTGATTATAGTCGTCAATGAGAGAAGCCAAAGCAAGAACTGAAGCAGAGCAGGAACTGAGGCCATGGTAGAGTGCTGTTTACTGGCTTGCTCTCCATTGTATGCCCTTGTCATTATGGTGTTCTTCCTGACACTAACGCTAGCTGAAGAATGACATAGTGAGGGTATCAACATCCAAAAAAAAATTTGTTGAATACTTCCATTCCAGATGGACTCCTGGCTTGTGAAGGTTCAGAGGAATGCTTAAAAGTTAATCAAATATTTTAACAGGATTATGTATATGATGTCTTTAACTAAGAATAATCAGGCTTGAAATACCCATACAAATAACATTACATGGGCTGAGCAGGTAGTATTTATATACATACATATATATTGTATATATATGTGTGTGTATATAAATATATATATATTTAATGCTTGTAATTTGAATTAATTTTTATATTGTGCCCATGAATTTAAAAGAGAGCAAAGAACACTGTATAAGAGGATTTGGAGGGAGCAAAATAAAAGGGGAAATAATATCATTATATTATATATTTTAAAAGGAGAGTACATTAGGTTCCTGCTGTTGCCCATTGCCCTGGCCTACATTCCTTTGAGGATGAGCTCTAACCTATAAGGTATAATAAAACTTTTATTACCCAAGTTGATTCTGGCAACACATGAAGAAACTATACATATTATATTATATAAGCTAGGCACTAGATTTGTGTGTGTGTGTCCTAAATAAAGTTACACCACTTGGGCTGACAGTGTTCCTCACAAGAGCCATTGACTAACAAAAACTCAAGTACTTGGCACAAGAAACCTCCATTCAAGTTGTTAGTCAGGTCGCCCTATTCACGCCCAAACAACATTGCCTGTTGATGTTGCCCCCAGACAGACACTATTTACCTCTCAGACATTGAAGAAGGATGTCTAGTACTAAAGATACAACATATTTTGACACAGTACTAAGAAGATTTCCTATGGCTCTATCCTGGAATCCTCTTTCTTGCTGTCCAACATTCATAAATCAGAAAGTACTCTGTCAGCTGCCAAGGAAGAAAAACAATCTGTAGTACTATCCAGCTGTGATGCATATGACCTATAATAATCACCAGTATGACATGATTTCTACAAATGTTCAGAATCGGCACTCATGTCTACGTGGTAACCAACAGATATTTAATTTTACTTAAAGTTTACTCAATGGATGGGAAATCATACCTGCTACTAGAACTTGGTCAACTACTGAGGCTAGGAGGTCATTGACCTTAGAAGAGAATCTACTGCTTCCAGTTTACCAGATAAGAATAATCCCTAACTACATTCTAAAATGTATCCACAAACCCACAGACAAGTGTTGCTCTCACCTCTCATCAATGAAGCTTCACTTTAGAGCAAATTGAGACAATTACAGAAAATCACAACTGGTCATAATGCAAAGATAAACAGATCATGAGAAGTGTAGCTCCAACTGGTGAATCTATGTCAAATCTGCATATAAGGCTCAGGGAACACTGAGGAATTGGGGGCAAAAAATGTTGCAAAGGCCAAGGACTCAGAAGTATCCCTTAAGATTGTATCTTCCAGAGGGGACAGAAAAGTTGCATCCATGATGCAACTACAGGTAATGAATGACTGTCTAGAGAGGGGGAAATAACTTTTCCCCTAAAATAACCTCAAAGTAATTATCCAGTGCAAAATGGGCAGCACTGAGATCATATACAGAAGAGCTCCACTGTTACTCAGGAGGTTGTATTTATACAGTCTGGCATTGTTTGTGCAGCAATACAAGATTTAACAATGACAACACAAAAGAGGCCATCAGTTAGAGATGGAGTTAGGGAGATGGACGAGGTAAGAAGTGGGAAAGAGAATGGGAAAATAATGTAATTATTCTAGTTTAAATGTTTATTTTAAAAAGTGAAAGAAGTAGCAGAAAAACCAGCATAACGTACAGCTTTTTCCCCAAATCTTTATAACCGTCTACTTCTTTGGACAGGAATCCAACAGATTATATCACAACTTTCAAAGCCTATGTCACACAACTGTGTACGCCCGCACTTCTCTGATGTAAAGATAAAATAATTTACTGGATTCCTTCCCGTTTCTGTTGTCCCTCTGGAGGTAATCCCTAATGAAATGTCAATCTTCATGTATTTAATGTTCCTTTCCCTTGGGTTTTAATGGGCAGGACTGTTCGAGTAGGTTCGTATGTGGTGCAAATGGATTCTCCTCTGTCACTTGGCACGCTGACCTCTCCTTTCACAGAAATAGTTTCTCTAGTTGTTGACGTGAACATCGCTTTGGCTCATTCTGTAAATGAAAGCAGCCATATCACTTGATCATAGCTGAAGCAACTCTACCCTCTAGTGGCACTCCTTCAATTTGCAGCAGGGACTTTTTTTTTTTTTTTCTGTCTTCTTATGCACACAAAAGGTAATTAAATGGCTCTCGGTTTTACTAAGTAATTGTTCATAGTTGGTTTATTGTTTCCCTAGAATAAGTTCAAGTGTCTTGAAATAAATAAACTCTCAATTAAAAATAGAAATTGATGAAGTAAAAGAACAGGAGAGTTGGAACAGAAATGCAGGCAGAAGGCTAGAGCCAGAGAAGGGAGAGGGGAGTCAGAAAGAGAGGACAGAGCAGAGGGAAGAGGGAGGAGAGGGGAAGAGAACGATCCATTGTAGACAACTTTTCAAAGTCTAAATGCAGACAGACGTTTGCATAAGATTCCATTATATTGAAACACTTCAATCTGTGTAATATTAAAGAAGTTGTTTTGATTCCCATCTACAGATGCCTAAGTTCTGGATCATGTTGCTAATAAGCTAAAGGATAAGTTGATTGGCAATCATTAAGGACTGAAGGAGCTGAAGGAGTTTGCAACCCCATAGGAAGAACAACAATATCAACCAACCAGACCCTCCAGAGCTCCCAAGGACTAAAACCAAAGATTATATATATATGGAGTGACCCATGACTCCAGCTGCATATGTAGCAGAGGATGGCATTGTCTGGCATCAATAGGAGGGGATATCCTTGGTCCCGTGAAGTCTCAATTCCCCAGTGTAGGGCAAGGCTGGGTGGTGAGGTGGGAATAGGTGGGTGGGAGGAAGAGCACCCTCATCAAAGCAGGATGAGGGAGATGGAGGGGAAACCAGGAAAGACTTTAATGCTTGAAATGTAAATACATAAAATATCCAATAAAAAACTCAGCTATTAGGAACCTTTTTTTTTATCTCCTATCATGACTTTTCACATACAAAGGTCTTAGTCTTTTGGCCATACCGACAACAGCTACCTTATCCTAATACTGCTTCTCTGAGATGATAGTTTCACTGACACAAAACTGTGAAAAAAAGATTTATAAATTTCATTTCTAAAATATGCTCACAACCCATATAAGCCACAGACTAAAGGACAAATGAAATAAAAGTGAAGAAAGTGATTGAATAGACACTTGTGCCCAATAGAAGAACCAACACAATAAGCCTGTGGAAAGATGCCTGTCACCATTTCCCATTGTGCTTTGTTTGATTTGTAAGTCAAGGCAAATGAAGACAACCTTACAAGGAAAACAGAATCTTTTAAAGAGCCACGAAACTTTAAATGGTGACTATTATCTAAGGAAAAGTCTTTAGGGGGCTCCAGATTTACTGTGCTCCATTGGTGGACTGCCTGACTTCAGACCTTCACAGTAGCAGTGAGCTGTTCCATTTTAGGGCCCCTGTAGAGCTATCACTCATGTAAAGGGAACAAGTTAAATAAAAACAACTGATGCTCCCTGTTTTTAGTGAGTTCAGCTGTTTGTCAAGAACAAACTCCACTTGGATAGCAGGAACACTGCTTCATTCTGAGAGACCTACGCAATGTCTACCTTTTCACACAAGACTTTTTGGTGGACAGGGAGGAGAATGAAATCTGGAGTGTAAAAACAAGCAATTAATAATAATAATAATAATAATAATAATAATAATAATAATAATAATAATAATAATAATAAAGTTTTTGGTGCGTAGCATACTGTTCTCAAGGATGATTTTTCCCAGTTGTTAACTCCTTTTTTGGGTTTTGTTTTGTTTTTGTTTTACTTTTATTTACTAATTAACTTCTTTGGATTTTAGGTATTACATTGCTTTATTTTTTAAATTAACTATTTTATGTATTTACATTCTAAACATTTCCTCCCACGCCCACAGTTCCTCATTCCATTCCCCACCCCTTTGCCTCAGAGAGTGCTCTCCCTCCTCCCTGCACCCCCTTCCTTGCAGCCTCACATCTCCTATAACCTCCTAGCAGGACTGAAGGCAACAGATGTGTCTAGTTCTATGTCTGCTTACTCCATGTACCGAGAGAATTATTACATTATCACAAGGGTGTTATGCTACATCGTACAGCCGTACCTACCTTGAACGCAGTTACTTCCCCCAGTGCCCAATGGAAAATTGTGAAGTATCTTTTTATGGGATATTTTACGTATTTACATTTTAAATGTTATCCCTTTCCCCCTCTCCCATACCTCCTCTTTCTACTTCTTTGAAGATGCTCCCACTCCCACGTACCCACTCCCACCTTAACACCCTGGCATTCCCCTATACTGGGGAAATGAGCCTTCACAGGACCAAGGGCCTCCCCTTCTTTTGATTCCAGACAATGCCATCCTTAGCTACACACGTGGCTGAAGCCATGGGTCCCTCCATGTGTACTCTCTGGTTGGTGGTTTAGTTCCTGGGAGCTCAGCGGGGGGTTATTGTTGTCAGTTTCTGCTGTCTCTCAGAACAGGAAGGGCTTCTAGGCTCTCCTGAAATCACTCTCACTTGTTAATTCTTAATCTCCTAGAAGACGTGGCATTTTTAGCCATACTGCTTTAGGGGGCTGGCACGGATTAGCTGTGGAGCATCACACAGCAGCACATTTTCCTGTACAGCAATAAGAATGCCATTCACATACGCTTTGTGGAAACTAGGACCTGGACGATTGATTCTCTTGCCTAAACAACTCAAGAAGAGAGAGGGAAATACCTCTGCCTTTCATTGTCTCATCTCATGGTTGTTATTCTAGTGTAGTTCAGATTTTTTTTTTATGTTTTATAAAATTTTAAGCATGTTTTAGACAAAAACATCTAGATTTCAAACATTTTGGAGAGAAAAAGATACAAGGAAAATTATTTCATAATCTTCATAATTGACAGCAAAATAATTTTAGAAGTGATGGAGGAATAATCTAAAAATGTTTTGATAAGCAAGGTATGTCCTATTAAACTCGATAGGGCCACCATTATTGCTTTAATAATTCATATACTCACTGGCTGTATCTTATTCACCATGCTGTAGCTATTTTAAAGGAACACTCACTTTTTCTTTTGAAATAGTAAAAAGTTGTAAAAAGGGTATAGTTTCCTGGTCTCGTGCTTATGATTTTACATGCGTAATCTCATTTAGTCATTTCCGGTATGTGGGTTTCCTGTGTGATGCAGAAAGGACAGAGGAGAAAGTACTGAGAGGTCCCTTCCCTTTGCATGTGCTGATTTATAAAGTACACTTGGATAGAAGCTGCAGTGCCCTACTGCCGTCTGTGTGATGCCCTCATCACTCAAAATGGAGCCCCTAAGGTGTTGGCAGATGAATTCTCCTTGAGTGAATTATTTGTTTCTAATTTGGGATTCTCTTCCGGCAGGGAATCTGACACAAAAGGTTCTGTGAGTTCTGAAAGGCCTTGAGGTTCCTTATTTGTTGCCTCCAAACATGGCAAATACCATCTTTTGTTTAGGACTCGCTATTCCTAACAGATGGCCAATAGCTTAGTCTGCTGGGAGCCCTGCTTTCCATCTGGAGACAGTCAAGACAGTCCTCTAAAGCCTGAGCATCACTGAAAAGCAGCAAAGTTCAGGGGTGCAGAGAACATGCAATAGCACAGTCAAGAAGAAAACATTACCTATACAGAAAGATGTGTTTTTGACCTATCTCAACATTTTTATATATAGAACATGTGAAAGGAATATTTACATCTTTATAAAGGGGACACGATTCATCAGTATTTAGTTCAGTGATTCTAAAATCTGGATGCAAAAAAAATCATTTGGAATATTTTAAAAAGCTCAGATACTCAGGTCAGCAAGTCAGAACCCCTAGTAAGGAAACCTAGACACCAGTCTTGTTTTCTATTGTTTTTTCCCAACTCATTCACATGTGCAACAGACTTTGAGAATTTGTGGTGTGTTGTTTTTTAAAATCCTTAACTTATATAAATTACTTTGAGGTATTTTCACAAAACAGATTTCAATCCCTTAGTTCTGACATGAAGGTCTGTATCTTAACAAATGCTCAGAAAATAGAAATGTTGTTAACACATCCCTCTGAGGGGTGGTGGAGGGGTAGTTGAGGATGGGCTTTTCTCTGGAAAATAGACACCGTATTGGTCAAATGCCAAACTCTATGTTATTTGATATTCTCAATTGTTCTTTTATCTCTTATCTAATAAGAGATATTAATACTAAGGGTTTCTCAAATACTGGAAATTGCTAAGACTTAGAAGAGTCTTAGAATAGACCCTCTGTGGATCCATACACTTTCATCTCCAGAGTCCCAAGGAGATTTGGGCTTCAGGGGATGCAGGGTCACCACTGTCTTGATCATCAGGTAATCTGGAGCTTAAACAGGGGAACTCTTTCCTATTAAGAATCCGAATATGTGCAAAGGCAGGGGCCAAACTCCTGGGGATGGACACCCATGAGACCGGGGAGGGGTCAGATATACCAACTCCAGCAAAGAAGGGCCTTTGAGTGTTTGAAGTGAAACCATCCACATCTTTTCTCCTGGACTTGCTTTTGAGATGAAGTGAACATTTACTTCATAGTGTTATTATCCTTGACAATCACAGTTGAGAAATAAAGAAATGGACCCCATGGCAGGTATAAGTTCTAAAAATGTGACTTCATTTGAAATCACAATCTGAACTCTTTCATGGTTGCTTTTCAGTGAATGGCTCAAAAATAGACTTACTAATGCTCAGAATAAGTAAACTAATGGGAATGAGAAAAAGCTCCTCTCTGACTTCCCTCTTTTCCGTTTCACTGTCAATTATATGTCTGGAACAAGAAGGGAAGACATTCCTAAATTAGACACATTTTTAACTGTAACCAGAAAGCAGCAGGATTGGAGATAAAGATCATTTTGCCAACTGTATACAGCACATAAGCCAACACAAATATTTTAAATGGAGGATGTGAAATGGTCTTCGAACCTGGTGTGCAGTACATGTTTAATGGCAAATGGCATATATACATACACAAACAATAATTTGGACATTGAGTTTTACAATGCTTAATGAGATCATACAGTGAAATGGTATTGCTATTTCTATAAGTTAGTTTGTTACATATTTCTATAAAATCCTTTAAATTCTATGAATTCTAACATCAATATTAACTAATAGATCAGCCTGAGGTGTTTGAAGGGGCTTAGTAATTTATTGCTCTTATTTGTCCCAAAAGACATTATTTGAAGGCATGCCTGAGAAGCTCTTTAAGAAAAATCCCTACCAGACCCTCCCCTATTTACATAATTTGTGTTCTGAAAAGACTATTTAGCTAAAAATGACTGCCCCAAAATCATTTAATTTTATTCATGACCTTGGAAGTTTTCCTAGGATAAGTTCCAATGTGAATGAAAGGAAGATGGTTGAAACACATCATATAAACACAGACACCATCACTGTTGCTTATTGCCTGAGTTGTCTTTTTTTAAAATTGATTATTTTATTTACTACATTTCAAGTGTTATCCTCCTTGCCAGTTTCCCCTCCACAACACACAACCCATTCCCCTCCAACTGCTTCTATGAAGGTGCTCCCCTACCCACCCACCCACTCCTGCCTCAACCACCCTAGCATTTCCCCTACTCTGGGGCATTGAGCCTTCACAGGACCAAGGACCTCCCCTTCCATTAATGCTAGTTAAGGCAGTCCTCTGCTACATACGCAGCTAGATCCATGGGTTCCTCCATGTGTACTCTTTGGTCGATGGTTTAGTCCTAGGGAGCTCTGAAGGTTCTGGTTGGTTGACATTGTTGTTCTTCCTATGGAGTCACAAACCCCTTCAGCTCCTAAAGTCCTTCCCCTTACTCCTCCATTGCAGTCACTGTGCTCAGTCAGGTAGTTGGCTGTGAGTATCTGCCTCTGTATTTGTCAGGCTCTGGCAGAGCCTATCAACAGGACAGGCTCCTGTCAGCAGGAGCTTCTTGGCATCAGTAAGAGTGTCTGAGTTTGGTGTCAGCAGATGGGATGGATCTCCAGGTGGGACAGTCTGTGAATGGCCTTTCCTTCAATCTTTGCTCCACTCTTTGTCCCTGTATTTCCTTTAGACAGGGGCAATTCTGAGTTAATACTTTTGAAATAGGTAGGTGGCTAACCTTTGTATATGGTCTGTTTTCCCTTTGTTGGGAATTTCAGCTAATGTCAGGCTCACTGGGTCCTGGGTGCCTCTTGCTTTCCTGGCACATGGGACATTCTATTAATATATTTTTCATGCAAAAAACAAACAAAAAAAACCCAAAAAACCAAATACAGACAGGCATTGGTTCAAGAAAATTAACTCAGTTTCTAGAAACAACATGGTTGAAGGAAAGAACTCCTCAAGTTGTCCTTTGATTTCCATGTAACATATAACTTGCTTGCCCATTCCCCTGAAACACCCCCCCAAAACACACACACATACCACATACACCACACACACACACACACACATACACACACACACACCACATACACACACACCACACAGACACATACCACATACACACACACCATACACAAACACTCACATACACTACCACATACACACCACACACACACAATACACCACAGCACACACACACACATACACACAAACAAATATAAATAAATAAAATTAAAATACTATCCTTAATAATTGACATTAAATAAGAAGACTGTTATTCTTTTTGTTGGCAACTGATTTCATTTGCAGTGATTTATTTACAAAATTACTCCAGGTACCTGAGATAAATGCATTCTCCTTACAATATTAGTTTATTAAAAACCTGCTGAGTTTGGCAAGTTGTCAGTTGCTTTGCGTCCCAGAATGAGGCTATTTAAAGAATGAAAGTGGTAAAATCTCTGCAGGAAAAGCTCTGGTAACTCTTGGCCTTAGAAAAACCTATTCTTCCATTTAGTGCTTTGACAGTTGCTTAATTAAAAATACAACCCTTTTAAGTCACTGGCACTCAAAACATGCTTATCTTTATAATTTTATACAGAAAGTAAAAGCTAACAGTTGGCAAGATGGCTCAGCGGGTAAGGATACTAGATCTCTTTTCAATGCATAGGGCACAAGGCAAGAACTAACTTCCTTGCAAATTAGCATGACTTCAGAATGGGGTTCTACTAGCTTTGTAAATTGATCTCCTCTATAACCATGATTAGTTTTATTATGAAACTGGGAGTTTTTTAATGAGTTCTAGAATTCTGAAAAAGGATAGAGTAATTCATTATGTAGCAGTGACATTTTCTTACACGTGGGATTCTATAGATATTTCTAATAATTTGTCGCAGTGAGTAATTTGAATTGGTGAGTGGTAGCAAAGACTTACAAAACACCAACATTTGTAAATCCAGTAGGATCTTTAAAATTAAAACTATGTCTCCACAATGTGTATATTGGTAAAGTCAGCTTTTATTATGAGAGATATTAGGGTTTAAAGCTACATAATCTTACATTTACTTTTGGCACTTGCATATCATGAGCTCAGACCTTTAAGCTGGAATGCTCCTACATATCACTTACAACTTCCACTGCATATATCCCGAGATACCAGGAAGCCATGACCAACAGCTTTGTTCATGTGTTCTACCAATTTAGATACGGTTTAAAGTTATTGATTTACATATTTCTAAAGTATATTTTAAAGATAATGGCTGGTATTACTCTGTACAAACTGAAGGTAGAAACTGCTTTTATTGCTTAGCAAACAATCCCATTTTGCTGACTATTCCTATTAACCATGTTTATTAATATTTCTTCTCTCTTTTCAATAAGTGTTCCTTATTTACATTTTATTAATTAATTATTTTCTTTATTTGCATCCCAAATGCTGCCCCCTTCTATGCCCCCTCTCAGATAATCCCACCTTTCCCTTGAAGATGTCCATGAGGATTATTGTAAATAGCCATCTATGAGGAATTTCATTTCTTTAGAATTATTTTATTTATTTACATCCCAAACTTTGTCCCTTCCTGGTTCACACTCCCAAGTTTCCTCATTCCATTCCTCCTCCCCCTTTGCCTCCAAGAGAGTGTCCCCCCTAGGAATTCCTCTACCCTGGGTCCTCAAGTTTCTAGAGAATTAAGATTCATCTCCTCCCACTGAGGCTAGACCAAGCAAACTTTTACTATAAATGTTCTGGTGGGGCCTCAGAGCAGACCATGTTTGCTCCCTGGTTGGAGGCCCAGTCTCTGGGACCTCCCAGGGGTCTGGGTTAGTTGAGACTACTCGTCTTCCTATTGGGTCATCCTCCCCTTCAGCTTCTTCAACCCTTCCCCTAATTCTACCATAGAAATCCCCAACTTCAGTCCAATGGTTGGGTGTATCTGCATCTGTCTCAGTAAGCTGCTGCAAAGGCCTCTCAGAGGACAGCCATGCTAGATTCCTGTCAGAAAGTGTATCATAGCATCAGTAATAGTGTCAGTCCCTGGTGACCCACCCCGCATGAGATGGATCCCAAGTTGGGCTGATTATTGGACCACTTTTCCTTCTGTCTCTTTTCCAATTTTGTCCCTGAGATCTTTTAGACAGGAACAATTCTGGGTCAGAAATTTTGACTGTGGGTTGGTAACTCTGTCCCTCTGCTTCAGGCGCTTTCTTTTTACTGGAGGTGAAATCCCCGAGTTCACTCTCCGCACTGATGGGCATTTTTGCTAAGGTCTTCCCCCAATGAGTCCTGAGAGTCTCTCACCTCTGAGGTCTCTGTACTTACTGAAGGATCCTCCCACCTTCCACCTCAGAGGCTGTATATTTCCATTCATTCTCCTGACCCTCTGGCCTTTTCTCCTGTCTCCTCCAACATACCCTACTCCTTTCCCCTTTTCCTTTCCCCTCCCCTCTCACACTATGGTCCCTCCCTCCCTTTGTACCCAATGATTGCTTTGTTCTTCTCAAAATTGAAGCATCCTCACTTGGACTTGCTTGGTTGTTAAACTTCTTAAGGTCTGTGGGTTGTATCCTAGGAATTCTGTACTTTTTGGCTAATATCCATGCATCAGTGAGTACATACATACCATGCATGTACTTTTGGGTTTAGGTTACCTTTCTCATGATATAGGACAAATTTGCAACCTACAGACTGGGAAAAATAATCTTCACTAATCCTACATTCGATTGAGGGCTAATATCCAAAATAAAAACTCAAGAAGTTAGCTTTCAAAAAAAAAAAAAAAAAAACCAAGCAAACCTATTTAAAAAGTGGTATACAGAGCTAAACAGAGAATTCACAACAGTTGAATCTCCAGTGACTGAGAAGCTCTTAAATATTGGAAGTTCTAAGTCATCAGGGAAATCCAAATCAAAATGACCTTGAGACTCCACTATGCAACAATCAGAGTGGCTAAGATCAAAACTCAATTGATAGCACATTATGATAAGGCTGTGGAGAAAGAGAAACACTCCTGCATTGTTGTTTGTATTGGAAATTGGTACAACCACTCTGGAAATCCTCTCCTGAGCATCTACACAAAAGATGCTCTACCACACCACAAGGCCAAGAGCTCCACTACCTTCACTGCAGCTTTATTTGTAATAGTGAGAAGGTGGAAACAACCCAGATGTCCTTTAACCAAAGAATGGATACAGAAAATGTGGTTCATCAACACAATGCAATAGCTATTAAGGATAAGGATATCATGAATTTTGAGGAATTTCATTTTTAAGAAAGAAAATGTTGGTCAGTATTAAAAATAACCAGTAGGTGTCAGGGTTCCAACGCAGAAAACATCTGGTTTCTCCCAAGAGTCTTCATGCAGCTTGGGGAAAACATTGGTAACTGTAATTATGCAGAAAATAAGCAGTGGGCTGAAAAAATACAAGATCTCCTTTATCTGCCCACATTAGCTATTGTAGACACTCTGGACAGATTGGCATCTTTTTCTTCACTTGTCTAATTCAGTTTCAGAAGATGATAATTGTCATTTTCCTTTCAAAATTTAAAACTGGCCATTTGCTGCAAAGTATTGCTTCCACCATTCAACATTGCTTATGTCCTAAATACCATTTTTCTCTTTGAGTTCAGCTATTTACTCCATGACTTATTGACACAAGGGGAGGCAATGATTCTTCCTGTGCATATTTGTACCAAGTTTCCTGGTAGGGCGTTCTACAGACATCATTGCTCTTCACTCTGTTATAAACCAATGAAGTGTTCATTCAGGCCCTTGAATGGATCTGTGGAGAGAGGTTACAAGAAATCAAAAAAACTTGATTATTTTGCAGCACATTTTTTCTCTGTGTGCGTACATTCATGTTAGAACTCAAAACTACTAGAGCATCATTCCCCGTATATTCTTCTGGCTGCAGGCTATACCTGAAAATGTGAGGTCCTGAGGAACCATTATTTGAACTTTGGATGTGTTGGGATTTTTACGTTTCAAAATATTGTGACTCTCATTTCTTCACCTGGATTCAGAATAATTTTGAAGTAGAATACAAGAAAAATAGGGGTGGATATTTAAAGGTTACTTGTTTAATTGATGGAAGCTACATGAGGTGAGTTTAAAATATATGACCCAATAATCTTACCTACTTTTCTGTCCTCCTTATGAATCTGATAAAACTGCCTATCTATAGTTAACACACATTCAGGAAACCGAAGGCCATCCACACATACATTCCTCATACTACATGTCTAGAGAGAATGGGAAAAAATAGAGCAGAAAAACAAAATCGCCAAATTCAACGTTCCAAAGTCCTCATTTTTTTTTTCAGTTTGATTCTTTTTCCAAACTAACTTTTCAAACTCAGATAATACAGGCTTTCCTCTGAGGTAAAGGAGGCCAAAGATATTGTCTACATCAAGTCACTCCAGGGGTTGGGGATTTGGCTCAGTGGTAGAGCGCTTGCCTAGCAAGCGCAAGGCCCTGGGTTCGGTCCCCAGCTCCGAAAAATAAATAAATAAATAAATAAATCCACACTGACACTACTTCATTCATTTTCTTATATTTATACATAAAATTATTTCAGTATTTATGTTCAATTTTTAGTATTGCATATAGAATTGCAGCAAACAGCATTCTTTTTTGATTATTTAATTATTCATATATGTGTTTTATTAAGATTATAAGAAAGAATTTTTTTTAATTTATATTTTCAGATTGAGTTGATATCAGTTTCCCTGACAGTAATGTAAGATATACTCTATTTCTTCATGTTATCATAACTTTGATTATATGTGTTTTTAGAAATTATGACAACTTGCTGGATAAATGACATTTTTAAACCATTTATTTAGTTGTAAGAGTTGATACCTTTTTCTTGAACGATATATATGCCAAGGTATGATGCCAATCTAATTGTGCTTTTATTCTTCCTGTTAAGATATATTATTGAGCTTTACAAAACTTCCACAATTGATTTATAATTTTACTGAATTACAGTCTGACAATATATTTAAGAATACAGTCCTTCTGTCCCATTAAAAAAAATTCTATAGCCTCCAGCTTGGCAGCCTGAGGACATGCTGATTTACGGGAGTCTTTTCAGGGCTCTAACAAGATCTAGAGTGAAATTGAGCTGCTCTTTGGCACCAATAAATCAAAAAGCACAAAAGTTTCTTAGGTCATCTTATGCTTTCCAAACACTGCATGCACATTTCTATGTGATTGTATATAACACACATTACTATCATTGAGCAAGCAAACCAGCTCTTTTCTCTCCATATTTTCCTAAGATTTTCTTTCTTAAATGAAGAAATCCATTCGTATTTTATAAATTTTATACTCATTTTCCCATGTGATCTGTTACATATGAAATTAATATTATGAAATCAATGCTTTTGGTCCAATGTTTCAATTCAGTATCTTTTTAAATTAAAAATATGAACTCTTATATAATCAAGTTCAATCAATTCATTTTTCAGAAACTAAATTGAGAAAAGGAATTCCTCAAGGTTACCCAGTAAGGTGAGCCATGACTCACTTGTAGTCTGAACTGACTCACTAGCTCTTTTGGAGACAAAAACAATATTACACACTGACAGCTCTGGTCTTAATCATGAAAAACAGTTGTGGGCTAGGCTGTGTATTGTCATCTATAATGTGTGACTCAGTCTAGTTTAAAGACCATCATTCACAGAGTCAGTGAGTAGTTTCAGCTAATATTGAAACGTTTCAATTTCTCATTTAACATCTTCTAGTACTGATTTTTTCTTCCCTTGCAATGTTTGGAGTGCAAGCAGCTCCTCCAATGAAGGCAGACTTGATAATAGACTCAATAAAATATTTATAGAATTTTAACTCTCCCTTACACTTGCATGGCTTTGCTGAACTGAATTGCCTACCAACAGGGGAAACTCTTTTCTAAACTCCATGATTATCACTAAATATCAATTCAACTTAAGAAATTGACTTTGAAAAGTCACTTAGAGCTGTGTTTTAAAGTGTAGATTTTGCTGACCTTGTGGCCAAACAGAACATTCTATTGTGGATGAGGGAATCGGAAGAAACAGAAGTTAAAAGAGCACAGGTTACAGGATTTTGAGGGTTTAATATGGCTGTGAAAATGAGCATTTAAGCATAGAAAATGGTACAGCTTTCAAGGTTGGGTGTGCAGGATACAAAGAGAGCATCTTACTCACACTGGGAGAATATAATTGAAAAATCTGGCCACCCTGTGCTTTCTCAAAGATGACAGCTAAATCAGCTTACATAACAGTAAAGGGGAATGTGCCCACCTGCTTAGTTTTTAATGCAATTTACTGAAAGTTGTGCCTTCCTACACATTTCTGCAGAGTAACTTCAAACCATTCCAACTACAGTAAACACAAAAGCTTTTTTTTTCTTTTTCTTTTGGAATGGTAATTTTCTGTTCTTTCTGGTCTAATGAATTTGGGGGAAATTTTTATCCTGTTCTTTTGTTCCCCCTCACAGATGTGCAGAAGTTGTATTCATCTTGTCATGGTCTTGAGAAGAGTATGTGGGCAGCCCAAGGCGAGTACAATGAAGGTAAGATTTGGTGTTGACGTTTTAGGCACTGCCACCAACTCAAAGCTCCAATATAATGTGGTAGTAATGTGAGAAGTTTCATTCAGTATGAAATTCTGAAACTGCTGCCTGACCCAACCTGCCCTTCTTTTCTCTAACTCCTCCATTGGGGTCCCCTTGTTCAGTCCTTAGGCAAATAGATGGAACTAGAAAATATCATCGTGAGTGAGAAATCCCAGTCATAAAAGTACACATATGGTATACACTCACTGATAAGTGGACATTAGCCCAAAAGCTTGAAATACCTAAGAAAAAAATCATAGATCACACTGAAGTTCAAGAAGAAGGAAGACCAAAATGTGGACGTTTCATTCCTTCTTAGAAGGGGGAATAAAATACTAACAGGGGAAATACAGGGACAGAGAGTAGAGCAGGGACTGAAGAAAAGGTCATCCAGAGACTGCCCCACCTGGGGATCAGTCTGACACCAAACTCAGTCTCTATTGCTGATGCCAGGAAGTGCCTACTGACAGGAGCCAGATATGGGTGTCTCCTCAGAGGCTCTGCCAGAGCCCTACATATACAGATGAGGATGAAAGCGTCTCTTCTAAACAGCAGTTCCCAATTGGTGGCATTGTCTGCACCAGCAATCCTTGGTCTCTCAGGCAGTCCTCAGTTAGGTCCTCCTGCAGGAGTTGCTTTTGTGGCTGTGCAGCCCCCAGCATTTACATTGAGGTAGCGCCACCATTTCTGCTACCTGAAACACTATTTTATACACACACACACACACACACACACACACACACACACACACACACACACATATGTGTGAAAGGGTAGGTATATATAAAGGGTAGTTTCCAAAACAAATTCATACTCATAGTTTGATTATTTCATCCTAACCTAAAAGTAATCCCTCAGAAAATTCTGAGTATTGTAAATAATAAGCAATAATTCAATTTTCTTCTACTTTTCCAGTAAATTTTGCTTTGAATGACTCATTTCCATTTGTTTATTTTTAAGATTGCACAATTAATTATACATACTTATGGTATATATCATGTATGTTACTGAACTAATAACCAACATGTCATAATCTAATCAGGTTAGTTAGCACTACCATTTTTTGCATATTTCTACCTCCATTGCATTTTGAGGCTTTTAATTCTTTTTTCACAACAATTCTTTTTTTTTGATTGAATTTTTAAAAAAAAATTATTATATATTTCTTTATTATATTTCAATAGTTATTCCCCTTCCCGGTTTCCTATCCATAAGCCCCCATTCTCTCCCCTCCCCCATACGGGTGTTCCCCCCATACATCCCCCTTATTGTCCTCCCCCATATTCTCCTGCACTGGGGGTCCAACCTTAGCAAGATCAAGGGCTATCCCTTCCACTCCTGCCCCAACAAAGCTATTCTCTGCTACATATGCAGTTGGATCTCTGGGTCACTCCATGTATAGTCTTTCCATAGCGGTTTAGTCCCTGGAAGCTCTGGTTGGTTGGCAATGTTGTTTTTATGGGGTTGCGAGCTCCTTCAACTCTTTCAATACTTCCTCCAATTCCCCTCAAGGAGGTCCTATTCTCAGTTCGGTGGTTTACTGCTAGCATTGACCTCTGTATTGGACGTTCTCTGGATGTGTTTCTCAGGAGAGACATATATCCAGTCCCTTTCAGCACACGTTTTCTAGCTTCATCAATCTTGTCTAGTTTTGGTGGCTGTGTGTGTGTGTGTGTGTGTGTGTGTGTGTGTGTGTGTGTGTGTGTGTGTGTGTATGGGTCACATGTGGGTCAGGCTCTGAATGGCCATTCCTTTAGTCTGTGCTCTAAACTTTGCTTCCATATCCCCTCCTATGAATATTTTCCCCCTTTTAGGAAGGAGTGGGTGCATCTGCGTTTTGGTCATCATTCTTATTGAGGTTCCTGTAATCTGTAGATTGCATCTTGGGTAATTTGAGCTTTTTGGCTAATATCCACTTATTATTGAGTGCATACCAATTGTGTTTTTCTGTGATTAAGTAACCTCACTCAGGATGATATTTTCTAGTTCATTCCATTTGCCTATGAATTTCATGAACTCATTGTTTTTGATAGCTGAGTAGTACTCCACTGTGTAGAGATGTACCACATTTTCTGTATCCATTCCTCTGTTGAAGGGCATCTCGGTTCTTTCCAGCTTCTGGCTATTATAAATAAGGCTGCTATGAACATAGTAGAGCATGTGACTTTGTTGTATGTTGGATCATCTTTTGGGTATATGCCCAAGAGAGGTATAGCTGGGTCCTCCAGCAGTGTAATATCCAATTTTCTGAGAAATCTCCAGACTGACTTCCAGAGTGGTTGTACTAGTTTGGAATCCCACCAAGAATGAAGGAGTGTCCCTCTATCTCCACATCCTAACCAGCATCTACTGTCACCTGAGTTTTTTATCTTAACCATTCTGACTGGTGTGAGGTAGAATCTCGGGGTTTTGGTGGGTTTTTTTGTTTTGTTTTTTTTTTATCTTTATTAATTTGAGTATTTCTTATTTACATTTCGATTGTTATTCCCCTTCCCAGTTTCTGAGCCAACATCCCCCTAACCCCTCCCGCTCCCCTTCTATATGGGCTTCCCATCCCCATCCTCCCCCCATTACCGCCCTCCCTCCAACAATCACGTTCACTGGGGGTTCAGTCTTGACAGGACCAAGGGCTTCCCCTTCCACTGGTGCTCTTACTAGGCTATTCATTGCTACCTATGAGGTTGGAGCCCAGGGTCAGTCCAGGTATAGTCTTTGGGTAGTGGCTTAGTCCCTGGAAGCTCTGGTTAGTTGGCATTGTTGTTCATATTGGGTCTCGAGCCCCATTTCCCTGATGACTAAGGATGTTGAACATTTCTTTAGGTGCTTTTTGGCCATTTGATAATCCTCAGCTGAGAATGTTGTGTTTAGCTCTGTACCCCATTTTTTAATAGGGTGATTTGGCTCTCTGGAGTCTAACTTCTTGAGTTCTTTGTATATTTTGGATATTAGCCCCCTATCAGATGTAGGATTGGTAAAGATCTTTTCCAAATCTGTTGGTTGCTGTTTTGTCCTAATGAGTGTCTTTTGCTTTACAAAGCTTTGCAGTTTTACTAGGTCCCATGTGTCGATTCTTGATCTTAGAGCATAAACCATTGTTGTTTTGTTCAGAAAATTTTCCCCAGTGCCCATGTGTTCGAGACTCTTCCCCACTTTTTCTTCTACTAGTTTGAGTGTACCTGGTTTGATGTGGAGGTCTTGATCCACTTGGATTTAAGCTTTGTACATGGTGATAAGAATGGATCAATATGCATTTTTTCTACATGCTGACCTCCAGTTGTACCAGCACCATTTGTTGAAAATGCTATCTTTCTTCCATTGGATCGCTTTTGCTCCTTTGTCAAAGATCAAGTGGCTATAGGTGTGTGGGTTCATTTCTGGGTCTTCAGTTCTGTTCCACTGATCTTTCTGCCTGTCTCTGTACTAATACCATACAGTTTTTATGACTATTGCTCTGTAATACTGCTTGAAGTCAGGGATGGTGATTCCCCCAGAAGTTCTTTTATTGTTGAGTATAGTTTTCACTATCCTGAGTTTTTGTTATTCCAAATGAATTTGCAAATTATTCTTTCTACCTCTATAAAGAACTGAGTGGGAATTTTGATGGGGATTGCATTGAATCTGTAGATTGCTTTTGGCAAAATGGCCATCTTTACTATATTAATCCTGCCAATCCATGAGCATGGAAGATCTTTCCATCTTCTGAGATCTTCCTCAATTTCTTTCTTCAGAGATTTGAAGTTCTTGTCATACAGATCTTTCACTTGCTTGGTTAAAGTCACACCAAGATATTTTATGTTATTTGGGACTATTGTGAAGGGTGTCATTTCCTTAATTTCTTTCTCAGCCTGTTTATCCTTTGAGTAGAGGAAGGCTACTGATTTGTTTGAGTTAATTTTATACCCCGACACTTTGCTGAAGTTGTTTTTCAGGTTAAGTAGTTCTCTGGTGGAACTTTTGGGGTCGCTTAAGTACACTATCATATCATCTGCAGATAGTGATATTTTGATTTCTTCCCTTCCAAGTTGTATCCCTTTGATCTCCTTTTGTTGTCTGATTGCTATGACTAGGACTTCGAATACTATATTGAATAAGTAGGGAGAGAGTTGGCAGCCTTGTCTAGTCCCTGATTTTAGTGGGATTGCTTCAAGTTTCTCACCATTTAGTTTGATGTTAGCTACTGGTTTGCTGTATATAGCTTTTACTATGTTTAGGTATGGGCCTTGAATTACTGATCTGTCCAGGACTTTTATCATGAAGTGTTGAATTTTGTCAAATGCTTTCTCATCATCTAATGAAATGACCATGTGGTTCCTATCTTTGCGTTTGTTTATATAGTGGATTACATTGATGGATTTTCGTATGTTAAACCATCCCTGCATCCTTGGCGTGAAGCCTTCTTGATCATGATGGATGATTGTTTTGATGTGTTCTTGGATTCAGTTTGCAAGAATTTTATTGAGTATTTTTGCATCAATATTCACAAGGGAATTGATCTGAAGTTCTCTTTCTTTGTTGGGTCTTTGTGTGGTGTAGGTATAAGAGTAATTGTGGCTTCATAGAAGGAATTCGGTAGTGCTCCATCTGCTTCAATTTTGTGGAGTAGTTTGGATACTATTGGTATGAGGTCTTCTATGAAGGTCTGATAGAATTCTGCACAGAGCCCATCTGGACCTGGGCTCTTTTTGGTTGTAATACTTTTAATAACTGCTTCTATTTCTTTAGGAATTATGGGGTTGTTTAGATTTAACTTTTTTTAAGATTTGTTTGTTCCTGATTTAACTTTGGTACCTGGTATCTGTCTAGAAAATTGTCCATTTCCTCCAGATTTTCCAGTTTTCTTGAATATAGGCTTTTGTAGTAGGATCTGATGAATTTTTTAATTTCTTCTGATTCTGTTGTTATGTCTCCCTTTTCATTTCTGATTTTTTTAATTTGGATGCACTCTCTGTGACCTCTGGTTAGTCTGACTAAGGGTTTATCTATTCTTGTTGATTGTCTCAAGGAATCAGCTCCTGCTTTTGTTGATTCTTTGTGTAGTCCTTTTTGTTTCTACTTGATTCATTTTAACCCTGAGTTAGATTATTTCCTTCCTTCTACTCCTCTTGGGTTTATTTTCTTCTTTTTGTTCTAGAGTTTTACAGTGTGCTGTGAAGCTGCTGACATATGCTTTCTCCTGTTTCTTTTTGCAGGCACTCAGAGGTATGACTTTTTCTCTTTGTACCGCTTTCATTGTATCCCATAAATTTCAGAATACTGTATCTTCATTTTCATTAAATTCTTAGAAGTCTTTAATTTCTTTCTTTATTTCTTCTTTGACCAAGTTGTCATTGAGTAGAGCACTGTTCAACTTCCATGTATATGTGGGTTTTCTGTCATTATTGTTGATATTGAAGACCAGTCTTTTTGTGTGGTGATCTGATATGATGCATGTCTATTTCTATCTTCCTGTATTTGTTGAGGCCCGTTTCATGACCAATTATATGGTCAGTTTTGGAGAAGTTTCCATGAGGTGCTGAGAAGAAGGTATATCCTTTCATTTTAGGATGGAATATTCTATAAATATCTGTTAAATCCAATTGGTTCATAACTTCTGTTAGTTTCTCTATGTCTCTGTTTAATTTCCATGATCTGTCCAGTGATTAGAGTGGTATTGAAATCTCCTACTATTATCGTATGAGATGTAATGTGTGCTTTGTGTTTTAGTAATGTTTCTTTTATGAATGTAGGTGCCCTGGCATTTGGAGCATAGATATTTAGAATTGAGAGTTCATCTTGGTGGATTTTTCTTTTGACGAATATGAAGTGTCCTTCTTTATTTTTTTTTAATGTCTCTTCTTTGAAAGTCAATTTTATTTGATATTAGAATGGCAACTCCAGCTTCTTTCTTCTGGCCATTTGCTTGGAAAATTGTTTTCCAGCCATTTACGTTGAGGTAGTGTCTGTCTTTGTCTCTGAGGTGTGTTTCCTGCATGTAGCAAAATGCTGGGTCCTCTTTACATATCCAGTCTGTTAGTCTATTTCTTTTCATGGGGAATTGAGTCCGTTGATGTTGACAGATATTAAGGAATAGTGATTGTCACTTCCTGTTATTTTCATTGTTGGAGGTGGAATTATTTTTGTTTGTCTCTCTTTTGGTTTCATTGCAAGGAAATTATATTCTTGCTTTCTGTATGGTGTAGTTTCTCTCCTTGTCTTGGAGTTTTCCATCTATTATCCTTTGTAGGGCTGGATTTGTAAAAAGATATTGTGTAAATTTGGTTTTGCCATGGAATATTTTGGTTTCTCCTTCTATGTTAATTGAAAGTTTTGCTGGATACAGTAACTTGGGCTGGCATTTTTGTTCTCTTAGGGTCTGTACGGCATCTGTCCAGGATCTTCTTGCTTTCATAGTCTCTGGTGAGAAGTCTGGTGAAATTCTGATAGGTCTGCCTTTATATGTCACTTGACCTTTTTCCCTTACTGCTTTTAATGCAGTAAGTGCATTTGGTGTTTTAACTATTATGTGATGGGAGGAATTTCTCTTCTGGTCCAATCAATTTGGAGTTCTGTAGACTTCTAGTATATTTATGGGCATCTCTTTCTTTAGGTTAGGGAAGTTTTCTTTTATAATTTTGTTGAATATAGTTACTGGCCCCTTAAGTTGGGAATCTTCACTTTCTTCTATACCTATTATCCTTAGGTTTGATTTTCTCATTGTGTCCTGGGTTTCCTGAATGTTTTGGGCTAGGAGCTTTTTGCATTTTACATTATCTTTTACAGTTGTGTCGATGCTTTCTATGGTATCTTCTGTCCCTGAGATTCTCTCTTTTATCTCTTGTATTCTGTTGGTGATGCTTGTGATTACAGCTCCTTGTCTCTTCCTTTGGTTTTCTGTCTCCAGGGTTGTCTCCCTTTGTTCTTTCTTTATTGTTTCTATTTCCATTTTCAATTCATCCACCTGTTTGATTGTGTTTTCCTGTAATTCTTTCAAGGATTTTTGTTTTTCCTCTTTAAGGGCTTCTACTTGTTTACTTATACTTTCCTGAATTTCTCTAAGTGTGTTTTTTATGTCTTTCTTAAAATCCTCCATCATTATCAAAAAATGTGATTTCAAATCTAAATCTTGCTTTTCTGGTGTGTTTGGATATCCAGTATTTTCTTTGGTGGGAGTACTCGGCTCTGATGATGCCAAGTAGTCTTGGTTTCTGTTAACTAGGTTCCTGTGCTTGCCTCTAGCCATTGGGTTGTCTCTGGTGTTTGCTTGTCTTGCTGTTTCTGGGAGTGACTTGGCCCTGCTGTAGGCCTCTGTGTCAGCACTCCTATAGAACAGTTTTCCTGTTTTCTTTCAGCCTTTCCAGAGCACAGGTGCTCTGCTCTCAGCTGTGGTGGTGCTCCTGGAGACTGTCTTCCAGCTCTAGGCACAGGCAGGAATCTAAGGGTCCTGCCCCTGATTGCTCGTGTAGGTCCTTGCACTCCACAAGCACAGTTGGCACTATGCGATTCCCTCTTGTGTCTGGACTGTTGGCAGAGGTTATTCTCCTCTGACTTCTCAGGAGTATCCACATTTCTGAGATTCCGGGTCTCTACCCGATGGGATTTGGGTGCAGGGAGCTATAGTGAATTATAGTTACCAACTGTGTTGTAGAGCACTAGGACTCAAGCCTCTTAGCTGTAATTTATAATTCTTTGGAGTGTAATTTAAACTTCATACTTCCAAACTGGAAGTTGTTTTGTCCCATTTGCCATGTTGTTCCTAGAAAAGAGTTTGGAAAAGTTCAATCAACCATTTCATTTTGAAACAAGCAAACAAACAAACAAACAAACAAAAAAACAGTAACAAACCTTCATAAAATACATTTAATGAAGTAATCTTATATCCTTAAGGGTTAATATTCACATCACTACTGTGGGTCTCCTTTCCAAAAGAAACTGAACTTGGTGACACTCAACAGAAAGACGCTGAAAAGAATTTCAGATTCGGACTTCACAACTGAATATTGAGTCAGGATAGTACATAGAATAGAACAGTAACCTGTTCAGGTCAAATTACATGTTGAAGCTCATTATCTTTCTATCTCTATTTCTCGCTATCTCTATCTCTACTTCTATCCCTATCCATATCCTTATGTATCTACCTATCATCTATCTATCTGTCTATCTATCTATCTATCTATCTATCTATCTATCTATCATCTATCTATCATCTATCTATGTATCTATCTATCTAATTTGTTCACACACAAATATATAATGAAATGTAAGTTATATGTGATCAGAATATCACGTACTAAATAGACAATTTAATCATATTTTCTAAGTCCAAGCATTTTTTATTATTATATCATAACAAAGGGGTTTCTGGTATTGTATCAGGTAACATGAAATTATAATTTGTACATTATATTTAAAGAGAGTATGTAAGAAGTAGAGAGCAAGCATAATAATTCCACCTCTTTTTAAGTTGTAGGCAATAGCCCTGACTCCGTGTCCAACCACATGTAATACACACACTGAACTTCCAAGGTTCCTTAGGTTTACTCGTCAATCTCTTTCTGTCTCTTTCAGTCTCTGTCTCTCTCTGTCTCTCTGTCTCTGTCTGTCTATCTGTCTGTCTGTCTCTCTACCTATCTCTCTGTGATATGTGTGTGTGTGTGTGTGTGTGTGTGTGTGTGTGTGTGTGTGTGTAACTTCATCATTCCTTCATTGTCCCCAGGCAGGTCAAAGTCCCTAGAGCCATGCTGTATGTCTGTCAGCTCCCCACAATTTTGGACTATAACCTGGTATTGCAAGTAAAACAAATACTTTTCTTTCTTTAAGAAAATAATGGCCTGGAGTACTGTGCAGAAATGTTAGAAGGCTCCCTGTCATAATGGAAAGAGAACATAGCCATTCATCTCTTTATTCTTCTCTTTCTCAGTCTTCATCTCTGCTACTTTCTTCATTTTCCAAAGTTCTTATTATCTTGAATCTCCAAGACTTAATTCTACTGGACCTTCCTCTCTCTGAGATCCATGGCATCATAGCTCACAGGAAATGATAATATTAAATTTCTTCAAAAAGGTTTACATAATCACTTCATTTAAAATTCATTTTTAACAATAAATCTTCAGTGAAAACAATGAGTCAAAGAAATACATAAAAACTTTATTATCTAATCTATCTTCCATGCCAAAATATCAAGTGACATAAAAACATAAACACTATCAACATTGGTCTCCTCGTGTGCATCCTTCTTCTCTTCCTCCTTCTCCCTCCTCTATTACTTATGTTGCTTGTTCTATTTCTTCTTGCTATTCAGTGTAGAGTAACTGTTTGGAATTTAAAACTAGTTATTACTTGAATTAATATTAAGTGTTTCATAGATACATATTATTCTTTCTATATTTTACAGGAAGTACTTTTTCCTTCTCTCTAAATCCTATGCAAGCAAGCCTAGTAACTGTGTTACTAGAAAAAAAAAACAAAAAGAAAGTTATAGATTGTCATACTTCCATACAGCTTCTGGAATATTCCAACTAATTAGCAATCAGTCCATACATGTTCATGTATTACCTGTTATTTATCACATTGTTATCTCTCTGACCATAAAAATCAAATTCACTACAGCAGCTCAAACTTCACCTAGTTTATAGATTCCATTTTTACCACTAAAATAGCCTCACTTTTGAAACTTCTCTTCTCTTTGTTTATCATGCTGTCCTAAAGTTTTCCCTTCAGGTTGCCAGACATATATCAATGTGAAGCAGAGAATACCCAATCCTTGCAAAGATAGTCCCTGATAATACAAAAGAAAAGTAAAAAAAAAAAAATCAACCAACACTTAACTTCGGAAGTTTGATGAGCTGGAGATAGCGTGGCAAGAAGGCATTGCTTCCATGTGATCATTTAAGATTTCTTTATTGAATTTTTAAAATTACACTTCACATGTTATTCTCTTTCTCAATTAACTGTCTATACCTTCCTCCCCCCATTCCCCTGTTTCTGTGAGGGAGTTCCCCATCTACACACCCACTTCTTCCGCCTCCCTGCCCTGACATTCCCCTACAATGGGGCATTGAGCCTTGGCAGGACCAAGGGCTTCTCTCATTGATGCCCAACAAGGTCATCCTCTGCTACATATGCAGCTGGAGCCATGGTTCTATCCATGTGGACTCTTTGGGTGGTGGTTTAGTCCCTGGGAGCTCTGGTTGGTTGGTATTGTGTTCTGATCGGGTTGCAAACCCCTTCAGCTCCTTCAATCCTTTCTCTAACTCCTTCATGGGGAATTCTGTTCTCAGTTCAATGGTTGACTGCGAGCATCTGCCTCTGTATTTGTCATGCTCTGGCAGAGCCTCTCGGGAGACAGCTATATCAGGTTACTGTCAGTTTGCACTTCTTGGCGTCAACAATATTGTTTAGGTTTGGTGGCCATATATGGGCTGAATCCCCAGGTGGGGCAGTGTCTGGATGGCTTTTCCCTTAGTCTTTGCTCCAAACTTGTCTCTGTATTTCCTCCTGTAAATTTTTTGTTACCCCTTCTAAGAAGGACTGAAGCATCTTCACTTTGGTTGTCCTTCTTCTTGAGCTTCAAGTGGTCTGCAGATTGCATTTCGGGTAAGCTGAGGTTTTGAGCTGATATCCACTTATCGGTGAGTGCATACCATGTGTGATTTTTGGGTTTGGGTTACCTCACTCAGGATGATGTTTTCTAGTTCTATCCATTTGCCTATGAATTTCATGAAGTCAATTTATGATGTTTTCAATAGAAAGTCTCATTTTTCAAAAGAAGCTCAAAGATTTGACTGTTTTCAAATCTCTTAACAAAAGAAAACATTGGTAGACCTGACCTTAGCAATTCCAAGCTAAGATTTTCGTCAAAAGTATGCTTCTGCTGTATGGCTTTGATAGTCTTGACTGTCATTAAATAACTAGTAACCATTCTTCACAGTTTTACTAATTTGTCATTTTTTCACTCAGAGAAAGTATATAAACAGGCCTGAACTGAGAATTAATTAATCCCTGCTACTTTTAAGTAGAGTACATGCGTTTCAGTATGAAGTCTAGAATGAGATACTGAAATTCACCAGCAACGGCTTCTCATTTCACACCTGTGGGTTTCATGGAGAATAATTGTTGATATTGACCCTTTCATACTAAAGGGGTGTAGCTCAATGACATAACATATGTTTAGCAAGAAATACATAGCTTTGTTATAAGTAAAATATAAATTTAAAAATTAAGTAAAAATAAGCTATGTGAGCACACTATTACTGCATAACACCTATCTTAGCTAATGACATACAAAAATCACACAGATGTATGTGTGGTAGGGTAAATAACAGTGAGATGCCATATGAAATACCCTAGCCAGTTTCAGGACAAAGTAGCTGATTTCCAAGTATAACTATTTCAATAATTAAAAACTGTCTTAAGTTTCAAAGATTCAATTTTACAGCTAGTGAGTCAAAGTTTGAGGTAAGTTCTAGTGGCACAAATACTCTTGGAAGTCACGGTATGAGATTTCTTGAGATGCTTTAAGGTCAAGACTGCCTCTGTTCTCAGCTGAATCTGTGTTTGGAAACCAGAGACTAAGCATTATACTATATATAACTATACTAAAGGTGCAATTTAATGACACATCTCTTAGGAGAAATAGAAAACTTAGCACATGATTAATACTTAAGGGGACATGACTAACTGGCATAAAGGAATCAGAGAACAACCCGTGGTTTGATTTAATTAAGTGTTAACTTTCTTAGTGAGGTTAAAGATGTTCAGAAGACAACTTGTGTGGGCTAGTGTACTCAGACAAGAAAAGGCCTTGGAGAACTTGACTGGTGAGCAGCGGGTGGAGAATAATCTAAAAAGATCATATGTATATAAAATGTAGATGCACAGATGGGATTGAAATTGAGAAAAGGAAAGGGAAAATGATATAAGTACATTTTAATTTTCAATGTAGATCTTTTTAAAAGAGGAAAAAAGTCAAATGTGATATTTTATTTATTTAATATATATTGCATATATGTAAATGACTATATGTGCATATATGGTTATGTATATATGAATGTATGTATGCATATTCAAACTAAGATTCTTACTAACAAATAGAATTGTATCTGGTTAATAAATCACTAGACTAGGTGATGAGATGCCTTTAATGTTAAATTTGTTTCACACATACATATGCATAGCTTTACAGAAGTCATAATTATAATAATGCAATTCTTTTGCATGTTCAGACATTTATTTTTTTACATTTTTGGCTTCTCCTTTCCATATCTTTTTCTCTGCAGTCCTACTTATATACCCATATATATTAACTAGTATGCAACTACATACATGTTCTTCTCATTTGAACAATTGGATAGATATTAGGGTATAATAAATATGGGATAATTTACTCTATATAGGGGCATTAATATTTTCAATGTTTTGTAACTGTAATCAATGATGTAATAGACACCATGGAATATAAGTTATTATTTGTTGGCTGCTTTATTTGTATAAAATAATCTTCCAGGACATTCCTGGTTAAAGCAGACACTTTCAGTTCAGTTCCAATTAAGGCAAAAAATACTTTCCTTAATATTGATAAAACAATAAATAACATGGCTTCTTTCTAGTTTGTTACTAATTAGAATATTCAAAAAACAAATTTTAATTTGCTGAATGTTTTTATGACTAATAGGGACATGGTTTTATCTATTTAAAGTCATTTTCTATGGGTAGATTAGAGTCTGAGAATATAATTTATAAATATTCTTTGGTTTTGATTTAATTATTACTGATTTTCTTTCTTTTCTTGTTTCTTTCTTCTTAATCAAGGAAACAGAATGGGAAATACTTAAATAATTATCAAGGATAGGGTTTATTATACAAATAACAATTCATCCAGTTGTGAAATTGATGGGAGTAAAGGTTTCTCGAAGGGAAAACTGAAAGCTCAGAGAAAGGTCACATAATGCCCTGTGAAACACATGCATAGAAGAGCTTGCCAGAGATCAGAGATAGAATCATCATAGAGCAGTGGAAAAGTAGTCAAGAAAAAGGATATGGCTTCTTTCTGGTGGACTTCAGATTTTGAAGGAATAGTAGCTGGGCAAATCAGAGAGGAAAAGGAGGAGGCAAAGTCGGATGGCAGCCCTGTCATTCATTACCTCTAAGCATCATGATCTCTACACTGTGGCGGCTTCTGTGTCCTGTTTGCCTTCCAAAGCTTTTACTAATTTTTCATTTTTCAACTTAAAGCCACACAAGGAAGGATGTTCTAGAAAACACAGTTGGCTACAGGTGGCACTCTAATTATTCTCCAGCTCACTGCTGACAGTATGGTCAGTAAGCTATTAAAAGATTAAAGACTATAGAAGGTATAGAGGAATGGGCACAGATGAGAAGTCACAAACTATATCCAAAGTAGTCACATGTATCATAGTTAAATATCACATGAAGCAATCTGTCGCTTTCAGTGTTTACTTTTGCCTATGATTTAAACGTTTTGAGGGCTACCATCCTTCATTATCTTTGCTATTATTGCAGTATGATTACCTAGTATGCTGATGTTTTTTGTAATGAAAATTACATGACTTGGTACTTAAAACATGTAATGTGATGTTGTATCTCATTGGTGAATTACATCTGTTTTTCTTTACTATTTTACAATGCACAATATTTCCATTCTATGGGAATCAAGCACGATATTAAACAATAAGTCACAGAACAGTTCAAGGTTAGTTATTAGCACCTCTGCTCATTTTATGGCATAGGTAAGTAAAGTCCTCCTGGGCCAGAAACAGATGGCTAAATATATTATTATCATTTTGGAAAATTATATTTGTGGCTTCTAGAACAAAGGAGGACATAAAGCCATTGCTCAGATTTAAGGTGGCCAATCTTTGTAACCAGGTCCTTAACTTCCCTAAGGGCTGTTGGGTAGATCATCTGGCTTGAATTAGTATTCCCAGAGCTATCCAAACACCAGTGATAAGCAAAGAGTTATATACTCTGATCCCAGTCTCTGTCCTTCAGCCAGCAGCTTGTCCCTCTATTTCAGCTTTATCATTTCTCTAAAGATGAGGAAAACTGCATTGACAATTTGTGTTTTGGCAGTTAAATTTTATTGTTCCTGAATAAGTTTGAAAGATGTTATCAGAGGCTACAACAGTCACTGGATTTGGAATCTAGAAAAAATTTCAATATTCCAATCAAGGTTATAAGAAAATTTTATGAATCTCCCATTATCTACCTTGAGTTTTAAACTCAAAACCTTACGTGTTCTTAGACTTAGACTCTTCTTTACAGAAGCAAGTGACACATAAGCTTATTTCAGTCAGAAAAGAGCACTGATAGGGAGGAAAGGATGCCATGGTGGAGTGTGGGCCTCTAACCTCTTTTATGTAAGAAAGGTTTATGTCCTGGAGGCTCGGTGTTAGTGTTCTATGCCAACACTGATAATCAAGCTGAGTCACTTTTACATAACAGGAAAAGCTTAACACTGTCCTACAAAGAGGTTAGAGAGCCTGCACACAGAAGATGTCTGACTGCTGCCCGGCAGTAAAATAGAAACCATCTAATGGTTGAATCATAGAATGATTGATATTTCTGCCAGAAGGCCAGGTTTCCTCAGTTTTCAATTTGTATCAGACCAAACTGTGCTCTAGGAAACTATCTAGTATTTTCCTGCAAGGTCTGAGAATCAAAGCATCCACAGACTCTCGAGATGCCTCAAGCTGAGGGTTGTGAAGGTTCTGAGATCCATTTGAAAAGAGAAGGTGAAGATGTCCCTTTAATATGTATTATACCACATTATGTAAAGGAGAGAACATAGAAATTCTGGTTCTTCTTAAGTACTCTCATTCTTGTGTGTTTCATGTAACATGCCTTATTTGTGGATGACGTAAATAGAGATTCAGTTTGTATAATATAGCTCAGCTCATGGTTTATGGATTGTCAAGTAATAAACGTGTACAAAATAGAGGTGGAGAAATCTTTTTTGGTCCTTCCTCTTTTGTTCCTTGGCTCACTGCATCCCCAGGCCTTTATACTCTTGACACTCATAGTTACCAACTGAGACAACACAAGTTAGATGCCCCTCACCTGAGGCCATTTTAGAGTCCTTTTTTGTCAGCCTTCTTATCTTGCCTAAAAACTCCTGAAAATACCATGGAGCCTGACTGTCCTGAAGTTATGTTCTGGCACTAATACTGTCTACCATCCATCATTAGCTGAGGTGTCTCTGAGATCTGTCAATTCCTGCATTCTGTCTCCCATTTTCTCATTTTTCCTGTTCCACTAATATTCCATTATTTCTTAGTAATGAAGTTTTCTTTTCTTTTTTTTGTCTTTATTAACTTGAGTATTTCTTATTTACATTTTGATTGTTATTCCCCTTCCCAGTTTCACTGCCAATATCCCCCTCACCCCTCCTACTCCCCTTATATACGGGCTTCCCCTCTCCATCCTCCCCCCGTTACCAACCTCCCCCCAACAATCACGTTCACTGGGGGTTCAGTCTTGGCAGGACCAAGGGTTTCCCCTTCCACTGGTGCTCTTACTAGGCTATTCATTGCTGCCTATGCAGTTGGAGCCCAGGGTCAGTCCAAGTATAATCTCTGGGTAGTGGCTTAGTCCCTGGAAGCTCTGGTTGCTTGGCATTGTTGTTCATATGGAGTCTCAAGCCCGTTCAAGCTCTTTCAGTCCTTTCAATGATTCCTTCAACGGGGGTCCCGTTCTCAGTTCAGTGAATTGCTGCTGGCATTTGCCCATGTATTTGCCATATTCTGGCTGTGTCTCTCAGGAGAGATCTACATCCGGTTCCTGTCAGCCTGCACTTCTTTGCTTCATCCATCTTATCTAGTTTGATAGCTGTATATGTATGGGCCACATGTGGGGCAGCCTCTGAATGGGTGTTCCTTCTGCCTCTGTTCTAAACTTTGCCTCCCTATTCCCTGCCAAGAGTATTTTTGTTCCCCTTTTAAAGAAGGAGTGAAGCATTCGCATTTTGGTCATCCTTCTTGAGTTTCATGTGTTCTGTGCATCTATAGAAAATGTGGTACATCTACACAATGGAATATTACTCAGCAATCAAAAACAATGACTATATGAAATTCATAGGCAAATGGATGGAACTGGAAAATATCATCCTGAGTGAGGTAAACCAATCATAGAAAAACACACATAGAATGAACTCATTGAAGTTTTCTTTCCCTTACTAAAACACTTCCTTCCTAGACCTTCTGCAGTATGCTTTATCTTTCTGTAGAATACTTCCATCCTCCCATCTTTGTTCCTATCACTGCATTTCACTCTGGACAAGCCCAGACATTCTAAAAGGAAAAGGCTTTATCATACCATGTCCCTTCATTACCAAATATACACTATACTCTACACATATCCTTTTACTAAATGGTTCCCTGTCCAGTCATCTTTTACATGTATATAATTTTTATTTACCTTTCAACTAAAAATGTTTCTCAAACTCTACTGCATTTTCTGTTCTTTATAATTATTTCATCCATCACTTTTTTCTGCAAAGAGGTTTCTTTAAGTAGATGTCTTCTTCACTCCATATTTTGGGGAATTCTTCATTATGTACATCTCCTGTGCCTCAGCTTTTGCTAGTCTTGCCTACTCTCCAAGTTTTCTCCTGAATTCAGAGAGTTCTCTAACAAAATCCCACTTCATTTTTACTCTTCTATGAACTAGAGGTAATCAGCATACCTCAATAGCATTATTCTACTTGCCTTGTCTCGATTGTCCTGTTTGTTTAGGCTTACATTTCAATTTTTCTTAACTATTGTTGTGGTATATCCTAGAGTTATCTGTATTTTGATGCTAATCCCACTGTCCCAAGTATGGCTGCCTCAGGACTCAGGTGACTTTACCAGAACCTTCTCCGAATTTAATTTGTAAAATACAGGTGAGAGCAGGTACAGGATAGAAGGAGGCCTGTCACTGGACAAGAGGGAAGGATGGGTGGGATAAAGTTTGAAGGAAGAGGAGGAGAGTGGAACAGAAAGGAGGAAGAGACAGGAGGGACAGAGAGAGAAGCTATGGTGGAACAATATGGAAGCTGATGTTAAGATCCCATGCTGTACCTTTACAGGTTGTTATGAATGTTCTTAAGGGATGGCTGCGTACAAGGCTTTGTATGTTTAGGTGGGGAATTATATCTTATCAATTGGATCAAAAGTTATTGTGTTGTGTGTTCTTTCATGTGTAGATTTAAGTGTAAGGGAGGGTGGGACGGCTGATCTGGGCCAGCCCAGAGTTGGGATGTGTGATTCTGGCATGGAAACTTGCCCTGGGAATTGGATGGGTAGAGAGATTGCTGCCAGGCTCAGAGAGCGGCCTTCAGCAGTGTGATATAAGGTGGAACAGAGTGGGTGAGATGCTTTGCTGACTGAGATTTAAGATATCTAGCAGATATCTTGGGGCACTGTGGTGTCGGACCTAGAGGGATAAAAGACAGCTTTTGATTTTTAATATTTTTACAGCAACAAACTACAAAAACTGTTTAACATTAGAATGTAGTGCTTTGAATACAAATGTCCCTCACAGGGCAATGTATTTGAGTAGTTAGTCATCATGTAGTGGAACTACTTTGAAAGGATTAAGAAGCATGATCTTGGAGTAGATGTGGCCTTGTTGGAGGATGTGAGTCACTGGGGCAGGATGGGTGGGGGGAGGGTTTTGAGGTTTCACATGCAAAAACCAGGCTCAGTGACTTTCTCTCTTCCTGCTACCTGAGGCTCTGGCTGTAGAAGTCTCTTTCAGATACTTCTCTAGCATATAATCATGCTCCCTGCCATAGTAATAAGAGACTAAGCCCCTGAAACTGTGAACAAGCCTCAATTACCACCTAAATGTTGGAAAAATTTTATGAAAACTGAAATATCTACTAAATGGTTGTGGTGTAGCCTGTTGAGGACTTTGACCTGTTAGTGGAGAAGGTTAAAGGAAGCCTACCGATTAATCTCCAGGATAAAGATGAAGAAGGGAACATCAGCTGGATGTATTTTTTGATTCACCTACCCAGAGGAGAATGCCTTTCTTCTGAAATCCACTTTAAAAGTAGTATAGAGATTATGTTCTGTTCTAATTCTCCCCAAGATAACTAACTGACAGACCAAGTTTTGACACTGTGACTTTTCCAGAGAAAACACCAGTCTCTTTACTAGCCTCAAGTAAACAAAGCAACCTTGCAAACTAACCCAAAATGTAAACCCTATCATCTTAAAGCCAAGGAGAGCATAGAAGGATGTCATCATCATTTGAAAATATTTAGTTGGCAATTATCAGGGTCCTGAACCAACCAATTCCCTAAATGTGATAGAGGTACACTGGGAAGAGGAATGGCTCTGGCGCCTAACAAGGTTACCAATGGCTGCACATCCACTCAGGCCTCCATCTCTTCTTCCTCTCCTGTCCCAAAGCTGCCATCCTCTTCTCACTCTGCAGAGTCACCCATTGGTAAAACTCTATCACAGGTTGACCCAAGGCAGTAGTTCTCCAGCAGATTCTCAGCTTTCAATGCGATGCTCCCTATGGTGCTCAGCAACCTCCCCACACCCAATTGCCTTCTGCATCACACGACCACAGAACACCCATCCCCACCCACTGCAAAGTTCTTGGTGTGCCCCACAGCTTGTGGCATTGCCGCCAGTAGCAGAAAAGGAAGAATATCCCAAGAGAGAGAGAATACATTGAGACAGGGTCCTGGTAAAATGTCATTTGAAGGACAGAATGAAGATAGATGAGAGTACAGAGTGAAGAATTCCACTGATATGCTGACAGGAAGTAGAGTAGCAGATGCAATTAAAAAGCCTTCTTGTCTTAGGGAAAGGTGCTCTAGCCAGAAACCTTCAATTTCTTGAGGACCCCACCTCAACCCCTCTGACAGACAGATAGCTAGGGAAAAAATACTAAAGGGAAATAGAACCTTTCTTCCTAGAAGCAATGGTGGTGAGTAAATGATCTTGTCTACCTCAGCAAGCCTGACTACTGATATTTTAAGACTTATAGTCATAGTGATGATTTTAACTAACTAAAGAGTCCCTGTGTTGTTGAGAATATTATAGTGAATCCTGTATGCTTTTGAAGCAAGCAGAAGGATGTTGATACTGTTCACTTTTTCTGAAGAGGTTCCCTTGATCTGCCATGATCATGATGATTTCTCCTTTATTTGGGACCAAAAAAGAATCCAAGAGTAGATGAGTGGATGTCATCTATCTCTAGCTAGACTCTTGCCTGACTTCGCTCCACAAATGGAGCAGAAAGACACCAAAGAATATATTTGAGAAGGTTGAGTTTAGTGTCGACATTTAAGATGGAAAGCCAACTTAAAACTGACTACCTTGAAGATTTAAATGAAACAAATCTTAACTATGGATAGCAATAGAATGCTGGCTACAAACCATTATAGTTAAGGAAAATATTATAGCTCAAAGCCATTGGGGACTTTCAGGTTCCTGCCTTGAGTAGTTCATTGTACAGCAATCCGCAGGTCAGTTAGAAAGGTAACACCAGTACATCTCCTATCTGAAAGATCTTAAAGACTGGAATTGCAGGTCTCTAATAACTGAGACAAGACTGTGGTGCCAGGGAAGCCATGGAGCTATGGCAAACAGTACTGTTTCAAGAGTGGAGACAAGGTGTGTCCAAACCCCAGAGACTGGCAGGATCATGTCCTATGCTAGACCTCATGCACCAGTGTACATAGACCATTGCCCCACACTTTGCCCCACCAGAAGAGGTCATGTAGCCCCAATTGCCAGGTTAAACTTTATTTCCCTTTAAAAGGGCACATCCAGTAGCATATGGAATTAATCCCTATGAAAATGAGGTATTCCCAGCACTCTGGCCCTGGCCAATGATGTACATTCATCCTCCAAAGGTTTTAATAGCTTTTTCCCCAGTTAAATGAGCTGTCTCACTGAAGCCTTTCTCCCTAGAGTTGTCTGTTCTCATTGTGCTCATACAGAGCCTGAGGTCTCATTACCCTCAGCTGCTTTCCCCTTCAGGCCACCAGTCATGATCACAGGCAATCTTGTCCTTAAGGGAGTGGAAGCTGAATGGAAAAAACAAGGAATGACCCCTTTACCTACAATTTCAGAAGTCTCAGTGAGGGAGAACTTTCTCTGTAGTTAGGAAACTCTGATGCCTTTGTAGAAGCCTCAAACATGGGAAGACGGCAAGTGAGTCTTACTATGGAGCTAGCTCGTTCCAAACGCTTCACATCTTTCTCTTTTGACTTCCACAGAAAAAAAAAATGTGCCTAAAACCACAGAAGAGCCAAATTTATTGAGGATCTGCTGGGCCATGCTTAGCTGGATCCTTAGGCCTAACCATTGTATCACAGAAGAGTTGTCAGAAGACTTTGCAAGCTATTTTGATTTTCCCTCCCAATTTCACTAAAGTCTCTGTGCGTCAAACACTGTGGGATCCTTCTACGGTCATCACCACTGAGGGTTTTGGGTTTGTGAGGCTCCCTGAGCTTCAGTTTCTCCACCTCCACTTATCAGAGACACCCACATTGGGTGAAAGCCAGGCCTAGGGTAAGGATGTTTTCATTGGTGGTCATTTCTACTTCAATCATTTGATGACTTTGCAGCTTTGAGGACTTCAGAAGGCTAATGCAACCATGTGCCAGCTATGCTTATGGTAATTGCAAAGATTTAATGTTTCATTTAGTTTAAAGTTGGCAAAAACTAAAATTTTCTTTCTGAATTTGGAACACGGAGTTAAATGTAATAAATATATATGTGTTTACCTCCTCCTATAAAAATTATAGCAAGCAAGGACATATATTTGGTATACAATATGATTTGCTAATTACTTTTCAAAATGGACAACTAATCAGTGATATTAAACCTCAGTTATTTAGCTAAAATTCACACTTTGGTTTTAGGTATTTAAGTGATTTCAAATCACCAACACTCGCTTTTGTAAGTTAAGTTCTTCAATGACCATTTTACTCTGTAATGCTGTTTTTGAAACTCTTTTTGCCACAGCACAATATTAAATGTAGATCTCACTGGACTTGGAATTATCACAAAGTTCCATTATTAAACATGGATTATTGAGAGATGTGTCCTTTTACTACCTCTACTAATTTCTATAAATGTGTAAAAGAAATAAGATGGGCAAAATGGTTATAATATTGTATTTTCGAAGCCAGTTGGTATGAAAATCATTGGGGGAATCACCAAAACTTTTAATTGTGAAACAGTGAAATGTGCCCTATCAATTGTGTTACAGGTAAAATGCCCAAGTGCCAGGAAGCCATCTGGTCTTCCCACTGTTACATTGTTTGTTGGTAAACAACCAGAATCCTAAATCAATGTCTTGCTTCCCCCAATACAATGTAGAGGTCAAGGAATGGTTAAGCAAGTGTCTTAGTTAATTTTCTATTGCTATGAAAATACCATGACCAAGACAATGTGTATATAAAAAGACTATTGTGGGTGTACAATTCAGAGAGGTAGAGTTCATGAATGTCAGGATAGGGTACATTACAAAAGACAGCCAGGCTGTACTGGAGAAGTAGCTGAGAGTTTATATCTTGATAAAAAAAAAGACCATATAACTCATGCTTCAAAAATAACTATTTTTAAGAGTTCGAGGCTTTAAA
This sequence comes from Rattus rattus, assembly GCF_011064425.1. Taxonomy (NCBI): domain Eukaryota; kingdom Metazoa; phylum Chordata; class Mammalia; order Rodentia; family Muridae; genus Rattus; species Rattus rattus. The sequence goes on along the minus strand of NC_046158.1, from coordinate 89,224,545 downwards.
TAATTCCACTGGAACAAAGGCAACCTAGGATATCTTACTCTGTTACTTGTGGAAAGTAACCTTAAAATATCACTAACCAGAAGAAAATAGAGCTATGTAGTCCATGTTACCTTCAGGAAGACTTATTTATATTTTGTAATTACTACAGATAGACCTACAGATATGTATACCTTATGTAAAAATAATATACGTTGCTGTCTAAATTTATTAATAGGTGTCAAGAATATTTTCTCAGTAAATAAATATTCTTACAAATAACATTTCAAGTGGTTGATTAGTATTATTATACTGTTACTTTTATGACTGCCTGGTCATATTTAAATAGAGACCACAATAAGTATTTCCCTTTTCAGAGATTAATCATATATTATCCCCAAAAAGGAAAGGTTTATTTGATAAAGCTACTTTTTATTTGTTTCATTTTAGACTCTGTCAGCTTTTTAAAATGTTTTTCATACAAATATTGTGATCATGTTTTACTTTTTCCCGTCATCCGTCAGACCCTCCCCACCTCCCTTCCTACCCAACTTTACGTACTCCCTATCCCTTCACTGTCTGAAAAACTTTCAAAAAACAATAAGACTAAAAGTCCAAACAAAATGAACACCATAAAAATGTGGAATTTGTTTTATGTTGTCCAACTGCTCCTTAAATACATGGCTTGTTCCCATTCCTACCTTTTTAAGCAAAAGTAAAACAGTTTTAAACCAGTCAGGTAAAGTCAAAACTACTATAAAAAACACTACATATAAACATCAGCCATCCCTCAGCTAACATAGCCAAATCCTAATTTTGGTTAAACCATGGAAACCAATCAAATTGTGGTAGAGTTGTTGCTATGATCAGATTATTCATTGAAAACCTGATAAAGATACACAATCATAGCAAATGAATTCACAATTATTACACCACTAGGTTTGAAAAAATAACCAAGGGGTTGGGGATTTAGCTCAGTGGTAGAGCGCTTGCCTAGGAAGCGAAAGGTCCTGGGTTCAATCCCCAGCCCCGGAAAAAAAAAAAAGAAAAGGAAAAATAACCATAGCAAAAACGGAATGAGATTGTCTATTTGGCAGGAACATCATGGTAGAACCATCCAAAGCCTTAGATAATCTACAAATCTCAACGGGTAATCCGTAAACTGGGCTTATATTTAAAAGCTTATTGTGAATCATCTTTTGACAAATTAACAATTTTTGGAGATCAAAGGAAAAACATTAATTCATCTAGTATTTACAGTCAAGTTTTACATGTTACTACTCTTATAAAACATAGATGCATAAAATAAAGTCAATATAAAATATACCTTAAACAATTGATTCTGTAGTGGAGAATAAAGCACGTTTGTTCAGAAATTATATATATGTACATATACATATATATATATAATCTGATATAAACAACTAATGGTCAGAACATGAAAAATACCATGAAATAATAATATTAATAAGAATAATACACTTCACTGTGAAGGGATATTGATTAAGGACATTTGTAGGCAGGAAATGGCATTCTATGTTGCCTTGAATGAAGGGAATTTTCATGCAAGGAATGACATTCTATTGTGCCTTAAAGGATGAATATGAATTGAAAAAAATTTAGAAAGCTTAAATAATAACATTCTAACTGGAGGAAATAGAGCAGCAAACATAGAGAGATCTGTAAAGAAGAAATCCATTATCATGACATACTTTTAGAAACAGCATTTGAGAAGGGGCCAAGGGCACAGATGAATCTCCTTGAAGGGTCAATGAATAGCACAAACTCAAATATCATTTCATTTTATTCATTTAAGCAAACTTCATTCAAAGAATTTTATAAAGGCAGAGTTAATCTATATATAGCCGTAGTTCTTTAAAGATGTGTAAAACTTATGTTACCATCCTATAATTGAAGTTGTAGAAAAAATGTTGACAGACTATACAGGGTAATAATTCTATAGGTGCCTTATAAAAAGCATTAAGCAAGAGCATGAAATTCAAGCTTTCATACAATAAACTATCACATACTTTGTTCTAATTCTCTACATTTCCCCTATATTGTTTTCTCAAACAATCATTTGAATTCTCAAACCTGCTGGGTAAAGATTAAACCTCATGAGGCTAAACTCAGACAAGGGTGAGGCTATTGATTTTCCTTCACTGCATTCTCTTGGTCACATCTGTTAGGGTTGCTACTTCTGAACGGTGCTTTAAGCACCAGTCTGTGTGTCAGCAGAACTGGCCTGATTTATTTCAATGTTGTACAGTAACTAAATCCGGGACAATAGGTTTTGAAAGAAATTACTGTTAAATTACTCCTTACCATTTCTGTTATGCTTGTAAAGTTTTTTAAAAGGTTTGGATTATGTCTCTAATAAAATATGGAGGGAAATGAGAATAACATCTTACATTCTCTTCTCTTTATCTATATCTATATTGATAGAGATCATATATATTTTGATAGTCTTTGCTTAAAGAAAGCAGTAACTACTAGTGTCACTAAAATACATTTCTGAAGTGGTTTTATGGTTTAAAATCATTTCTTTTTACTTTTAAAAGCATCCACAAAGCCTATGGAAAAGGAACTACATTGGTTGATCAATAAGAAAGATAGTTTACTAATCCACATTCATTTTGCCCTCAAGGACACCATCTTTCTCTTTAGTATCTCCTGGGGAGACAATTCTTTTTGTTCCCTGATGCTTGTAGCTGAATGCTTTACAAAGTTCCTTTGTGGCTTCACTCACCTATTAATACCTTATATAACTTGAATCTATAAGGGAAACACTGCAAAGGCAAATTATATTTAAGTGACTCTTTAGGCAATGAGAATCAGAAGGCAAATTTAATCTTAATTAGAGATGTGATTCAAGACCCAAACAGGCGTCACATTTCTCTTCATTCCCCTGATGAAGCATAGAATAGAAACATCTAATGCCCTTTGCCTATGGCAATGCTGCAGCATTTAAGGAAATAAACTCCTAGTTATGTAAAGAATGGAATGCTTTGACACTCTGGGAGGTAAAAAGTGGCAAATGGATTGGTAGATTATGGAAGCACGGAAATAAGTGGGGCATTTCCAAAGGCAAGAGCTGAAGTAACAGTTCCTTGGGTCATTGACTGAAGAAAAAATTTAAGAATACTGTAATTGAAACAAGATAAACAAATGAATTTTGGGGGAGGGTAAGATGTAAATATGATTTATGAATGTAACTGGTATGAACATAAGAAAAAGTAAAGAGATATATTGAAAATATACATCCAAGTCACTCTGGAAATCTGGACCTGTTTTTTAAAATGATTTTTATATATTTTTAAACATGTCGAAAATATTACTGTACATAAAACTAATCATTGCATTTGCTTATGTTTTGTTTTATAAAAAGTACTTTTTCTTAAAGCATTAAAATTTGAGGAGTGTTTTGAAACCGAGTAGCAGGAGAAAAACAATCCAACACGGTTTTGTGTTCCTATCAAGCCGACTTAATGTACATTGCTACATGTTTTACGGTGGAGTTGACAGTCTAAAAATACTGCACAAGATCAAAGGAAGAGTTCTTTTAAATAAGGTCTTTGCTCTGGGCTCTAACTCCTCTTTGTTCACTCTTTACTGCAAATACATATATGCTCTGTTTACATGCACGGAAACACATGCGCACGCACACACACACACACACACACACACACACACACACACACACACTTTTCCTTCTCTTTTGCAATGTTTTTCCTATCAAGCAGATGGAGCTTAAAATTTCCCCAGCCCCTCACAAAGCTGTTTCTCTAGCAACCTTCCCTAAAAGACTGATTTCAAAACAAGCAGAAATGTTCTTTAAATCCCCTGCTAATCAATCTGGCAGTACAACTTCAATTTTTTTTTCACTTAAACAGAAAAGTAACCAAGTGTATATGAAGAAGGTTCATTTATGTTTAACCACAGTGATAACACAGAGAACGGGGAAATTGTTTTAATCTTCAATAGGGCAAATCTGGGTTTGGATAGCCAGTTGTTCTTTTCCTAGAGGAAGACGGTTTCTCAGCACTAAAGTAATCACATCAATTTGAAAACTCTAGTTCAACTCCAGTTTAAACCATTGAATCAGTTCTTTCCTAGTTGAAGACAATTAGTGATCATCAGGAGAGGGTACAGAAGGCTAAGGTGTTATACCTATGTCTGGAAGTGTCTTCTAGAAACAGCCTTTTAATTCCTTTCTATGAGCCTCATGATAATTTATTAAATTAGATGCTTGCATCCCTAAGTTATTCCTTGTTTTAGAGTTCAAAACTATTAAATGGAAATCAGACCTCTAATCAAATCACTGTGACAAGGATTTGCTGGGTATTAATTTCCCCCTATGAATTAGTCCTAAAATATATTACCTGATTTTAGTCTTACATGTGAGCATGGGGCTGTCTTAGAATCACTTTAGTTTGCTGGCTTCTGAATGAACTATGAGTTCAGTTTTACAGTCATTTTCACTTCGGATAATATAAATACAATCTCAAGATGGTCATTTGTTACTTCCAGATTTGGTAATAGTCTTAAAAAGTATCTGTAAAAAGTCTTTCTATTTACCTTCTTTTATCTTGCAATTAATAATATATTACATAATTTTCCCTTCCTTTTCTTTCCTCCAAAATGTCCCATACACCATTTCTTCATCCTTTCAAATTCATACCCTCATTGAATATTTATTGTTTTTATATGCATATTTGTCTGAATATACATATATATCTCTAATATAGCGTGTTCAGCCTGTGTAATGTTACTTGTGTGTACATTTTTAGGGCCCACTATTTGGTTTTGCATAACCAATTGTTCTCATCCCAGAGGAAGACTGTTTCTCGGCATTTTTAAATTACCTGTAGGGCTGCGTTCTCTCGGGAGTCCTCTGTCCACTTTGGCATGCCCAGTGCTATTGTCCTTGTTCAACCATGTTCAATGAGACTTTATGGGTGTCATTTCTGATGCCATGAGACAAACTCAGTCTCACAACAAACTCCATCACCCTCTGGTACTTAGAATCTTTCTTACCCTCATTCAGCAAGGTTTCCTGAACCATAGACATGAGAGTTGCTTTCTTTTATAGATGGATCCATTGGATTTGCACTCCTTTTAATGATTGGTTTTTATGTACATTAGTGTATGGTATTTTGCCTGCATTGTGTATATGTGGAACATGTGTACAGTGTCCTCAAAAACTAGAATGATCTCCAGGGACTAGAGTTAAAGCAGGGTGCTGAGGCCATAACTAGTCTATCTGACAGAGCAGTAAGTTTACCCTTCTTGACATCTGTTCAGATACTTATCATGTCTTTTTGAAGACAATAGACAAGGTCTTTGATAGATCCTCATTTCACAGTAGACATATAATCTCCTCTCTCTCTCTCTCTGTGTGTGTGTGTGTGTGTGTGTGTGTGTGTGTGTGTGTGTGTGTCTATTATTCATGGTGCAATATCATGGCGTAGTCTGATATTCTTTCTACTCAGGGTACATCACAGTAGAACCTGCTGTTACTTGCATCTAACTTCCTCCTGCCTATACCATTTCTTGTTTCAGATGACCTCACATCCTGTTACCAATGAAATAAAAAGTACCCAGAGACCTTCCTGATTGGCGCTATCCACCTTATAAGTAACCATTACAGATAAAAATCAACCACAATTTTAAGTTGCTGGGGTCTGTATGTCTCTGACTAACAGGAATGCCTCTTTCTTTGAAGCTGATAATACTTGCCTTTATCGTCTGTGAATCATGCAACAAGTATGAAGACAGAGAAAATTTAATAAAAATAAGCTATTTGAGGCTTTTAAAATTGTGAAATTTCATTATCATTTTAAAATCTGCTTTTATTTGGACCTTCATCTTATTCTAAATTAATTGGTCTTATGAAATTTCAAACTTAGGAAGCAACAGACCCCTTTGTTGTATGTCTGTTCAATGATACCTTATTTAACTTGTTCTGGGAGAAATTTGGGGTTTGGGACCAGAAAGCCAAGATTATATGATAAAAGGGGAAGATTGCCTTGGAAAAGGTTTTGAGCTGGTTCTTAACTTCATTTAAGCACTGCATGTAGTCTTCCAATGACCCTTTCTTTGGCTATTAGGTATCTTCATTTCAAACACTGTTCTCCTATGTCTGATAATGGGTCTTGTGTGTTGCCGTGAGCCTCTGTTTCTCTTATACTGTTAGCTTATTTTTATGGCTTCTCAATATGATTATATTGAGTACCATCGATAATATTTCTTCGGCACCTTTTAGAAAGAATTAAACCTTCCAGTATCATACACACGTACACACAAAAAAAATTAAAATCGAAGTAGATGAAGCAGAAAAGAACTTAAATGTAGTATGTGAGACCTTAGTGCTTATCTAAGACAGATCGTGGATGTTGTGGCCTCCCCCACATGTATATGTAAGAAGGAAAGATGAAAACAGCACTACATCTGTTAGCATCCTCCTGTCAGGACAGACGCCAGCTTCACCCTTCTTTATTTACAGACTAACTTCGAGGAAATTAATACTGGTGCCTGAGTGTGATAAGGAGGCATGGATCTTGAAAATGAGTGTGTTAGTGACAGCTCTAAAGGAATGTTTGGATTTATGTCTTGTCCTTAAGAAATTTCTTCCTCTCCCACGTGCACCAAACCCCTTACAACACCCACCCTCACTGCAGCACTGAGGAACAGCCAGGATGTGGGGTTATTTCAGAAGTAGCCACTGAGGGGAGCCGGCCGCGGACTGCCCTCCCACGTTGCTATGACGATGAGACTGGCGGGCACACAGCCTTCAGAGCTAAGTGCTGGCTAAAGCAGGTGTCAGATTGCGATGAGCTAGGTGGCTCTGGGATTACTCAGAGCCTCAGGAGTGTCTCTGGAAAGTCCGGCTACAATTCCTCCGCATCCCTCTCGGACAGCTCCTCAACTCCGCTGGAACAGGCAGAGTGAAAATGGTCCACCACTCAGGCTCCATTCAGTCCTTTAAACAGCAAAAAGGTCAGTGAGAATTCTTTCTGTCTTCCCTGTGGGCACCACATCCCGCTCCGCATCGCCTTGCCGTTATGCAAAAGCATCCTTTTAACCCGTGTATTGTGTTCAAGAGCTGGGGAACTCTGTAAAGTTAGGACCCCATTTTATAAATGTTTTATCCTGCAGCGGAGATGAGTCTGATATCCGGAGCTGCACAGCGCTCGGGAGGGAACGGAATCTGTCATGCCAGGACTTGTTTGTACGTGTCTCAAGTCTCCTTCAGTGCATTGCAGTGAACTATTTAAGCAGAGAAAAGTCCCTGCAGCACCCGGGGTTTGAAGAGTGAAAATTTGGGTGCTGTTTGCTTCAGTATGCACTTCTAGTGCTCTGTAAGATTCACAAGAGCACAAGTAGTGCTGAGCTTGAAAAACTGTATAATAAATGTATTCGTGGAAAAATCCCAGCTCTCGACTGGTCCCAGATATAATTTCATTGGAAAACTTTATCTTCTGACCCCACGTTTATTACGGGGTTCCTATTTTTATGTGTATTGGGTCTTCCTTCCAGAAACTTCCCATACCGTCATTTATCTTTTACAAAATTTTCACTAGTTGCGTGGGCATGGTCAGATCAAGACTTTTTTTTTTTTATCACTCTTTGTTTTGCTTTCTTATTTAAATAGCTTTTCATAAAGCACTTATTTCTTTAACGAAGATTCTGGGAATTTTATTGTCTTATGAAGTTATTCAGCATTAATGCCATTTACAGAATGAATAATGGTAATTATGACGTATTTGTTAATACAGTCATTAAAATATGTATTTTTCAAGTATTCCATTTTTCACTGAAATAAATATTTATTGAAATCTTACTTCTAATATTCCTTCTCTAAATGACTGTTTTAAGGTATATCTTTGGCTTTATTTCTTAAAAAAAAGATAAAGAAAAAATAAAGAAAAGGAAAGGAAAAAAAAGAAAAAACAAAAAACAAAAAAAAAAAAAAAAAAAAAAAAAAATAAAAAAAAAAAAAAAAAAAAACATACAGAAAAAAAAGCCTTTGGATACCCCCGGAATAACTTAGTGAGGATTTCTTCTTCAGGCAGACTATCGTGCTGAACGACGTTCTCAACAGAAACTGTAATCTGCATGAGTCCTCTTCTGGGTGTGTTGGAATCCGTACGATGTGAGAGACGGTGGGAGTAGATGCATTTGGGTTCCTGCGCAGTTCTATTTAAGCTCGAAGTGTTTTAAGGAAAATTCACTACTTCAAAAAGTTTTATTTCCTTGCAGCATTAAACATGTATTCTAGGGAAAAAGGAGAGATATGGAAAACTTGACACTGTCTCATGCTGTTACATTTTGATGCTTTGGGGGACCTGGAATCTTGGAATATCCCCCCAAATATCTTACTATGTGAGGATATATACGTTGTATGCTAAAGAGTAAAGAACCCATCAACTTTGAGACTGGTTGGCATTGCTCAAAAGAGTGACAAATGTGTCCAAGTCATGGCATTTCATTGTGGCACTTTTATGATACATCACGAGCCATTATTTCTAATTTCCCTATTTTAGCACACACACAAAAAACATCATTAGTAAAAAGGTAAACATGAGGAAAAAGACTGACCAAAAAAGAGGCAAAATTACCTTTTAAGTACATGGTTCTAGTTGAATTTGTCTCTTAAAATATTACTTTCCTTCACCCCCTTTTCTCCCTCCAATCCTTCCAGGTTCCCTCCCATTCATTCCTCCCATGTCCCTTCCTACTCTCAAGTTGACATCCTGTTTCTCTTTGATTATTATTGTTACATATTATTGTTACATATAGACACATATTGAGTACTTAGGCATTGATACAAAGATACAACCTTTTTCGTCTGGTTGTGTTGTTTGAATGTATATGGTACCACATTTGATCACTCTGAATTGAACAACTATTAAGGGGTTCATCCCTGGGAGAGGCTAATTCTCTGCCCAACAGTCATTTGTTGCTTCTAGGTCTTTTTCTAGGGTAGGACCTGCTAAGGAAAGATAATCCACAATAAAGATCAGCTATTTTAATTTTTCAAATAGGAAGAAGCATAAAGACACTCTGGGTGCCTCCTGACCGGAGTGTTTTCCAGTGCTGGTCATCATAACTGCATATTAAAGTGATGAAAATTTTGCACTAAAAGGTTAGAGTCTCGGATTTTAGATTTGCCTTTGTCACTAGATAAATACATTTAGAAAAGTGTCTATCTACTTTTTATATTGATTTATGAATGATATGAAGACACTTGATGTCTGACTTTCTTTTCTTTCCTCCTCCCTGTTAATTAGCCTATATATAATGTACCAACTGAAGGGCTTTGTCATATTTTCACACATTCATAAAATGTATTTTGATCATGTTACCATCTTTATACATTTCATCCCTCTTTCCTTGCCCCTTCTTCCCAGCGTTTTGTACTTTCACTTTATTTTCATATCCTACCACCCCACCCTCTCCTTCCACATGAGAGAAAATACACAATGGTTTTGGGAGACTGTTTTATTAAACCTCACTTCCTACCACCAACATAATCTTATAATCTTATCCATCTATAGGTGGGAACATAGATTGATTCTATGGTTTGGTTAGTGTAAATAATGCCAAATTAAACTGAGTGTGCAGGTAGCCCTCCATTAAGCTGATTTCATTCTTCTAGGTAAAGTGGTTTGTCAAATTCATATGGAATGGACGTTCTGTTTGGGAAACATCCATACTGATTGCCACTGTAGTATTCCATTTCTCTTCTGTTGGACAGGACAAGTAGTTAGCAATGTGAAGTCAGAGATTTTTTCCTTTTACTCTTGATACAGATGACTAAAGCCCTACTTTTGGGAGGAAATTATTTAATTTATTGAACCAAATATGCCATTTTTAGGGTTTTTGTAAGTGAATTCACTATTCTTTAAAATTATTACTAACCACTCTGAATTGAACAATCAACAAGGGGTGTTAACCAGGAAAGGCTAATTCTCTGTGTCCCAAAAGTCACTAGTTGCCTATAGCTTTTTTTTGTCTAGGAAACTCAGAAAACACAATCATCATGCATAAATATTCTCTAGTATTGGAGAAGTCCCTAATGATACTTTTGTGACTCAAATTCAATCCCTGATAATGTTCATCCTATTTAGGGAAACCAATGTACATGGGAGAACAGCTATCCACCTTCAAAAGAAAATAAGTATCAATTGTTAGTCCAATGTCACCATTATTTGATCTATAGCATTTTTTTTCTTTCTGTGTTGCACCTTAATCCCCCATTTACTACCTACAGTTTTAATATTGTTAACTCTATTAGTGTTTATGAAGTGAAAATATCTAATGTATAGAGTTGTAATAGAACTACAAATCTGTTTGACACATTTAGTTGTGATTTAAAATTTAATGATGGAAAAAAACACTCATTGCTATTTCCAGGCTAATCTTAAAGTTGACATATTAGAAATATAGGATATCCTCATAGGGAACACACACACACACACACACACACCAGGACACACATAAACACACACACACATGCACACACACACACACACACACACACACACACACACACACACACACACCAGGACACACACACACACACACACACACACACACACACACACACACACTTTTCCTTTTCTATTTGTGTTTCATTCACTTTTGCTTTACGGAACTACCTTATAGAAATGGTTGACTCTGGACATTTTAACAATTTTCCTTGATGATAGTATCAGTTACAATCACACACTCTGTCTAATTAATGCACTATCTCTGAGGAAGTTTTAAAAGTTATTATAAAGACTATTGAGATGTAAATTTAACTCCATGCATTTAAGATTGCAATTCAGAGAAATGGCATTTATTCTAAACTCAACCCACGTTTATGCAGCACTTGTTTGCTTTGTGATATTATCATTCAGAACATTTTCATTCCTGAACATCTTATAAAAAACAAAATAAAACAAAAGAGAAAATAAAACATAACAAAACAAAACAAAAACTTTTTTCTCTGAGAAGGTTGATACAGTCGGAAATCTTAGAGACATGCAGAGTCGTTATGAGAGTCTTGGGCAAGTCTGCATGTCTGTAGGAAAATGTTGGCATTGTGTTTCTTGATAATGCCACTTGTGAGATCAACAAAGTGTGTTTAAATTTTTGTTCAATTTTAAATACTAAATTTTCTGATGACAGCTTGGATAAGTTAAGACATTTTGAAAGCAAGAATCTTCCACAACAATGAGGAATGCAGGTATTGTCCTATTTCTGAGGTTTTGAGGGTATATTGGAGTGTTTGATTGCAGACAAGTGGGAGGATACACTTACTCTAACTTTAGCACACCTTGGAGTAAACAAGAGCTGGTAAATTAGAGCTGATTTCTGGATACACTCTACATTTGCTCCCTAGACTAGTATGCTGTAATTCACTGAATTCATAAAGGATTCATATGTCATTCAAGAGTGGATGAAAAAAAGGACAATGATAGTTCTGGCTTCTTATGCCTGTTTATTTATCAATATAGCTACCCAGATTTTCAGGGAGGTCATAGGATACATCAAACACAGGCTGTCTCAATCATCTTGGGCTTAATGGTGAGTTAAAGCTGTGAGTGTTTCATTAATTCTAAACAACATTTGGTTAAACATAAAAATAGTATTTTTTTAAACAATTCTCCAGGAGCAAGCACTCAGACAAACTGCTTAATCATAATGATCTTTAATGTTTATATGGAGAATTGCTGGCTGAAAATAACATCCACTTTATTTTTCTCTAAATGATTTGTTACTGCAAGTGCCCATCTGCAAGCCTTTCCCAAGTTCAACTTGGTGCTCGGTTACTGTCTCATGACACACGCAGAGGAAAGTTTCCGGAGAATAGCACCTACTCTCCAAATCTGCTGCTCAAACTTCCTTTTCCCTTAAATGATATCTTTACTGTCAAAATCTTCCTGGAGATTTTAAGAAACAAGAGAAATATCTGAGGACATAAATATACTCGCAGAAATCCATTCACCCTTGTGCACTAACTCCCCTAAGTATTTCTGGACTGCCCTTTTATTTCTTGTAAAAAACAAAATCTAAATTACCTGAAGCATGGGGGAAAGGTTGAAGTGACTGGTATGACTGAATATGATTTTCAGTAAATGTTTCAGTCTATACACCTGCCTGTGTTGAACTGTAGGAGCCAAGGCCTCTGCCACTGGCCTGGATCTGTGATATGTGATATTTTAATATAGACTAGAGTATAATTTATTGTGAATTTTGTGTCTTTATGTGAGATACCATTTTATTGCTGCTCTAATGGTGATGGGGACAACTGTGTTGAGAAATAGTGTTCTGGCAATCAGTCTTACAATATATGGTTACCGCAACCTATCATGTCAGTGTCATATCCCTGGGTTTGCTTTGATTTATAATATTATCTTCTGTATTCATCATCAAATTAACAGAACTGGGTGCCATTTTAGGAACTCAGTTATGATTTGCTACAGAGTTCTTACTGTGCCTACACAAAATACCTAAAAGCCAACATAGCATTATTAATAAATGATGCCACAGTACTACTAATATGCACCACACTTAGATATCTTCCCTCTGAGATAGGAAGCAAGTGTGTTGAACCAGAGTGTTACCGCCAAAGACAGCATTGTTCTTCAGACCCCTGTCTATCACAGTATTTTTCTTTGTGTTTGCAAGAAATCATTTAGTTAATTTTATGATAATTTATTAGCAAACAACAATCTTTAATTTCAGGGTTAAAATTGAGTTCTTTAAGGGGAAAATATTTATATAGATAACCATGCCTCCTTTGTAATATATTGTTTCTGATTTACATTGTAAATATTCATTTTGCTCTTTCTATTTCCTATTGAGTACTCAAGACCCTATTAATAGTTAGGGAATACCAATTGTGATGTCAGAGTCCATCAAGACTACTAAGGGATTACAGTTAATAGCCCGGGAAGAGTTCTCTGCCGGTTGTGCTATCTATTGGGATAGGTAAGGGTCTTGCTCACCATGTAGTTTCTTCTGGAGACACAGGGCATGTTTTCCTGCCAACTGACTTTCTTCTCTCCAAGATGAACACCTTTATGCTTCAGGCTTTGGGATGTCCCAGTTCCCTATGACCAAGAGGATAGTAAGAACTTACCTGAATTTAGCACCATTGAAGGGGTTCCATTGTCACATGGCTCTGAAAGACTAAGGCCAAAATTCTGTTTGATTTTTAAAACGTTCTTACCTCATTGGTTAGGTCTTCAGGCTTTAGTATTTGAACACCAGTTACCAGTCTTCTAGTTTTAATGATCTTGTAACATTTAAGTCGAGAGTAGACAAATATAATGTTTTAGGCCTTTGTTTTTAGGTTTTCAGTACCAGGGATATTTCTTCCTCTGCTATGTTCCTTAAATGAAATTAGAAAGCAGTTGGTTACCTCCATAATATTTATTCAACTATTTTTTTTACAAGTGGCTATAACTTGCCATGCTGGGCATTATTTTAACTCACTAGATTCACGTGCGGTAAGACTGCAGATGGCACACACCCTCTGTCAGTAACTTACGTAGCACTTTCAGCTGAAAGAGAGTCAATAGGGAAGAAATCAACTTGATTTCTCCATATTGTAGCCGACAGGTATGATGTCCTTAAATATATCTGAAAAACCATTGGACTCAACCTACTAATGTTATTTTACTGAATGTACAGAAAGTCAATTTGCCAAATAAATTTCTATCTGTTTACCAAGCAATTATTGAAGCCCTCTGATCTCATCTAAGCTCTCTGTGTACTAGAGTTCAGTTAACGTAGAAACTCATAACTGATCACCGTGTAGAGAGTAAGTTTCAGTGTTGTGCTCAGAAACAAATGAGACATCTATGTAACTCCTCCACCACTGCCTTTAATAAACAGGGACAGTGGTGGAGTAGGGAGCAGAAAGATTTTAACCACCAGAGATTGGGGAGAATGAACTGAAGAACGAATATCTTCTGAATATTAAATGCTCCCTGTATTGGCAGGCTCAGAACAACTGTAGATCTCTGCGCCAGAGCTTCAGCATGAATCAGCCTTATTAATGATCTATTGGCACTTTATGGATTCTGTCAGAAAATTAATCAATTTATTTTAGGCTATGACCCTGGTAGGCCAGCCACAGTCTAGAAGATAGCTCCTCTCTCATGACTGCATGAATAGCACAATCTGGAATTGGTGAGCTATTTTCTTTTTTAAAATAAGGATATAGATTTTGCAGAGGATTAATCTGGATCTGGAGGACTTGAGGAGAAGGTGGAGTAGGGAATGAATATAATAAAAATATGATATTTTCATATATGAAATTCTCAATAAGATAATACAAACATATTACAAAAACAAAAATAATATACAACTTCTTGCATGGTTTAAAATTTGGCATCATTAAATTTTCTACTCTACTATAAAAGTCTTGGATCCAAATTGTATTCACAATATAACAGAAATTGAGAGATCCTGTCTGCTTGGATTTTTTTATAAAGATTCTTTTTCATTTTCCCCCAGTGGTCTGAGAATTAGATAATACTAGAAATGATTTATGAAGCCAAACATACTTCTTTAAAATTCAGTGTGGTTTTAAATACTTACAAATATCCTGTTTGTAAGACTTATAAAAATAATATAAATGAATGTAATAGTTTTAATGGGTGGTCGACCCTAGTATTATGTCACTGATAACAAACTGGCAGAATTAAAATATCATTGAGGTCATTCTACAAGGATTTCTGCACTTAAGAATATCAAAAGACAACTCCTCCAGCCAGCTGAAGGACAGTATTACACCAATTAATCACCACAAGGCACATGTTCCTCCCCTCTCCCATCCAATTTTAGTTTTTATCGTAGTAGGTTTTAAAGGTATCTCTTCTAGGCTTCAATGAATTAGAGAGAAATCTTCCACTTGGTGGGCAATTTATCACAAAGAACTATACATTATACTAACTTAGTTCATTTGAAATATAAAGGTTATGTTCATTCCAGTAAAAGTTCGTAGAGATAAAGCTTGTAATGACCATGAACAACAAAGTATGTGGGTGGTAAGTAAATGAAAGTAGAAAATGCAAGGGGATCCCCACAGGTGTGCTTTGGATAGCTAGGAAAAGAACCCTTTACTGTGAAAAACTGGGATATATACTATGGGCATCATCTCTTAAAACTTGTTTTTCCACTAGAATGATTTTGCAAACTTGGTGAGCCATTTCTATTCTTTTACCTATATTCTTCCATTACCTTTGTATGATCAAATTGGCTCCATTAAAAGACACTTTTTCACCTGCCCACAGCTGTGGGAACCTTCAATATGCACATCTCCCATTTCCTCCTTTTTAGTTTTTCTTACTTAAGTTAGAACGATTATCCGATTTCAGAATTTTCTCTTACAAAGACCTCACTCCATTTCTAATTTTCCCGGACTTAGAGGTAACCAACTTGGCTGAGGAAATTTACCTCTTACGTCTTGAATGATTGTCCTGTTTGTTAAGACTTGTGCTTCTCACTCTCTTTACTATCATAATAGATTGCAGATAATACACCTACTAACACCATCTAAAAATAGGGCCTAAGTTGGAAAAACATCTAAAACTCTCCTTTCAGAATGCTTTGTGATATTCCAATGTACCTTATATCTTACAAGAAAAGATTAAAGGATACCTATTCCTTGAAGTGAGGGCAGGGCGATAATAGGAATCTCGGTGGGATTTGTTTCTATTGACCTGTTCAGAAGAAGACATCTTCCAAAACGCTCTCTTAAACTACCACAGTTCTTAATGACAATGAAGGCAACAATTGGACCCAATTTCAAAGCACATATGGACTAGATTCTGCAAAACTGTCTAGAAACACACATTTCTAAAGGAAACATCACAATAAAACATCAGGAGGTTGTAACAAGAGTCAACTCAACAAAACAAACTCCCCATGCTAACTCCAAAACTTAAGCCTCAAAAACATAGAACATTAAAAAAAAATTGAATGGCTATTGTTTAAAAAAAATTATGACAATTGGTAGGCCCTCAGGCCAAATCATTCTCACAAAGGAATGATAGTTTGTTAAATGCAGAAGTGGCTTCGGTGGACTGTCACTCTGACAGAGACACCCAGGAATGTATGTGTGTGTGTGTGTGTGTGTGTGTGTGTGTGATATGTGTATGTATGTGTATGTGTATATGTTATATATATATGCATGTATGTGTGTATGATGTATATGTAAATATGCATATATATATATATATATATATCCATGTGTAATTTCCATCCCCATACCTCATTACTTCCCTATCCTTACACAGTGCTTAGAGAATAGCTTTATGCTCCCAAGCAGAAACTCTTCATATTACCCTGAAGCAAATAGGACAGCCTTGCATTAACAGTCTGCCCCATATCACTAATCCTGCTACAAAATTCTGGCTTAAGCTGGACAGAAGCTGAAACCCTCCCATAGAATCCTAGATTCCAGGAAACTCTCTTGCCACAGGAAACCCCAAACATAACATTATCTTTTACACTGGGCTGCCTCAACATACTAGTAAGAGGCTGGGCATGTATTCATAAACCTGAAGTTTGAGTATCCTAAGAGACAACAATAATACAGGACCTTTTGTCAAGTGCAATTGGAAAAACAGAAGGTACATTGACAAGAATACACAGTACAGACCTCTACTCACAGGTCTAATTTGTGTCAAATATCAGTCAAATCTCCCCGCAATACTGAGAGTCACCCTAACCCAAAACCAGTTGATTTATAACCTTGTGTCAGCCTCTCAAGACAAGCAAAATTATATAAATCTGCTGTGAAACAAAATCATCATTTTCATTTTGTTCAAAGGGTGCTAGAGAATTGATCTACTCATTAGAAAGCCTGACCTCTGATTTTAATAGATAATTATACTTGTAGTTCTCACCTGGTTGATCCTGTTCTGGTGTTTGTGTGATATTATAGTGTAGCACACAAGCAGTAAAAAGTAGAAGCAAATAGAAGGATGTCCTTTCCTCTGCCCCTTTTTTGAATGTATAGTTGTTCCTGGATATTCCTCACAATTTTTGGATAATTCCCAGGATAGTTATTCAAAGTAAATTATTAATGGATGGATTCTTTCTACTTTTGACTGGAGTTCTTGCCCACTTTCCTTCCAATAATGGAGTCAATTGGGGTACCAATAGCATGTCTCCTATACTTGGCAAATCTTGAAGAGTAGCTCCTCATGGCAGGTAGCTAATACAAGAATGGATGAGTCACTGTGCTTGTAGCTAATGATGGAGTCTGGAAAGCAGGTCTTCATGGACGGAGGTTCTTGACACTGGACAGAAGGCTTCACAGAGTGGAAAACTTTACAGGAGGAGCTCCTTTATTGCTACCACTGCCTGTTAGTGGGAGGAAGCATTGTGACTGAACTGTGTTCTACGTGATTTAAGAGCCCACATCTATAACCACTCAAAAGTCCACAAGGATCTAATTTTATACATCTTTTGAATAGCTGGGAAGCATTTGAGTTCTATCAATTTCCAAATTACCTGTCTATAGCAAATCCCCTTTGTCTACCTGTCTTCTTTATGAGTAATAGGACTTTTTCAGGAAGAATTTTACTATATTCGAGCTTAATCATGACCCCAATGGACCACTGTTCTTTCTGGGGTGAGTCACTTTGTATCTAAAACAAAAGCATCTGGGACTCTAAGAGCCAAATCCCTGCTCTTGGTATACTTCACCAGGAACTACAGAAGTGTGAAATTATATTCTAAACTTGGCAGTGCATTAGTACAATCAACCTTGCAGTCTCATCAGCTATTGTCTTTCCTCCTAAATAACACTTCTTCTAAATAACAGAAACTACTTTAAATTGTAACATTGATCCAACAGTTAGATATTTAGCAAGTCTGGACCTGCTGCTGCAAAATAGAGCAGAATATGATCTCCCATTATTACCACAGCTCAGATATAGTCTGCCCAAGAACTGGAGCTCTTCTTTCTGGGTAAAAGTGGAAAGATATAGGAAGTATATGTCTGAAAATATTTTACAAATGTCATGTGTTGATTGTGCATATTGACCAGTTTCTAAAAAGTTATTAGGTTGACAAAAACTTAATAGAACTCATACAAGTTTGAATATTTTATGGTTGGCTTTGAGGCAAACACTACCAGCATAATTTTGGGGATATGAAGATGGTGTGGTTAGATGATGGTGTGGTTAGATATTACATATAGGCATAGATATAGATTAAAAGGGTTCATCCTTTTTTGGTATCTTGAGCAATTTTTGTTCATTTATCTAGATCTATGTGATTAAACTTCTTAACTTTCAAGATTCAAGAATCATCTGGAATTCAGTAATTGTCAAGCCTTCCAGTACGTTAAATTTAAACTTCACGGAAAAAGGCTAGGACTTTTTAATTTTAACAATAAATCTTAAATGCTTACAAGCAAGATCATTTCAAAACAGCAATATAGTAGATTAATATTTTGATTGCATATAACCATGCAAATAGTGACATTTAAAGTGGTTTTCAATCAGTTACTAATGAAAATTATTTGTTTTATACCAATGTGATAAAAACCTAAATATGTTTAATCATATTCATTGATTTCATACCATGCAAATATAGCTGTACTTTATAATGTTAACAAAAAATTCAGCATTAGAACATATATCTAGACATAATGACCTGTCAATATTAAGTCATGGGAATATAAAGAGATTCATAACTATTTTTAATAGTGTCACGTTTTTAATTGCCTCTTCCACATTTCATCTTTTGTTGGTTTGGAGTTCAGAGAATTTGAAGGTGAATATTTTGGTTTTATTCTACTGATATCTGGAACTCCTTCTTTCTCTGATGCAACATATATTAGTGAATTTACACATTTCCCTCTTCACCATTTTTTCTTACATGTTTAAATTATGTTTACTTGAGGGAGGGATTGGCAGAATGCATGTGTGGAGCCAAGATGATAACCAGTAGAAGCACATTATCTTCTTCCACCATGTGATTCCCAGCACTGAACTGAAGTTCTCAGGCTTAGGGAAAAGCCCCTTTACCCACAGGGTCCTCTTGCTGGGTCTTCCTACATTATCTTGATTATACTTATCAATTCAAGAAAATTGAAAGAATTGCCTAACACATATTATAAACTCAATTTTATTTTGTTTTGTTATAAGGATGATGGAATCCAGACCTCTTTAAGATATATTAATTAGTTCTCTTTTAGTTGTGACCAAAGGAAATTTTGCTGAAATTAAATGATCCAGGACATTCAAATACTTGTTTAAAACTATAGTAACTTCATGGTATGACTAAGACCAAAGTTGATGATTTCTCAGAAAATGTATTTTAGAATTTAAAAAGTTACTAACAGGTCAAAATCTGTGTTAACTCCTCTTACCATACAGGAAAGCGGCAGGAGCAACTTTTGTAAGCAACGAGTAAGTTTGTGGCATTGAGTGACAATGGTTGATGTCACAGTTTTATACTTAGATACAAACATCTATGCTGTTAAGCTATATACATTAAATGCTTATAGCTTCAAAGTTTCAGTCATGCTTATGCAGTTAAAAATAGTTAAATAGCTGAACAGGCTGTCACATACCGACAGTTCTAGTACTTGGTAGGTAAAGGCAGGAAAATCAGTTCAATTTCAACCAGGGCTTCAAAGTGAGTGGGAGACCATCCTAGGAATACATGAAGCCTTGTCTTATAAAACTGAACAGTTTTCTAAGTGGGATAAAAGTAAACGTTAAAAATCATCAGTATCATCTGCAGACTATCTGAATCCCTCACATACAATGTAATTTATCATTTGTTAAATTAGATATCATTTCTTACAGAATTACCTGAAGTCTAACATTTTAAAAATAATATTTTTATTAATTGTCTGAATATGTCATACCCTTACACTGTGGTCTGCTCTATTTTTTATTATCATCAATTTGACTAATCAGTGTGTAGTGTTATTTTCCAATTAAATTGATTGATGCTTAATAACATAGGGATTAAGTCATGCTAAGGTTAATTTCCTTTGGTGGTAAATTTTCTCCTGAGAAATATCTCATATTTTTCATTTACTTTATATTTATTGCTACTCTTTTCCAATTTGTTTTAATGTTTAAAAAATTCTTATATTTTTAACTATTTTAGTTTTACTTGGCAAAACTCAGGAGCCATCATAAGCCTGTAGTAGGCAAATGGATATGTAAGTAAGGCAAACTCTTTTTTTTCTTCAGATTATTATTTTTTTTATAATTACTAGTCTTTAATCTTTTTTTTTACAGTCCAGCCATTATCATTGAGGTTTGCCCTCTATCTGTTCCTTATGCCATTCCTCCCCCCAGACCCCCACCCATCCTCGGACCTCCCTACTCCCTAGAGCCTCAAGTCTCTCACAGCTTAGGTGCATCTTCTCTCACTGACGCCAGACAAGGCAGTCCCCTGCTGAATATGTGTCTGGGGCCTTAGACCAGCTCATACATGCTGCCTGGGTCAGAGATCTCAGGGGTCCCGGCTAGTTGAGGCTGCTGGTCTTTCTATGGGGTCACCCTCCTCCTCAGCTTCTTCCAGCTTTTCCCTAATTCAAACACAAAGGTCCCCAGCCTCTGTCCCTTGATTGGATATAAGTATCTGCATGTGACTTTTTCAACTGCTTGGGCCACTCCAAGGGCAGCCATGATAGATTCCTGTCTGTAAGCACATAGCATCAGTGTCAGGCCTTGGAGTCTCCCCTGGAGCTGGATCCCAATTTGGGCTTCTCACTGAACCTCCTTTCCCTCAGTCTCTTCTCCATTTTTGCTCAGGAACAATTCTGAGTCAGAGTTTTTTTACTGTGGGATGGCAACCCCATCCCTCCACTTCATGCCCTATCTGTCTATTAGACTCTACAAGTTCCCTCTCCCCATTGGAAGACATTTCATCTAAGGAGGTCATTTCATCAACTCTTTGAGTCCTGAAAGTCTCTCACCTCTCCATTCTCTGGTACATTCTAGCCCCCCACCCCTACCTCCTACCTCCTGATGTTGCCTGTTTACATTCTTTCTGCTGGCCCTCAAGACTTCAAACCTCCCTCACCCCCACCCCACCCCCCACCCCTAACCACAAGCAAACTCTTGATTGAAGGTGTTTTGTTTTCTTGATTTTTTTCCGATTATTTTACTGACACATTTTCTCAAGTAGCTTCCTGAAACTTAGTGGAAGAGTTAATTCTTTTTAGAATTTACAATAATATTTCTTTTTTTCCTCTTAACTACAAATGTTTGATCATTTATCAGGTCTGCACAGACGAGTTCCTAAGAGCTGAAATATGTCCCCATCACTAAGCCAGAATCAATTTCCAACTGATAACCAGTTGCAAATGAATTTAGTTTCCTGCAAGTGAATCTCATTGGGAAAAATAAGTACTATTAAGAACAGACCACATGCCCAGCAGTAGATGGCCAACAGAAAACAAACTCAAAGGCATGTTTGAAGACTCCTTGTCTCATAAGGATGTCAGGGCTTTGCCTTTCATTTACATTTTTCTCTTAAATTTTTATTTTATTTTTAATTTTATTCTCTCCTTTTAACCAACAGGTCCTTTGCATATATATGTTATGGTTTCCAGTTTTGTGAAGTTTGGGGGATTCTTGAGTATATGAACAAGTACATGTCTGTGTTTTGTACTTTAGGTTCTTTTCCTTCTGCATGTTTATTCAATTCTTATATGTAATTTTATTTATATCATTATACTTTATGCTATTAATTATCCGGAAGGCAGCTCCTTTTCTAATAAAAGACAAAAAAGGGTGGATGCGGATGGGAGGGGAAGGAGGAGGAACTCGGAGGAGTGAAGGAAACAGCAATTAATATACATTATTCGAGAAGAAGATCTATTTCCAAGAGCAAAACAAAAAGACATGAATTTGAGAGGAAGTGGGGAGGAAACAGGGTTAGTTGGAGTATGGAGTGGGAGGTATAGAAATAATATAAATGTATTGCTCATTCATGTATGAAATTCTCAAAAGTAAAAATCTTAAATCAAAATAAATGAATAAATGGAATCACTATGAGAACAAAATAATTTTAAATGAAAATTATTTCCTCTCAAAAGGTTAACAGCATGATTCAATTGTTACTTTTCAGTTGACAAATTAGTAATCTTAAAGCCTTTCTACATCCTACCTTTGTTAACATTATTTTATTGTATTTCTATTCTCTCCTACGTGTTTTAGCCTAATATTTTAGATAGATGAACAGACAATAAATATGAGCTTGACAAATATGCTCTCATTGTGTGGATAACCTGGTGCCTTTTGACAGCGTTCTTGAAGTAAGAATCTTTCTATCAGAACTAGTAACATGCTCAGAGATTGTCCTGAATTTTTCTACAAATCCAAGTTCACCCAATTTTTAACCTTAGATCCATACTCAAAATGAGAGTATTTTATAAACCTGTTTGCTAACAGCCTGAAAAAGACAGGCCCGGTTTCAGAACTAATTTACTCATGACTATTTCCTACAGCCTGGGTAACAGTTATTGTTGGAAACAAGGCATATGCAGGACCATTGGTCTGTTCTGAAGGACCATTTGTCAAGAAGTTTAATGTTTCGAGGAGAAGATAAAGACACTTGGGTGCCTTTGTAAGCATTTTGTATGTGAAGAAAACAGTCAGATAATGTTAGAGGTATTTTTTATTTCAAGTATGTGATGACATTTTTTTCTGTTCCAGGCTTTCCCCCTATAACTGTACCTAGGAACAAAATCAGAACTGCATTGATTCAGTTCTTTATTGTAATATTTATAATAAAACATCATTGTATTCAACACAGTAATGTGTTCTGACTGCATTGTGCAAAATGATTGATGGTGCAATTATAATGATTGTGGGCTGTTTATGCTTCCCGTTATGAGTGCCAGGTGAAAAGACTAGAGGACATTGCAGTTAATGTACTTAACGGTAATGGAGAAACACTGGTGAGATTCAGAACTCTAGTGCCAGCTGCCAGTGTTCCTTGCTGCTCTGATGATTTGCAAGCTCATATTTTCAAAGTATTGCTCTAAGAACTTTGCACGCATCTGAAGCTGGAGAACGAGGAGCCCTCACAAACTGTCGGCACAGTGCCATCTACTTTGTTGTTTTTAACATTCGAGATGAGGATTTTATTTTATTTTAGTGTTTTTTGGTGACAGCCACCCAGTATCTCTACAATTAAGCAACCTAAGCATTTTGTTATATTCTGGTAGATTTTTCAAAACTATTTTTTTCAAGAATGCCTTTTTTTCTGGTCTCTTGCTTCAAAATACACCTGAATGTTGCTTGAATGCTACTAATTTTTTAAACATACTCTGTGTCTGATTCAAAGATTCAGTAGGTCTGTACACTGTTCTCTGCACTCACTGTGTTGAATTTACATCCTGACGCTTGGAATTAGATGATTCTTTAGTCTTAACTCCTCTGTCTGGTGCCAGTATCATCACAGTTTTCCTTAACTACTTCTATGTTCAAATCAGACTCATGTTCTCAAGAAAATGTAGCAGAAAGCTATAGTCAGTCGCTACCAATGGCAAATTTCATTTTGAGGTGAGCTAATAATGAACTCTGAATGCCTACAGAGTCAAATATCCAGTCAAATTCCAATGTGTTCTCCCTTTAATCTTCAGCAAATACATAAAATAGATATAGTTTTCCATTAAAACTGATGATTTGAAAGAAAAGGTAACCTATTGGATTTGGAGTAATAGATAACCTGTTGAAATTTCTATGCCTGACCTTGAATTCCTTGAATTAAATTATTTTAATACAGTGACTGGAAGCAAAAGTTGCTGCTTTTTAAGCAGATGGCCTTGTGGCAGTTACAATAAGTCCTAATAAGATCTATCCCCTACCAGAGTTATTTTCCCACTGATATAAATAAATGAATACGTATGTACTTTGTATATGTTCATAATATCGGTTTACCTCATAAGTTAATTTGATATTGATAGGAAGAAATAAACCTTTCTGTTTAAGACAGTAGAATATTGTTGAGTGCCCATTCTATGCTTTAGAAAGTAGATCAAAGGTAAAATTATACATTTCCCCCACCCCCAAAAAAAGGAGGAGAAGAAAAACAGAGTTTGGGATATTACCTTTCCAAGTGATGCATTACGATTGAGAACAGCATAAAGAAGCCAGGATCTTGGTGTACCCACTTTAAAACTAGCACTCAACTAGTTTTTCCTGTGCTGGTAAGGGCATGTGATGATCTGTAGTCGATACCCTGCTCAATTCTGTAACCCCCTGTGAATCAGAGGAAGCAATACTGACCACATTTTAGATTTCTCAAATAAAATGATAGAACTGAAACAAAAATGTTCCTAAAGACCCCTCTAATTGTCACACCCCTGTATTTCCATGACAGTTGTAGAGAAAAGCAAAGTATCCAGAGCTTCAATAGTGCCATAACTTTTCTTTAAAATACGCCTCTCTCTAAAATGCACATGCCTTGCTCCATCTGTCCAGACATTTCAAATCAGTCATTCTAATTTTGATCAATTAAACAATGAACGTAACCCCCTAATTCAAATTCATGTACAAAATACATGTAAACTATCTGGGTGATTGTTCCAGCATATCTACTGTCTATTTGATATAAATTTAACAAAACCTTGGCATTTAAAAATAAATAAACTCATCTACATTCATTCAAAAGAAAACACTAGCATTCAGAAAGCTGAGGGAAGAGAATTCAAAATGGAGGCAGTCTGAGTCTACATACTGAGACTTTATCGAAAATATAAAACAGATAAAATGTAATCAATAAAAATAAGAGGGGGTAGAAATAGAAAGGAAAGGAAGGAAGAAGGGGGAACAGAAAGAGAGAGAGAAGGACAGAGGAAGGCAGGGAGTGGGGAGAGAGAGAGAAATGAAAGAAGGAAAGTTGAAAACATTGTACAGATTTTACATCATAGCACACATAATTTTGTCCTCATTCAAAAGATACAGAGTGCATACACACATCAGCAAATGTGTTCTTATTTATTCATCTATTCCAAATGAGATGGATTTGAGATTTGACTGTGAATCAATAGATCTCTCATAAATAGTGGAAATTCATGTAAGTGTATAGATGAACACAGTATGCTAGGGAAGGTAAAGAAATGAGGCAAGAAATATGGAGCACTTCAGATTATTCATATTCTAGAAGAGAATATAGGCAATATTAAAAAAATCAAGTCCACAAAGAAGCATTTAAAGGTCTGGGGATCCATTCAATGTTTTTCTTCTCTAAATATTATATATTAAATATATATTCAATACTTCCTGTTACCAGTTTTACTTCTTTCCTTTCACTCCTTCTAATCCTTGCCTCTACCACCTTCTGTCTCGCCCAGATCCACTCATCCTTCCTTTCCCTTTCAGAAAACAGCAGGCCTCCCAGGGATATCAAGTGAACAAGGCATAACAAGATGTAATAAAACAAGACACAAACCTACATATTAAGGCTGGATGAGGCAACCAAGTAGGAGGTAAAGTATCAGAAGAGCAGGCAAGATAGTCCATGACAACGCCCCTCCCATTATTAGGAGTCCCACAAAAACTCCAAACTGAAGAAGCACAATATATGTGCAGAGGACCTAGTACAACCCATGCAGGCTCCGTGATTCCTGCTTCAGTCCCCATGAGGTTCTAGGAGTCCTGTTTAGTTGATACCTCATCTGCCGGTATCCTCTACTCTTTTGGCTCCTAAAATTCTTCCCACCACCATTTAATTTTTTCTTATTTTCATTTTCTTGATTGCCTCCTCCTTCTTCCTCCTCCTCCTCCTCCTCCTCCTCCTCCTCCTCCTCCTCCTCCTCCTCCTCCTCCTCCTCCTCCTCCTCCTCCTCCCTCCTCCTCCTCCTCCTCCTCCTCCACTTTCTCTTCCTGCTCCACTCCTATCTTACCCCATGAGCCTTCTCTGACACCAACTTTTAAAATTTTCTTCACTTCAATCTGAGAGCTCCAACACTAGAGAATTTGTTTCTTTTGTTTTCTGTTTAAAATAGAAAGCATTCGGTTAAATACCAATGCTTTGTCCATTTCTTCTTTACCTTTGTTCTAACACCCTTTATTACTTTTTGAATATTTGTCAAATTCATTCGACTGCCCACACACAACACACATTCCTCCCTCCCTCACCCCTCTCTCCCCGCTTTATACCCCATTCTGGCCCTCCTTCCTTATTTCTTTCATTTCTCTCTTCCTTTCTTTCTTTCAGCTTGTTTTTAACTTTATTACCTTTCCACTTCTTCAATGAACCAAGAATATATAGCAATTGCACTGTTTGTATTAACAGCTGTAAATTTGATATTTTGGAAGATTTCATATGTGTATTGTATATACATCATTTTCATACCTGCTCTCCACCTCCAACTTCTCCTGAACACATATTCAAACTCCTGAGCTCTTATTTAGTTTAGTGCTGAGCCATTTCAGTGTTGCCCCTATTTGATTATATTCAGTGCTGACAGCTTGACATTGGATAATCTGTCAATGAGACTCGCCTTTGGAGAAGAATCATTCTCCCTCTCTAAACACCCATTAATTCTTCATGTAGAGTAGGAGGGCCTGGGGAGATTTCTCTCATTCATGTTGGTGTTTCAACTGGAGTTTTATTGTGTTGGACTTGTTTGGACTTGTTCTCATAGTGTCTAAAGATGCTGTGCAAGTTGTCAAAGAAGAAAAATAATCAACAGTCTTACAAAACTGTAAAATCTGTAGACCACCAATAACCATCCCATCAAGATATTCCCAATGCAACAATAAGGGCACTTATACTAAAGGAGTAAACAACCATATAATTGGACTTAAGACACCCCAACACGAGAAATCTCATTCCTGATTCTGTAAAAATTCAGCCATCTATCTACCCACACCTAGTGATATAATGGACTCCAGAGGAGGACCTACTACTGACCTTTTGCTATGCCAATATAACTTCAAAATTCACTCTAAATGCAAATCATTAGAGCTTCAGGCATACACATAAGTATAGCTCTCATCAAGTAACTTCTCTTTTAAGCAGGTGGGAACCACTGCAGAACATTATAAAAAATTCTAATTTTCAACAGTGTCTGATGTTTTTGTTAAAAATATCTAACAGATTAAGTTCTTTGTTTTTATTGAATATTTATTTATATTTCGGATGTTATTCCCTTTCCCGACTTCCTGTCCATAAGTCCCCTATCCCATCCCCCTCCCTTTCCTCCATAAGGGTGTTCTCCTCCCCATCCAGCCCCTCCCTCCAACATTCCCTTACACTGGGGGTCTAATCTTGGCAGAACCAAGGGCTTGTCCCTCCTTTAGTGCCCCCAACAAGGCCATCATCTGCTACATATGCACCTGGAGCCATGGGTCAGTCCATGTATAGTCTTTGGGTAGTGGTTTAGTCCCTGGGAGTTCTGGTTGGTTGGCATTGTTGTTTTTATGGGGAAGCAAGCCCCTATAATTCTTTCATTCCTATCTCTAATGCCTCCAACAGGGGTCCCATTCTCAGTTCAATGGTTTGCTCCTAGCACTCACCTGTGTATTTGACATGCTCTGGCTGTGTCTCCCAGGAGACATCTATATCTGGATCCTGTCAGCAGGCACTTCTTAGCTTCATCAATCTTATCTAGTTTTGGTGGCTGTATGTATGGACCACATGTGGGGCAGGCTCTGAATGGCTGTTCCTTCAGTCTCTGCTCCAAACTTTGCCTCCATATCCCCTGCTATGAATATTTTTGTTCCCTCTTTTAAGAAAGAGTGAAGCATCTGCACTTTGGTCATTCTTCTTCTTGAGCTTCATGTAGTCTGTGGATTATGTCTTAGATAATTTGAACTTTTGAGCTAATATCCACTTATCAATGAGTGCATACTACATGTGTATTTCTGTGATTGGGTTACAACCTTTTGCCATGCATAGTTTTATGTTCTTTTTATCACTGTAATACTTCATGTAAGAAGGCGTCACCCATTGTTACTTCAAAAGACACTGAGTATTCAGTTGAGTACTGTGGATTTCTAAACTGAAAAGTGTGAATTGCTGAGTCATCCTGTGGGATTTAAATGAGGATACTCAAAGTATTTTAATTAGTGAATACCAGCATGTTCCTTTCTTGAATACTGGTAATTTCCTAAGGTCAAAATGAAATTGCATGATTTTTTTCCTGCTCTCCCTCTATCTAGTCAAGCTATACTATTGAGGGTAAGGTTAAATCTCTACTTGAACAAAGATTAAACTGTCCTGTTTAAATCAGCATTATGTACCAGGAATCATTGAATATTTTCCACACAATGTATTAGCCTTTTTGTGTTCATCATAATGAGGACCAAGATAAATGATCCGAGGATTTTTTTCATATATATTTAGAGGGTGTATTTTCCATATCACCAAAGATAAATTCTTTAAATAAAAGTTGGTTTTACTCTATTTCAGAAATGTTCTCTCTCTCTCTCTCTCTCTCTCTCTCTCTCTCTCTCTCTCTCTCCCTCCCTCCCTCCCTTCCTCCCTCCTTCTGCCCTCCTTCTGCCCTCCTTCTGTGTTTGTGTGTGTGTGTTCATCAGCCATTGTCTAAGTGCAACTGTGAACAAAAGAGAATTGTGATTTTTGTGGGCCTTGTTATTCGACTTGTTTGGGAGAAAGAACAAGATTAAAGAAATTAGGCATTGTATAAAATGATAATTAGTGACAGAAATAACAGAAAAGAAGTTAAATAGGTTATAGAAGGTAATTTTCAATCAGTGGTTTACATAGAATAGTCACTTTGACATCAAAATTGATACTTTCTAAACTTTGCATATTCAAACGTGTTTCTACAAACACAGATTGTAAAATATGTACCACAGCACTGATTCTCAACCTGTGGGTCACAATATCTTTAGGGGTAGAAGACTTTACACAGGAGTAGCCTAAGAAAAAACTGGAAAACACAGATACTTACATTATGATATAAAACAATAGCAAAATTAAAGTTATGAAGTAGCATTGAAAATAATTTTATGGTTGGTTGTCACCACACATAAGGAACTGTATTAAAGGTTGAGAACTACTGTACTATAGACTTGTTTGAACAGTGCAAAATATCAAATATGACAAGAAATCAATCATAATTGTTTTTTGCTAGCTAGAAGTTTCATTTTTATATCTTCTATCTCTCTGCCTCTAGAGATTTATGAACACAAATGTATTCTTCATACAAATGTATTTTTATTGATTATTTTTTATTTACATTTCAAATGTTATCCCCTTTCTGGGTTTCTATTCCAAAATCTCCCTATCCCATTCCCCCTCCCCCTGCTTCTATGAGGGTGCTCCCCCATCCATCCTCCCAAAACATTTTTTTTTCCTTTTCTTTTTTTTGGAGCTGGGGACCGAACCGAGGGCCTTGTGCTTGCTAGGCAAGCGCTCTACCACTGAGCTAAATCCCCAACTCCCCAACACATTTTTGATCGACAGAGTCACACAGACACAGGTAAACATTTGTAAGTCCTGTTGGTGGTTATAATCATCTACAGACCAATATTATACTGGTATTTTCTCAGTTTTGAGTTACAAAAATAGTTTATTTGATTTGAGTAAGAGTACTCCTTAATTTAAATGCAAATATTTTTCCACTTTTATACATGTGTGGTAAAAATAATTCTAGGCATTGAATATTATTTGGAGTAATAAGTATTAGGTTCTCTTGTTTGAATATATTTAATATTAGATATTTGTTTTTATCCTTCACTGCATTGTCTTGTCAAGCCTTGGGGGGTGGAGCGGGTCAGATTGCACCTACTTTGATTACACCTTGCTGTTCTGTGTTTGCTGGCTATCTCTGTGAACACTGCTCTTTCTAAGAAAAATGTAGGAGCATTAGATCTGATGGTGTGGTCTTGGAGGAGTGCAGGAAGAGGCTGTAATTGATAAGTGTTGAATGAGAGAAGAATTAAGCAGATTTGAAACGACTATGGAAGGGAGTGGCAGTTTACAGTCCAGGAAGATCTTAGAAGTAAAGAACTCATGGCAGGGTTATGTGTAAAACTTTGAGGATCCATGTGTTTTAAAACCTTTTGACTATTTTATTGCTACTTTAAGGATTGTGGACATTAGGGAAGAATAGATAAAGCATTATAGATGAAGAACAGTAAAAATTTTCAGTGTTAATGATATAGTGTAATGACCTGAACAGTAATATTTTGGTTAATGAGAATTTGCATACCTGAAGGTAGTCATCTGGGATTAATTACCTAGAAGGGGTATTGTCATCTTATTCTCAGTTCCCAAAGTGAGGAAATTACATAACAATAAAATCACCCTGCTGTTAGCCAATACATACTAAAATTTCATTATAGTGACTTACACTATTATACCTTATGCTTCAATTTTATCATGATAAAATTGTTGTTTTCTATGTTTATGTGCAGCTGTTTTTATAGATTATTTTGTTTATTTACATTTCAAATACTGTTCCCCTTTCTGGTCTCCCCTGGGCAAACTCCTATCCTACCTCCCAACGCTTTGCCTCTAAGAGGGAACTCCATCCCCTTTGCTGGGGCAGCAAGTCTCCTTAGGACTAAGCACCTCCTCTCCCATTGATGACAGATAAAGCAATCTTCTGCTATATATGTAGCAGGAGCCGTGGACCCATGCATGTATACTCGTTCGTTGGTGGCTTAGTGGTCCCTGGGAGCTCTGTGGGATCCAGTTAGTTGATGCTGCTGTTCTTCCTATGGGGATGCTCAGCTCTTTCGGTCATTCACATAATTCTTCCTTTGGGGTGCCTTGGCTCAGTCCAGTGGTCGGCTGTGAGTATCTGTCTGTTTCAATCAGATGCTGACAGAGCCTCTCAGAGGACAGCCATACTAGGCTCCTTTTTGACATCAGCAGCACTGTCAAGGCTTAGTGTCTGCAGATGGGATGGATCCCAAGTCTGGGGCTATCTCTAGGTGGCCTTTCCTTCAGCCTCTCATTCATTTTATGTCCCTGCATTTCCTTTAGACAGGAGCAATTCTGGATTAAATTTTTGAGATGGGTGGGCGGCCCCATCTCTCAACTGGGGGCCATGCCTTTCTACAAGAGGTGATTTCTTCAGGTTCTAATTCCTTGCTGTAGGGTATTTTGGCTAATGTAATCTTTATTGGTTCCTGGGAGCCTCTGGGCTAACTAGTGTCTGGGACTCTCTTGTGAACTCCCAGTTCTGCACTGTTTCTATTCATTCCCTTGTACCTCCGAACATCTCTCCTGCCTCTTCCCATACCTGATTCTGTCCCCTCTTTTTTTCCTCCCCTCCCCCTCTCCCACCCAGGCCACTCCCTCCCTCTACCTCCAGTGATTATTCTATTCTCCTTTTCAGTACGATTGAAGTATCCACACTTTGGTCTTCCTTATTCTCGGGCTTCATATGGTCTGTGAGTTGTGTTGTGGGTATTTAGAGCTAGTATCCACAGATCAGTGAGTACATACCATGTATGTCTGTTTGGGGCTGGATTACCTCACTGAAGATAATATTTTCTAGGTCCATCCACTTGCCTGCAAAATTTGTGATGTTACCCTTTTTGATAGCTGAGTAGTATTTTATTGTATACATGTACTACATTTTCTGTGTCCATTCTTAACTTGAGGGATATCTGAGTTATTCCCAAGTTTTGGCTATTATAAATAAGGCTGCTATGAACATAGTGGAGCATGTGTCCTTGTTACATGTTGGAGCATCTTTTGGATATATGCACAGGAGTGAATACAGGGTCCTTAGGTAGAACTATTTCCAATATTCTGAGGAACTGCCAGACTGATTTCCAAAGTAGTTGTACCAGCTTGAAATCCTAACAGAAGTGGAGGAGTGTTCTTTCTCCACATCCTCCCCAGCATCTGTTACCACTTGAGTTTTTTATCTTAGCCATTCTGACTGGTGTGAGGTGGAATCTCAGGGATGATTTGCATTTCCCTGATGACTAAGGATGTTGAAAAATTCTTTCTTTTCTTTTAAAATTGGTTATTTTATTTATTTACATTTCAAATGTTGTCCACCTTCCCGGGGTCATCCCTCTGCAAACCCTTGTCCTCCTTTCCTTTGTCTCTAAGAGGGTGCTCCCCCACCTAACTACCTACTTGCACCTTACCCATCTAGCATCCCCCTACTCTGAGGCATCAAGCCTTTACAGGACTAACGGGATCCTATTCCAGAGATGTCAGATAAGACAGTCCTCGGCTGCATATGTAGCTGTAGCCATGGACCCATCCATGTGTAATTTTTGGTTGGTGATTTAGTCCTTGGGAAGTCTGGGTTATCTGATTAGTTGATAGTGTTGTTCTCCCTATGTCATTGCAATCCCCTTCAGCTCCTTCTGTCTCCTCGATTGGGGACCCCTGGCTCAGTTGATGTTTGGCTGTGAGCATCCAAGTATCCTCATCTGTATTGGTCAGGCTCTGGCAGAGCTTCTCAGAGGATAGCTATACCAGGCTTCTGTCAGCAAGGACTTCTTGGCATCATCAATTCTCAGACTGGGTTTGGTGTCTGCAGATGGGATGGATCCCTAGGTGGGGCAGTCCCTGGATAGCCTCTCATTCAGGCTCTGCTCTACTCTTTGTCTTTACATTTCCTTTAGACAGGAGCAATTCCAGGTTACATTTTTGGGAATGTTTGGGTGGACTCATCCCTCAACTGGAAGATGTGTCTAACCAAGAGATATGGCCTCTAAAGGTTCTATCTTCTTTTTCTTGGGTATTTCTACTAATGTCATCCCACTGTGTCTTGGGAAGCTCTTGTGTCCCTGGCATCTGAGTCTTTCTAGTGGCTACGCCCAGTTCCCCATACTTCACTGCCAAGCATCTTCATTGAAATTCCTGACCCTCTGTACTTCTCCCCTGTCTCCTCCCATACCTGATCCTGTCTCCCTTTTTCCTCCCCCACTCTCTCCCTCCCAGGTCCCTCCATCTCTCTACCTCCAGTGATTATTTTATTCTCCTTTTGATTAGGATTGAAGCATCCACACTTTGGTCTTCCTTATTCTTGGGCTTCATATGGGCTTTGAATTGTATTGTGGGTATTCTGAGCTTTAGGGCTAATATCCACTGATCAGTGAGTACATACCATGTATGTCTGTTTGGACTGCGTTACCTCACTGAAGATAATATTTTCTAGGTCCATCCATTTGCCTGTAAAATTCATGAAGTTAGCACTTTTAATAGCTGAATAGTGTGTTATTGTATAAATGTACCACATTTTCTGTATCCATTCTTCAATTGAGGGATATCTGAGTTTTTCCAGTTCTGGCTATTATAAATAAGGGTGTTATGAACATAGTAAAGCATGTGTCCTTGCTATGTTGGAGCATCTTTTGAGTATATGTACAGGAGTAGAATAGCTGGGTCCTTAGGTAGAATTATTTCCAATATTCTGATAAACTGCCAGACTGATTTCCAGAGTGGTTGTACCAGCTTGCAATTCTACCAGCAATGGAGGAGTGTTCTTCTTTATTCCTCTCCAGCATCTGCTGTCACTTGAGTTTTTTACCTTAGCCATTCTGACTGGTGTGAGGTGGAATCTCAGGGTTGTTTTGATTTGCATTTCTCTGATGACTAAAGATATACAACGTTTCTTTAGGTTCTTTTTGATCATTTAAGATGGCTCAGTTGAAAATTCTTTGATTAACATTGTACCCCATTTTTAGTAGGGTTATTTGATTCTCTGGAGTTTGACTTCTTGAGTTCTTTGTATATATCAGATCTATGGTTGGTAAAGTTCTTTTACCAATTTGTAGGTTACAATTTTGTCCTGTCAACAGTGTCCTTTGCCTTACAGAAATTTTTCCATTTATTGAGATCACATTTGTCTATAGTTGATCTTAGAGCAGGAGCCATTGATGTTCTGTTCATCAATTTATCTCCATGTGCCCATGTGCTCTTCCCTACCTACTATTCTACTAGATTCAGTCTGTCTGGTTTTATATGGAAGTCCTTGATCCACTTGGATTAGAGATTTGCACAAGGAGATAAAAATGAATCACTTTGCATTCTTCTACATGCTGATGACCAGTTGTACCAGCACCATTTGTTGATAATGTTGTTTATCTCCTGGATGGTTTTAGCTACTTTGTCAAAAATCAAGTAACCATAAAGGTGTGTGCATTCATTTCTAGGTCTTTAGTTCTACTCCATTGATCTATCTTTCTGTTTCTGTACTAATCAACACCATGTGGTTTTTTTTTATCACTATTGCTCTGTAGTAGCTTGAGGTCAGGGATGGTGCTTTTCCCAGAAGTTTTTTATTGTTGAGAATTACTTTTTTTATACTGGGTTTTTCTTCTTCCAGATGAAGTTGAGAATTGCACTTTCTACTTTTGTGAAAAGTTTAGTTGGAATTTTGATGGAGATTAAAATAATGTGTAGATTGCTTTTAGTAAGATGGTCATTTTTACTATGTTAATCCTATTGATTCATGAGCATGGAAGATCTTTCTATCTTCTGAGATCTTTTTTGATTTCTTTCTTCAGAGACTTAAAGTTCTTGTCATAAAGATCTTTCACTTGCTTCATGAAAGTTATAGCAAGATATTTTATATTATTTGTGACTTTTGTGAAGGATGTTGTTTCCCTAATTTCTTTCTAAGCCCATTTATCCTTTGAATAGTGGAAGGCTAATAATTTGTTTGAATTAAATTTATATCCAGCTACTTTGCTGAAGTTATCAGTTGTAGAAATTCTCCGCTAGAATTTTTGGGGTCATTTATGTATACTATCTTATCATCCATAAACAGTGATGTTTTGACTTCTTCCTTTCCAATTTGTATCCCTTTGACTTCCTTTGTTGTCTAATTTCTCTAGCTAGAACTCCTAGAATATATAGGAAAATAGTGGGGGGCCTTGTTTTGTCCTTGATTTTAGTGTAATTGCTTCAAGTTTCTCTCCATTCTATTCGGCTGTTGGTATTGATTTAATATGTTTATGTATGTGCCCTGAATTCCTGATCTTTCCAAGACTTTTAACATGGAGATGTGTTTTAGATTGTCAAAGGATTTTTTAGCGTCTAATGAGATGATCGTGTAATTTTTTCTTTTAGTTTATTTATATTGTGGATTACATGGATGGTTTCCTTATATCATTGAAACATTCCTACATTCTTAGGATGAAGCTTACTTGATCATGGTGAATAATCACTTGATGTGTTCTTGGCTTAGGTTTCTGAGAATTTTATTGAGTATTTTGGCATAAATATTCATAAGAGAAATTACTCTGAAGTTGTACTTTTGTTGGGTCTTCATGTGGTTTAGATATTAGCATAACTGTGTTCTTTTAAGAGAACAAATTAGGTAGTGCTACTTCTGTTTCTATTTTGTGGAATAGTTTAAGAAATATTAGTATTAGGTCTTCTTTGAAGGTCTGATAGAATTCTACAGTAAAACCATCTCACCATTTTGTTGTTGTTGTTGTTGTTGTTGTTTGTTTATTTATTTGGTTAGTTGGTTGGTTGGGAGACTTTTAATGATTGCTCTATTTCCTTAAGAGTTATGGGATTGTTTAGACAATTTATCTAATCCTGATTTAACATTGGTAACTGATAAGTGTCTAGAAAAATCATCCATTTCTCCTAGATTTTCCAGTTTTATTGAATAAAGATTTTTGTAGTAAGAACTGATTTTTTTTAATTTTTTCAGTTTCTTGTATTATATGTCTCTTTTTATTTCTAATTTTGTTAATTTGGATACTGTCTCTGTGCCCTTTAGTTAGTTTGGCTAAAGGTTTATCTATCTTGGTGATTTTCTAATGGAACCAGCTCTTGGTTTTGTTGATTCTTTTTATAATTCCCTTTGTTTCTAGTTGGTTGATTTCAGCCCTAAGTTTGATTGTTTCCTGCTTTCTACTCCTCCTGGGTGTATTGCTTCTTTTTGTTCTAGAGCTTTCAGATATGCTGTTAAATTGCTAAAGGATCTTTCCAATTTTTTTTTTATGAAGGCACTCAGTGCTATGCATTTTCCTCAGCACTGCTTTCATTGTGTTTGGGTATTTTGTGCTTTCATTTTCCTTACATTATAGATAGTCTTTAATTCCTTTCTTTATTTGTTTCCAGATCAAGTTATCCTTGAGTAGAGAGTTGTTCAGTTTCCCTGAGTATGAGAGCTTTCTGGTTTTTCACTGTTATGGAATTAACTCAATCTTCTTTTATCTGTTAACACTTCTTTTGTATCCAATTATAAGATCAGTTTTGGAGAAAGTACCATGAGGTGCTGGGAAGAAGGTATATTCTTTTGTTTTAGGGTGAAATGTTCTGTAGATATCTGTTAAATCCATTTGGTTCATAACTTCTGTTAGTTTCTCTTTGTCTCTGTTCTGTTTATATTTCCATGATCTTTCTATTGATGAGAGTGAGGTGTTGAAATCTCCCACTAATATTGTGTGAGGTACAATGTATGTGTTGAGTTTTAGTAATGTTTCTTTTACAAATGTGGGTGGCCTTGCATTTGGGTCATAAATATTCAGAACTGAGAGTTCATCTTGGTGGATTTTTACTTTGATGAGTATGAAGTATCCTTCTCCATCTCTTTTGATAATTTTTGGTTGAAATTCTATTTCATTGAATATTAGAATGACTACTACAGCTTGTTTCTTGGGACCATTTGCCTGGAAATTTTTTCTAGGCTTCTACTCTGAGGAAATGTCTGTCTTTGTCACTGCAGTATGTTTCCTGTGTGCAGCTGAGTCCTGTTTATATATCCAGTCTGTTAGCCTATGTTTTTTTATTTAGGAATTGAACTCCATTGATGTTTAGACATATTAAAGAACAATGATTGTTGGTTCCTGCTGATTTTTGTTGTTAGAGTTGGTATTATGTTTACATGGTTCTCTTCTCTGGATTTGTTGTGAGATGATTAATTTTCTTCTTTTTCCTAGGTGTGGTTTTCCTCTTTCTGTTGGAGTTTTCTTTCTATTATCTTCTGTAAGGCTGGATTAGTCAAAAGATATTGTTTAAACTTGGTTTTGTCAAGAAATATCATGGTTTTCTCCATCTATAGTGATTGAATGTTCGCTGGCTATAGTAGCCTGGGCAGGCATTTGTGTTCTCTTATGGTCTGCTTGACATCTGTCAAAGATCTTCTGGCTTCTAGAGTCTGTTGAGAAGTCTGATGCAATTTTTTTTTTTTTTTTTATTAACTTGAGTATTTCTTATATACATTTCGAATGTTATTCCCTTTCCCGGTTTACAGGCCAACATCCCCCTTCCCCCTCCCCTTCTTTATGGGTGTTCCCCTCCCCATCCTCCCCCCCTTGCCGCCCTCCCCCCAACAATCTAGTTCACTGGGGGTTCAGTCTTAGCAGGACCCAGGGCTTCCCCTTCCACTGGTGCTCTTACTAGGATATTCATTGCTACCTATGAGGTCAGAGTCCAGGGTCAGTCCATGTGTAGTCTTTAGGTAGTGGCTTAGTCCCTGGAAGCTCTGGTTGCTTGGCATATGGGGTCCCTTCAAGCTTTCCAGTTCTTTCTCTGATTCCTTCAACGGGGGTCCTGTTCTCAGTTCAGTGGTTTGCTGCTGGCATTCGCCTCTGTATTTGCTGTATTCTGGCTGTGTCTCTCAATTCTTATAGGTCTGACTTTATATGTTACTTGGCAATTTTCCCTTACAGCATTTATTATTCTTTCTTAGTTCTGTGTATTTAGTGTTTTGATTTTTATGTGGCAGGAGTTTCTTTTTTGGTCTTATGTATTTGGTGTTCTGTGGTCTTCTTGTACATTTATATGCAACTATTTCATACAAAGGCCCAGAAACTTATTTACCCACAAAAATTATATTTAATATTATTTTAACATAAATATTTAACATTTTATGAATAATTCAATTTATTACATTGGATAATGAATGGATTATTACTACCAGAAATATTTTAAACACACAAACTGTGAATATACAAATCATCAGCATTTTGTACTATAGATACTGTGATGCTTTTGATTGCAAACTTGATATTTTCTAGAATCACCTGAGAAACAAGTGTCTGTGAAGGATTATCTATATCAACTTGGTCTTTGGGCAAGCTTATGGGCACTTTATTGATTATATTAATTAAAAGACACAGTTCACTGTGGTTGGCACCATTTTCCCAGTTTGGGTCCTAGACTACATAAGAGTGAAGAAGATGAACTGAATATTAAGCAAGGCATGTGTCCATTTCTCTGAATTCTTGACTGTGAATATGTTAAAGTTCAGTGTTTTAATTTCTTGACAGCTTGAAGTCCCTGCTATAATGAACTGTAACATTGAATTTTGAGCTAAATAGACCCATTGTTCTAAGTCGCTCTTTGTCAGAGTATTTTATTACAGTGATAGACATAAAAGTAGGACAGAAGTTAAACATGAGAATGCTTTATGCTTAAACACTTTTTATAGTTTAAGAAGCACTGAGACAAGTTGGGCATGTATAAGACAAGAAACACAGCCAACAACAGCATAAAAGAAGAAGAATTCTCACACCCTGGCAGAAGCAGAAAATATTTTTGGCCAGGGAGGATATCATTCTTGAGACTTTCTGAAAAGAAACTTACCAAGAACAATGTCATAAAATGATAAATAACAAGTTACATTCTGTGTTTATCAAATATACTTTCCTTGGTGGATAATAGAGACAAATGGCAATTTTTTAAGGGAAAAGCTTAGGTTCTCATAAACAAATTTATGATCCCATGGTACAAAGAACAGCATCAAAGGATAATCAAGAAGTAATTGCCCTTCTTCTTTTTCTCTCTCTCTCCCTCTTTGTCTCTGTCAACCCCCAACCCATAATAAACCTCTCCCACATGAAAAAAAAAGAAATATTCACAGCCTCTAAAAGAACTTATTTAATCAATTTTCTGAACAGAGAGACTCACTATATAACCCAATATGCCCTTGAATTTGCTATGTATCCCATGGTGGCTTCAAACTCTCAAATTTTCTGCTGTAGTTCCTCAAATGTTGCAATTGTAGATGTGAACAATTATCAACACATAATTCTGGTATAAGTTTAATTCAGATGATCTCTTATCTGCTAAGAGAGTGATAAATATTATAATTGCAAAAATAAGTGTCAAACAATTGTATAGTCCTGAGAGCCCCTCTCCCCCAATGATAGTCTTCACTTACTACACTTCCAAATGTCATAAAATTAAACACTAATGCTTGGAACCAACTACCAAAATATGTTCAAACTCCAAATCTATTAATACTAAATATATTAAAGGCTAAAATCAATTAATGTAAGTAATAAATTTATAGGATATAGAGAAAAATGTAATTCACATCAAAAATTTTTGATGAAAAGCATTACATATCATTTGAATATCCATGTTCTTTTATTTTATTCAAACATCAATTACTTTAACTCTTTTTTGTTTTGTTCTGAACAATTCATTTAATTGTGTATTAAAAATTAAACTAAGCAACCATGTGAAGGTAGACAATGAACATATTATTTACATATATCAGTTGATAGCATCCTTTTCATCCAACAGGCATTTCAAAGTTATTTGTGTAAGGAATAGGTCTTTTTAAAAATTCATTCTTCTCCCATACACAGTTTCTCTCCCTCTATTGTCTCCAATCCCTCCCCTTACTTTCCTTCTCCCTCAGATCCACTCCTGTTTTTCTTAAGAAAACAGCAGGCCTCAGAGGGATATCAACTGAATGTACTAACATTAAAAATTACAATAAGACTAGGCACAAACTCTTATATCAAGACTGTGTGGGGATACTACGGGGGGGGAGGAAAGTGTCTCAAGAGCAAACACAAGAGTCAGAGAAAATCACAATCCCCACTGTTAGGAGTACCATAAGAACACTAAGATATACAACTGTAACATATATGCAGAGGACATATATCAGACCTATATAGTCTCTAGGATTGAACCTGGCTTGGTAGATTTTGTGGCCTGTGATCTCCTGGTGTTCTACAATCTCTTGGCTTCTAGAATCCTCCCATGTTTCTGGGCAGCATCTTCAACTCCTCCTAATGTTTGGCTGTGGTTATCTGCAGCTCTTCTCATCAGTTGCTGAATGAAGTCTCACTGATGATGACTGGGCTAGGTTTTAAATCTATAAAAATAGCAGAATATTGGTAGAAATCATTTCATTGACTTTACTTTTCCTAGTTGGGTTTCAATCTGTGGTCAGTCCAGCCTCTGGTTGTAGGCCATCCAGGTGGTATTAGTCGTGGGTTCCTTCTTGGGCCTCAAAGTGAAGCAGTCTTCATTCCCACAAGTTCTGTGACACCATTACCCCAGTACATCTTGCAGGTAGGACAAAATGTAGGTTGAAGCTTTTGTGGCTGTGTTTCTTGTCCTAGTCACTTTTTTTAGAAATATAATTTTGAAAAACAATAGTGCTTTTTACATAGTGTAAACCTAACCTGATATACTATGTACAATACATTTAAGGACAGATATACCAGGAACTATTAGAAAATATTGCCAACTACATTTTCTATAGTTTCATATTTGTTTTATGTTTGAGTTTCACATCAAAATTCTCATGGTTTTTTAGAGGTTTCAATTTCATGTCTGCTAGTCTCATATTTTATTGTTTGGAGTTTTGTTTGTGCATATAATATTCTTTGATCAATTATAACCTCCATCTAAACAATTTCTCTAGTTCCCCCAAATTATATTTTTTAGCCAGTAACTCTTTTTGATTATGACATTTGTAAGAGACCACAGGGTTGGTCCTTGTGAGTCTTGGAGGTTTTAAAACTATTTACCTATCTGTCTGTTTTCATGTGAACTATGAAATCTTCAGTGAGTAGTCTCAAACATATTTTGACATGTTACGTGATTGATAACAGATATTAATATACAAATGTTATTTCAGTAGTGATTTGTGGACTAACAGCAGAATTTGTACTTCATTTGACTATTGATAGACAACAGATCATATTAGGGGATGTTCAGTTGTTTGGTTGGGGGATAATATTATTCAATTAAAAAGTAGCAATTAATATTTGTGTCATCATTGCAATCAATCATATAAGTAGCATGTGTAGCATCATTGAAAGAATGAACTAGGAAAACCATTTTCTCCATGAGGATACAAGAAAATGTGGTTTTATTTGTTATGGTTCAGTGGAAAGTAGTGGGAGATTACTGTTGCTATAAATGTAAATGAGGCTGGAGAGATGACTAATGGACTAAAAGTACTGCTGCTCTTCCAAAGGGCCTGTGTTCAGTTCCAAACACCTCTGTCAATATCACAACTACCTGTAACTCCAGATCTAAGGGATTTGATGCCCTCTTCTGGACTTCAAAGAGTACATGCATATACATGGCACATAACACATAGACTCATACAGGTACAAATAAGGAAGAATAAATCTTGGGGGAAAATGTTTATATAGGCCAAAAACTAAAAATATATGAGTAACTTTCCTAATGATTGCTGTGACAAAGTACCTGAAAAAGATGATTTAAGAAAGAAAGGGTTTGCTTTGCAAGAAAGGTATGGCAGTAGAAGCTTCATGCCACTGTTGGCATTGATCCCACCAGACTGTTTTCTTCAGGCTGGTACTTTTAAACATGGATGTTGTCACTTAAATTCAGGATTAGCCTTACATCTTCAATAAAACCTTTCTGGAAATATTCTCAAGGCAAACCCAGAGGTGAGTTTCTATTGGTGCTTCTAAATCAATTGATGATGATAATATTAATTAATGATTACAACTAGTAATTAACGGTGAAAGGTTGATTTCCAAGAGTGAATAGTTGCCTTCCTTTTTCAACAATATTTCTTTTAGTTTTTGATATTATAATATGATTAAATCCTTTAAACCTTCCCTTGCCTTCCTTCAAACCTTCCCATTCAACCCATCTTGCTATATCTCAATTCATTTTAACTAAAATAAATGCAACTTACTAACTCTGTATAATGTCATTTATACGTATGTTTTTAAGGCCGACTATTAGTTACGTGAAGTGAACTGAGACAAAAACAATAGACACACTGAAGTGAGAAAACTCTATGACAAAAACTTCAGGCAGCTAAGGACTACTGAGAGTCAGAGAAACAGTCTTACCCAGAGAAGAGCATACCAAGTAGTTATTAAATACCAAACAGTTACCTTCCTTTTATATTTGTGTATCAATTCAGTACCCTACCTGTAATAGTCTTCCTACCACTTAACCTTTTTAAGTACACATTGTTGCACTTAAAATCTCATCCCATTTTAATATATTGTTTTATTGATGACATATGGAATTATTTATGTAGTTATTGACTTTGTGTTATGTTTCATCCCACTGCAAAGGAAATGTGACTCTCTTGTTCATTACGGCACATCACAATACTAGGCCCATAATGGAAGATAATAAATGTTGAATGAATTAGTGATTACATTGGATGTCATTAAATAGTAAAGCTTAGTTCTTACATTGTTTTCTAGTCCTTATTTCTGGTGTGTCTAATCTTGAATATTCTTTTTTTTTTAAAAAGTCCTGATACCAAACTTCCACATTCAGAATATTAGACAGGACCATTTCTCACAAAGTTGATTTATTTTTTTAATTTCATGACAATGGATGTTTAATTGTATGTGTGTTTGTACGCTAGATGCATGCCTAGTGAGGTGGAGACCAATAAAGGGTGACACAAACCCTTGCAACCGGAATTACACAGAGTTGTGGCTCACCACGTGAATGCTGAAACCAAACCCTGGTCTTCTGAAAGAGTAGCCAGTGTTTTAAACCTTTGAACTGTATCTTTGATCACATATATAACACCCTTACTTGTGACACAGAATTCATGACTCTCTAGTAGAGTGACAAGTAGGTATGCTACTTTTAAATATAAACATAAAATATACATATAACCTTTCTTTAAGAAAAGATCAGATTGAAGTAGATTGTTCACTTAATTAAGGGTAAAAATACAGAAGATACCAGTTTTTATTTTCCAAGTTAGTTCTGGGACAGAAATTTGAGCTCCATCGATGGTCTAAGAACAGTATACAAAGCATGAATGCACAGCATAACAATTTTCAGACCAATGGCTATTTTTTAACCAATGTCCATCTTGATAATCTCTTCACATTGCTGTGTTTTCCAGAGATTAGAACTTAATTACAAGATTATCTTTACAGTACAGCTGTCCCTTCTAGTTCTGTGACTCCCCCACTTCTGATCCTACTTCAGATGAAAGTGGATATAGGACTTCTATCTTGAGACAGTGTTTAAAGTCAGTTAAATCAGACAAAAAGAAGTAGGGAGAGATAGGAGCAAGTTACTGAAATAGACTATTGTCACTAAACATTTCTGTGATGTGAAGTTGGTCAACAATTTAAGAACTCACATTTTCAACAGAAGGAAGTGATAGCACTTATAAACCTAAACTCTTCTGAGCTGTATTATCTGTCTCTTTGAAATACTCCAATGATATGCTGAAATTACCCTGCTTATCTAATTAGATGTATATGTTACCCAAGCTGAGAAGTGGCCTTTTTAGTTGTGAAATCGCTGGCATTTACTAGGAAGCAGTTGGACAATTATAGTCCCTAAGCATAAACCATTCTGTCATCGATGATAGAGAAATTGCACTTTAACTTTGATGTCTCCATCTCTGAATATACAGGTACCTGAATTTAAATATCTGTGAGTGTCATTTTTAAGAGTTTTGGTTTTATTAAGTAAAATGTTAATCACAGTTATTTTCCAAAATATGATAAAAAAAATCAAATATATACTCTAAGCCAAAACATGTCAGATTAATTTTATGCTCTGTACCCAAATCCTGTGGGAAAGAGACTTAGACTCTCAGAAGTGCAAACAAACCCGAGAGCTCAGGGGAGATCGCATCTTCTATTCATATTCCTTGCCTAAGAGGAACACACCTAGAACCCTCTGGACACAGGAACCTAGGAGCAATCAGGGAGAGGATCCTTCTGGTCTCTGTCTGCTCCCAGAGTTGAAAGCCAGTCCTCAAGAGCTCTGACATACTTGAGAGCAGAGGTAAGACCAACTCTTCTGCTCCAAGCAACCTGCCTGGAGTCCTCAGGACACACAAACCCAGGAGGAGTTTGGGACAGGACATTTCTGATATCTGCCTGTGCCTGGAGCTGATCTGGTCCCACAGTCTCTCTACCCAGATCCTGCTAGGAGAAAATAGGTCTACAGGAGTGCTGACACACTAGCATACAGTAGGGTCAAGAAACTGTTAGAGACAGCAAGACCAGCTAACATCAGAGACAACATGATAGCAAGAGGCAAACGCAGGAACCTAAGCAACAGAAACCAAGACTGTTTGACAACATCAGAGCCCAGTTCTACCACCAAAACAAATACTGGATATCCAAACACACAAGAAAAGAAAGATGTGGATTTAAAAATCACTTCTCATGATGATGATAGAGGACTTTAAGAAGGACATAAATAATTCCCTTAAGGAAATGCAG
The DNA here is from genome assembly GCF_011064425.1 of Rattus rattus. Lineage (NCBI taxonomy): Eukaryota > Metazoa > Chordata > Mammalia > Rodentia > Muridae > Rattus > Rattus rattus. The sequence continues at coordinate 89,180,209 of NC_046158.1, read as the reverse complement.
GACAACACAGGTAAACAAGTAGAAGCCCTTAAAGGTGAAACACAAATATTCCTTAAAGAATTACAGGAAAACACAACCAAACAAGTGAAGGAATTGAACAAAACCATCCATGATTAATAAAATGAAATAGAAACAATAAAGAAATCAGAAAGGGGGACAATCCTAGAGATAGAAAACCTAGGACACCAATCAGGAGCCATAGAAACAAGCATCAACAACAGAATACAAGATAGAAAAGAGAGTCTCAAGGGCAGAAGACATCATAGGAAACATTGATATAACCATCAAAGAAAATGGAAGCACAAAAAGCTCCTAACTCAAAACATCCAGGAAATCAAGGACACAATGAGAAGATCAAGCTTAAGGATAATAGGTTTAGAAGAGAGCAAAGACTCCCAACTTAAAGGGCCAGTCAATGTCTTCAACAGATTTTAGAGGAAAACGTCTTTAACCTGAAGAAAGAGATGGCCATAAACATACAAGAAGCCTGCAGAACTCCAAATAGATTGGACCAGAAAAGAAATTCCCCCTTTCACATAACTGTAAAAAAAAAAAAAAAAAAAAAAAAACAACAACAAATGCACAAAACAAAAAAAGAACACAAAAAGCCGTAAGGAAAAATGGTCAAGTAAGATATAAAGGCAGACCTATCATGATTACACCAGACTTCTCACCAGAGACTATGAACACCAGAAGATCCTGGGCAGATGTCATACAGACACTAAGAGAACACAAATGCCAGCACAGGATACTATATCCAGCAAAACTCACAATTAACATAGATGGAGAAACCAAGATATTCCATGACAAAATCAAATTTAAACACTATCTTTCCACAAATCAAGCCCTACAAACAATAATAGATGGATAACTCCAAACACAAAGAGGGAAACAACGCCCTAGAAAAGGCAAGAAAGTAATCTTCTTGCAACAAACCCAAAAGAAAAGAGACACACAAACATAATCCTACATCTAACAATGAAAATAACAGGAAATGGCAATCACTATTTTTTTTTTTTTTTTTTTATTTTTTTTTTTTATTATTATTAACTTGAGTATTTCTTATATACATTTCGAGTGTTATTCCCTTTCCGGTTTCGGCAAACATCCCCCCCCTCCCCTTCCTTATGGGTGTTCCTCCCAACCCTCCCCCATTGCTGCCCTCTCCCCAACAGTCTAGTTCACTAGGGGTTCAGTCTTAGCAGGACCCAGGGCTTCCCTTCCACTGGTGCTCTTACTAGGATATTCATTGCAACCATCGAGGTCAGAGTCCAGGTCACTATTTCTTAATATCCCTCAACATCAATGGACTCATTTCCCCAAATTTAAAAAAAAAAAAACATAAACTTGGCACATACATATACAGCCACTAAACTAGATAAGATGGATAAGCAAAGAAGTGCAGGCTGACAGGAACCGGATGTAGATCTCTCCTGAGAGACATAGCCAGAATATGGCAAATACATAGGCGAATGCCAGCAGCAAACTACTGAACTGAGAACGGGATCCCCGTTGAAGGAATCAGAGAAAGGACTGAAAGAGCTTGAAGGGGCTTGAGACCCCATATGAACAACAATGTCAACCAACCAGAGCTTCCAGGGACTAAGCCAATACCCAAAGACTATACATGGACTGACCCTGGGCTCCAACCTCATAGGTAGCAATGAATAGTCTAGTAAGAGCACCAGTGGAAGGGGAAGCCCTTGGTCCTGCCAAGACTGAGCCCCCAATGAATGTGATTGTTGGGGAGAGGGCGGTAATGGTGGGAGGATGAGGAGGCGAACACCCATATAGAAGGGGAGAGGGAGGTGCTAGGGGGATGTTGGCCTGGAAACGGGGAAAGGGAATAACAATTGAAGTGTAAATAAGAAATACCCAAGTTAATAAAGATGGAGGAAAAATACAAACTATAAACTAATAGACTGGATATGTAAGGAGGAAAGGACCCAGCATTTTGCTGCATGCAGGAAACACACCTCAGTGACAAAGACAGACACTACCTCAGAGTAAAAGGCTAGAAAACAATTTTCTAGGCAAAGGGTCTAAGAAACAAGCTGGAGTAGGCATTATTATTGAATAAAATCAACTTTCAACCAAAAGTTATCAAAAAAGATAAGGAAGGACACTTCATATTCATCAATAGAAATATCCACCAAGATGAACTCTCAAGCCTAAATATCTATGTTCCAAATACAAGGACACCTACATTCATAAAAGAAACCTTACTAAAGCACAAAGCACACATTGTACTTCACACAATAACAGTGGGTGATTTCAACACCCAACTCTCATTAATGGACAGATCATGAAAACAGAAATTAAACAATGTCATGCATAAACTAACAGAAGTTATGGACCAAATGGATTTAACAGATATTTATAGAAAATTTCATCCTAAAACAAAAGAATAGACCATCTTCCCAGTACATCGGTACCTTCTCCAAAATTAGCCATATAATCAGTCACAAAACAGGCCTCAACAGATAGAAGAAGATTGAAATCATCCCATGCATCCTATCAGATCACCATGGTCTAAGTCTGATCTTCAATAACAACAAAACGACAGAAAGCCCATATATACATGGAAGTTGAATGCTGCTCTACTTAATGATAACTTGATCATGGAAGAAATAAATAAAGAAATTAAAGAGTTCTTAGAATTCTTCCAAAAAGAAACTGGAAAGAGCATATATTAGCAGCTGGACAGGACACTTAAAAGCTCTAGAACAAAAAGAATCAAATACAACCAAGAGGAGTAGAGGTCAGGAAATTATCTAACTGAGGGCTGAAATCAACCAAGTACAAACAAAAAGAACTATTCAAACAATCAAGACTAATAGCTGGTTCTTTGAGAAAATCAAAAAAATAGATATACACTTAGCCAGCCTAACCAGATAGGAGAGAAAGAGTATCCAAATATCAATATTAGAAATGAAAAGTGAGACATAACCACAGAATATGAGGAAATTAGAAAAATCATCAGATCCTACAAAAGCTTATATTCAACAAAATTGGAAAATCTGCATGAAATGGACAATTCTCTAGACAGATACCAGAAACCAAAGTTAAATTAGGGTCTGATAAACCATCTAAACAGTTCCAAAACTCCCAAAGAAATAGAAGCAGTTATTAAAGGTCTCCAAACCAAAAAAAGCCCAGGACCAAATGGGTTGACTGGAGTATTCTATAAGACCTTCATAGAAGACCTAATACCAATACTTCTCAAACTATTTCACAAAATGTAAACTGGAGAAACACTACCAAATTCCTTCTATGAAGCTACAATTACTCTTATACCTAAACCACGAAAAGACCCAACAAAGAAAGAGAACTTCAGACCAATTTCCCTTATGAATATCAACGTAAAAATATTTAATAAAATTCTCACAAACTGAATCAAAGAACACATCAAAATGATTACCCATCATGATTAAGTAGGCTTCATCTGAGGGATGAAGGGATGGTTCAATGTATGGAAATCCATCAATCTAATCCACTATGTAAGCAAACTCAAAGGAAAAAACACATGAGCATTTCATTAGATGCTGAGAAAGCATTTTACAAAATTCAACATCCCTTCATGATAAAAGTTGTGGAAAGATCAGGAATTCAAGACCCATACATAACCATAGTAAAAGCAATATACAGCGAATCAGTAGCCAACATTAAACTAAATGGAGAGAAACTTGAAGCAATCCCACTAAAATCAGGAACTTGACAAGGCTGCTCACTCTCTACCTACTTATTCAGTACAGTTCTTGAAGCCCTATATGTCAAAAGGGAATATATTTAAAAGGAAGAAGTCAATATATCACTTTTTGGATGTGATATGATAGTATACAAAAGTCACCCCAAAAGTCTTACCAGAAAACTACTAAGCCTGATAAACAACTTCAACAAAGTGGCTGGCTATGAAATTAACTCAAACAAATTAGTAATCTTCCTCTACACAAAGCATAAACAGGCTGAGAAAGAAGGTAGGGAAATGACACCCTTCACAATAGTCACTCGTAGCATACAATACCTCGATGTGACTCTAATCAAGCAAGTGAAAAGTTCGAATGAGAAGAACTTCAAGTTGTTGAAGAAAGACATTGAAGAAGATCTCAGAAGATGGAAAGACCTCCTGTGTTCATGAATTGGTATCATTAATATAGTAAAAATGGTCATTTTTCCAAAAGCAATCTACAGATAAAATGCAATCCCCATCAAAATTCCAATTCAATTCTTCATAGAGATAGAAAGAACAATTCACAAATTCATTAGGAATAACAAAAAACCCAGGATAGTGAAAACTATCCTCAATAATAAAAGAACTTCTGGGAGAATCACCATCCCTGACCTTAAACTGTATTACAGAGCAATAGTAGCAAAAACTGTATGGTATTGGTACAAGGAAAAGCAGGTAGATCAATGGAATAGAATGGAAGACCCAGAAATGAACCCATACACCAATTGTCACTTGATCATTGACAAAGGAGCTAATACGATCCAGTGGAAAAAAGATAGCATTTTCAACAAATGGTACTGGTTCAACTGGATGTCAGCACGTAGAAGAATGCAAATCACTCCATTCTTATCACCCTGTAGAAATCTGAAGTCTAAGAGGATCAAGGACCTCTACATAAAACCAGATACTCTCAAACTAATAAAAGAAAGTGTGGAGAAGAGACTTGAACATATGGACACTGGGGAAATTTTCCTGAACAGAATACCAATGGCTCATGCTCTAAGATCAAGAATTGACAAATGGGAACTCATAAAACTGCAAAACTTCTGTAAGGCAAAGGACACTGTCATTGGACAAAACAACACCCAACAGATTGGGAAAACATCTTTACCAATCCTATATATGATAGAAGACTAATATCTAATATATACAAAAACCCAAGAAGTTAGACTCCAGAGAGTCAAATAATCCTATTAAAAATGGGGTACAGGGTTAAACAAAGAATTCTTAGTGGAGGAATATTGAATGGCTGAGAACTACCTAAAGACATGTTCAACATCCTTAGTCATCATGGAATTGCAAATCAAAACAACCCTGAGATTCCATCTCACACCAGTTAGACAGAATAGCTAAGATCAAAAAACTCAGGTGACAACAGATGCTGGCAAGGATGGGGAGAAAGAGGAACACTACTCCATTGTTGGTGGGATTGCAAACTAGTACAACTACTCTGGAAATCAGTCTGGAGATTCCTCAGAACACTAGATGTAGTCATACCTGAGGACCCAGGTATACCACTCCTGCACAAATACTCAAATGATGCTCCCACATATAACAAGGACACATGCTCCACTTATGTGCAATATCCAGTAGCTGGGATGAACCCAGATGCCCTTGCACAGAGGAATGAATATGGAAAATGTGGTACAACTACACAATGGAGTACTACTCAGCTATCAAATACAAAGACTTCATGAATTCATAGGCAAATGGATGGAATTAGAAAATATCATTCTGAGTGAGGTAACCCAATCAAACACACACACACACACACACACACACATACACACACACACACACACACACACACACACACACACACACACACGGTATTCACTCATTTATAAGTGGATATTAGTCAAAGGCTAGAATTACCCAAGATACAATTCACCGACCACATGAAGCTCAAGAAGAAGGATGAGCACAGTAAAGATGCTTCAGTCCTTCTTAAAGGTGGAATAAAAATATTCATAGGAGGAGATATGGAGACAAAATTTGGAGCAGAGCCTGAAGGAATGACCATTCAGAGCCTGGCCCCACCTGGGGATCCAGACCATACATATACATCCACGAAACTGAGACAATATTGATGAAGTCAAGAAGTGCATGCTGATAGGAACCTGACATAGCTGTCTCCTGATATTCTCAACCAGAGCACGACAAACACAGAGGTGAATGCTAGCAGGAAACCATTGAACTAAGAATGGGGTCCCCATTGGATGAATTAGAGAATGGTTTGAAAGAGTTGAAGGGGCTTGCAACCCCATAAGAACAACAATACCAACCAGTCAGAGCTCCCAATGACCAATCCACTACCCAAAGTGTAAGCATGGACAGACCCCTGCTTCCAACTGCATATGTAACAGAGGATGGCCTTGTTGGGCATCAATAAGAGAAGAAGCCTTTTGTCTTGCAAAGGCTGAACCCCCAAGTGTAGGGGAATGCCAGTGTTGTGTGTCAGGAATGGTTGGGTGGCTGGGGATGGAGAACACTCTCATAGAAGAAGGAGGAGTGGGAATGGTATAGGGTGTTTATGGACAGAAAATCAGGAAATCGAATAATATTTTGAATTTAAATTAAATATAGTCAATAAAAATAAAAGTAATAAATAAAATTAATTTTATAAGATACGTTCAGTCATGTTTTAAAAAACTGAATTTATCTTCACCAAGCTTTTCTATCATTCTTAAAATAACATACAAATACTCATAGACAAATGTCAAAGAATAGAGAATTTAAAAGAATATATTTTGTAAGCATGGTCTTTTCTACCAGCTCTCTAGTTCCCACAATGACCATGAGACCTAACGTTTTATAAATAAATCCCTAGGCCACAAGCTTAGGCTTGTTCCAAACTAGCTTGTAACTTATATAACCCATTTATTCTAGTCTACATGTGTTACATGGGCATTTACCTCTCTTCAGTTTCATATGTCCATCTCCTCATAGTCTTTGTGGTGAATCTTTCTGCCTCTCACAACTCCTAGTGTTTCCATATCGCTACTGGCACTACCCCTCTTATTTCCTGCCTTCTGCTAATATTCTATCAGCCCTTTATTGACAGATGATGCTCCCACATGGTACATAAGATATGCTCCCTAAAGTATCTGTTATGTCAAGCAATAAGCTTATATTTGAGAATTATAACTTATTTCTACTTTCTAGGTGAGGGACAGCCAGTTTACTTCAATGATATGTTACTTGGTAGGTAAAATACACTTCAAGACAGTCCTCACTCCCAAGTGTAGTAAGACAACACAAACTTGACTAGCTGGGAAAAACAAAAATCAAAAAATGTCAGAGTTGGGCAGAAAGGAAGATGATGGTAGATATGGGAGAAATTGAAGGGGTGAAACATTCGCGGAAGTAATAAAATATGGTAAAATACAAAATGTGTGTGTTTATGTGTTTGTGCTTGTGTCTGTGTGTGTGTCTGTGTGTGTGTGTCTGTGTGTGTGTGTCTGTGTGTGTGTGTCTGTGTGTATATGTACATGTATGCCGAGTCACATGAATGGAAGTCAGAAGACAGTTGGGAGAATTCCATCTTCTCTTTGACCATACAGATGTGAGAGATTGAAGGCAGGTCATAGAGTCTGGAACAAAGGTCTTTATGTGCTGCGTTATATAACCTGCCCACTTTCTCCAATTTTTTTGTTGTGGCTTTATAATTAAATACTTTACTGGATAAGTAATTAATTTCAAGGAATGGGTTAAATGTTTTTATGGTGGTTCTGTCTGGCTTAACTGAACCTAAACTGTGGAATTTTAACATGATAGTTAGGCAATATATTTGTATAGCAGTTTCAAGTTATTTTAGTGAACAGCTACATTGAAAAAGAAAACAAAGAAAAATCCAAATGATCCTGAATCAATTACCAGAATTCAGCTTGGAATATGAGTAAAGAACAGTATAGTACTAATAGTTCTATTTAAATGTGTATATCACTTAGTTCAACAAATCAAAGCTGGTAAGGCAAACAGCAAAGGATAACAAAATAATAATATAAAACAATGATAATTCACTGTACCATCTGCTAAAATAGTCTTTAAACCATAATTAATCAGAAACAATCCATGAAGAGGTCAACACACCTCTGAACATATGTACACTGTACTTATGTGGATCCTGTTTCATTAAACACACACTAGTAAAGGGTAGACACAGAGTAGCATAAATACTCTAATAGTGGGTGTTTTTAAAACTATAAATCAACAGAAAAGAGACACTCCAAATATAAGCAAATTTATGGAGTAGTAATGATGCTCTACTGAATGATGAATGGCCACTAAATAAATCAAGAAGAAAACAAAACAACTGAATGAAAATTAAAACATACAACATTCTACAGGCTATATTTTTGTATTTCAGGATATAAAGTGTATATAAATGTGTATACAACAAGTACTAAAATAAGAATCCAACAACATGAAAATATAGTTTTCAAAAAGCGAAATGCCAAGTGAAAGTTAATAAACACAATGCAATGCCCCACTGCATTAGCCGTCAGAACTACAAATTACAACCTGAGAAAATTTATCTTACCCTGTTCTGGATGGTGATCATTAGGAAAATAAGTAACAACAATTGTTGGCAAGCATTTGTGAATATTTCTACAGTGTTAGGGGACTATAAACTAGCCCATGTACTCTAAGTCATTATGTAGGTTGCAAACAAATGAACTGTATAGAGAGGGAGGAATCAATATGAAGTTTTAAATACTAATAAATATGGTAAAAATTCTCTCAGAAGTTCTAATCTCATGCCTCTCGCATTGATTATCCCTTTTCCTCTGCCTTTCATTTTTTTGTAATCTCTTTCAATTCAGTGCTACAATCAATGGCTCTTTGCCTTTCTCTAAAATGATATATGTCCCTATCTTTATCATGATTGAATTTTAATTCCTAAAAATGTTTTACATATTTTTCAGATCTCAATTTTCAGGTATGCATGTTCTTGCTAATTCATTGGACTGTAACTTTAAAAGGTATCCTTAGTACAACAATGCCAAGCAACCAGAGCTTCCAGGGACTAAGCCACTACCTAAAAGACTATACATGGACTGACCCTGGACTCTGACCTCATAGGTAGCAATGAATATCCTAGTAAGAGCACCAGTGGAAGGGAATCCCTGGGTCCTGCTAAGACTGAACCCCAGTGAACTAGACTGTCGGGGGAGGGCGGCAATGGGGAGGGTGGGGAGGAACACCCATAAGGAAGTGGGGAGGAAGGGATGTTTGCCCGAAACGGAAAGGAATAACACTCGAAATGTATATAAGAAATACTCAAGTTAATAAAAAAAAAAAAAAAAAGGTATCCTTAGTGATTTTGTTCTGTGGGTTATCATTCCAGGGTCTGAACCCAACAGATTGTCTTTACTACACTGCTCTTCCTCTATATCCTTGAATTAGCTATGTTGTACGATTTTATGTGGTATATCCCAATCTGAATAAATTCTGAAAAATTAAATCTATGACGGTCAAAGATCATTTGAATTTTTTTCAATTTTTAGTTAATTCCTCAGTAATTTCATGCACAAATACAATGCATTTTGATCATATGAACACCTGACTCTGATACTCCCTCTCCATCTCCTTTGGGCTTACTCACTCCTCAACATCCCCTTCCAATATCTGCTCCCCTCTCCAGCCCCTCTGCCTTTTTCTCTTCCTTCTCCTCTTCCTCCTCATTGAGACTAATACATATTGCCCTGACGTGCCATCCACTATATCATGTATAGCCTTCTATGGACCACACCAATGAAAAAAACTGTTTCATACTTAGTTATAAGCTATAAATAGCTTCTCAGACGGTGGTAGGTCCTAGTGAACCCTTTACTCTCCACTTTGAAGTGTTGATTGGTTTGATCTTGTGCAGCTTTTGTGTTGCAACCATGGCAGCTATAAGTACAAGAATACAACTTCCCAGACTGTCATGGATCAGTGTGCCTGAAACTACTATCATTTGATTACTAAACTCTGAGGTATATCAATTTCTTTAGAATGTGTTAAAGCTACTTTGCTTAAAATTCATGTTCTGTTTTCCTGATACAAGCTTGATTTGGTATCTTTTTTTAATTTTAATTAACATATAACACTGCATTCTTTTCATTGTACAAAACAATACACGGGATTCTTGGAATATATTCCTAAGGAATGGTTACATCTAGCTAAGTAAAATGCATGTAACAACAATAATTTATATAACTTGGTTATTAATATGTTGTAGGTGTATGGTTTTATTTTTACCAGTTTCCATTGTTTATTACAAACCCAGAAATAAATAAAAAATGAGACAATAGTAATATTCTAAAAGAAAAATCTTGAAAATTTCTCCTCTGTTATTTTCAGAATAGTTTAAATTTAACATTCTTATTGTTCATAAGACATATCTAAGATTTTTTCCAGATAATCACAAGATCATATATGCTCATTTTTTGCTTTATAACAGAACTTTATACAAAATAATTGATTGTCAAATGAATATAATAGAGTCTTTCAAAGTGCCTTCCCTTGACACTATATCTTTAAATACCTAATCATAGCTAAAAATATGTTGAATGTTTAAACAAGGCAGACAATGTTCAAAGCACATTGTACAGTGTATGCATGGTAACCATGGGGATGGTCCTCTCTTTTATACACAGGATGCTGAATACTTAAATATGATGACTACTTTTAAAATGAAACATGAGAAGCATTCTCAGTATGTCATCTTTTTGTATGCTTGATCATAGGTCCATGTGAAAACACTGCCTGTAGCTCCATGTACCCTTATTCCGGTAATATCAGCATGCATACATGGAAATATTTAAGTACCTTAAAATAAATATGTAAATGTGTACTCATGGACATGTGCATGCATGTACATGCATGTGCAAACACACGCACATACCTCTTTAGCTCAACATTTCCAAATAACCTTCTTTTCTGAATTTTTAAACACAAATCAGTCATATGTTCTTTAGCCAAATAAAATATCATGATTGCAAATAATGTTAGAACCCAGAATAAATATTTGAAGACATTCTGTACATTTTGCATTGAAGACAAGCACTTTGATTTTATAATGTATAAATTATTACTTCGGAATAAAGCCTGAAGACTTTTTTATAGAAAACAAATCTTAGGGTAATTTTGTTTTATGTGTTAATAACCTTACAGATCTTGATTTATTTTAATGTAATTAAATTATTTAATTAGAATATAATTTCATTCTCCTGTTCTCTCCTTGCTCCTCTCATGTACATGCCACACTCCCTTCCAAATTCACAAGCTTCCTCTTCTTTAACTATCGCTATTACATATGCATGTGAAAAAAGAAGCACATGAATACTACTGGCTCAATCAGTTCAGTGTTGCCTTGAGGTATGTGTTCCAGGGAGTGGGCCTCTCTGAGGTCTCCCATCTATGTTGAGATGACAACCTTTGTTGAAACTGTTCAAATCTTCTTTATGTGACAATATTATTGAAAATTCATGGATAGCTTACAGGCCTTAGACGGAAGGCATATAGTCAGAGAGAGAACTTGGGTAGAAGGCAGAAAAAGAATGAAAGAGGGGACAATAAATAATTCCTAAATGCTGGCACATGAGTACCATGTTTTATGTGCTATATCTTTGTCTAATTGTAGCCAATATGTGTTCCTTATTTAAAAATACTTTGCAAATAAGTTACTTTAGATAGTATTTCAGACTTCTTAAATCTTGATTAACATTTATAAAGAATTTTCAGATTGCTAAGAAAAGTCTAACATTCTAATTATGAATATGTATGAAATGCTACATGTTTGCTAATTTTGTTTGAAAGTTGAATATCTCAATTACAGTTTATTGTGCTTTATCTTTTCTTTTAACTGCTTTGAAAAGTTATTGTTCTATTCTTGCATAAAAGACTAAGGAATATTGAAATTCTAATTTCCTATATACTATTTAAATTTCTAGAATTTCAAAGAGGTTTAAAATAAATGATGAACTTTTCCAATATCATCATTAAAATGCACTGTGAACCTCTTGTCCCTATCTCTGAATCCCTGTGAACATGTATTAAAATTTTTCAGTGTGGGTGGAGGAAATTGACTTTTAAAGTAATACTTGACAACAGACATGAGAGTTTTAAAAGAAAAAAATGAGATTAAAGACATCAAGAAACCATTCACAGTTTTGATGTTTAGGTAGCTTGGTCGAGGTAGTTGTCAACTTTATAGAAATTAAATTATCTAAGAGGCAAATGCTTGCCAGCGCCTGTTAAGAATTAACTCTATTGTTTACTGATCGGTGAGCAGCACTATGAGTAGGACTATTCTGTGGGACGCTGACCATGGATTGCATAAATGGAGAAAGCCAGCACTACATAGGCTCTCATTGCTCTCTACTTCTTCAAAAAATGTAACTAGTTGCTTCCGTTTTCTGCTGCCCTGACTTCTATGCCAGGAGAAACTGTACCTTGAACTGTGAGATAACTTAAAGTCTTTCTTGCTGAGGTTGCTTTTGTGAAGGTGCTTTATCACCACACGAAAAAGAAAGTAAGACAGGTAGCTTTGCCATTTACTAAGCATTTTCAAAGTTTTAGATCCCATAGGAAGTACTTTTGTGTATGGCAGACAATTTTAATGCTAAGCCTAGAACATTTCCAATAGTATCATCATGTTTTATTGTAGTAAAGCTTCAGAAATTCAACCTTGAGATTATACTTCCTTTGAATTGGATGAATGTTAAACTCTGAGTAAAAAAAAGAAAAAGATCATTTCTCATTTATTTTCAATATAGATTACTTCTGTTTATATGCACTTGGAATTTTTCATTCTGTGCCACTTTTCTAATTTTACCACCTCAACTTGACAAAGATAAAGAATTCCACCATAACCATTTCTGTTTTTTTATAACATTACCATTGTCCACAGCAATATGTCAGAATTTATGCTTTATTGAAAAACATAGTATTCACAGAACACCAGAGCATCAAAGTACCATCTAATTTTGTTTAGCAGATTGACAGGAGTAGTTGTTCATACTAATTAATAAGAATTTAGATTTAAACTAGGAACAGGTATGCAACTGTTGTCTCAGGTCTTCAGAAACTGAGACAAAAACGTTGCTAGAGCTCAGGATTTGAAAACTTGTCTGGATGCTATAGGGAAATTCCATTTCTAATAATGCATATGTGCATATATACTTCTGCCAACAACCTGGTCAGGCTGTCACAGCAATACCTAATTCCTGATATCAAAACCTTTTGTCTTAGGGTTCTATTGCTATGAAGAGACACTACTGCTATGGAATTTCTTATAAGGGAAAGAATTTAATTGGAACTTGACTGCAGCTTCAGAGGTTTATTCCATTGGCACTAGGTTGAGAAGCATGGAGGAACACAGGCAGACACCGTGCTGGACAAGTAGCTGAAAGTTCTGTATCTGAATCTGCTCGCAGTAGGAAGAGTCACTGGGCCTGACTTGGGTTTTTGGAAACATTAAAGACCACCTTTAGTGACATGCTTCTTCCAACAGGACAGAGCTTCTATTCTTTTCAGAAGTCTGACTATGATGACTAAGCATTGAAATCTGTGAGACTCTGGGAGGCCTAACTCATTCAAATTCTCATAGGTAATAAATAAGAGGATCTTGTCGTATCCCTAAAATGAGGGAAAAGTCACTGTTGCTTGAGATATGGTTCAGGAGATGCAAAAGAAGAAACTGGATCTTACCTCCTAGCTTTCTATATAATCATGTACATTTAACGAAAATATTCTCAGCCTGGAGAACAGATTCTAAGTTACTCTAGGTCCATTTCATTGAGCGTGCATGAAATTCTGGCAGAAAAATAGCATGAAGAAATTTTGTAGATTGTGCTTATAATCAGAATAAATAGCTATGTATGATTACTACATTATAGTGACATCTTGTACTACCTAGTCATATTAAGAAATAATATTAATTCATTCATTTACCCCATTGACATTTATTTTGTGCTTAATGTATACAAGCTGAGATATTGGAACATAAATCTATGCTCAGAAAGTTGATGTTATTTCGTTTCCATTTTAAAACTCATATGCTATAAGTTTCTAGGGTGGCTTCTGGGTTCTCTATCAGTCTATTTGTTCATATCATATATAAACTTGATTAATAAGGATTTTACTTCCATTTGTAACTAAATTAATCTGCCATGATAGGCATGGCATTCTTTTCCACTCTTTCTTGGGAAAAATATGCTGTAGAAAGAAAAAAGTAAAAGCAAAAACAATAAAGCAATTTAATGCTTACCAATAACCTGAATAGCTTTGACGCAATTTCCTTATTTTAGGGTAGACTCAAGCCTAGCTTTCTCATTCACAAGTTGAGTAGTTTTGAAAAATAACATTCCTTATTTTCAAAACATGAATATTGACATGCAGACAAAATATTGTTTAATATAAAATCATCTGAAAGAATGTATAAATTCTAAACCTACATAGTTAAATTTAGTTTCTCTTCCATGTCTTAAGGACTCCAGTGCAGCTGCTAACATGAAGAAAGGCCTTCGGTAAGGGTTGGAATAAATAATTTTAGAAACATTTTTGAATTCTAAGTAAATATTAATGACAAGACAACTAGACATATGTGCTTCTCAGATTTTTCCAGAACACTTTTTCCCTACCTCTCTCTGGCACTGGACACTGTTTATTGCTTTGTGGTCTCTTCTTTTCACTTAGTGCTATCCTCAGCTGATGCTAAAGCACATTAAAAAGCACAGTCCTCAACTGGTTGGACCATCCAGTTCTCCCAGAGTCTAGACCACCACCCGAGGAGTGTATAGGGAGGGATCCATGACTACAGATACATATGTAGCAGAAGATGGCCTTGCCTGACATCAATGGGAGAGAGGTCCTTGATCCTGTGGAAGTTTGATGCCCCAGTGTAGGCTGATACTGGAGAGGGCAAGTGGGTGAGCACTCTCATAGAGGCAAAGAGGAGGGGGGAAAGGAAAAGCGAAAAAAAGAATAAAAACAAAAACAAACAAACAAAAAACAAAAAGCACAGTCCTGAAAAGTTCAGAATGAAAGAAAACACTTTCTGGCCTTTGCTTCTCAAAAACAGTACAAACTCAACAGCACTGCAACATGTCTTCATTGGGGAAAATGACAATGACCAACGAAAGAAAAAAATAAGCTCTATTTGTTGAAATTCTAAGAGAGGCACGGTGGATAAAATTATACTATGTAATGGATAGTATTAATGCTTTGAGGGATCAGAAGATATTGGATATTGGAAATAAATGAGAACAGGACAGAATTCATTTAGGAAATGTATCAATTGTGTTTTCCCTTTTTAGAAGAAAAAGATAAAATTTTAGAGTTATCTTTGCTCTCAAAATGAGTTTCAACCCTTTACATGAATAAATAGCTAAACAAACTGCTATGCTTTTGCTACTTTGGTGGAAGTAAAGAGATTGTTTTGACATTTAGAGGAAATCTTCTTGGCTAAAGCTATGAAAGGGAACTCTCTCTCAAGTTAGTCTACTTTCGGCATCCAACTGATCTGTAAATTTGAACATTTATTCAAAATACATTTATGAAATTGGAGTATTTTCACCCAGCTTATTTAAATTCTGGAATACTGAAAAGTAATCACAACTATCAAGATTCCATCTTTTTTGGCAAGGACAACTCCACAAATCACTTGTTCTTTACAAGCTATGAAAAATGATTGACCACAATGATCTCTAGATCCATTCCCTGTAAAATGTTAGAAGTGACCTTTATCAATCATGGAACTTTCATGATTATCTGACCCTGCATTATAATCATGGGGAAGCTGAATCTTGGTATAGTCACCTACTTCTATAAATTTTGACAATTTTCTATAGAAAGTCAAAATTAATGTCAATATATAAACATATCTGGACCCAATATTATATCTGCAGAGGTCTCAGTTTCCAGTAGTCTGACAATTTAGATAAACACAACGATTAAATGTAGTGTTTTTAACTGGGAATCTAGACAGAGAAGTTTAATCAAAAACCAAGCAAGTCAGACAGGTCATCACAAATGAAGAGAAATGAAGGTGACTCTGATCAGACCACAGAACAGGACAAGGACATTCACACTAAACTGTCATGCATGTACAACAGAACTGACGTCAGTGCTGGTCCTCAGTCCTTCTCTAAAGAACTAAGTTAGTCAAGTGCAAAACTTGTATTCCTTTTCACCATGTTGAAGATAAAATCGCATATTGTAGGGGAAAGGATTAGATTTTAGATTAGGGTTTGTTTGCATGAGCAAATGAATAGTTTTTAGGGAAGTAATTATTCTTTGTACAATCTTAATTTCTTCCATGGATAGGTGCATATTGATATAATACAATGAAAATGTGCTTATATATACACGTGTAGTCAGAAATGTATTTTACATGTTTACCTATATATTGTTTATACACACAAATGTGCATACGTACATACAGTATATACATTCAGTAAAAATAGAGCTGTTAACTATGGTTAATGATGACTAAAAGTAACAACAGAAGAAACATTGTAGCACCACCTATAAAAGAAACTCTTTTGCATTGTTCATATTTATACTTCATTTCATATCAATCCTAGTATTTTTGTGGGCAAAATGGTAGATAAACTGATGAGTGAGTTCTCCTGTGATAATTTTTGCTAGATTGTAAAATTTAAAGACATGGATAATGATAGAATCACAATAAAATTAAAGGTAAACAAGAAGGCTGACATGGGCACCAATTGTTGCGCACACAGAGGAAAAATCATCCTCATCTGACATTTTATTGAGAGGCTAGTATGATACTTTCAGCCCTGATGTAAAACTGAGGAGTGAGAAACATTAAAAACTCAAAAGGTCTTCTTTCTTTGGCTTTCTAGGTATTCAAAAAAATTTTTTCTTTGTAAAACTATACATTAGTTACAAGAATTTAAAATAAGGACAAAAGTTTGAGGCTTGAATCTATAAAAACTTGGGAGGTCTGGAAAATTGGAACCATCTTTCCTCCAAGCAATCCTTGTCTAGAAAGAGGAGTTGCCAGCCGTGTGAATGATCGCACCATCTCTTGTTTCTTGGTATTCATTGCTCGCTTTCTCTATATTCACACTGAGAATATAGAGATATATTGAGAATATAGAGATAAATATACTTGATAGTTTGTCCTCTGAACCTCATGAATCTTATAATAAACATGGAGGTAGGCAGAATCTCAAAACTTTTATCAGAAGTCTTGAATTGTCCTTTTTGTTGTTTTTCAGAGCTGAAGCACTTTATTATTATTATTATTTTTTTAGTTCTGCTGTGGATTCTGAGATTCTGGTTTTAGTATGGGTTGTAAGGATGGGAGAAAACGGGTACCATAATGATTTATTTATTATTAGATAATTTCAAAGTCAGCTGGATCAATTATTAACTTGAAGGAAGACTTAACCACCATTAATTTTGAAGTCAGTACTTGGCCGAGGTCTTGCCTGATCGCTTTGTAATATACTTGATAGTTTGTCCTCTGAACCTCATGAATCTTATAATAAACTTGGAGGTAGGAAGTAGAGGCACTCTCTGGAATATACTAGAGAACTGGCAGGTGTGAGGCTATCAGGACTCAAAAGGAAGAAACCTAAAATGAAATGCCCTACAGTGGGGAGAGAGAACCTATAGTCAATCTATAGGAAAAAGGCAGGGATCAAGTGAAGGGATGGGGTCGTCATCTTACAGTCAAAGACCCAGAATTGTTCCCGTCTGAAAGAACTGCAGGGACAAAATGGAGAAGAGCCTGAGGAAAAGGAGGTCCAGTGACAGGTCCAAATTGAGATCCAGCTTGTGTGAGGTCCCAAGGTCTGACACTATTACTGATGCCATGGCGTGCTTGCAAACAGGGGCCTATCATGACTGCCTCAAGCAGCTGAAAGAATCAGATGCAGATATTTACATCCAACCAATGGACAGAAGCTGGTGACCCCTGTAGTTGAATTAGGGGAAAGCTGGAAGAAGCTGAGGAGGAGGGAAACCCCATAGGAAGACCAAAGGTCTCAACTAACTTGGACCCTGGAATCTCTCATACACTGAGCCACCAACCAGTCAGCAAGCACCAGCTGATATGAGGGCCCCGACACATATACAGCTGAAGACTGCTGGGCCTGGGCTCAGTCAGAGAAGATACACCTAACCCTAAAGAAACTTGGGGCTCCAGGGAGTGGGGAGATCTTGTGGATTAGGGGGGAGGTAGGGACATACTTTTGGGGACTGGAGACAGGGGTGTGGGTTATGGAACACTTGGAGGGTAGACCAGAAGGGGCATGAAGTCTGGACTATAAGATTAATGAATTGACAAAAAATAAGAGAAATATTTGTTTTTTTTTTCATTTATGAGACAAAGACTAAGAGTTAAAGACCTATTTAAGCATCTAAAGTCCCACAGTGGCAGCCTAGGCTAACACTGTAGTCATGTCTTCTTCCAATTTACATAAGCATTATTTCTTCATTTTCAAATTTCTTTGGTCTGTAGACACTCCTGTCACTGAAGCTGTTATACTTTATGTTAGTCATTGAAAAGTATCCTTTTCTTATTTCTTATAGACTGCATGTTACGAACACAAAAATTTATTACAGAAACTAAGCCCTGTGGGTTTTGTCACATACAGACATAATATCTTCAACCATGTCTTAGTATATGATTACTGAAAAATTTTTTTAATTTTCTTATGCCATTATTTTGTCTTCAAACTGTATGGATTGGGATTATTTCCACAGTATAGTAACCTAATAGATGAATTATGCTATTGTATTTTTATTATGTACCATTAACTTGACTCAAATTTAAGAGAGTTTATATAATCTGACCCTCATTTCTGGTCAGATTAGGATTACTGAGTGCATTTTCTTCCTTTATCACCCAAAGATACAAAGACCTGGCACAGGAACTTGAGTTTCTTCTTATTTATAATTCACAGTAGATGTGGTTACTGTTAAAGAAATTTGTATCACATTGCTTCATGATCAATTAACATTGTTTAAACCAATCAATTAATTAGAGACATTCGCTGAAGGAAAAAGATGGTCAGAAAATGGGTTAATACTGAGACAGCTCTGCATACTAACTATCTATGGACTTAGAAAATCCAAATTACAAAATGTACAAATATAACAATATGCCTATAAATTACATATTTAGGTGTGTGTGTGTATGTGTGTGTATGTGTGTGTGTGTGTGTGTGATATGATTGTGATTATAAGACCTAGTCACACTCTATGTGCTTTCTAAGTTTTCATGTAGTATTATAGTGTTTTTTTTAAAAAGCCTGACAGCTTGTTTTACTACGAAGGAATATTTTATATTATATAAGATAACCAAAATGCTGAAACTGAAAAGTAGTTTAAGATTACTTTGAGGAAGTCAGTTCATAAAAATACAAACAAAATTCCCTGACACAAAAAGAATGGACAAGATAAAAACAATAGTAAACATTATCCAAATACTTATATGTATACATGTATGAAAACATCCTAATCAGATGACTTTCTTTGTATAATTAATAGCATTAATTTTTGAGAATGCAATTTCTTTGAAACAGTATTACTATTTTTATATAACTTAAATAAAGATGAACACACCTCCTGAATGATTTGGGGGGGCATCAGTCTCTTATGATTGTGACACTGACATTCTCGCTTCCTATATTTAACCTCAAATAGTGAAGAAATCTTGTTATTTTCAACTTTTCAATTTTTAAATTAAAGAGCAAGAAAACAGTACAGAAAATAAAAGTTACCCATACAATTGTACTGTGTTGCATAACAAATATGTGGCTAAAATCTACAAAGCTCACTAAATATTTAAGAGACGAGCTCTCTAAAAATAACTGGGTAATGCCAAGTGACAGCTTTGGCTTAGAGCCCATTAAGAGAAATGAACCCAGAATCATGCTCTCTGACCAGTCTGCTGGCCGCATTCTTAGCTTTTGTAAAACTGTTTGTAGCAAAAGTAATTTTTAAGGCAGTCAGTATTTGCAGGAATGAAATAGCCACTCAGTCACTATATAATTATGGTATGTGTTTTGTGAATGTGCAAGAGATTCTAAGGAGTATTGTTTCATCTTTGGGAAGGAATGGCAGAAAACTGTATGGAAGTGGAAAAAGTGGAGTCGATGTAAATATGCAGTGTTTTACTGCTCAGAAAGCAAAACCCTGAGCAAATGTACTAAAATTTCCTTTTTGGTCAAATATAATTATATGGATGAATATTGAATATTATCACATTGAGTCTTTACCAGTGAAATATTATATGTTTATCCATTTATTTATTTATTTATTTATTTATTTATTTATTTATTTATTTATTCATTCATTTCATATCCTGATTACTGCCCCACCTACATCTTCACTCACATAGTCCCTCCCTTCATTCTACCCTCCATTTCTCTGAAGGGGTGAAGGCCTCTCCTGGGTATCCCCCTACCCTGACAAATCAAATCTCTGCAGAGTTAGGCACATCTTTTCCCACTGAGGTCAGACTAGACAGCCCAGTTAAGAAAACAGGACCTCCAGACAGGCAATAGCTTTACAGACAGGCCCTGCTCCAGTTGTTAGGGGACCCACAAGAAGAACAAGATGCACATATGCTGCATATGTGCAGCAGGCCTAGATTCAGCCCATACATGCTCTTTGGTTGATGGTTCAATCTCTGAGAGCCCCCAAGGGTTCAGGTTAGTTGACTACGATGGTCTTCCTGTGGAATTCAAATTCCATGTGGGGCTCTCAATTCTTCCCCCAACTCTTCCATAAGGGTCCCCAAGCTCAGTCCAATGTTTGGCTGTGGGTCTCTACATCTGTTTCAGTAAGCTGCTGGGTGGAGCCTCTCATAAGGCACTTATGCTAGCAGAGCCTGCAAGGAGTCTATGGTGATGACCTTAGCTGAGACGCAGAGCAATGAGAACATGGAACCTGAAGAGGCCACCTCCTGTAGCCAGACAGGAACCCCCGTGGGGGGATAGGACAAAACTTCAGACCCAAAATTTTCCCTGTCTGCAAGAAATGCAGGGACAAAGACAGAGCAGAGACTGAGGGAATGGCCAACTAATAATTGGCCCAACTTGAGATCCATCCCATGGGCAAGCACCAATCCCCGACACTATTAATGATACTCTATTATGCTTGCAGACAGAAATATTATATAATTTATACATTAAAATTGTTATGTAGTATTTCATAGTATATCTACAAGTGTGATTATGATTAGGAGTTAATGAAAGTAACTATGCCAGGCATTTTGGAAAATAGAAAGATGAATGAAAAGTAAGCAGACGAAGGGCTTCCTTAAAAAGCCAATCAGCATGCACCCTGCACAACACTAGAGATATTATCTATGTAGATGGCCCTGGGACTTGTGTCTCCTGTTGAATCATGCAGAAGTCCAGGAATTAAAAAATGAGAGAAACATTAAGAACCATAGCGCCATTTGTAAGTAGAATCAAGGTGTCCAAGTCCATTCTGCTGTGGAGAGCCATGTCTGGGTCTTACTGCAGCCAGAGTCTGGGTTAATGTCTGTGGCCTCTGTTATCACCAAAGCCATGCAGATGTGGTTTGTGCTGCAACCTGCAGCCATGTTGATGTTGTGGGCTGTGCTGCTGTCAAGAGCAATATTGCCATGGCTGTCCTGTGCTGACACTTGAGGCCATGTTGATATGCTTGGCCTGTGCTGCTGCCATATGTTAGGAAGGTGTCAGCTATCCATACAGCAGCAGAGGGAGGTGTCGGTGTCCTGAGTCTGTATTCTGTACTGCCACTAGAGACCATGCTGTGGTCTGTGGCACATACTGATATCAGAAACCATGTGTAAACCCATGCGTGATCCATGCTCCTGCTGACTGTAAAAGGTGAGGAATCTACCTTGTTCTTAAAATCTGTGATACATATGCTAAAGTGTAGCTCTCCACAATTGATGGCTTCTGGTGGGCATGCTAGAGCAGAAAGACTCAGTTGTTCTTTTTTGTTTGTTTGTTTGTTTTTTGAAGAACTGTCCACTAGAAATTTGACCATAATTCATGAGTATATGGGCAGCACAAATTAGGCTTGTGTTTTCCCCCTTTTTTC
Source organism: Rattus rattus (assembly GCF_011064425.1). Classification (NCBI taxonomy): domain Eukaryota; kingdom Metazoa; phylum Chordata; class Mammalia; order Rodentia; family Muridae; genus Rattus; species Rattus rattus. Next base: position 89,158,413 of record NC_046158.1, on the reverse strand, counting down.
TTCTTCCTTCCCTCCCTCCCTCCTTCCTTCCTTCCTTTCTTTCTTTTGTGTGTGTATCGGAAGGGGGGCATTCACAAGGGTGGGTAGATAGACTGGGAGGACTGGGAAGTGAGTATGCTTGGAGTTCATGACGTGAAATTTCTAAATATTCAATAAACATATTATGAAAAGGAAAACAGAATCAAACTAACCAGGCAAACCCAGTTTCATGAGTGTGCTAACTTTTCAATCCAGTCTAAAGGACTATAATTTTGATACAGCTCATTGTAGCTCAGGAGGAACAGCAAATGTAAATTCACAGAGAAAGATATATATGTCACATATACATTCACTTATCCAGAATTTCACCCCGTCCACCATAGATTCCTGACAATACTTAAAGGGGAGCAAAATCTGTGGAAATAAAATAAATTGAAGTCTTTTTCTTTCTTTGCCTGGTAGCCTAACTTTTCTTTCTTTATCCACTAGTGTTTAGAGTTTCCCCAGTGCACACTGGGGCAGTGAAGTCCTAATCTGCATGAGTCACCTCTCTGGGGCAGGCAGTTTCTAAAAGTGGGCCACTGGAGGATGGCTGGTGCTAGCATTTGCAGAAGCTTTTCTCTTAACAGCTTTTCTGAGAACAATGCTTCTGTTTGAGACGCTTCAATTGCTTCCATTTAAACACACAGTTCTCTAAAGTGCACACTCCCCCTCATGACTTTCAGGACCTTGATGCTTTGCATTTGAGCCCCATTCTGCCTCCTTGCTATTTTCTCTGTGCCTCAGCTGCTTGCACCTGGACCTTCTTCTATCTCCCCTAGAGGCCCATATGGCTAGGAATGGCAGGCAGCCTTGGCATCAGCTGCTGTTGGGACTCCTTCACATCATTCACCAACTGTTTTCATTTGGGCAAGTGAGTTCCTCGGGGGAGTGTGGAGCCATCCTTTGAAATGGGATAAAGCATTTGGTTTTCAGAGTTTCTGTGAGATTTAAATGAAGGAGATATAAAAAGATGAAGAGACTTTATAACATTAACCCACAACAGCATTTGTTCCCACTTTGCCCTTACATGAAGATCTTTGTTTTTTGATATTGTTTGAATAGTGTGTGTGTGTGGGGGGGAGGTTGTGTGTACTGTAATTCTATTAACAACATTCTTTAGTTTAGTATTATGTATTTATCTTATCACTACCACGCTGGATAATGGGACTTTTTTTCAATTTGCATTTCTTCTTCAGGGTGTAAATTATCTGCCTCAAATCCACTCGCATTCTTACAAACATGATAGGTGTGCTTTACAATCTTTACAAGACATACCTGGAATATACAGAGCCATTGAACCCAGAACTTTCTGTATCCTAGGAAAATACCCACAAACTGACCTACATCAATAGCACAAGACATTTTATTTATTCTTGATATCTTAGAAGCCAGTGACTCAAAGCTTCTGTGACAGAGTTTAGACTTCTTCAATATTAGAGTTTCACTTGAATTTTATAGGCATTTGCTTCTATATGCAGTTCCACATATAGTTTGGATAGGCAAATATTTCCTGATTTTATGTGATGAAATGCCCTTCTACACAATCCTCATGTACTTTCTGCCAGTTGTTTTGCTAGATTTACAGTTTCTCCAGTTCATACCCACAGTGGTGTTGTGATAGTGAAAGTTGAGATTTCTAAAACTGTAACTTTATAAATCATCTAATTTTGTTCTTTGCCACAAATCATTTTGTTTGGAAAGATCTATTTCAGTCTATCTGGAGTTTGACTTATCAAAAATGTAACAATTTTTTAAACAAATTATTAAGTAAAATGCAATCATATAATTTTCTTCCTATCTCTTTTCCATGCAATACATCACATTTATGCTCCCCTTGTCGTCCTTCAAATTTATGCTTCTTTTACTTTAAGCAAGAGCAGTGGGAATAACTGCTTCATTCAACTAAGATTTGTTTCTCTTGAAGACATTTCATTTACTAAAAATTTCAAAAATTGGACATTTTAGATAACATTAAGCAATATAAACATTCTGCTGTGTTGAAATTTATAAAGAGGGAAATATTAAGTTGATTTTCAGAAAAGGCTTGACATATGGCAGTACATGTAATGTAATGTAATTTTATTTTAAATCATGAGCATTAGATTCAGGCTTTTCTAATGCCAGGGAACCAATTTCATTTAGAAAATATAGATATTATTTATATAATGTGTGTACAAGGTATAAATAAAACATATTAGACCAGTATATCATCTGCAGCATGAATTTGCATATCAAGGTATATATTATAAAATTACATATCTCACATTATAATCAGGATAGAAACTGCTATAAAAAATGAGGATAGTTCATGGGTATGAGGAAACTGTGAGATGAGAAGAGTGAACCTACCATTTTCATTCCAAAGCACATCATCTTATTAACTATCATCACAAGTACATTCTCCAGAGATGATTCACTGGAGATATTTCTATTTTGTTTCAACCAGATAATAATTATATTGTCTGCATGATATATTTTTTCCTAAAGTAAGAATATCAACCTAAGCAAACCATGCATTGATAGAGAAAGCCCTCCTGTGTATTTAATTCAGATGCATCTATTTAGAATCCTCTATGCTTTGAGTTTCAGTGTACTCTTCCAACTTACATAGAGAAATTTTTATTTTAAAATCCAGTCTGTTTTTATGTCCTACTGAATTAATTTAAATTTGGTAAATAAGAAATTAATGCCTTACTTAATGATGGGTGTTCTAATTTACCAATAGCACACTAATGAAATAAAAGATACTTATTTATATGTAATTTTTAATCATTGAATTTTCTTAATATTTCTATTGAAAACAAGATATAAGAATTGGCTTTATGGGCTAGAAAGATGACTCATCAACTTAGAGCTCATACTGCTTTTGTAGAAGACTAGAGTTCCATTTACAACAAGCGTATCAGACTGTTCCGTTCCAGGGATGTCCCATTACTCCTGTCTCCTATGGGTGTCTTAGTTAGGGTTTCTACTTCTTCACAAAACATCATGACCAAGATGCAAGTTAGAGAGGAAAGGGTTTATTCAGCTTATACTTCCACATTGCTGTTCATCACCAAAAGAAGTCGTGACTGGAAAGCAAGCAGTGTAGGAAGCAGGAGTTGATACAGAAACCATGGAGGGATGTTACTTACTGGCTTGCATTCCCTGCCTTGCTCAGCTTACTTTCTTAGAGAACCGAGGACCATCAGGCCAGGGACCGTACCACCCACACTGGAGTGGGCCTTCCCCCGTTGACCATTAGTTGAGAAAATGCCTTACAGATGGGTCTAATGGAGGCATTCCCTCAACTTAGGCTCCCTTCTCTGTGATAATTCCAGCCCTGTGTCAAGTAGACACACAAAATCACTCAGTACAAGCACTCGCCTGTATTTCCCATACTTAAAGATTAAAAAAGGACCACACTTTAAAGATAATTTATGCCCAATGGATCTTTCCCAAGTTTATAAATATAGATATAGCAGTTAAGTCCATAGCTTCCTTGTGTTTATCAGCAGCTTCACAGTGGTAGACTTCAGGAAGTCAAACAAAGACTAAATGAAGTAGAGATGAAATAACCAGACTAGGTGATTTTAAAATGAAGACTTTAAAATTTATTTTAGTCACTGAGTCATAGAATTTAACCACTGAATACCACAAAGTACTTTAGTCTTAGAATTGGAGTCACATAAAAGGTATTTTTTTTGTAATGATTGAATAATCTTTATTGGGGGATATTATAATTGCTATGTCTACAAAATGAAAGAGATTCTTTGTCAAATTATGTGCACTATAAAATGGCAGAAAGCAATCACCTCCAAAGCACATGAATCCATTGTTCTAGCTGGAATCTTAAAGATGGTTCATTCTCTATTTGATTTTTCTATTTCATTGTCTCTGATAAAACTCAGTTGTTTACAGTTGTATTCATCTCTCTTTGAATTTTATATTCACCAGTAAGAAATCAACAAACTATCAGTTTAAACAACACACACTTACAAAACTGATAGATGTGAAAGTTAATTGAAAAGACAGTTCTTAAAGGAAATGCAAAGGAAAGTCATTGTACATGCTCTAATCTTAGCCCTTAAAGTGGGACCAAGGATCACAATGTGGATCATTCATCGCAAACCCGACTTTGATCACTTAGCACACAAACAACCAAACAAGCAAACTAAAATATACATGGTAAATGCATGACTGTTAAAGAAATGAAAATCAAAAGTATAGGAAAGATTCCATTTCTTTCCTTCCAAAATAACAACAAGAAAAGAAACAGCAGTAAATGCTGGCTGCCCGTGAAGAAAAGGAAACCTGACACAATGCTGGTAGGAGTATGAAGTAGTATGGTCACTGTTTTCTCTCATAGGTAGACCTTGATAGGGTATTTGTTTGTTTTAATGATATGAAAATAGAATTGGGACTTTCTGAAAAGTGGAATGTAAGAGATATCAGAAAGAGATGATGATAATAGGTGGGTAAATAAGGTCAAATGTATTATAACATTTATGAAAATGTCATAATAAAATCCATATTTTTACACAATAATATACAGATAAAATTATAATAGAAATGTCTTTTCGATGCTCACAGATGCACATTATCAAATGCATTTTACTGTGAGAAAGAATGTAATACTGAAATATACATACAGTATAATTATAGGTACATGGTCATTAGATAAAAATTATCTAAGAATGTATTATGTGAATGTGTTACTTGTACATTGGTGTGCACATGCATTAATCTGCACATGCATCTGTGAAGACTAGAGTTAGTGTTTGGAGTTTTTGTTTGTTTGTTTGGTTTGTTTTTTGTTTGCTTGGTTTTGCTTTGTTTTGAGGCAGGGTTTCTTTGTGTAGTCCTGGCTGTTCAGGAACTATCTCTGTAGATCAGGTTTACCTCAAACTTATAGTGATCTGCTTCCTCTGCCTCTCAAGTCCTGGGATTAAAGACTTGTACCACCACCACCCAGCTTTGGGAGTCTTTATAACTTCCTACATTGTTTGTTTGCTTGCTTGCTTTTTCATAATATTCTTAATGACTATTTGGGAATTTTACATCATGACCCCAATCATATTCACTTTTCAGTACTCCTAGGTCCACACCTCCATATCTTATTATCGACCCCCAAATGAGAAGGAGGAAGAGGAAGAGGAAGTAGAGGAGGAGGAGGAGGAAAAACAATTCCACTTCATGTTGGCTATGTACTTACTGGGGCATGGTCAAACTACCAGTGGGTAAAGAGCCCCATAAAGAAAACTGAGTCCTTCGCCACCAGCACTCCCACCAGAAGCTATTAGTTGTGGAGAGCTGCATTTCAGCATCCTTATTGCAATTTTTAAGAGTTCTTTTCAATGTCTTTCTGTCTAGGCTATTACTTTTGGAGGGGGTCGTATTATATAGGCCTTTTAAGTCTCACCTGTGAGTCTGCATGGCAGAAGTAGCTTTCTTCCCCTTTAACTTCAACCTGTGCTACCACTGAGTGCTATGAGGATGTCCCTGGCCTGTGCTGTGGCAGAGGATCATGTTGATCTTCATGGTCTCTACTGCCACCAGAGACCATGGTGATATCTGTGGTATAGCACTGATGCCAGAGGCCATGGGGAAGTCCTACATTGATTTTTTTTCCAAACACACCCAGACAAGCTTTGCATATGTACATGCATAAACAGAGTTGATGGATGTAAGGAACAATATTCCAGCCCCCACTCATACAAACCTTGTACATATACGCCCCCACGCACACACACATAGTTGATGGATGAAAGAGACAACATGCCAGCCCCATACTTCATTTTTTCTTCCATAGATTACATATTCCAACAAAATCCTTCAAGCAGTATAAAATTACAATGTCATCATGTTTTAGTTTTCTTCTAGTAAAAGATTATAAAAAGACAGTGTGTTCCTCCAATACCTTTACAAGAGATAGCATTATATAGTACAGGTAAAGAAAACAAAGTATTCCCAAGAACCCATGCACATTTCTAACTAAGCAACTTGTTATAGATTAACAAAGTGTAAACAAACAAAGTAGCTTTCTCAGCCAGTTTCTCCTACTAGCAGGCAGAAATTTACAGTTACACAGAAAGGAGTATTTTATTATTTATCTTTAAAAGCAATATTTTAAAACTCCTAAAAGAATCACAAATCTAAACTTTCATATTAAAAAAGTAATATGTACCTTATAGTCTCAGAATGTATATCTATTCATCAAAAATTATTAATAAATCATATCAGGAAGCTGAAGGCAAAATAGGTATAAGAAATCAATCATCATGAGAGTCACATCAGTCAGTGCTGACATTATTCTTGTTCCATGATCATAAGAGGTCCCTAGCTTAACTAATAAGAGTGTGCCCTTCTGAACATCACATTGTTCCCTAAGATAGTCTACATCTGCTTCTGATTGTTCTTCCCAAGTTCAATTCCCAGCAACCTCTTGGCAGCTCACAACCATCTGTAATGGGATCTGATGCCCTCTTCTGGTGTGTCTGAAGAGAGCTACAGTGTACTCCTATACAATAAAATAAACTGAAGAGGAGGAGGAGAAGGAGGAGGAGGGGGGGGAGGAGGAGGAGGAGGAGGGGGGAGGAGGAGGAGGAGGAGGAGGAGGAGGAGGAGGAGGAGGAGGAGGAAAACTAAAATAATACTAACACGAATAAACTATATATTATTTGGGCAGAAAATTTTAGAAACATACGGCTTTAGAAACCTATAAAATATTTCTAAATATTCTGTTTCAAGGTGACCTGAAACCCTGGTATTTGTTTCTTGTGGTTCAGTGTGTTAACTTGCTGCCTTGTCTCTTGGCAGACAGACTTGTTGTCTGTACTGCAGATTTTGCAGGACTGCTCCCCATAGACTCATTCAAGTCCTCTCCACCCCACCCCACCCACAACCCTATCCAATTTTGCCAGCACTTTCATTATGGCCACTCCATCACGCTCTGAACTGATGCTACTCTCCCATCTTCTCAGCTTTCATTTTTGCCCATTACCTACATCATTTTTTAAGACAGAGTCTTTCATTGAACCTAGAGCTTGTAGTTTAAGCTTTACTGGCTGACAAGCAAGACTCTGGGATTACCTTTGTCCACTCTACCCTCCCCTGTGCAAGGATTGTAGATACTCAGTGCAGCTTCTGACTTTTATGTGGGTGATGGAATCTGGATTCAGGTCCTCATGACTGCACCTCAATCACTTGAGAGCTTAGCTCAGACACATCATTAGCTCAACAGCCATCACCATCTTAATCAGAATATCTGTGATTACTTGCAAATGACCCCTCTGATTACAGAAAATAAAGTTCCATCATAGGATGTTATAATGAGGATCTTTAGACAGTCACCTGAGATTCTACCCACTCCCCTCTGGGCTGTCCTCGCACATAAATCCGTCATAACTGTATGTTGTCTTGGAAGGTGCTAGATTATGGATGGTTTACTGAAGGAACTCTATTCATGTAGCTATAAAGACATCTCCATTCCTTTTGGAGTGTGCCTTTTAGATAGTCTGACTACTTTGATGCCATTCATCCTCCCTGCTACACCATGCTCCTATAATAAATTCATTGTTACACCAAATAAATTTATTGTTAAAGCAAGCTACACTTGGGTGGGATCATGAGTTGGTTCTAGCCTTGGTGTCTTATCTAGGATGCATAGACATTTACTCATGCTCCCCAGGAAGATCGTACACAACAATGGAATAACTCACTTGCCTGTAAAGCAGAGAGTGAGTTTTATTTTATGTAAATCAAAAATAGTTTAAAGAAAATAAAAAACAAAGTATGTTATCCCATGAATCATAGATGATATTAATGAGACTAGAATATACTCAGCAAAAAAATCTCTAACATAACCCTGATTGAAAGGACTTGGGTAATATGTTCTCTGTTAGTACTGTAAGAGAATGATTGAGTGATGACGATGAATACTATTTGTCTCTGTTACATATCCCTCATCTTTAAAAACTGATTGGGTTTTTAAAATAGCGTGCAGCAGTAACTGAGATTTTGCTATTTTGGAATGGCTGGAGAATAATTGAGACATTTTCTTTTAGCATTAGTGGAATAAGTTTACCCATGTATGAGCACTTAAAATTAGTTTCCACTTATGAAATATCAAGCTGTGCTCTGAAGCAGATGTATAAATTTCCAGCTTTTGGCGCAGCATGGCAAAGCCCACATAAGAACATAAGAACAACAGCAGCAGGTGGCAAGAAGTGGGAAGTTCTGTGACTACAAATGTTCAAGGGAGGCTAAAATACAGAACAGGTTGTGCCCTGATACAGCACTGCTTACACTAGCCACAGTGTGTTTGGGTTCAGATTCTACCAACCAAATTGCTCCCTCTTAAATTATTGCTTTCATCAATAGCATGCGTGCATGGATGTGATTGGCTCAGGTTTCTACTGTTTCAAAGTGCCATATTAGACATGTAGGATATCATGGATCTCTTGAGAAATCCTGACTTCTTCAGCAATGTATAGTATGGGTTCCCTTTTTGGGTCCGAGTAGCTCAAACAGAATGCAAATGCTTTTCCTAAAGTCTTTGGAATGAAACAGCCTGTGCTGCCACAGTCCTCTTGGCAGGAGCACAAACTTTGTAACTTTGCAGTTTGCCAGAAGCACGATGGGATTTTACTGTTGTATCCTAATCTGAACCCAAAGTGTGTTCTTATTAGTATCCATTTCCATAAAGAATGCAGAACTCCTATGCCAACGTAGATGAAAATAAAAGACTATGGACCGGGATAAGATAGATAAAGACATAGTTTTTGTAGTGATGTCTCCACGATATTCAAAGATTTTATTAGCCTGACTAGGCAAAAATGTTCAGAAGCCAGGAGATGCAAATACTTTTCATTTCTATGAGAAACCATAGTGGTGCTAGCAAAAAAATTACTATTTTTTGAAGACATGATAAACAAATACTGTGGATGAGAAATTTATACTGAATGATTATTTCTAAAATGTCTTTTTTTTTTTTTTAGCTAACCTTATTTAGAGTCGGCTTGAAAGCAAAATCCTAAAAGTATCTCGTCTTTTCTGGTAAAGCATTCAGAAGTTGTCTTGCATTACAACCTAGGAACAAACCAAAAAGTCAACATTTTAGGCAAACTTGGCAGTATAATGATGTGGTATTTTCTGAAATTTCTTCAATGACCGTTACATGGTAATCTTTTTAAAATATAGCCATTTTACCTCCCAGAGGACAGCATGTGTGACATTTCCTAGTGGAAAATGTTGGTTTCAGGGTCTAGAGTAGAGATAATTTGAAGGAGGATTTTACTACATGCTCAATATTATTTGTGATGCCAGTAACAACCAGACTGTCTTTGGTTGATATTTCTATAATTTTCAAACAAGAAAGAGTTAGATGGCATATTTTTTTTAAAAAAAAAGGATGTAGTATTCTTTATTCTTAAGTCAGCCCTATTATGTGTAAAGCATATCCCGGCTATTCAGAATGAACCTTTATCCTCACTTATTGTCCTCAATCAGAATACTTTTCTGTACTTTGGAAATTGCCCATGAAGTGTGAGATAGCATTTGCTATTGCTTTTAGACTCCAATTTTTAGAGAATTTATCAATTTTCAAATTTCATCTATTTAATAATTTCATGAACTGCTACTTCTTTTTGAACACAGGGGACTATCCCTTAAGCATTTCTTTAGGAAATCTTTCAACTATTTTATTGTGTTATTCATATATAAACAGCTACTGAAAATGTCTTATGACATATAGAAGCTTTGAAAAATTAAAGGTGTAAAATTTACATTTTAAATGACAAAAAACTTACTCAGAAAAGAGGCACTAATCCAACCTCACTTCATAAGTAGCTTTATTTCTATGATCTCTATACAAAAGAAAGATCCATGATTGGGGAAAAAAACTTGATCTGAGCTATGATAGTTAAAAATAAAGATGGGTCTTTGTTTTGAAAATGTGAATTATCTTGATGCATGGCCAAGCATGCTGCTAGTGCTTAATAGATTAATAAACACTAGTGAAAATATGCAGTGTAAAAATCACTGATTAACTGGTGGTTTAGCTTTGAGATAGCTTGCTTTAAATAAATCTTTTACTGCGAGTGTTGGGAGTCTTGAATTTGTAAGCTTAGCACTTAGTTTCAGTTTTAAATTTATACTTGGGTGCATCTTGTGAACACTCATTACCATTTTAAAGATCTTCCTACTAAAATAACTATTGATAGCTATTGAATCTGTGTACGTCTTGATGGAGAGGGAAGAGAGAGAGGAGAGAATAGGGTGGGATAGGATGAGATGGGATGGGATGGGATGGGATAAACTATTAGAATGGAATTAAAACAGGCAAAAAATTGGGATTCTGTTGGATTGTGTGTGTGTGTGTGTGTGTGTGTGTGTGTGTGTGTGTGTGTGTGTGTACACGCGCATGCTTGGTACTTGTTATTCACCACCAATGAATGTCTGTCAAGCCTTCATAGTCTCCTGTCTGATTAGTGGCAGAGTCATAACTGTGTAAGCATGTTTGTGGCTGATTTTTCTCCAATCTAATACATATCATTGTCATTAGTGATTGGTGATTTCAACCTGTAGTAATCTGCATTGGTAACTTTTTTGTTGTTATGATACCTGACAAGAAACAACAGAGGAAACAATAATTTTTTATTATAGTTTGAAAGGATACAATCCATTGTGAATGGATAGCTCAGTGGCACATGGCTTTATTGTGGCTAGTGATACACAAACAGAACTCCTGATCTTAGAAGAACAGGAAACAGATTAGAAAAGAACTGCAGCTGAGACATAACATCAGGGCTTTCGCCCAGTATCCTACTTCCTCCAGCTTCTAAAGGTTCTTCACAAATATCATCACCAGGGTCGATTGCTCAGTCTAAGAGTATAGAGACATTTAATACTAAAGGCAAGTAGGCATTTAATACTCTGCAAGTAGTCTCAAAACTGTGATACCTGCTTAGAAAGGAGAGCCTAGGCTCTATGCAAATACCTTTCAGCTAACTGTCCTTATATGTTAAGTTTCTGATTTAAAATGGTATTTTAAATTTTCGCTGTTATCTCCATGTTCTTAATATATGCTGCCTGCTGCATGTCTTCTTAATACATATATACTACATACTATTTTCCAAAGATAATTTTTTAATGTGTGTCTGTGTGGTGTGTGTGTCTGTGTATATGTGTGTGTGTTTCTGTGTCTCTATGTGTCTATGTGTCTGTGTGTGTGTCTGTGTGTGTGTCTGTGTGTGTGTCTGTGTGTATTCATGTGTGTATTTTTGTCTCTGTCTTTGAAGACTAGCTTAGGGCATCATTCATACTAACCAAACACTGTGCTATAATGCTATACTCTCAACAATGTAAGGCATTTAAATTTTTGTCCATAGCAAGAAATATATTTCTGTGATAATGGTATCCCTTAGAAATTGACTTTTTATGTATCAATATCCAATGTTAGAATTATCACGTCTGATAAATAGTATGTATCATTAAAAAACATGACAATGCTAAAAGTACAAAGTTGTTTAACATCAATTATATATCAAATATGGGCAATACATCATTATATATAAAACTAAATGTCTATACAACATATGCTAACTACTTTACAGCATCAAGTAGTAAGAATATGAATGTAATTCAGATTATAATCTCATTGTTATGTGTTCCTGTGTTAAAAAAGATATGATTATTTTAAGAAACTGAACTGTTGGGGTTTTTTTATGTAAACATTCCAGAAGCTTTCCTGTCCTTACTCTGCAGACCCTGCAATATATTTTCGTTATTGAATATTTTATTTATTATATTTCAAATGTTATTCCCTTTCCCAGATTCCCCTCTGCAAATCCCTTATCCCATCCCCCTCCTCCTGCTTCTACAGAGCAGTTCCTCAGAAAATTGGATATTGCACTACCTGAGGACCCAGCTATACCACTCCTGGGCATATACCCAAAAGACGCTCCAACATATAACAAGGATGCATGCTCCACTGTGTTCATAGCAGTCTTTTTTATAATGACCATGCACTATCTTAACGCATAGTATCTTTGGCTCAGTGATGAAATATTGACACAGAGACATGCTATGTGCCAGGCATTTTCCTAACACTTCACATTTATTTAGTTCCTTACTTTTCCATCTTATAATCCTATGAGTTAAATATTGTTGTTTGAATTTTACAAATAAGGTATTTAATGACTTGATTCCCACCTTGATAGCACTCAGGTGATCAGAGAAAAACAATCTATTACTTGAGTAGCTAAAACCTACAGACGTAAAAAAACAAAAAAAAAACAAAAAAAAAAAAAAACCCTACAGACTTTATGGACACCCAGGACACACCATACACATTGCTCCTTGAGAGAATAATCCTTTCTCATCTGTAAGGGCCCATTTGGAAGATAATAGAAAAAATTTCAAGATAGTGAAAATAAGGGGCAAATGAAGGGGAACACATTACGATATCTTTCAAAGAAATAGGAACCTGATTATGAACTACATCTAATCTACTTAAGAATTTGACTAAATTGAAACTTGATGGGGAAACATATCTGTGCTATTGATTTCTCTGTTGTCTGTATTTTGTTTATTTTCTGTGAAATAAAATTGAGCCTTAGAATCCCAAAGTCTACTAACAATGGGGATCTCTGTGGTAATGTCTTAGATAAATGCATCAATAGCAGGAAAGTAATGGTCATGGGGTAGAGGGAGTTATTATACAAATTCGGGATATAGCAAAAAATAATACAACCCTAAACAGAAATTGATGAAATAGGGAAAAAAAGAAAACAATACAAAAAATCAACAAACCTATGTGCTGGTTCTTTGTGAATATCCTATACTAAAGACTATACATGGACTGACCCTGGACTCTGACCTCATAGGTAGCAATGAATATCCTAGTAAGAGCACCAGTGGAAGGGGAAGCCCTGGGTCCTGCTAAGACTGAACCCCAGTGAACTAGACTGTTGGGGGGAGGGCGGCAATGGGGGAGGGGAGGGGAACACCCATAAGGAAGGGAGGGGAGGGGGGATGTTTGCCCGGAAACCGGAAAAGGGAATAACACTAGAAATGTATATAAGAAATACTCAAGTTAATAAAAAAAAAAATCCTATACAATTTAAATTACTCCCTTGTCCAATGTTCCCATAATAATAATGTCTTATTTAAAATGTGAAATTAATATTTAATATTTAATCTAAAATAGCTTTTAAACTAAAGCACAATTGTAGAAGACAGATTATAGTGCATTTCAGTTTCAAAGTAGTGCAGAGTGAATGATTCATGTTCGTTTGAGGTTTTAGTCTTTCTGGGTTGGTGAAGCTTTCTCTGTCTCGTCTTCTCCTGTATGACTTAATACTCATTTGGATGTTATGTGTGGAGTGCCAGGGACTCAAAATGTGTGAGTTTGATAACAAGACAAACATGGATCCTCTCCTCAAGCAATGTGTTCCACGCTTGAAAAGAATATGCTAAATAAAAACTCACAAAAAATGCAGATGGCATAAGGTCTATCAGAGGAGGGTATATGCTGCTAAGAGAATATATAACAAGAAACATTAGTCTATTAGGATGTCTGACTTGTAGTGAAATGAGCTCTGTGGCAAAGGAAACAATATAAAACAAGTTATATGCAATTTAGCTGTAGAGGAAACAAAGTCTCTCTCATTGAAATTATACGAAGCAGACCAACAGAAGGAAAAAAATGTGCTGGCTAAGAGCAAAGTAGTTTTTTATTTAACTTTTTATTCTTTGTGAATTTCATATGATGAACCCCAATCCCATCCAATTCCTTGTAGTTTTGCACCTACACTCTGCCCTTACAACCTATCTCTCTCCCCCCAAAATTTTTGTAGTGTGTCACAGTATACCCTTTTTCCTGCATATCTTTGCTTGCAAATGTTCATTGCAATGAGTTATTGATCTAGCTCGAGGTTTATGGCTTCTACTACACTATCAATATGGGTTTCTCACAAGGACTCCTCTCAGATATCCTATTGTTGCTCCTCATCATGGAGATTCTGCTGCTTTGGATCCACAGGTCCAGCCCCTTAATGTGTGCCAGCAGTTTATAGATGGGATAGATGTTGAAGTGGGGCAACTTAAATCCCTGTATCTTGGGCTTAGTGATATCTGAACTGGTCAGCCTGTCAGCTCTCCTGCATGCTCCCATCCCCTCTCCCCACAGACACACCACCATCAGGGCAAGCTCTTCAGCATTGACTGTCAGGGCTGGCTCCTCCAATGCCACAATCAGCAACTGGCAGAGCTAGCTCTCCCATGCTCATTACCTTGGGGCCAGCTCAAGTGCACCCACACCAGCAGTGCAAGAGGTAAAGTTGGTTGTGTAGGGAGGGCATCTCTCCTTTGCCCACACCACCACATAGCAGGCAAATTGTAGGGCCTGCTCTCCAAAGTGCTGCAGCATGGACAGCAGCTCTTCAGCTCTTTAAACCTCTGGGTCAAATATGCTGTCTCCAATAGGTGACAAGGGTCAAGGTGTGTGTGTGTGTGTGTGTGTGTGTGTGTGTGTGTGTGTGTGTGTGTGTACACGCACACACACACTGGGGGAGCAATGGGGGCAGGGGAAGGCATGGTTATTCCTCACCATGCCACCACCTAGCATAGAAGGGGCAGGGCCATCTCTTTCACAACAGCACACTCTGGGTTGGCGTGACAAGCATTTATTAAAAATGACTTGAGTGTAGAAAATCAAGGACACTAAGGCATTCTGTAGATTCAAACTGTTCCATTGTTATACTATCTTGAATTAAATATCGACAGAGCTTTTGATGTACATGCTAAGGTATTATAATCAAATGGTTGTTTACAATGTAGGGTTGGAGGTAATAATGGGTTGAAGGATCTTAAATTTTATGCTCTGATGGAAGAAGTGCTCAGGTTGCTTTCTTTTGGTAAAAGTTAGGTAGGAGGTTTCTTTGAAGTTCTGTGTCTGCACATGCATGCTGTTTAGTCTCTATTTGTCACCCTATGGTGACTAACTCATATTGGCTTCTCTGTAGTAGCTGTGGGAACATCCAGTCATTTAGGAAATGATAAAGCATCATATTGAAGGTGCAGAAAAAGAAAAATGTGGATCTATCAATGAAATCTGAAACCATATTTTATTTTCCATTATGCATCACTGCTTCCCTGCTCATAGAATCACAAACAGTACATATGTATGTACATAGCTGATTGACAAATGTCTGACTTTACAGGAATATATGCCATATAAACAGGTGATGTCTGTGTTGACTTTTACCCCACTCCCCCATTATATACTCAATGTTAAAAGAGTACTGTGGAGGACAAGTGCCTAAATGGCATCTGCTGAACGAATGACTGAATACAAGAACAAGCCAAATAATGTAAACCACTCACTGTATTGGCAATCATAATTTATTCTCAGCCTGTATTAGTATATGAATGTTCATAGAGTCAGTGTTCAATGCCCATTCAAAAAGCAGGTGACCCTTCCCCTTGTATTTAAATATTATGAAAAAGGCAAATGCAGGAGTTGTAAAGCTATTGTAAAGCTATGTGAAAGTTGTTGGGCTATGGTGCAAAAAGAATCATTACACAGACTTTGTCAAGGTTGCTTGTCAGGAGACCCAAGACTAGAGGGATTCTAAGAGCACTTAGCTTTAGCCCAAAATTCTCACTCTCAGCTCTCCTGAACGTCCATCTGTGCATCTCCCTTATTTTATCCCAAAGGACATTTAGATTTTACATATATTTTCTGTTATTTCTAATATAAAGTTCTCAACACAGCAGGAAAGACAAGTGGCAAATGTTTAGTTTCTATATTGGAGGTTCTTAAGCAAAAGAATGTATGACAAGACTCTTTGACACCAAAATTATTTGAAGAAAATTTTCTTTGTTTTAATATTTAATTTTAATATTTAAAGCATCATTAGGTTCTTAGTTAGAGGGAGCATGAAATGTTTTTAATGGTGGCTCAGAGTATTCATTGTGAGAATAAAGGTTTATCTCATTGTCATTCCAAACTTCTAGAAAGCCACAACATTGGATGCACTTCTTTCACTCAATTCACAATTGTTCCTTGCACCTATTTGTTTCATGTTTCATTTGCATAAAAAAGAATTAAAATCATAATCATGTAAAATCTCAACTTGTAGGCTTATTCATGTCTTTTATTGTGTGAGAGAGAAAGAGAGAGAGAGAGAGAGAGAGAGAGAGAGAGAGAGAGAGAGAGAGAGAAATTTGGGTGGGAAAGGATCTGGGAGGACTTGTGAGTTATGACTAAAATGTATTGTATAAAACATTTTAAAATAAATTTTATTTAAATGTTCCTGTTCATCAGGAAAATGCAAATTTTAAAAAAAGAGTCCTGGTAAAATTTGATGTTATGAGCATATCAAGCTCTCTCCAGGAAGGGAGTGCTCATATTCTTGCTCATTGGTCACTTTTGTCCTATTCTGTGTTAGATTTTTACAGCTTCTAAATGCTGTTTTAATTCATCATATGTGTTTTTAGATGGAATACAAATAAAGGATCTTTTCAATACATTAATTTGGAATGAAATTGTTTTTCGTTTTGTTTGTTTGATTTTCTACTTGCAAACCTAAGCAGTTAAGTTTACACACTGAAAGTTCTAATAATTACCATACTAATTCCACAACTATTTGTCCAGGTTCTTTTGTTTTAGAACTCTTGAAAATGATGAAAGTTCAACTAGATGCCATATCCATACAACTCTTCCTTTGGGGGAAAAGAAGCCAATTTATATTTAACGTCTAGATATTTTATTTTAAGGAACAACCAGTATAAAATGTATTGGCCTCTGATGCATTGCTAATACCCAGTATTTTGGATTTACAGGTATGAATATAAGCAAAAGTGAGATAACAACGGAAGCTTCTTTAAAACCATCTCGGAGATCTCTGCCCTGTCTGGCTCAGAGCTATGCTCACTCAAAAAGCTTGAGTCAATCTGCCTCGCTGTTTCAGTCAACCGAGAGTGAATCTCAGGCTCCAACCTCTGTGACATTTCTCTCTGCTGATAAACCTGAACATGGTAAGTTACAGTTACCTTTTGTTAAATTTAAACGAGTAAGTCACTTTTTAATTAAGTTATTTATTTTCTTCACATCCTGATGACAGCTTCTCTCCCTCCTTTCCTCCCTCGCCCTGCCTCTCAGCTCACCCCTCCCCACTTACGCCTCGTCCCTTGCTCCTCAGAAAAGGGGAGGTCAGATACCAACCAGCCTTGGCATGTCCAGCTGCAGTAAGACTAGGTTCGTCTTCATCTATTGAGGCTAGACAAGGCAGCTCAGTTAGAGGAAAGGGCAGGCAATGTAGTCTGAGAGAGTCCTTGCTCCCACTTTAGGAATCCCACATGAAGTCTTAGATATGTGCAGAGGGTCCATCGAATGCTTGCTTTCTGGTTGGCACGTCAGTCTCTTTGAGCCGCTATGGCCCAGTGTTGTTGATTCTGTAGGTTTTCTTGTGATACCCTTGACCCCGCTGGCTCCTTCAATCCTTCCTCCCCGTCTTCCACAAGACTCCCCAAGCTCTCCTTACTGTTTGAGTCTCTGCATCTCTTTCCATCAGTTGCTGAGTAGAGCCACTCTGATCCCAGTTATGCTAGGCTCCTGGCTTCAAGTACAGCAGAATATCATTACTAGCTTTAAGGAATATCACAAAGAGTGTTTGTCTTGTGAAAATATATTTCTTTATGAGTCTCTTTAATTTCTTCTCTTGTGTACCTTGAAAATACTAGAATTTTATGTTCAGTAATACAGCAATGCTATCTATTTTATTCAACTTAAAGTGATGTGCAACAAAGTAGTAATTGTTAAAGATAATGAACAAGGTAAATGTAAAAAAGATGGTGTTTTGTCAAAAGCTAAATTTTTAACTATTACTTAAATATTTTAAACTTTAATACATTAGATTAAAACCCTTCATCCCAAGTATCATTTACACATCACTATCACTTTCTAGCTATGCATTTATTTCTCCAAATTACAAAGTGTCTCTTTTTCCCCCCTAGTTACTTCTGAGGAGAGTAGAAAAGACTCTACCCTTAAGTGTTCCTTTGCTGACCTCAGTGAGTTTTGCTTGGGTAAGTTAATTTCTAGTATTTTCTCCTCTTTTCCCTTTCTCCAAGAATAAAGTCTATTTTTCTTCAAACCTGGAACTTTTTTTCATAAAAATGTTCATGTTTGGTCTTTAAAATTTAAGCAGTGAATATAAAAATCTGAGGTTTATAACTACTGATTTATTATGCAATTTAAAATTCAAATAATATAAAGAAACTGTAATGAATAGTTCTATAACAAAGTGTCAGTGAGTTTTTTCTTTACTTAGGAATTTCTTTCCATCCTAAACAAGTATTACACTGGTATGATGAGATGCACCAAATTCTGTCATCCAATATTTCTCATGAGCAAAAGTTGTAACTCTGGTCCTTCAGTAGTGGATAACATCACTTTTGTGTATGTTCCTATAAAGTCCAAAGTGAATCTATTTATTGCTAACAGCAATTGATCATGAGTTTTCATTATGAAAACCCTGTTGGTGTATTTTAATTGCCTACAAGTTTAAATATGAACAAATTGAAAACTCCTGGGGGGCTGAAATTCTCTAATCACAGTTACATAGGTTGACATGAATATCCATACTGTTTGTTAGTTCCTGAATAAACATAAGTATGTTCAAGATAAAGAATGTCTAATCTAAAATTTTTATCTTGTTCTATTTTCTATGACATTGCCAAAGCATTTTAGCATTCCCAAAACCTTGAACTGTGTTATTTGTGCCAACATTATGAAAATTATAATTTGTGTTTTTATACTACCCTTCGATCTGTGTGGAATAGATAAAAGCTGGTTTATTAATTTTCTAATTAAAATGTTATCTGGTTCGTTTCACATGTTAATCAAAAGGCACATTTCATCAGAACAAAAGAAAGATCTTTGCTATCACACCTCATTCTGCAGCATGTTCTTCAGTCACTCGTTTTGTGAGAACGAAACAACATGAAAATACTTGGTTTTCTTTGTTCTACGCATCCACGCAAATAGTGAAGTTTCCATGGATTTTTCACAAAATTAGTACCAGTTAATATTTTAACAGTTTCTTTAGACACTAAATGCTTTCATGTAAATACATTGATCTCATTTTAGAAAACTTTTTATTTCAAAAAAATAAAGCAACTTTTCTAAATCCAGTATATGGGAAGAATCCACGTTTCATTATTTCCACGCATCTCAACCTGTCTGCTGTTTAATGGCATCAATCAACTCGTCAAACCTTACACTTGCTACCTTATAATTGGTCAGTCTTTCATTAGCAATTCATGTTAAGGAAATAATGAGGTTCCTGTAAACAGACACAGAGGAGGTAAAGAAAGAAATCATGCTTAAAAGAAAACTCCATTACAGTGAAATTTTTGTAAAAGTAATTTTTATTCTCCCAGTTAAATTGTCGTTAGGAGACTACTGCCTCAGTCTGCTAACCTAGGCCTAGTCCTGGAAGCTTCTACCCTCCGTACAATCTTATCCAGGCCTAGGATATTTTTAGCCTCTGAGACTCACTGCTGAATACATTCACCCTTCCTAGCTCTTTCTGAACTCTGGCTTCCTGGTCAACTCTACTGTTCTCTCTCAAAGCTCCTCATTCAATCTGGATTCTCTCTCTGCCTTTCCGACTTGCTCTGCTTGGCCTCACACTCACTTCGTCAATCTGCTCTAATCTTCTGGCTCGTTCTCGTTCTCTGGCTTGTTCTGTCTTCCTGTTCTGTGTTTAGCTTACTCTCTTTCTGCAGTCTGTCCCTGTACAACTCCCCTGGCGAAACTGCCGTTTCCTTTTGCTCTCCTTTTACTGTGCTCCTCTCTCTTAAGGAGCTTGCCTCTCCATTCTCTTCTCAGGAGAATTGGGCATATCATAGTCTCCACATCTTTCTCTGATTTGTCACTCAATTAGACACCACTTTTAAACATGGGTGCTTCCTTCTATAAACTAACTTTACCTTCGTTGTTTTGAAATAAAGATGTGTACTAAGGGCATGTCTTTATTCTCACCAGAGGAATTAAAGGTGTGTGCTAAGGTCTGAGCTATATTACAAGTAGAAACAGGGCTTTTTGGTAAAGTATAGAATCTCAAGGTTCACAATGTGATCAAATATACTGCAACAAATTTGCCAATACCTGTGCAACTATAAAACTCTAAACATCCGCATAATTCATGTGTTTGTAGTCCCTAGTCAACAGATTTTTTAATATTTCCTTTTTAATTAATTAATTTATTTATTTGCTTTACATCCCAATATCATCCCTCTTTACCTTCCAGTACCCATTCAAACAGATCTTCCCAATGTTCCCCCTTCCCTTCTTCTCTGAGAATGGGAAGATTCTGTTGGGGAGCACCCCTAACACACACACACACACACACACACACACACACCACCCTACCTCAACTCCACTCCCAGCTCATCAAGTCACTGCAAGGCTTGGTGCATCCCAGTAAACTACTGAGGCCAGACATGGTAGACCAGTTAGGGGAATGACATCCACAGGCACGCAACAAATTCAGGGCAGCTCTTGTCCCAATTACTGGGGAAATCCATGTGAAAACTAAGCTACATTTCTGCTAAATAGGTGTCCAGGGCCTAGGTCCAGCCCACTTTCACTTGCTTTTTGGTTGGTAGTTCAGTCTCTAGAAGTCTCTAAGAATCTACATTAGTTGACTCTGTTGGTCTTCCTGTAGATTCCCTATTCTCTTCAGGTCCCTCAATTATTTCCCAAACTCTTCCAGAAGATTAACTGAGATCTATCTAATGTTTGGCTATGGATCTCTGCATCTCTTTCTACTGGCTGTTGGGTGGAGTCTTTCATAATATCATTTTGCTAGGTTCCTGTTTGCAAGCATAACAGAGTATCATTAGTAGTGTCAAAGATTGGTTCTTGCCCATGAGATGAGTCTCAACTTAGGTCAGTCACTTGTTGTCCATTTCCTCAGTCTCTGCTATATTTTTGTCATGTGCCTCTCATAGGCAGGACATATTTTGGGTCAAAGAGTTTGGGGAGGAGGAGTTGATGTCCTTATCCCTCCACTGGGAGTCCTGCCTGGCTACAGGAGCTGACCACTTCAGGATCTCTATTCACCACTGTTAGGATTCTCAGCTAGTGTGGCCTTGAGACCTTTCCCAGTCCCAGATTTCTGGAACATCCTAGAGATGTGCCCACCCCACATTTCCATTCTCTCTCCCCTGCTCTTTCTACAGACACCTAATCCCCTTCCTGGCTCCCCTCCCCTTCCCTTCTCCCACCCAGTTCTCTCCATCCATCCACCTATAATATCTTTTATTTCACCTGAGAAAAGATTCAACCATCCTCCCTTGGACATTACTTGTATTTGGTTTCTTTGGGTCTGTAGTTTATAAGATGGTTATCCTGTACTTTTCACATAATATCTACTTATGTATGGGTACATATCATGTATGTCCTTTGGGGTCTGGATTACTTTGTTCAGGATGGTATCTTCTAGTCCTATACTTTTGGCTGCAAAATTCATGATGTATCTGTCTTCAATACCTAAATGGTATTCTATTGTGTAAATGAGCTATATTTTCTTTATCCATTTTTCTATTGAGGAACATCTAGGTGGTCTCCAGTTTCTGGTGCTATGAATAAAGCTTATGTGAACATAGTTGAGCAACTGTCCTTGTTGGATGGTGGAGCATCTTTAGGGTATATATCCAGGAGTTGCCCCAGTTGGGCAATGAGATAACTTATCTCTGAGAAGATTCTATTTGCAGTAGATGGTGATTACCTCAGAGGCCCAAAACTGGCCAAACTACAGAGAATAAAATACTTCAGAGTTCTCATCCATTACTGAACATATATACTACATCCCTTCTTCCAATGACTCAATGATAATGGTAGAAGGGTGGAAGAAAGAGTGTAAATGTATAAGGAGGTGGAATACTATAAGAAAACAATGTCTCCAGGACACAGTAGGGAAGTTGCTGATGTAAACTCACAGTCATTATTTTGGTATGTGGAAAAACTGATGTAGTCCCAAACCAAATTCTAGCATGGAGATGGAGGTTGGCCATGAAATTCAAACTCTAGCCATTGAGATATTGCACATTCTACTGGGAGAAGAAAAGACAGTTTTCTCGAGATTACAACTACCAGCAATTCTACTACTCTCTAGAAGACCACACAGCTAAGGATAGTTTGGGCAGTGAAAAGTGATCTTGACAGGAGAAAATAATACACAAAATTAGGTGACTATGGCAGTGGTCGTGGAACTGAGGGGAATTAGAAGGGTGAATATAATATCAAAAGTGTAAAATAAACTGTCAAATAACTACAAAGTGAGTCACCCACATTTCTGCAATGTGTTGTTTTCATTGTCTTTGAAAAGAGATCTAATAAATTGAAGGAAGAAGCATCAAGAGTATAATTAAATAAACGAGAACATGTTAGCACATTGTCTTTAAATGTCAAGCAGGCATATCTGCTGACATTTTTGCCTTTAAAGAGTGCAGAACACCACTGCATCTGACCATGAGTTCCCAAGCTCTGAGACTCAGGCAAGTGCATCTAGCTTATGGCTTCCCTTTTTCATCATGATATTATAATGTCATGCTATCACTGACTACATGTTCTCAGTGTTCCACTGAAGACTGATATTTCCTCATGTTCAAAGTCTTTCTCTGAAGAAAGACTATGATGTGTTAGTTACTTCTCCAGGTGCTATGATAAGTGTCCTGATAAAAATAACTCAAGGAAGGAGGGTCATTTAGGCTCATATTTCAATGGTTTACTCCATCATGGTGAGAACGCATGGAGGCCAGAGCCCGAGGCCATGGGTCCCATTGCATTTTAGATTCTAGGTTGTTGTCAAACTTGTCCAATTAATTGGTATTCTTGGTTTGACTTTTTCTTTCTTTATCTCTTTTTTCTTTCTTTCTTTCTTTCTTTCTTTCTTTCTTTCTTTCTTTCTTTCTCTCTCTCTCTCTTTCTCTCTCTCTCTCTCTTTCTTTCTTTAAGTTTTTTATTGGATTTTTTTTTACATTTCAAATATTATTCCCTTTCCTGGGTTCCCAGACATAAGCCTCCTATCCCATGCCCCTCCCCTTCTTCTATAAGGGTGTTCCCTCCCCTTCCACCCCCCTTAGCATTCCCCTGCACTGGGGGTCCAACCTTGGCAGGACCAAGGGCTTCTCCTTCCATTGGTGCCCAACAAGGCCATCCTCTGCTACATATGCAGTTGGAGCCCTGAGTCAGTCCATGCATAGTTGTTGGGTAGTGGTTTAGTCTCCGGAGCTCTAGTTGATGTTCTTATGGGGTTATAGCCCCTTCGGCTCTTTCAATCCTTTCTCTAATTCCTCCAACAGAGGTTGTCATCTGAGCTTTTTATCTTAGCCATTCTGACTGGTGTGAGGTGGAATCTCAGTGTTGTTTTTGACTTGCATTTCCCTGATGACTTGGCTCGACTTTCAAAATGTATTCAGAGTACAACTGCAGATTACCCCATTCACTCCTTCACGTAGTCTAGTCCATGATTTCCTGGCTAGACTAGTGCAATAAATGTCTAATTGGACTCTGTGATCAAACTCTTGCATCTTTATAGTCTGTTTTCCACATTGCTATAATGAAGGAAAAATGAAATCTCATTATTTCTCTGCTTCCGTCTCTCCAGGGTTTCCCATTCCATTTAAAATATAAACTTACTTTGGGTTTCAGCAGCCCTGTGAAATCTGGGTCTGTACTCTGCAGACCAGTTCCTAATGCATTCTTTCAGTCCCAGTGATGCAGCCAAATTACCCATGTGCTTTTCTCGCATCACAAGTTTGCTCTCCTTTCAGGACCTCACATTAAACCGGGCCCAGCCCAGCTCCTCCTGTCCCAAAAGGGATTTGCTTTCCTTCATAATTAGTACAGCTGCTTAACATGATATGGTTTATTTAGGGATTCTCACCTGGGATCGAAATGCAGTGACTTTGTTAATCATATTGGCATTTGTAGCTCTATAATCAAGAAAAGTATATGGTACATTTTATGTTCAGAAGTATTTTAGGATGAGTTACAGAAGTGAGGAATAGACATACATCAGAGTGTACTGACAAATACACTCACCTTCAGAGTGCATACCGTTACTTTGATCTCCAAGATGCCACTTGGCACAGCAGAATAAATGAGCACTAACTGATTAGGAACCCATGTTTTGTTAATTTGTGCCCTGACTATGACAATCTTTTTCATTTATAGAAACTTATTTCGAGATCTAAAAGTCATCATGTTTCAATTGTAAAATTGCTCTTCTTAAATTAATCAATTTCAATGCTTAACTGATACACAAATATTTAGGAACATTTGTCTGTCCATAATTATAAAACATTAAGTAGGACTCCATTTATATCCACTTTACAAATTGATAACAATTTAAATTGAAATCTCTTATTGATATTACTCATAAAAATAAGATATTTCCATAGGGACAGATAGATCAATAATGATTGGGGGAATGAATGGAAGAGTGGATGGTACATTAGCGACAGGCAGAGCAGGGTTCTCTGAGTACCATCAACAGCCTGAATGGAACTCTCTCACAACAGAAATACAGAAATAAGGTATGGTTATAGACAAATAAAAAAGTACAGAAATAAATAATACATTAATTCCAGGAACTTTATTGCAACAGTGTTAAATCTCTAAAAATCTTTATTGGGACCATCAATAGACATTTTTCCCCAGAAATGTTTCATGTGGATAATTATAAATATGGAATATGTTATCAATGAAAAGGTTCAGTTTCATATACCAATTCCTGGTCCATACCATCTGTGCTTCAGCTTTCTAAGTTGTGAAATGGAGACATTATTTAATCTTGTCCTATAATATGGATATCAAGCAGGTTAGAATTAAGATATTCTGGGAGAGTCAAGCAAGAGAATGTATATTGCATAAGATGTAAACTAGAAAATATATTAATTATAAAAGTAACTTTAACTCATTATAATAAAGTGGTATACATTATCAGATATCCTGGTAATTTTAGACAAAGTATAACTACCCATAAATAGAAAAGTTTCAAGTTAGGAAAAGAGACTGATAATATTCTCACACATTCCAAATTCTCCAACAGGGTCCTCAACCATTTCCCAATATTTCTTGTATACAGTAAGGAAAATATAGTGAAGCAATGAGATGAAATGGAATTATGAGAAAGAAACTTTTTAGAATTGGAATAATCTAGCTATTGAAATTATAATGTGAATACTTGATATAAAATTTATTCTTTTATCATAGACTCCTATTTAGACTTTATAATAAATATGTCCTTTTCAGAAACTCAAATCTTCATATTTATTGCAGGTATATAAGTAATAGAATTGTAAATTAATAGCAAACACAAGGAATATATATTTAATTCTTTATATTATATAGATTTAATACTTGATATACAATAAACACATATACACATACATAATGCATATAAAAACAAATGCATATATTTGTTTATATATAACATCATACATACAATATTATATACTATATATTAAATACATTTTATATATTAAAACATATTATATGTATTTATTATTGTATATAATGTGTATAGTATATAATATATAACATAATTATATATAGTTTATATATTAAACTATAAAGAAATACATGATTATATTTTTCAGCTTAAAAATTTTAATATATATTAAAATATATGTACTTTTTAGTACTTTATGTTTTCAGGTCGCTTTTCATCTATTATTCCATTTAGCCTTAGGAAGGAATCCATGTAAATATTTTGTTATCTCCAAATTTGATTTAATAAGATTCTTGCAAACCTACTATTATTAAAATAGTAAATGGGAAAGCCTAGATTTTAACTTAAATTCTTGAAAAGAAACAGTTCATTCTCTTCTCATTTTCGTAGCTTCCTTACTTCAAAATGTGGTTTAATTTTCTTAAATTTTCAAACTGTCTTATTTTATTGGATGTACGTTATTAGGTCTTTGGTGAAGTCAAAGGCAGTAAGACTTCTATTGATTATGAAACAATCTCATCTTACTATCAACTACTGAAAAGCTGCTATGATTAAAGTTTTTTAAGTGTTCAAATACCTGAATTTTAACAGTTAAGTAATTAACTGTTAAAGAAAAGTGCATAGTTACGATGTTTGTTAAATATGTGTAATGTGAACCTCATCTTAATTTCTGAAGTGCTACAATGCTACATTTATAAGGAGAGAAATATGATTGAACTTTGGTACAACAAGGCAATGTTATTGCTGGTAGAATGTTTTTATTCTTAATTTAAGTGATATTGTAGGCATTTCTGAAGAAAAATCATTATCAAATGAAGGGGATTAAATAAAGAGAAATGTCTTTAGTAAGAACCAAAACACATTGGACAATTTCATTTATATTTCAGAAGACCCACTGGTAAAGGAGTGAGTAGCTCCACGAATCAAAACACAATATGTTCCTCTCCATTGTTGCCCACAGATGTAGACTGGCAGAAATACCAATTTAAAACAATTTTAAAATTCTGACAGTTATGATACAAACATCCTCTGTAAGAATAACAGAAAAGATTGAGCTAGAGTGAAAAACTATTTTATGTTCTTTGTGTACTGTATATTCGCCTCCTTAATCCTATCTTAACATATGCCTCAGGTCCTCCACCCCCACACCACAATATGATAAAATATTCGGATGAAAACACTTTGGGGTGATTTTATTTTCACTTATAACTCCAGTCACAGTCCATTATGACACAGAAGTCAGGCTGTGATTAGCTTAGGATAGCTATCATATCTACATCACATCCATATTCACATCATATCCACATTCATCAAACTAGTGTCCAGATCACTTTCTCCATCCTACAAAGCCCAGGTTCTTCTGTCTAGTGGATGCTCCTGTCCGCAATTAAAATGGGTCTTTGCATATCAGTTGAGATGAACAACATAAACTTTTGCAGGCATGCCCAACTCTCCCTCTGCGTGAATCCTGTCAATTGACAATTGACACTAACTACCACAACAGAGTTTTACAAAGCTTCATGAAAAAATAAAAGGTCATTGAAATAAATAGGTGAAAAGTATCAAATGCTTGATTAATATTATAATTTAAGCACTTATGTCATTCTAAATTAAATTATTTATTTTATTAAATTTAGTTATTTTTATGTAACTAAATTTTTTACTCCTCCAACTTACAACAATTTTCAAAAGCTCACAGCTTGTTAAACAATGAGATGACTGTTACAATATAAAAATAAGCAGAACAGTGTGCTGATGACACTTAGAGTAGGAAGAAATAAGTATATCCATTTTCTATCTTTCTCCTAAATATACACATAAACATACGCATATACGTTAAAAACCACATAGATGATATTAATAGTTGTAGGTATACATACATATAATGCCTATTTATAGAGCATATCTATGTTATAGATGTTATAATTAAAGATAAATGTATATGAACATATTGTATAATCCGTACATGTATGTCTTGCTCCTATGTGCAGTAAAACTCGATGTTAAATAATGATAAAATTAAAAATGACAAAGCCTTGCTGAATACAGTAAGCTATTAGAGTCTTCATTAGATATATAGAGGAGACATTCTCTGATAGGGAACAGACAGTAGAATTCTGGATGACACAGGGATTATGTCATTGGAAGACAGAAAACTCAGGAATAAAATCCCTGCAGGGAAAATAAACTTTACATCAAGGAACGCAGTGAAGTTGGATTCATAGAGGTGGAGGAAATGAATGGACAGAAGCCATAGGCAGCCATCCTACACAGCATAGCTACAAGTATATTAGAAGACTTGAGTAGAATTGTAACACGGTTTTACCCAGGTTTGGATAGTTTCACTGTGGTTGCCAGGTGATAAGAGCAACTGTTGGAAACATAGGTCATTTGAGAGACTCTACCAAGAATAATGCACAGATTACAGTAGTGTATGTGGTTAAGAGGATAGTAACTGAGTGTTGGTAATGGTCAGCTTCTAGATGTATCCTGATGATAAATCAGGTAGAATTTTCTGGATTTTTAAATGCTTTCCATTATTCATCAAATGTTGTTTGAATTGTAGCTTTGTTTTAGGCTCTATTCTAGATGTTAGCAGTAAGACAGTTACCCAAAGTAAGGGGGGAAATGAGAAGAAATTTACAGTCTCATGGAGGCCTGGTTAAAGAAAAAAGAAAATGGCTTGTCTTACAAATTGCTAAGTGGGGTAAACTGAAAATAAGTGAGCATAAAGTAGTAAAAACATACTCTACCCCAGAAACAAACTACTTAAAAGTGAAGCTTAGTTAACAAATGATGCTGTTCAAGGGGAGGCCCCAAGGTCTGACATCATTACTGGGGCTATGCAGTGCTCACAAAAAAGGGCCTATCATGAATGCCCTCCGAAAGACCCAGCAAGCAACTGAAATTGTCAGATGCAGATATTTACATCCAACCAATGAACAGAGGCTGCTGACCCCTCTAGTTGAATTAGGGAAAAGCTGGAAGAAGGTGAGGAGGAGGGCAACCCTGTAGGAGGACTGGCAGTGTCAATTAACCTCTCAGACACTGAACTACCAACCAGGTAGCATCCACCAGCTGAGATGAGGCCCCCAACACATATACAGCAGAGGACTCCCGGGTCTGGGTTCAGTCACAGAAGATGCACCTAATCCTCTAGAGAATGGAGGCCCTAGGGAGAGGAGAGATCTGGTGGGTGGGGTGGGTGGTGGTGGAGTGGGAACATCTTCATGAAGACAGGGTGTAGGGAGGAGGTATGGGATGTGGAATATTCAGAGGTTGGACCTGGAGGGGGATAAAATCTGGAGTGTAAAAAAGGATTAAATCAAATTAAAAAACAAAGGAAAGGAAGTGATGCTGCACAGTGAACCAAAAGGATTCACCTTTAAGTCTGTTAGAGGCAATAGGAGAGAGTAAGCAAGGAGCCAGGAGCATTCCTTGATTAAGGAAAATGGAGATGCCGTTTACCAAGATGGCAATAGTTTCCATTTATTTTTTCAAAAGCACATATGTATGTAAAAAAAAAGTGACATTGCAAAATGATATGATCATTCACACAATGTGTGCTTGAAAACAGTTCAATTGCATTTTTAAAAATCTCATAATATACAAGATAGATTTAGGATTTTTTTATTGAATTGTATGCATATCGATACTTGGCTACTGGGAGATGTATGAAGTGTGGAGGACACAGTTTGGGCACTCCTGGTAGAGAGAAATTCTTGCGAGCATAGACTTTTTTCCTTTATATTTTTGTAAATTTCTAGTTGAACTCATGAGATGCTTTGGCAAAATTGTAAAACTTTTTAACAAAATGTATATTTGTTGAGGAGAGAAAGGTTTCTGCCAAATTTACTACCTTCAATCCAGGAATGGATATTTTTATACAAATCCAAAGTAATTTTTTAATTTTTTATTATATATTACTTTACTTACATTTCAAAGGTTATTCTTCTTCCTGGTCTCCTGTCCATAAGCCCCCATTCCCTCCCCTTCCCTCCCCCAATACAGGTATTCTCCTTATACATCCCCCTTATTGCCCTCCCCTATATTCCCCTACACTGGGGGTCCAACCTTGGTGAGACCAAGGGCTTCCCCTTCCCCTGGTGCCCCAACAAGGCTATTCTCTACTACATATGCAGTTGGAGCCCTGGGTCAGTCCATGTATAGTCTTTCAGTAGTGGTTTAGTCCCTGGAAGCTCTGGTTGGTTGGCATTGTTTTTATGGGGTTGCAAGCTCCTTCAACTCTTTCAATACTTCCTCTAATTCCCCCCAAGGGGGTCCTATTCTCAGTTTGGTGGTTTGCTGCTAGCATTGACCTCTGTATTAGACATGCTCTGGATGTGTCTCTCAGGAGAGATCTATATCCAGTCCCTTTCTGCATGCATTTTTTAGCTTCATCAATCTTATCTAGTTTTAGTGGAGATATATATATATATATGGGCCACATGTGGGGCAGGCTCTGAATGGTCATTCCTTGAATCGCTGCTCTAAACACTGCTTCCATATTCTCTCCTATTAATATTTTCCCCCTTTTAAGAAGGAGTGGGAGCATCTCTGTTTGGGTCATCCTTCTTCTTGAACTTCCTGTGGTCTGCAGATTGCATGTTGGGTAATTTGAGCTTTTTTGGCTAATATCCACTTATCAATGAGTTTCATACCAAGTGTGTTTTTCTGTGATTGAGTAGCCTCACTCAGGATGATATTTTCTAGTTCATTCCATTTGCCTATGAATTTCACGAAGTCATTGTTTTTGATAACTGAGTAGTATTCCATTGTGTAGATGTACTACATTTTTTGAATCTATTCCTCTGTTGAAGGCCATCTGGTTCTTTCCAGCTTCTGGCTATTATAAATAAAGCTGCTATAAACATAGTGGAGCATGTGTCTTTGTTGTATGTTGGATCATCATTTGGGTATATTCCCAAGAGAGGTATAGCTGGGTCCTAAGGTAGTGTAATGTCCAATTTTCTGAGGAACCTCCAGACTGATTTCCAGAGTGGTTGTACCAGTTTGGAATCCCACCAACAATGGAGGAGTGTTCCTCTTTCTCCACATCCTCACCAGTATCTGCTGTCACCTGAGTTTTTTATCTTAGCCATTCTGACTGGTGTGAGGTGGAATCTCAGAGTTGTTTTGATTTGCATTTCAAATCCAAAGTTTTAAATGTATGTACATATTGGCCTGAGATAATAGCATTTTTTTTCTTTTTTATTGGTTATTTTATTTATTTACATTTCAAATGTAAATCCCCTTTCCAATTTCCCCCCCACAAGTCCCCTATTCCCTCTTCCCTCCCCCTCCCTCTATAAGGGTGCTATTCCAACTGCCCATGCACTCCTGCCTCAGTGGCCTAGCATCCCCCTATCCTGGGTAATCAAGCCTCCACATAACCAAGAGGCTCCCCTCCCAGTGATGCCAGACAATGCAATCCTCTGCTACATATCCAGCTGGAGCCATGGGTACTCCCTGTGTACTCTTTGATTGGTGGTTTAATCCCTAGGAGCTTTGGGGCGGGGTAGGGGTGGGGGAGCAGTGTCTGCTTAGTTGATATTGTTGTTCTTCCTATGAGGTTGCAAACCCCTTCAGCTCCTACAGTTCTTGCCCTAATTTCACCCACTGGGGTCCTGGCACTTAGTCCAATGTTTGGCTGTGTACATCCACATCTGTATTAGTCTGGCTGTGGCAGAGCTTCTCAGGGGACAGCTATATCAGGCATCTCTCAGTAAGCATCAGCAATAGTGTCTGGCTTTTGTGTCTGCAGATGGGATGGATCCCTAGGTGGTGCTTCTGGATGGCCTTTCCTTCAGTTTCTGCTCCACTCTTTGTTCCTGCATTTCCTTTTGACAGGGGGAATTCTGGATTCCTATTTTTGAAGTGGGTGGGTGACCCCGTGCCTCAACTGAGGGCTGTGCCTATCCACTGGATATGTTTATTACCAGTTCTATCTCCCTTTTGTTGGGTATTTTGGCTAAAGTCTTCCCTGTTGGGTCCTGGGAACCTCTTGGGTCCCTGACACCTGGGACTCTCTAATGGCTACCCTCAATTTTCCCTCCCCACTGCTACACACCTACTTTCAAATTGCTGATCCTCTGTACTTCTCCCTCATCTCTTCCCATATCTGAACTAACTCTCTCTTCCCTCCCCTTCTCTCTCCCTCCCAGATTCTTCTCTCCTTCTATTTCCCAGAGATTATTCTCTTCCTCCTACTAAATAATACTGTAACATCCACACTTTGGTGTGATCTTCTTTCTTCTTGAGTTTCATATGGTCATTTTCATTTGAAAAACCTTAATCACAGCAGATATTAAACCACATAAAAATTTAAAATGAGACCCCATATGTACAACAATGCCAAGCAACCAGAGCTTCAGGGACTAAGCCACTACCAAAGACTATACATGGACTGACCCTGGACTCTGACCTCATAAGTAACAATGAATATCCTAGTAAGAGCACCAGTGGAAGGAAGCCCTGGGTCCTGCTAAGATTGAACTCCCAGTGAACTAGATTGTTGGGGGGAGAGCGGCAATGGGGGGAGGATGGGGAGGGGAACACCCATAAAGAAGGGAGGGGAGGGATTAGGGGATGTTTGCCCGGAAACCGGAAAGGAAATAACACTCGAAATGTATATAAGAAATACTCAAGTTAATAAAAAAAAAGAAAGAAAAAAGAAAGAAAGAAAGAAAGAAAGAAAGAAAGAAAGAAAGAAAGAAAGAAAGAAAGAAAGAAGATTGATTGAATCAGGAGTACTTAGAAGCAAAAGGAAAAGGTATGGGAAAGTCAAGAGAAAGCAGAAAGCCTAGGTTTGAACTAAAACAAACATCACAGTCATAAGGTCATTTTAAGGTTATCTATTCAACTAAGAAGGTAATAACCTGATTTTCCCCCTTTTTTGTGAACCCTACCATAATGTAATTCACCTTCTACTTGAGTATTTCCAGGGAGTATAGTTTTCAAATAAAGCCTTCCTGGACAGAAAAAAAAATGTAAAAATGCAATTTGCATGTAGTTTTTGCTTTCAGGATTAATATCAGTTTGAGAATCATGTTTAATATCTAGAGCTTCTATCAATTGCATTTAGCAAACACATGAAACTATAATGTAATACAGTTACATATTTTTGAACATTCTAGTTTTACAAAGTCTCCAAAATCATCATATCTTCAGCATACTGGGTGACATTTTATTTCTTGTATAAAGCAACATGCACATTGGCTAGGAATATTGGCTCAAGTAAAAACGAAGAGTGAATGTATACCAATTATGCCACACATAGGACAGAGGTCCTCAGATTATTGTCTCAGTGCTCTAAGGACTAAAAGTCAAGGCTGCTGACATGAAATGTGAAGATGTGGTAAAATAATACATACCACTGACATCATTTTCAGTTGCTCCATCCACAACTCCTAAGATTGCTGTTGCTTTCTATTTTTGTATATTATATTCAATACAATTGTCTTCCTTTCCTTTTAAAATGACTTTGTTCTGACCACTATTAGCACCCCTATCACTTTGATCCAACCCATCTTCTCTCCCTAGTCTTAGTCTCTTTTCCTCTGCCTTTATCAC
This sequence comes from Rattus rattus, assembly GCF_011064425.1. NCBI lineage: Eukaryota > Metazoa > Chordata > Mammalia > Rodentia > Muridae > Rattus > Rattus rattus. The sequence continues at coordinate 89,125,309 of NC_046158.1, read as the reverse complement.
CTCAGTCTATCCTTTGCAGAATTTGTTTTGTTATAACAGAGATGGTGCCACACAACTTTTCAAACACATTTCTGAGTTTCCTGTTTAACTATAATAAAGGATAGAAGCTATCCAATATTTCACAACTCTACAGAATCTGCTCTACTTACCCAACTTCCTCTCTAACATGACACCATGCCATGTCTCCCTTCCCAATAGCCTCACTACCATTGCCTGTGAACATGTAGGATGGCATATTTTAGAGGCATTTTCTGCTTGCATTCTGCTTCCAACAAAGTTCACTTATCTCAATGAAATTTTGTTCCAGGTTTAGCTCTGGGTGGCAGTCTTTGACAACCTTGTTAAAATTCCACAGTCTTTCCTTACATGATATTTCTTTTCCCACCTTCTCCTCCTGTTTCAACTTTTCACTGATGGTATCAGCATATGTGTCATTTTTCTTCAGCACTGCCAAGTTAATTAAGGTAGGCGATACATTTTATTGTGCTGTGTACTGTATCCTAGCTAGAATCATCCCAAGTACACTGCAGAGCTAAATGTGCTTATTCAACAAGAAGAGAAAATGTCACCAGAATCAAAAGTGACAGAAATAGGATGGCCACAGACATCCTTTTGACCCACAGGACATTGCCACTGTAACATGACACCATGTCATAACTTCTCCTTTCCCTTCTTAATAGCCTCACTACCACAGTCCCCAACATTAGCTCTCATGTACCTTCTGTTTAACCGCACATGAGCATCCCATTTGCTGTGTCACTTAGGAAGAAAGAAAAGGACGGACAGGAAGACAAGGAAGAAACAGAAACACTAGCCACTCCAGCTCACTCAAACGAAAGGGCAAGTGAAAGGCATCAGGATCTGGTAACTTCTGATAGAAATATAAAGTCCAAAATAGCAAATTTTGTCTATCTTAAATAACAACCAGAGACAAGTCTACAATTTGCAGTTTTTATGTAAATGACTTAACCCTTCTTCCAGTTTTGTGTGTAACTTTCTGCTCGTTCTCTTCTTCTCTGTACTCATTTGTCCTTACTGTCCTCTACTGAATTGACACCATCACTTCCTTTATTGCCTGTTTCATTCCCCCTTACCATAAGTTTTGCAATGTCATCCGATGACACACAACACAGTTTTCTTAATTACATTTTTTCCTCTCTTTCAGGTATGTTTTATGAAGGAAATATTTTTGCGTTACTATTAAGTTCTTTTTAGAGAAGGTTTTTCTATTTCTCTTTTTCCTTTTCCTTATACTTTTATTTTTATACAATACAGTTGTTTCCATCCTCTCTATCTCCCCCTTCCTCTGTCTCCTCCCATCCCTCCTCTCTCTGTCTCCTAAAGGATGTGCCACCCCCACATACACCAGGCTTCCCCACTCCATGGGGTTTCACGTCTCTAGAGGGTTAGGCACACCTTTTCTCACTGAGACCAGACCAGGAAACCCTCTTTTGTATATGTATTTGGTGTCTCAAACTAGCTAGTGTATGTTGCCTGGACAGTAGCTTAGAGTCTGAGACATCTCAGGGGTCTGGGTTAGTTGAGACTTCTGGTTTTCCTATGGGGTCACCCTCCTCAGCTTCTTCCAGCTTTTCCCTAAATCAACCACAGAGGGTCTGGACTTCAGTCCATTGATTGGTTGTAAGTATCTGCATCTGTCTTAGTCAGCTGCTTGTTGGGCCTCTCAGAAAGCAGACATGTTAGGCTCCTGTCTATAAGCACACAATAGCATCAATAATAGTGCCAGGCCTTGGAGCCTCCCCATGAGATGGATCCCAAGTTGAGCTGGTCACTGGACCTCCTTTCCCTCAGTCTCTTCTTCATTTCTGTTCCTGCAGTTCTTTTAGCCTGGAACAATTCTGAGTCAGAGTTTATAGCCATGGGATCGCAAAACCATCTCTCCACTTAATGCCCTGTCTTTCTACTGGAGGTATACTCTACAGTTCCCGTTCCCTGCTGTTGGGCGTTTCTTCTAAGGTCCCTCCCTTTGAGTTCTAAGAGTATCACACCACCTAGGTCTTTAGTACATTCAAGAGGGTTCTGCCCATCCACCCATCTCCCTTAGGTTGCATATTTTCATTCATTGTGCTCGTTTTCTGGGCCTCTCTGTCTCTCTCCCCTCCCCCCAAGACCTGATCATAGTCCCCCTTTCCCCTCTCTCCCTTCTTCCATCTAGTTCCCTCCCTCCCTCTGCTTCCTGTGATTGCTCTCTTGTCATCGAGGGTGCAGAGGGTACCTGGAAGAGAATGGGGGACAAGAGATGCAAAGGATACCAAGACAAGAATCTGATCAAGGCGACAATTTTATTTTTTCCCCAGGCTGAATTTATACCATAACAGGGGTAACAGAGAGAGGGGGGAAGTGGGAAACATTTACGCAGGTCAAGGACACAGTATTTGTGTGGTCAGCTGATGTCAACAGGATGTTGGTTTTTCAGAAAGGTTACAGGTCATCACATTGGGCATCTTGATGTCAGATGTATTTCTCAGCAAGGTCAGAACTTTATCATATCATTATTCATCCTGACCACCAATTTGTATTAGTCTTCTGCAGCTGGCTGGGGATTTTTCCATGAACCCAGTCATACTTAACTCTAACCATCATATTAACATCAATAATGGAGGGTTTCAAGGGCATCGCTCCCAACACTTTCTTCTCTCTCCCAAGTAGGATTGAAGCATTCTCATTTGGGCCCTTCTGCTTGTTAACCTTCTTGAGTTCTGTGGATTGTATGTTGGCTATTCTGTTCTTTGTTGGCTAATATCCACTTATTAGTGAGTATACACCATGCATATCCTTTTGGGTCTGAGTTACCTCACTCAGGATGATGTTTTCTAGCTGTATCCATTTGCCTGCAAAATTCATGATGCCCTCTTTCTTAATAACTGAATAGTATTCTATTGTGTAAATGAACCACATATTCTGTATCCATTCTTTGGTTGAGGTACATCTGGGTTGTTTCTAGTTTCTGGCTGTTACAAATAAGGCTGCTCTGAACATAGTAGAACATGTGCCCCTGTGGCATGGTAGGGCATCTTTTGGGTATATGCCCAAAAGTAGTATAGCTGGGTCTTCAGGTAGATCTATTTCCAATATTCCAAGAAACCTTGAGATTGATTCCCAGAGAAGTTGTATCAGTTTACAACATCAATGATTATTAAATGAGTAAGATGTAGTGTGCCTTAATCTATGAGAAATATTATTTAATATTTGCAAATATCAGCTTTAAAATATCTAAATGTAGTTCACTTTTAGACACCTCTTACTAGCATTATAACTCCACATGATAATTGTCTCAAGTTATTTATTTTATTATTAAATAAACAAAAATAATGTAGTTCATGAAGAAATTAAGTTAAAGGAAGCAATGCTTATGAAGTTTCTGGCTATAAGAAAATAGTAACTGTAAATAAATGATCATTTCTCTAGCTGTCTTATAGATAGGTTAAATAAATTTAACCGCTATATACTCAGAGCATTTTGCATAACTGGTAATTAATTGTATTTATGGAGATAAGGTGATTAATCTACATATTCTAAAATTAATGTCATGATAGCTTCATATATATAATAACAGAGCATGTTGTAAAAGTTATTGAAGAAATCAATGTCTGTGAGTAGCTTTGCTTTTCTTTACTACAGTAAGTCAGGTGACTGAATTCTTCAAACTACCATATAGAGTCATTCATGTCAAATTCATGCTTGACTACTATCAATATATTTTATATAATAACTTACTCCAAGACTATTATTTCTTTTGAAAGGTTATGTATATGACATTTAATGAGATATTTGATCATGTGACATGTAATTTTGTAAAATTCATTAATAGTTCTTTGTGATAACAGCCACCATAGATATTTCCTATTTAATAATCTCAATTATTACTTATAATAGCTTCTTATGTAATTGAACTTATATTGTTTACTGCAATCATTTGAAATTTTACATTTTTTTGGAAATTGTAGTTTTAATCACCTAATTTATACATTTTCATAATATAAATGAGCATATTTTTTATGGTTTCCTTCTGCGGGGTTCTTTAGCCCTTTAGCCAAACTCACATTCCTAAAACTTCCCAAGCTTAAAAAAATAATGAACCCAAATTAAGGTACTTGTAATGTCAAAAAATGATGAAGAATCAATTCAATCATTTCAAATATATCTACCCACAACTTCAAATTACGTGATAAGTCCAAAATAGTTATCATGGCTCTGGGTGAGTATTTAAAGGCTTATATACATTAAGATGCACAGATGTTCTGAGTTCACATAAAATTCATTCCCAGCTTCAGCAGTAGGGCAGACATTTGTGTGATTTTTTTTTAATTTATCCTTTGGATAGACAATTACATAAATGTTTGTTTGACTATATTTGAGACATTAAAATGCAAATTTTTAAGTGGTAAAAATTTGGAGGGAATTCATGGAATGGTGGCTATGTCCTCCCCTTCTGAGGGAGGGACAATATTGTAGGAAATCACTGAGAATCCCATACGGCCTCACCCCCACCATGGAGGAGCAAAGCCCTCAAGGAAGCTTTGGTCTTCAGTCTTCCTTTATAAGAGGGCAGGTACAGAGGGACCATCACATGATGCTTGAGAGGGGTGGGGAATGCGTGTTGCCCTAACTTTCTTGAAACTGGCATCAGAGCTCACTATGTCCACACTCGTATCTTACCCTTGATGAGGTTGTTGCTTCCCAGAGAAAAGCTTTCATCCCGTAGATTCTGAACCAGGTTGTCAGCTACAACACAGTGTTTTTCTGTGGCATAGCATTCCTCACAGAGATGTTCATTTTGGCCTCATCTCTCTGAGCTTGGTGTAGCCAGGATTCTTGCTCATAGCTGTACAAGTTTCTTGGCGGCTTCAGCCTCTCACTCAGCCTGCACTATCTTCTGCCTCTGTTCCTACTTTGTATTTTCCACCAAAAATAGAGCCTGTGCGCTTCCTGCTGGGCAGCTTGTTTTGCTTCTTCAGTGAAGGATTCTTGGCAATAGCTCAGTTCTCTGATAGTTACCTCACCCAGGATAAGACTAAAGCTTTGATACTCTCTATCAACTCTCACCTGGCTTTACTGGGCTAAACTTGGCCACCATACTCTTGAGCACCTCATTGGCAATGGACAGCATTACTCATTCCTAGTAATATAGGGATTTGAAACCTGAGGATCCTGAAGTGAAGTCTTTATCCTGGATCATGTCCTGCCTTATGCCTCTAATCTAATTACAGAAGATGGCTCTAAGATCACCTTCCAAAGTGAACACAGATTCTTGGACACCATAGGCCATGGCCACAGCCATGTCGACCCAGTAGCAGCTCCATCACAACACCCATATCCTGAAGCCCTGGGGGCAAGCATCCTGCTATGTCCTTCAAGTTCTGGACAATGTCTGATCCACCTGAAGGCAACAGCACTAGAGGTCAGGAGAGGATGCCCTCCTGCTTTACCTCAGTCCAGTTTAGAAACCGCCTCTGTACATGAGTACTGGGGATCATGGCACTTGCTCAAAAAATGCAGATTATTATTAAAATATTTACTAAGTGAATATTTAAGACAAAAATGAATGTGACTTTCCTTTTTAGCTCTGGGGAAAGACAAGGATTACATGGATGAATCTGAACATGCCAACTATGATCGATCTCGTCTCCTTAATGACTTTGTTACCAAAGATAAACCGGAATCCAAGACAAAGTTATCTAAGGTAATACAAAATGAGTTATTAATGAATAATATTTGTGATGTAATGTTGAAAACATTTGAGTATTCAACTCTATGGTTAGATTTGTGCTGGAAAATTTAAACACAACATAGAAGTTAATATCCATCGGGGTTGGGGATTTAGCTCAGTGGTAGAGCGCTTGCCTAGGAAGCACGAGGCCCTGGGTTCAGTCCCCAGCTCCTAAAAAAAAAAAAAAAAAAAGAAAAAGGAAAAAGAAGTTAATATCCATTTTAAAGAACTCAAACATGAATAACTATTTTTTGATATATTTATTTTTATTATTAAATAGTTATTATTTATCAAATCAAAAAGTGCCCCTTTATTTTTTAAATGTATTATTTAATTTTCATTTTATTTACTTGTTTATTTGTTTTGGGTTTTTTTTCTTTTAATTTGAAATAGGGCTTCTTTTTCTGTAGCCCTCGCTCACCTGGAACTCACTCTGTAGACCAGGATGGCCTTGAACTCAGAGATTCGCCTGCCTCTGCCTTCTGAGTGCTAGAATTAAAGGTGTGCGCCACTACCACCCAGTTTATATTTTAAAATTATAATTACATTATCTGTAATATATATACACATATATCATATATATATGTGTGTGTGTGTGTGTGTGTGTGTGTGTGTGTGTGTGTGTGTATACAGTAAATATTATTTGGCTGTTTCTACACTACCTTATATAAGGGTTCATGATTCGCTGATGAATAATATCCCAGACTCAAATAGTATGCAAAAGAAAAGAGCATTTTATTCTGAAAAATAGCAACATGCTAGGGTCTTCCATTTACCAAGATGGAGACACTCAGTTGAGCTCAGGCCTAAAGCACATTAGGAGAATTCCAGGCAGGGATAGGTGACTTTTATCTTAATTGGTTGGCTCTGTATCTGAGGACAACTGGGTAAGAGTAGAAAATGTTGCTGACCATTGTCCATGCCTCAGGCCATGACAGGGCAGCTTCTGATAGTCAGGCAGTTTCTGATTGACTGCCCAAGGCCTGGGATTTTTTCAGATATCTGACTTGTCTGTACTTGCCCAGATCTTGGAAATAGGGATCTAGGACTAGTCTACTGAACTGCCAATTTGAAGCCTTTCATGGACACAGCCTGTCTCAGTCCTCTCACTTAGATCTTTTAGTTTGCAAATAAAAGACCCAAAACCTTTATATTTATACATAAGCTTGAAAACACTGGAGGTGGACAGATATCAACCATCTGTGCATTTTGTCTCAACAAGCTGTGTTTTACCTGGGTCACTCCTACTCCAACTGTCTGGGCCTCATGGCCATGTACTCAGGATCCACCTATCCCAGAATGACTTCTTCCTTCTTATATCTCCCTCCCCTGGTTTCTGCCTCACACCCCAGGCCTGGAAACTGATACCCACTAACTTCTCTTCTGTCAACTAGAAGCTGTAGGCATCTTTATAAAACCAATAGTTTTAAATTAAGGACCAAGATTTGCACAACAAAAGCTGGCATATGTGAAAATTCACTTGTCTCAAGGCAACTTGAACATAGGATATAGAATTTAGGATCATATTACATAGCAAAGAACCAAACCACTCAACAAATTTATACATATGGAATACACACACACACACACACACACACACACACACACACAACTTTTCTGAGTGTATCTAGTATTAGTTGTATGTATAGGTTTTTAAGGCTGACCACTCTGTATTAGATACCCTCATGTTTTGAGAAAACTGATTAACCCTCTCATACTGTCATTAATGGCCTCTAGCTCTTAATCTGGGGGTATTGCCCCGTGAGATTTCCCCCATCCACAATGCCATGCCAACTAGTGTTTCTTTGTTCAAGTATTGTTTTGGCAGTCATACTGTTGAACTATAATGGGTAAAGCTTCCCCTTTTAATGAGGAAGACAGAAACTTACAGAAGACTTCCAAGTCCTTAGCTTTTACAATTAATCTGTTTTCTGTTCAGTGATATTCCCTGAGCCTTGTATATCAATCTGGACTATGCATCCTTTGGTCAGTATTTCTCTACACTTTAATTAGGTGTGCTTTTTGTAATGGTCTCTGTTTGCTAATGAGATGTTTTTAATAGCAGGAAAATGAGAGCTACATTTAGATAAGAGCATAAGGATACATATTAGGAATGGCACTGGCTGGAAAATGAAGCAGTAGTAGATTCTCTTCTGAGATCCATTAATTGAATGTACTTATGAGACATAGTGTTACATTTCAATGCTTGTACATACTATAATGGTAGCATAATAATTCTAGTATCACTGTGAGAGGATTCAAAATCCTTTTTTATAATTATTCTGACATCTAATATATTATCATCAAGGTGTAAGCATGGCAGCTCCCAGTTAGCCAAGGTCCAGAAGGAGCTGAGAGTCTACATCTTGATCTGACTATAGCTATGAGAAAACTGATTCTTCTACACTGGGCAGAGCTTCAAAGCCCACCCCCACAATGGCACATTTTCTCCAACAAACAATATTGTCAAACAGTACCATTCCCTATGGCCCACCATAATATGTGAGAGTGTCTAGGTCATAGCAAGAAAAAGTCAAGACTGAGTACATACCAGAGTTTTATAGCAACTTGGAGGTTGAGAATGCAGCACTGAAATAATATTTTACCAACAAATAAAATAATGAAATGTAATTAAGTTTTAAACCTCTTTATTTCCCTGGTCCCACCATTTCTCAAAAATCAAGGCTTTGGGGAGATTTTAAGATATTTAATGAGGCCATTGAAAACCTTATTGTTTATGAAAATTTTCATCATTTAACTGTAACTGATTCACATCTGCTTCTTGTTTTTAAGGCAAATCCAAGCTCCGAATAAGTTCATCCCCTCTTCTAGTTAGATTGGGGCTTATAGATAGAGAGGGGAAAAGATAAAAAGAAAAAGGGGGAAAGAAGGAGAAAGAAAAGAAGAGAGTTAGAGAGTAAAAGTAAAGAGAGGAATTTGGATATTTAATTTAGTCCAAGGAATGACTTGTTTCAATACCTGTAGAATAGATACTACTTATATTCTTTTTTTTTTCTTTTTCTTTTTTTCAGAGCTGGGGACTGAACCCAGGGCCTTGCGCTTGCTAGGCAAGCGCTCTACCACTGAGCTAAATCCCCAACCCCACTACTTATATTCTTAAATATAACTTTCTCTATGTAGTTTAATTTAGTTTTTATTAAAATTATTTTCCTTTATTTTTAGTCACTACTAAAGCACTTGTAAAGAAATGTAGCAGAATTTAAATATCACTCATATCAAGAATGCAACCAAACGTTAACAAATATATTGAGTTAATTCATTCTGCAAAATTTTTGTATTAATATTTATATAGGTTTTTAACATTTTTTCTTAAATTTGTTGACTAATCATTTCTTCTCTGTGTAACTCGGGTGCTTTTTATGTCAGGTAAATATTACTTTTAGTGAATAGAAAGGAGGTATAAGAGAAGTGCAAATGTTCATCAATAAGCTTACGTCATCTACTGGAAGACAAAAACACTGTACATCAAGTAATTCAAGGATAATTTAAGATTCAAAGCTGCATCACTTGCTTCTCTGTGATTCACCACATGGTTAATAGTTAAATCATCATTTAGTGTACTTACAGTAGTTCTGACCCAAAGATCATTTTTCCTCGGACTTGAAACTTAGAATGTTAGAGTCAAAATAATTAGTAAACTGTAGTGAATGTTGCTAAGTATTAGGACAAGAAAATGTAGTAAGAAATCATATATCAGTTCAATCAAATAAGTATTCAAGTGTACTATTGAATTTGTGGGATTATCACCTCCAACTCTTACCCTTCTATGAAAACTACCCCTCCCCGTGATGCCAGGGTGGCTTATACTTGCAGATGCCATAAAAAGATGCTCCCTTTTATCCCTTGCATAGGTGAGAATGAAACGCAATTTCTATTTGATAAGAGTCAATTTCTTAAAATAAAAATAATGCTGAAGATTCTGAAGGTTATAATCGTCTGCCTAGAAGATATTATTTGTGAGTTCTCATAAAGTTGAATAAATAAATGACTAATTCCATTACTATCTGGGATGCTGCATTTTACAAATCTGCTTTCTTCTCATATTACTCATATATATTTGATTTCTCATGTTTGTAATTTCAGGAGTCTGGAGGCTAAGGTAGGAAAACTATTACAAATTTGAGGCCATCCTATTCTACAGAGTAAACTGGTCATTTAAACCCACTGGCAAGGAAAAGAAACAAAAGAGAGAGAGAGAGAGAGAGAGAGAGAGAGAGAGAGAGAGAGAGAGAGAGAGGATGGATGGAAGGAAAGAAGAAACTATTTATACACTGCATTGTAAGCATATAAACCAGGTTTTAATGCACGAATCTCTGCCTCACATCCTGCGTCACTTTGGATGATTGCTATGGGTGCACTCTGCACTCTGCATATTATACGTACTAAGGTAAGTGCACAGGGAACATTTCAGATAGGAGCAAACAGCATAAACACAGAGTCAGCAGGAAGGACCATTACCTTGAAAAGGTGACTCATACCTAATGCAAACTACACAGTGGGTAAAGACAAGTATTGAATAATAGAAAACAAATAGAACTCAATAGCATTTATCCATCAGCCGTGAACTAGGGTCAGAAGAAATTATTCTAAACCTTCTCAAGTGCTATTATTGTATTTATGACAGCTCTGTTGAGTTTTTCTGCTGTAAAAACATACAAAGAATCTTAAAAATATACCTGACTAGTGGCCTGGTGTATAGATGGATTTTCAATCTGATAGAAAATTTACTTGTTAACCATTGTGCAATGGTTAACCATTTCTAGGGTGACCATGAGTCTAAGTGATATATATTTCATTTTCATCACTACTTATAATAATTTACCATGGTAGTTTGAATGTCAAAGCCCTTCTTAGGCTTCACTACTCACTTAGTCCCCAGTTGGTGTAACTATTTGGGAAGAATTGGGAAGTGTGGCCTTTTTGGAGAAGGTGTGTCACCACTGTCAGTCCCTGATATTCCAAAAGGATCCTATCATTTCAAGTTAGCTCTCTGCTTTCCAGTTTGTGAATGAAGAGATATGAACTCTCAGTTTGTGCCCCAATGCTATGCTTGCCTTTCTACTGCCACACTCCCTATTGTAATGAACATATACTCCTATCACTCCGGAGCTGTAAATCCCAAATAATCCCGTCCTTCTAAAAGTTACCTTGGTCATGTTGTTTTAACACAATAGAAAGGTAACTGCTACATTTAATAAAGTTAAGTATTCTTAAAAATAGCTCTCTACTTTAGGATCTATCTTCTAAATTTGGAATTTTATTTTTAACTTCTTTTGGAGATTAAACTTATTCCAGTCTTGGCTTCTAACATGATAAAATTATAATGATAGCATAATAGATCTAATAGAAAGACACTGCTTAAATTTGGTACTCCAGAACAGCGAAATCATCAGAACAGGTAAGCATAAGATAGCCTCTATGGTCCAAGTGTTAAGATATAATCGATGGAGAAATCCAAGGAGCTCTACAAATCTGAGAGATAAATCACCATGTGCTATCTAAATTTGTATTCTGCTAGCCTTAAGTCTTAAAACAAAATCCATATTAAACAGCTCTGGGTTCAGGCAAAGCTTTCATTTCTGTTGTGTCTCCTTGGATCCTAACTTTATTAGGTCTACATATCAGAGCTAGCCTTAAAGAGGATAAAACACAACCTGTACCAGCCACTAATGATCATAACTGTCCTAATTGAGAGAAATATGTTAGAAATTCAGCACCAAATTAGTTGATTAAATTAAGCAGGAAACTCCACTCGGCTGACATTAAAAGAACACAGTAGTGGGAATGGACCACGAAAAGTATCTGGGAATAATTCTTTTCAACAAGAGATAATAGAGACAGGTTTGAATGTTAAAGGGTAAAGTAGAGGCTGATACCAGGGATAAACATAGGATTAATTCTTCTTCAAATACTGAGAAGAGAAAAAAATAGTGTCACTAATTTCCAAGAAATACTCAAAATGCTCCTAATTCTTTGGAGCCTAGGTATAGCGTGACATACTTTATATTTGAGTAAAACACTTAAGCTCTCTGAAATAGCTAAGATTTCAATAGTTTGTTTGAAAACCTGATGGGCCAGAGAGTAGGTTCAGCAGTTAATCGTGCTTGCTACTCCTTTTGCATTATTTAAATTTTTTCATGTAATATATTTTGACCAAGTTTTTCTTTCCCCAAAGTCCTCATAAACATTTCCAACCTCCCTATCCACACAGCTTTAAGCTCTCTGTCATTATTTTAAAAACAGGAAACACAAAAAGGAAAATCAAAACAAATAAGCAAAAATAATACAACAAAAGTCCCCCCCTCAAAAGGCAAAACAAAACAAAAAGCCCACAAACAAACCAACAAAAACTATGCAGTTCATTTTGCATTGCCTAACTATTTCTGGGCCTGGGGCCTGACTTGGAGTGGTAATAGATCCCCTGACAGTCCATTGAAGAAAACTGATTTTTCCATTTTTTGTGTATTGCCCTTAGTATTAGGGCCTTGTCAGGAGTGAATCTGTGTAGGCCTTGTATATGAGGTCACAGTCTTTGTGACTTCATATTTGTGTCAGTTTTGTTGCTTCTGAAAGACACGGTATTATTATTATTATTATTATTATTATTATTATTATTATTATTTACGTTCCTGTTGTTATCCCCCTCCCTATCCACCCTTTGACAGTTCCTCATTCCATATCTCTTCCCTGTCTCCAAGAGGATGTGCCCACCCCACCAACCCCATTCCCAACTGACCTCCCCACTCCCTGGGACCTCAAGTCTCTCAGGGGTTAGGTGCATCTTCTCTCACTGAGGCCAGACCAGGCAGAAGACTGTTTTCATGGAATCATCCATCCCACCCAATATTTCTTGCAATTTTTTGCCCTCTCTTTTTTTATAACTCTATGTGTCTTAGGGGGAGGGATTTGATGAGTATATTGCATTTAGGAAGGAGTGATCCAAAGTCTTTCACTCTGAACACTGTCCAATTGTGAGTCTTTGTGTTAATTCCCATCTACTTCAAGAAGAAGCCTCCCTGACTAGGACTGTGTCAGACACTGGTATATGGACATAGCAATACATCATTAGGAGTCATTTTATTGCTGTTTCTTTAACAAAGTGATAGCACTAGACTCTTCCCTAGCCTCGTGATATTTTCAGTCTCAGGTTCTTTAACTTTGATAACTTCTGGGATGGGAAGACTGCTTGCTGCTTTTTCAGAGAACTATGCTTCCATTACCAAAGCCACACTGGACAATTAATAATAACTTATAACTTCAGTTTAAGGATATTTGATACCCTTTGTAGCCCGTGTGAGAGCATGTGCATGCACACATGTGCAAATGTATGCACACAGACATACACACACGGGGGGTGGGTAATAATAATTTTATAACTTAATTAAATTCAGGAAACTACAAGATTTTCTTTAGTTGAAAAAGATATTTATTTTAGCAACAATCATAACCATTAAGATTAATATAATTTTATCATCTTTACCACACTTGTGTGGCTGACAAATTTTAGGAAATAATTTAAAATAATTTAATACCACAAATAAACAAAAACAAACAAAAGCCATTCTCATAAATCTATAAATGGAAAAATTAATTTGACTTCATTGAAGGGGGTTGGAGATTTAGCTCAGTGGTAGAGCGCTTGCCTAGCAAGCGCAAGGCCCTAAGGTTAGGTCCTCAGCTCGAAAAAAAAAAAAAAAAAAAGACAAAATGACTTCATTGAAGGGAAATTCTAGAGAAAATGAGATAAGCTGCTTTTACAATCATTTGAAAAAGATTGTCTTTTCCTGGTTTATTAGTGTAAAGAGTATTGTGAATCACATTTGAGAATAAAGCACTACAGAATGAGAATTCCTCTTACCTTCAAGTAGCCATTCCTTGAATACCAGCAAAGGCTTCTATGAGAGGATAGTAGTCAGAGACCATCTACAGTTAGGTCACATTAGAAGAATCAAGAACATGGTAGAAGCCATAACTCCTGCCATGAACGCTAATAAAATGCTTATTCTTGTCTTTGCCATTGAGGATGCAGAAATTGACTAATGATGTTAATTGACTAAGGATGCTTAGTATCAAACAAGACTGGAGAGGAGTTATAGACAGGAAAATCTTGACATGAATATTTTAGCAGTTCATTAAAATTAGATCACACGGCCATTCAGTTTGACTAGATCAAATGGCAGGGGCAGATGGTGTTCATCATGTTCTCAACTGCGAATATGGTTAATTTTCTGTAAGAATGAAGACACCGATCATTTGATGGAAGAGGTAAAAAAGATACAGCTTCTGTAGATTTCTAAACTGTGCCTTTTATGTTGACAATGCAAAAATTTCCATTTTCAAAAATAATGTTTGTCCCACAAATTGTGTAGGGGGCTAATTTTCTGAACCTACTACTGTTACAGAACTACTATACAATGCTACACGTTATTAGTGACACTAAAATTTTTCCAAAAGTGTAGCATAATGTGTGATCTAAAGTCAGTTAAATAACCACTTGGGCACATGCGACTTCTTTCTGTTCTTCTCTTTTCTTTTATTTTTCTTTTCCTTTCTTGTCCTTTCTTTTTTCTTTCTTTTTCTTCTCCATTCTTTCCTTTTTATTTATTTAGTTATTTATTGGCAGAAAATATTTATCCTTGTATTTTTCTATGGAATCTTTCTACCACTAGACTATATACCCAACCCTCATTTTCATGTTTATCTTGAGACAGGGTCTCACTAAATTGCTAAGGCTAGTCTTTAACAAACCATTATTCCAGATAGGCCTGAAATTTTGATTATCCTTGCATCCATTTCCCAAGTAGCTTTTATTTCTGTCTTACTATTTCTGTCTTGTCTATATAAATGCTCTAATGGGGAGCATTATGCTTCAATATATACCACACAGAAGATAGTGGTACTTGTATATGTGTGGATTTTACAGCCGTAAATTCATATGTACAAATGAAGACTTTTCAGTAAAGAAAATGACTATTTTAGTGAGTATATGAAAAGTTCCTTTCCTTTTTAATAGATTTGAGTTTTATGAGTGTTAGTATTGTTTGCATGTGTGTATATGTATCTCAAGTGAGGTGGTTGTCCTGATTGCCCTGAAAGGACATTGTATCCTCTAAGACTAGAGGTACAAGTGGTTGTAGCCGCCACATGGATTCTGAAAACAACCAAACCCAGGTGTTCTGCAAGAGAATCAAATGTTCTTAAACTCTGAGCCACCTTTCCAATCCCAGGATTTTACTTTCTTGTTATGTTACTCCCTGTATACTATAGTATAACAATTATTTTTGAGCATTTATATTCTGTTCAATGCCAAAAGTTGGTAACTTAAAGTAAGTGGGAAATATGCATGTTATGTGAAAAATCAAGGGCTTTGAGCATGTATTAATTTGCTAGCCCCTACTAATACTACAGCTATATTCCTTTAATACTGAGAAATGACTATACCAAGAGGAAAGATTCTATTTACAGTATTGGTTAGTCAGTTTCTAAGATACACTTAACATTTCCTCAACATTACTGTTATTTAGTAATATTACTTTGACAAATTGTATTTTTAACATGAAATAATTGTGTTTTTGCACAGGATGTTTAAACATAGTTTCTTGCTTTATGTTAGTAAAACTCCTGCTCCAGCAGCATAAATAACACCTTCTGTTAGCTTCGGAATCTTCATTTAATACTGAGAAAGACTTTATCCCCATGAGATACTGGAAGTATCCCCTGTTTTGTACTATTTAATTTCATTTACCTTGGAACTTTCTATAATAAGCAGTGAAGGTTTAGTCTATAGTAATTTATTCCTAGTGTAGATTCTCCCGATTTAGCATAAGGTAATCTGTGTTCTCTTGTTCATTCTACATATGCTTGGGATGGCTTAAACCCAAAAGAATGTGTGGTTTTAGCTTTGCCCCCACCTCTCTCATATCTCTTTATGTATATATCAAAGAAAAATAGCACTCTAAATCAGTAGTAAAATATAGTTTTTGAAATATTAAGCAATGAATATATTTTCAACAGCTGGCCCATTGTTGGGAAAGGCTCAAATGTTTTTAGACATCCCACATCTTAAAATGAAATAAATCACTGAAGAGATAAATAGTTAATAATCTCTGAATTGAATGCATTAAAATGAAATAACTAGTTTTTTTAAATAATTGAGTAGAAAAAATCCTTTGACCATCAAACAAAAGATGATGTAGTTTAGATACTAAACACAATAATATTAAAATTATGAGCAAGTGACAGAAATGAACATAGGATCTAGTGATGTGCTAATATGCTAGAATAGTAGACTGCATCAATGGCTGCATTCTTAATTCTAAAATATAAATGTGAAAGTAAGAAAATCTTCCAAGCAGTTTAATGTGGATATTTAAATTTATTAGCAGTTTTATTAATGATAGAAATGCAAAGATAGTCAATGTATTTCAATTAAATTAGAAAAGAGCTTAAAGCATAACAAAGTCAGTACTAATACTCCATACTGAAATCCCCCAGGTTTATTCTTATTTATAAGATATATTTATTGAGCCAAGTTTTTCAGGGAAATGAGTTGATGATAGAGAGTTTAAAGTACTAAGTAAATGCCTTAAAATAAGCTTGCAAAAAACTTATCTTTGGAATATAATTAGATGTTTGCCCAAATAATTGTGTTTAAACTGTTTCTTTCACTGTAAATGAAGAGAAACTTAAACACTCAAAGTTAAAGATGTCATTAAAATAGTAATGCATTCAATCAAAACCACTGTTATAAAACACCCCAAATTATTTAACTATTATATGAATTGATTGTAATTATGATTCTATAATAAAATGTAGCTCTAAAAGCAACATATGAAGCATGAGGCCAATAATACAAAATATTTTGCTTTTCCACTTTATTCCTGACTTAAAGCTTACTATATGTAACTTTATATTCAAGCCATATAGATTATCATATTACTGTTGTCATTTAGAAACAGTATTCAGTTGGGAAATAGTGAAGCTATGAGAAAACAAAACAAGAAAGGAAAAGTCACAATTCTGCTTCTAAAAAGATGGTTTTCCACTTTACAACACTGAAAACAAGAATATGAATATAGACATTTTTATCTAGTAATTTTGGAAAGAATGCTTTTGTATCTTCCCCTGGTGTGTATTCATTATTTCATATATCAACTCTCTCACAGTGGTCGTAAGCAGGCCTACTATCATTATAGCAGTAAATAAATAATGTTTAAGCAGTTGTTTCTTGGCTGAACAGATAATGCTGAACAGTACATGTCTCTGTGATCTAGATTCTGGAGTTTTCTACTTGCATTACAAAAATTAATGGTAGGGATTTAACTCAACCATTTCTAAAACCTTAACTCACTGCTCTAAAGTAAGATCTTCAAATTTTTCATATTCCTGTGGCTCACTCATAAGACAATAGAAATATATTGGCTCGTTGAAGTTTACTCTTGTGCAAACAATAACCAAAGGAAAAAATGGAAAGAGCTGGTTATAATTAATTTTATCATTAGTATAGTAAAAGCGTATATTCCTTGGGGTTGCATAATAATCAGGGAATTAAATATTTTTAAATACATTAACTACAGAAGGGAGATTCCCCTTTCTAATTAGGAAACCAAATCAAACCAAATCAAATCATCCCATCCCTTCCCAGACAGTCCTAGAGTTGACAAGAGCTGCCGCTTGGAGCCTAAAGAAATGCAGTAGATTTCCAAGAGAGTCAAGACATGGATGCATTTTTAGTGTGAGAATGAAATTAATGCAGGGATTGGAACTATTCTAATGCTCTGAGAACACATTACAGCAAACAGGTTCCTACTTCAGAAGTCTTATTTCACAAGGGAAACAAAAAAAAACCAGAAACTAACACCATTCCCTCTCTCTGAGCCGCGATGTTTGGTAACTAGATATATAACAAGCTTTTGAATCATTAATTTTTAAATTAATTATTTTTGTATTATCTCAGCATATTACAATGAGCAATATGTTTGGTTGAATTGAACATTTTTAAAATAACTTTGTGTGTGTGTGTGTGTGTGTGCACATGTGCATGTGCATGGGTATGTGTTCATGTATGTGTGTACATGTGTGTGTATGTTGATCCTATTTATCCACATTTTCTTTGCTTGCCCAGTGCCCCAGATTTCCACCGACTTCCATCTACTTCTCAGCTACTTTTATTTCTTTCTGGTTTCCCCACAGTTAGATCTGGGGCTGTTTGCATAAGCATAGACATAGGCTATTTACTGGACTACTGGTAACTTATGAGTAGCTACACCACTGAAAATAAATGACATCCCTCTACTGGAAATCTCTAACTGCCAATGGCTCCTTGGAGCACTATTGAGCTCCTCCTCAATCCATGACGGAATGTTGAAGGGCTCAAACCTGTAAGGTCTTATGCACATATCTAATACCAAGTCAAATACACAAAATTTGCACATACCTTTTCCACCCCTCTGTATCTGAAAGTTTTTCCACTTTCTTATATATCACGCCTTGGGGAGGAGGAACAATCGACAATCACTTTGACTAGTCCTGAGTCTGTGTAAAATTTATATCCTTGTTTAGGGTTGAGAACAGCACTAGTCTACAGGTATAAACACAAATGTTCAGCAGACAATTTGACTATAGGCCTATTTAGCAAAACAATAGTAGTAGATTTCCCACTAAGGTTTCCCCAGCAATAGGTTTTTAGCTAGATATGCAACATTCCTATCCATTTCCTCTCAGGGTTACATCACTAATTTGATGTTCTCTCTATAAGTGAATCAGAGTTCATCTGGCAGGTGGATCTCCTGCTTAAGCCTAGGTCAGATGTAGCCTTAACTTAGAAACAATAGCTACGAGAACATGTCTGTGGACATTTCCCATTGATTTCAATTATAATTGTCATTTATAATTAAACAGCCTCAAACTCTTAAATAAGAAAAATTTGCTATTTTACCAACCAGCAAGAAAAATTGTAAACATGATTATTAATTTAAGGCCATATCCAATAACTGGTTGCTTCTCAGGTTCAATGTCTTATTAGTCAATTCCATGCTGTACCAAGTAGAATTTTTGACAAAAATAAATGCAACCTTCCATTTCATCTCATCAAGTAAATGCTAACCAATGAGGTAAAATTGGTAAATTTTCTTTGTTCTGAGGTAACAGTTAATTCTGTTACATTCAGTCTATATCAACACAGAGCCAGTCCAATGCTTTGTGAGATCTCACAGATGTAAAATTTTTTAGAATCCACAAAGTGTCTATTGTACCTTTCCTAATTGAATAAAAGTACAAGAAATGTTTCTACAAATGTTTAAAAGGAAAAGAAATCCTGCTAAACTCCACTGTTATAAAATACTCAAGAAATCCCAAAGGAAAAAAAATGTGGCTAAGTTCACCAATAAAAAAGGTCACATTGCCAGACCTCCATTATTTAAACTAAAAATACCTCCCACATTTTGTGTCAACCTATTCAGCTCATTCAAATACCGTATGCAATGGATTATTAAAAATTGACAGTCAAATCATTAAATGTCACTGACATATGATTAAATGTCACTTAGATGAATCATACATCGACAGTATTAACACATGAGGCAGCCCCATACTGTACTTCAGCCACCCCCTAAAATAAGTTAATAGAAAGCAATACAGAAGTTCTTATAAAGAGATGCATTGTCTCTTCTTTTAAAGTCATTATTCATGCTCAGGCATTTAAAGAGTTGCCTTAAAACCCTCCAGTCAAATGCTTTGTGCAGCACTCACGATGTAAGACTCCAGCTAATGGATCAGGCAGGCGGTGGAAGGCAGAACTTTCATCTGTCAGGCTGAAGAGTGATTTAAAGAAGGTTGTCATTGGAGACTGTTGTCAGCAATGAGGAATTCCAAATGCAGCTGAACCCAGAACTCTCACTGTGGTATGTTTAAAAGTGCCTCAATCTAGGAATTTTGTATTGCTCTTCTGTTCGCTTAGGCATGCATAGTGAAGGCGAGTAAGAATAACAGGTATTGATTTTCAAAATTGAGAACGGAGAGTTTTAAAAAATTTCTTGGTGCTAGAAATGAATTCGTTGAAGTGAAATAGTGTGATCTAAATGTGGATTTGATAACCAACAGTTTGTATCTTGCATGCAGAACAGTTACCACCTCTCTGTGACGTTTTGGTTGTGCTTAAATGTATTACTATTGGTTTCACGGAAAAAAAAATTCAGAAATTCTACCTAAAATAGTTCTAGACTTGCAATTATGTAAAGCATATTCTTTTTAAGGATACATATTTTCTGATATTAAATTAAGGCATAATTTAATTTGTGACTTCTTTGCTACTGTCAAACTACAGAGTCTAAAAAGAAATGCCTTAAGGAAGGAAAACCGGGTTCAATCTGAAGCTACATAAATGACCCGACTTTTGAATAATCACTAGCAGGCTGGTAAAAGACTTGTTTTCAACATGCTCTCTTTGTTTTCTATGCTTCTCAAAGTTATTTTTTAAAATACTTGCCACTTCCTCAATATTTGTTTTCATTTCCTTCTTTAGAAATAAGAAACAATCCCACTTAGAAATCAGAAAATACATATCTGTGCTCAGACTCAGAACACTAAAAATTGATGGTCACTGACATGGAAGTAAGTTTTCACAGAAAAAAGCATTTACGAGACTGCTTCTGTGACATTTAATATAACAGTTACTAGGAAAGGTATCTGCAAATGTATTCTTTGTAAACTAATTCTGCAAAGTAAGTATTCAAAATCCACGTTACATTAAAAACACAGGCGATAATTATAGTCTCTGCTCCATCATGTTACACTGGAAATACTTGGCTTTGGCTCTTTGTTAGATATATCAGACACTATATTGTACTAAATAAATAAAAATAAGAGGAAAATATAAAGTACTTTCACTGTATTAGTGAGCCTAATATTCATTACGTTGCACAAATTCAAAGTGTATTTTGCTTCTCTCTTGCCCATCCTTTTGAATTCTCTGTTTAGGGACTATTTATACTGTCTTAATAATGATCTTCTTTTGTGGTTATGCTTTATGACATGGTGTTCAAAGAATGAAAGTCACATAATTTAGGCATTTTGGTTTCACTCTGTATGAAAAATAATCATTTTGCTATCTTCTTTATAATCCTATACTATAGTAATACTCAGTGAAATATACCTATTTTATAAGATACATAGGAAAAGACAATGATCTGTACTTAAACAAAAATAAAATTGCTATTGCACGAGCCCATCTGGAAGGCAGCAGGTCTAATAAATCATTTAGAACAATTCATTGTTTGACAGCCTGAAAAATCAGAAATGCAGATTTTAATGTTAATACCTCATCTTAACTAATTGATATCAGCTATGCATAGAAAACAGCTTCATATCTGAGACTATTTTTAGAGAAAAGTATAAGTTGCATAACTAAATTGATGTGTACAAGAAATGTTTCACTTCCCTAAAAACAGAAATATCAGTAATTTCAGATTCAACTATTTTTTTTATTTTGACATTTCTTCTTCAAAAAAAGTGAGATCACATTTGATATTTCAGGCTTCTCACATTCTAAGAAATTTGGGCTACAACAAATTTTAAAATATGCATGCTTTGAAACATCTATTTTTCTAACTAGATACCTTAGAACAGAGGTTGTCAAATCTGTGAGTACAAAAATTACCTGTGGGAACTGTTAAAAATATTTACAGCTTCTTATAACATTAGGTTCTGCTGAGGCCCAAGAACGTGCAGCTTTAACAGGCGCCAAGGTGATAGTGAAGCTATTGGTTCAGGTTTCATATTTGATAGCCATTACCTTGTGTCTGTTATTAGCAGTTCAAGTCCAGCATGTGGCTAGAGTATATCAGGGAATCCATGGATAAAAACAACAACAACAACAAAAACAAATAAATGGAAAAACAAGACAAAACAACAACAAAACAGAAAAACAAGACAAAACAACCACAGCAAAAACCCAGATCCCTTCTTTTGCAAAGCTTTCAGAACAGTGAAATAGGCAAGCCGCTGCCGAGGCATGTTTACAGAATGTCTTAAAGTCAGTGTAAGGATGTAAAGGCTGCCATTCTGCTGAAGCAGCTTATCAAAAGGTAGACATTGTATATGAGGACTAGGAGGTGAGAAATCAACACAGGAGAAAAATGGAAGGACTGGCATAAAAGACAGACAGCCTCTATGAGGCATTATGTGTGCACGATACTGGCCTATGAGAACATATAGATGTTGGCTAAAGAAAAGAGAAGAAGAGGCTCCAGACACAGTACTTTAGAGTTCTGTTGTAGGACTGAGTCATTCTTTTGAGGCAAACAACTTTGAAGAGACACGTGTTCATTCGGTAACTCCACCCCTGAGAGTAGAGGTAAGATGACCTTGCAGTAGTCCAGGTGGAATTTGGTAGTTGTTTGAGCTAGAACAGGAGCATGGGTGATTGGAGCAGGAGGTAGAAGCTGCTCGGATTTTATAAACACTGAGGTGACAGTATTAAAGTTAGCACAATGCTGATTACTTTGTGATGCAAAAGGAAAAAGAGTGGGAAAAGAGGTCAAGAAGAAAATTAAGATTTGTGTGAGAAAGATCAGTAGTAGTAGTGAGAATATGGTGAGTTTCCTTGTTTTTGTTTAGATCAGCAGAAGAAAAGTATACATTTAAAAAATCTATAAAATTAAACATTTAATAGACTTTTAGATGAAAAGCACAAGTTACATTATTAGTTGCTAAGTGAGTGTGTGTGTGTGTGTGTGTGTGTGTGTGTGTGTGTGTGTGTAAATGCATTGAAGAGAAGGATAAGGTTTAATGGATATAAAATGTAAATAATATGGTTACTGTCCTCAAAACAGTTGCCATTTTTTGAAGACAAAAGCAAACAAACTTTTTATTAAGATGATTTAAGGACTAGTACTTAAATGTTAGAGTAAATAAGAGTTATGCTTTCTCTTTTTCCAAGTCCTTTCAGATGGGAATTGTTCTTTTTTTTCTCCATCTTTATTAAATTGGGATTTCTTATTTACACTTCAATTGTTACTCCCTTTCCCAGTTCCCAGGCCAACATCCCCCTAGCCCCTCCACCTCCACTTCTATATGAGTGTTCCCCTCCCCATTCTCCTCCCATTACTGCCCTCCCCACAACAATCCTGTTCACTGGGCGTTCAGTCTTGGCAGGACCAAGGGCTTCCCCTTCCACTGGTGCTCTTACTAGGCTATTCATTGCTACCTATGCAGTAGGAGCCCAGGGTCAGTCCATGTATAGTCTTTGGGTAGTGGCTTAGTCCCTGGAAGCTCTGGTTGCTTGGCATTGTTGTTCATATGGGGTCTCAAGCCCCTTCAAGCTCTTTCAGTCCTTTCTCTGATCACAACCAATCTGTTCCCAGGCCTCAGTAGCCCTAGCCTTGTTCTCTGGCACCTTAAATGGAGTTCCTTAGTCCATTCGCTCAAATGAGCTCTGTTCTCCCTGGTATTCACTTCTTTAGGATTCAAGTCACATATCACATCTGAATTAAGTTTTCATCTCAAATAATTATTTCATCTTTGCTGTCATAGCACTTAAACTCTCTTTCTCGCCCTCACAGTGGAATAAATCTCACCAAATTCTAACATGTTCTCCTGTCTTGTTCCTTGACTACATTATTCTCTTAAAGAAAAGGCACCGTGGAGTATTTTTCATTGCAATGATCTGAACACCTTGCACAGACAGAGCTGACTATCAACAGCAACCCAGATGAACTTGTTAAATGAGTGCATTACTAAATGACAGCTCTTGGAAATTATTGTAGCTTGAGGTAATGCAAAGCCACTAGTGTGGGCTTCAAGAGTATAGTTAAAACACTTGTTTTTGAAAATAGATGCTGTTAAAATTCAATTTTATACTAGTTATGTATATTAACTGATTAGAAGAATAAAGAAGAACATAAAATCAAGTGTATCCATGAGATCACTGTGGTATAGAACAAAGAATAATTTAGCAAAATACATCTAAATCATCATTCCACTGGGACTAAAACTATAGTGAGATATACATCTTATGATATGAATGTATATCTATATGTGTGTGAATACATGTCTGTATTATGTATATACATAATATTCATGAATGTATACATAAAACTCTTCAGCTACTTAAAAGAGCAACAGGAGATGGTTTTCATCTCCCTCAAGTGACCTGAGAGTACAATGGATAACATACAAAACAGGCAGAACTGTAATATTCCTTTTTCCATGGGAAATGCCATGCCAATTGCACTGAGTTTTCTCTGTGGAATTATCTGGCTCCTCATGTGAAATTTGATAAAATTATGGCTGGATTATGAGATAAATATTGACACTTCTTCCTCTTGTTTACTCTAGCATCATTCCTTAATTGGCTGTCTTACTGTACTCTATGCCAGCCAAAAAAGGTCTCTACCACTAAAGCTGTAGAGGTAGTTCAGCCACTAAAACATATATTTTGCTCTTGCAGAAAAACACAGTTAATATTCAAGTATCAAGTGATTTACATCCTCTGTTAATTCCATTTCCAAGGGATGTGACAACTTCCTTTGGCCTCTGTAGTTACCTAGTCCACCTACTTGTACACAGACATACACAAATAGAGAATTTGAGAGGTGCCTCCTGGGTCTCCAGACCAAATGTTCATAGAAAAATCTATGTATTGATGCTATAGAGATTTTGGGACATAAACATAATATAACATCTTTGAAATTAAGAAGAAACTACAGTTGTCTAGTTTAAATTTGAATCCTTTCTCTTACAAGAAAAAGAGTCTTTACAGAAATCTGTCACATTCTGTACAAAAAAGAGCAGAATTCATAGCCACTACATACAATCCTTATTAAATGGTGTGTATAATGTTCAGTGTATATATATTTATATACCATTGATTCTACAGCGTTGGAGAGAAATAAGATACCTGGGGTTGTGCAATTACTTCTGAGATTTTTTTCTCACATCTCTCTTCTCTTCTTTTCTACCCCACCTTCCTCTTCTCTGTTTTCCTATCTCTCCCGTATTTTTTGCTGCTAAGGGCTGAACCCAGGGCACTTAATTTGAGCATATATGTAGTGAGTTGAGTGTATATTTACCTGACCAGAGCAAGAAGCTTGCCTTACCACAGCACATTCAAGGAAGAGAAGTGAGCTGGAATAAAAGTGTGGACATGCTGGAAATATGGGGGTGATGTAACAAGTTCTGCTTGGGAGCACATACTGCTTCATACTCAAAGTCTCAGACTTGTATGCAGCATTTCTCAATGCCACAAAGTTCTCTTAACTCCGATCTACATCCATTCAGACAACCCTGTGTTGCTAAGCAGTTGCAAAGCATCACTGAAATCGACCAAAGCCAAATTACACTTGATTCTGTTTCCATAGAGACTGTTTTTATAAATGACAAACTGGACTCTTCAGTTTAGGTATTGCATCCAGATTGATTATTAAGAATACACATCAGTGCAGAGTTGACTGCACATCTGTTGTTTATGAATCACCAAGCATCAGGATGTATCCTTTATATATCAGACAATCATAGTAATAAGTAAAAGGTTAAAGAAGTCAAATACTTCAAAGATTCATTGAGGAAGCACTGTTTGCTAAATCATAGGGTTGTACTAATGGAAATGAAACTGATTAATATTTTTAAAATCACATTTTAATGAATCTAAATCCTCCAGTGTAACTTGATAGTCTTAAAAAGGGGGGGTATTAAATTAGGAAATGGGTTTTAATCCTGGGTTTAATCATGTCTTACTTTGCTTGACATTGGGAAATTGTTTAAAGTTTTGAACCTAAGATTCCTCTAACTGTGGAGTGAAGTGGGTGGCAGTAGCATGGGTGATTATGGTCAATCAGTGACCAAGCAGACTTTCAGATATCTAGAGGGTACTTAGCTCAGGGTAGAGCACAAAGTCTCGCCAAAACAAAGATAGAAACAAGCCTGGACTGGTACTTGTGTATAGTAAGTACTGCAGTGAAAACACAGCTATGGATCTGAAGAACTATCTCAGTGGATAACAGTATGAGGGTATGAGCTAAGATCTCAGCACCCACACACAAAGCAGGGCATGGTTACCATCCTTTCTACAGGATCACTGGAGAATCCTGTATTATATGAATAAAGTGGAGAGTGACCAAGCACAATACCTGCCATCATCCTCTGGGCACTGCAAGCCTGTGTGCTCAGACATGTGTAGAGCACCCATGCTTGTACATACTCCGCACATACTCCACCCTCACATACACAATATACTCACATTAAAGCCTATGAAATGAATAAAATAGAACATCTTCAGATCATTAAAATGAAAAATAGTCAGTGATTTCAGAGGCTAATATTGTCCAAGAATAAAACTGTGGCACATGGCAGCTGTCCCTTCCTACAAATTGTCTAACTGTTGTGAGGAAGGGAATGAAATCAGAGTTCTCGAAAGGAGAGACAAAAAAGAAAATAGGTGCTGAGAATTTGTACTAGAAATAAAAGGAAAACAGCAACATTTCCTGGGAAAAGGATGTATATAGTATCCTCTGAGACATTTAGATTCTTCTTATTTTCCTTTTCCACAGATGACAAACTCTACTTACTTCCCTTTTCTCTACAGGCTACGTTTTAGATGAGAAAATGAAGACAAGGGGCATAAATGTTATGTTATGAACCTGTAACCTAAGATAAAAATAGGTTAAAGTTTCAGTATTAAATAGCTATATATACTCTCGGAACTGGGAAGTGGGTGCCACATTTGAAAGTGCTTGAGTCAATCCAGAATGGGGGATGCTCAGTATGCTTCCCAGGAATTGAATGGCAGTGGAAAATGAGAGAAAATTAGGTACCTTTGAAAAGTGGGCTGCCTTAAACCAAGACAGCTGAAAGGAAAGATTTTCAACACAAAATCGGGTTCCATAATATAAGAAATTTATAATATAATATATATAATATTTATAATATAAGCAATATGTAAGATATAGCAGCTTAAAATGAGCATGGTGGCAACATGTTGCAACCCAGGAACCACTGTGAGTGTATAGCTAGAGATGTATAGTAAGGCTATTTTTCCAGCTTCGATTACCAAATAGATCAGCCTCCCACATAATGTATTTCATATAAACTCAATATATTTGTCTTTTAAGCAATTCTTAATCCATGTGGAATGTGATAGAGATTGCACTAGAGAATGATTTAAGTTCTGTAGAATGCTTGCAGGCTGGTCTTTAAGTTTGAATTTATCCACTTAGAAGTAAACTGGATACAGTTTAATAGATGTATGGCAAAAAATAATCTACTTAGAAATCACTTGGCCTTGGATGTTTTCCTACTTCTCTATAAGAAATAGTGAAACGTGGTGCAATTGATTTCATTTGTATCTACTTTGTCTCTAAATCTATAGCTCTCCAACCCAGCAGTTGCCATGAAAACCACAGTTCCAGGTTCGCTCCAGGCGCGCGCGAGAGCGTGTGTGTGTGTGTGTGTATGTGTGTGTGTGTGTGTGTGTGTGTGCGTGTGTGCATGTGTGTGCATATGTGTGTGTGCATGTGTGTGTGTGTAAAATTTTATAATTTTCAGCATTTTAATATATGTGAGTAGTAAAGTACATTGACAATATTTACTCCTTTTGCCTTCTCTTGATTGCTGTTGCTCCCTGATCTCTTTCCTATTCCCATATACTTTCCATTCTAATTTCATGTTGTATCCTTTAACGTATTTAGATTCTACACACTAGGAAAATATGGAATATTCTATATTAAATCTCTAAATTTGTACAAGAGCCTGGCTTATTTTGTTTAATGTAGTGATCTCAGGCTCCACCCATTTTTCTGCAAATGGCATGGGTTTGGTCTTAATAATAGCCGTATAGCACCTCATTGTACACATTATAACTCTGGTATCCATTGAAAGGTGACCAGGCTAATACCATGACTTGGAAACTGTAAAAATGGCTGTAAAGCACAAGTGTGTAAATATTTTTTAAATGTTATATTTGATTTAAGCATTTGCATAACTGGATCATCTGGTAACTCTGATGTTAGTTTCTGGGGCACCTCCAAACTGATTACCCAGTGGCTGGTCTAATTTATCACACTACCTATGGTATATACAGCCTGCTTTTAATTATGCATCCTAACATTTGCTCTTTATTGGAAACAGCCAACCAGTTTGTCTCTTGTAGGTGGCTAAGGATATTGAAATACCCATGTATTCATTGTACGTCTTTAGAAGTGTTGTTCATTTTATTTATATAATTGTGCACGGAATATATGTCTATTTAGTCCTTAACAGTGTGAGGTCTTAGTATACCTTGCATATGAAGTATCTCTCAGAAGAACAGCTAATAGAGCTCATCTCCAAGTATGTAGCTTGTCTCTTTTTTGATATTTATTTATTTTGTTATTTTTTAATAATTGATTATTTTGCTTATTTATATTCCTTTTTATTTTTTATAGTCCAGTCATTATTACTCTCCTAGTCACCATCCCACAGTTCCTCATCTCATTCCTCCTTCCCCTTGTCTCTAAGAGGATGTCCCCACCACCACCCTGCAACCCCCAACCCCACTCCCTGGGGCCTCAAGTCTCTCAAGGGTTAGGTAAATTTTCTCTCATTGAGGCCAGACCAGGCAGTCCTCTAATATATATGTGTTGGGTTCTCGGACCAGCCCATGTATACTGCCTGGTTGGTGGCTCGGTGTCTGAGAAATCTCAGGGGTCTTCCTATGGGGTCTCCCTCCTTCTCAGCTTCTTTCACCCTTTCCCTTTGTAAGCTGTAAAGAGACCTTACACTGTTAAGGACTAAATAGACGCATAGTCCATGAACCATCATACAAATAAAATGAATAACACTTCTAAAGAGATACAATAAATGAATGGGTGTTTCACAGCGGTCCTGGCTTCTGTCCATTGGTTAGGTGTAAGTATCTTCATCTGTCTCAGTCAGCTGCTTGTTGGGCTTCTAGGAGGACAGCCATGCTAGGCTCCTGTCTGTAAGCACACCACATCATCGGTAATAGTGTCAGGCCTTGGAGCCTCCCCTTGAGATGGATCCAAATTTGGGCCAGTCACTGGACCCCCCTTTCCTCAGTCTCTTGTCCATTTTTGTTCCTGCAGTTCTTTTAGACTTCTTTTTGGTGATTATTTGATTCTATGCTCAGAGCCTTTGGCTTTGATTCAATCCAACTTGTCAATTCCCACCATTCTTTTCTGAGATGTTGCAATTCTGCTTGAAAAACTACTGTCTCTACATATCCCTTGAAGTACTCTCCTATATTTTAATAAAGTAAACATTATTCAAGATGTATGCATCAAAGACATCACAAGGGGAGTTAAATACCTACAGCTAGATATGGTTAGGATTTCCAGAAAGGGAATTATAGACTGGTATTTGTGGCTATGTTTATTTTCTCTGTGATATTATTGCACTGGGAGATATATATATATATATATATATATATATATATATATATATATATATATATATCAGAGTACTCAAAATGTTTAAGTGCTTCTAGACACCTTCCTACTCCTTGTTGGTCATGTGCATCTTTTCTTAATAGCAAGATGTTCATAGCATTGCCTTCATAGACTTAGCATTCTGACAATGTTACAATTCTGCAGTTGGTAGCAGCATATTCAACACTGGAGTAGAATGGTTTCATTGACAAATGAGAATTGCTATTATCAAAAGACAGGTTCAATGAGTAGACAGATTGCCAGTATTAACATTTTATATCCCATATCCCTCTGATAAGCTCTTACAGTGGTACCACAACAAAACAGATGAGAGGAAGGGGGGTGGTGCTTTTAGTAGAAATAAAAATTGGCATCAACCAAGAACTTCTGGGATTGTATTTCAAAGACTCATTCCCATCATTGCCCTCCAGACACCACGCTAATTTACAAGGGTCTTTAGGAGATTACTTGCTTGGTTTTCAAAGTCCCAAGCAATCATTCAAAATGACCCATGAATCCTCTGCTGCATGTGCAGAGGCTATTGGGAAATTTTGGCCTTGCCTGTTCTCACGTATGTCATATATTGTTTTAAGAAAAATATTGTATTAAGCTATGTGCGGTTATTAAATGGCAAACAACTTTATTTTAGGAAACACCTTCTACCATAGAATTTATATAATATAAATTATCATGATAATTTGCATGATCAAAGGTAGCTTTATCAAAGGCTTAAAGTCTACTGTTTAAGAAATATGTAAAGACATTACAAACAGAACAGCATGCAGCCAAGCAGGCCCAAACCAAAGAACAAACCAAAACTACATGAGAAATCAGATCCAAAGTTTCCACAAACTACAGGTGAACAAAATAATTAGGAGTATTTATATATGCAAAAACATATACACACATTGACAGTTAGAGACAAAAGGAGGTCATGAATGAGAAAAAAAGGGTGTGGGGTTGGGCGAAAATGTGGATGGAAAAACGGGAATGGAGAAATTTAATTAAAATACTATTCAAACCCATATTTCTCTCTACCTCCAAAACATATGCTTTCAATGCTCTGGCCTGGTATCATGGGACCAGATAAGGTTAAAAAAAGAAAAAGAAAAGAAAAAGCACAGTTCCCAATATAAATTAGAACCTTAATAAACATTTCCTCATTGAAATATGTGTTAAGGGTTTTATATTCATGCCCATTTTATTTCTCTGATTGCCATTTGATTATTGTCTAACTGCTTACACAAATCTTCTGAGATGGAATTAGACATTAAACACAAAATTGATCATAAGATACCTCTTTGTTTCTCTAACACACAGCATACAGTATTTGCTGAAGACATATGATTTGTTCACGTATATGATTTTACTCTTTAAGTTAATAAAGTTGCCTAGAGGAGTTTTAGTACTCGACATATGTTTTTTGTATTTGGTTGTTCTTTTCTCATTGGCTGATATATTTTGTTTTTTCTACTCAGGAACTTGTTAGAAAAACTTCTTTAGCCTGTTTAGGGTAGTTATAGTGTCTAAAAACTGGACAGTATTTTGCTGAATCTCAGAGCTTTTTTGCAGAATTATGTTTTAGCTTCAATCCAAGGGCACATTACAAAATGCTCAAATCAGCCAATCATTAACAAAAAGAACACTGCCCTGTGTTCTATTAGTATCCCCATGGGACACACTGTAGCTATTAAATAAAGATGACGGCCTGAGCTCGGCCCTCTCTGGACTTGGGTTACTAACATCTGTCTTTAGGACTCACAGGGCTTATTTCCTAGACTGTCCTCCTCTTCTAGAAGCACTCACTGAATAGATCTCCCTGACTGAACTTTAGATGCTCATGCTACCTCCACTTGACCTCCTCTGGGCATTTCTTTTTTGTTTGAATTATGAAATTTTAAAATTTCAACGACTTTCTTTCCTTTCTTGCCCTTTACTAATAAAAATGTTAAACCCAAGTGAAGTTTTATTTAAGTTAGTGAATTGGGTTGCTATAGTTCCTTGTTTGCCAAAACATAGTCTTTAAACAATTTCCAAGATGCTCAGTAATCCCTTTAATACTTTAATGATATGATTTAATTTTAGTGTGTATTAGAAAACAATCTAATACCATTCATTTTTAAATTAAACATTTATCAAGATGAACGCTTTTGAAGTACAATCTCAAGAAAAATTATAAAATAATAGCCCCATGGCTTTGTATATATTATAATACCATATATTATAGAAGCATGTTATATAAAGGGAGGAAATTGTGAGGAACAATGCCATATTGTGTTTTGTCTAATAACTTCCCAGATGATTCCACCTCCTACTTATCTTAGCACCTCAGAAGTCTGCCACTCATGTGAGTTTTTTTCTTGACTTTTGTTACTTTTTATAATCTAAAATTTTATCTTGTAATTTGTTCAAAACAAGTTTGTAAACAGGCTCATTTTTATTGGTGTATTTGATTTCTCTGCAGAAACTTAATCGTCTTAACAATTCCCTATAGACACTTAGTTTATTTTTAGTCTTTCTTTTGCAAATTAACCTGCAAAATAACATGTTTACTTGATGCATTTTCCTATTTGCTCTTTTGTTTTGCTTTGTTTTTAAAATAATCTCATAATCTGAATTTACCAAATGAAGATTCAGGAGCCAGTGCTGTGGTGAGAGTACCCTATCTCAGAGAGGAGGAGAAAACACCAGCTGATCTTCCTACTACACCAAAATCTAAGAAAGAAAAAGAACCCCTTCTTTTCCATGCTGTTTTAAATACCTTTCTTGATAGGTAGGCAGGTAGCTAGGTAAGTAGATAGATGATAGATAGATAGATAGATAGATAGATAGATAGATAGATAGATAGATAGATAGACAGATAGATAGATAGAGATGATAGATTCTTTATAGCACTTTAAAATTCATATTGTTTTACACAAGAGAATAATATGAAAGTCAGGAAAAGAGAAAATAGGCTTAGAACTTAGAATGAGTCTGTGTGGCTTTTGACATGTCATATAATCTAAATAATATTTAAATTAAAAACTATAAACATTGTTTTTATTTAGTCATTTGTTCATTTTACAACCCAATATCAGAAACTCCTTTCCTCCCAGTTCCTCCCTTTCAGCTCCTCTCCCACCCTCTTCTCTTCTCCTCTGAGAAGGGGAAATACCCCTGGTATCACCCCCTCACACCTCCACCCTCTCACATACTTACCCAGAGAACATTAAGGACTAGGTTCATCCTTTCTCACTGAGGCTAAACAAGATGGCTCAGTTAGCAGGGTCCACAAGCAGGCAAAATATTCAGGAATAGCCCCCCGCACCTCCCACCCCCACCCCCTTACTCCAGTTGTTGGGGCACCCACATGAAGACCAAGCTGCACTTCTGTCACATATGTGCACACGGGGGGGAGGGGTTGGTCCTGCCCATGCTTTCTGCTCTTTGGTTGTGTGTGCACTCATACATACAAAACATAAAAGTGTTTACTTAGGGCCAGGGATGGATGAGACAGACTAGAAGGGAAAGGGAAAATATCGAATACCACTAATGACAATGACATTTTTATATGTGTGATGAAAAATTACCAAAAGGCAGATGTGAGCACTGTACAACTCTATGGACAT
Organism: Rattus rattus; assembly: GCF_011064425.1. Classification (NCBI taxonomy): domain Eukaryota; kingdom Metazoa; phylum Chordata; class Mammalia; order Rodentia; family Muridae; genus Rattus; species Rattus rattus. The sequence continues at coordinate 89,092,529 of NC_046158.1, read as the reverse complement.
ACTAAGAAACTTTGTTGCCATTGTTATTATTGTTGTTTAATTCAAAATATATGAATTGTATGATGCACAGATTTCATATCACTAAGCTGTTTTGAAACAATTTTGAAGATGTAATTAATTTGTGTTCAGTGACATGAAAGATGGGGTTTTATATAAAATGCTAAATGTTAGGGTTCAGGAGTTGCTCCACAAACAACATGATCATCACTTTCAGTCAGACAGGGACAGTTTACTGATTAGGGATGCAGCTCAGACTTCAAGAGCTGAAAACTATGACCCCAAACATTTCTCAGAGCCAGCTTATAAAGACTAAAACTGCAATTATTCATAGCCAACACATGTTAATCTGCTTATAATATTAACAAATCATAACTATTTTAATGACCTTTCTTTTCTGCATATTATGAGATTTTTGTCCTTGTTGGTAGAACTTATATGTAAAAGGAGCTGGTAACTTAAGATCACAGGACCATGAAAAGTGCTTTTGTGTTCATGTAGGAATTCATCTTTCCCCGGGGTGGTACGTTTTTGTCAAATGGAACTCACCTTATTGAAAGTATGTGAGGAATTTTCTCTTTGATACCTCAGGGTATTTGAACAGTAAAACACACGTAATTTGCCTTGGAAGATCTGTGTCTTTCCTAATCTTGTTGTGCCTTAATTAAGAAGGTTGTTAGTGAACTTACACAGAAATTATGTCTGAGGCTTTAGTACCATAATCTGGAAGTTTGGCATTTCATATTAAATATTCCAGTGAAATGATAGCCTTTAATTGAATGAATGTACTGGGGCCATCCATCCCCATGTATCATAAATTTTTGGTTGTTGTTAATCTATATCTTGATGTAACATCTTTATTTTGCATTGCAAAACTGAAAATAAATCCAATTTGGCTGAGTACCATTGATCACTCTTAGTTGACAATCTCTTCCCTTTTTGCACATCCTTGCTTGTCATGTATTATAAACATAGAACCAAGAAGGAAGATATCATAATAATTCAAGTTCACTTACTGTATGTCTTCTAAAAATATCTACAGCCAGTGTTATCTGACTCACTTTCAATGTAGCCCTGGCACCTAAAAATTTTCAAAAACAAAGCCTACATTTCCAGGCTCCACAAATGTCCTCAGGGTTAAAAATGAATCAAGTTCTCAGGTAAGCTGCTTAGTCCTAAATTATATTTTGCCTTTAACTTGACAGGGTGATTGTCAACCTCGTAATGTTTCTATTTTATGCTGCATATTTTGTTCTCTTCATTAATATAAATAATCAGAAATAGAAATTCAATGTTTTCTTCTAAATGGTTCCATTGTACCTGAGGTGATTTGTCTTTTTTAATATTTCTATCTATTAAAAATCATCATGAATCATGATTTGCTTTGTGAGTTTTTAAGGGGAAATGATCTCATTAATAAGAACAAATCATGCATTGAAAATTATGTCTGTTTTATTATTAAATATGACTTTTAGTTGTTTGTTCTTAAATTATATTTTTCTCTGCCCAGTTGTGGCAGGATCTGGAATACACCTTAGCCATCCTGCTGTCCAGTGGGAGCATCCCAGCTTCTGCATTAGAGATAAATTGTATTTCTGACTGTACCATATGGTAAAGTGGTAGAGCTGGCACTGTGGTCTGGAGGTAATAAACCTGGCCAGGCTCTAATCAGTACCAAGCATCTGTTCAGTATTGAGGTCAGAGTTTTGGCATTCCTAAAACTCATAATTAAAGATTATTTAAATAGAAAGTTGAGCATTACATTTCTGGCATGTTTAGAGTTAAATTTGGTGCATTAAAATACAAATATATTAATATATACATTTATCCCTGAAACACTTGGAAAATTAAGCCATTTTCTTAATAAGTACTATTTTTAAGTTGATAAAGAAATCTAGAAAAGGAAGCAGAGTTTAAAAATGTTGAGTAACATTTAATAAATTTCCATTGTGTATAAAATTTCTACTGAACTTCATCATATGATTTTTTTCATAGTTTATTTTAATAAGATTTTTAGTAAATATATGTACACATTGTTCATCATAAGAATAAGATTTATAATGAGCTACAGGAAGGAGATGGTTGTATTCTGAAATAAATTTTAATTACATGCCAAGTCTTTGGAACTTTTCTCTAATTAAGGTGTCTACTGTAGGAAATCTAAGTGAAATACAACATCAGACTAGCAATGTCTAGAAAGCCAAACTCTAACTCAAAGTTAAAGCTTATGACAGACACAATACCACTGAAGAAAGCGATGCTTGGTTTTTTTAAAGTCACTAATAGAACCTCTAGGATAGGATTAAGAAATAATCTTATGGCATGACAGTGAGCTTGTGGGTTGGGACCATCCAGATGGTTACCCAGATTGTGGAGAAAAGTTGGACTAATATGTCCACTGTTTATCATCAACACTGAGCTAAAAGAGCCACAAACCAGGGAAAGTAAGCAGCCATTGTCCTTCCTAAGCACTGCTATAAATCCTGAGTCATTCTTCTCTTTTGTCTTTCAGTGAATGCTTGTGTCACCCACTGAGTTCAATTAAAAAAAGAAACCCAGAGACATTTATAAAATGGACATAATGGTAATTGATTGGAAAAAAACTGCAAAAAAGAAGAAGTGTATGTGGGTGGGAGCAGATAAGGAGAGCAGTTAGAAACTATGCATACTGGGAATGTTCTAATCTTTCATCTATTGAATGTAATAAAATAAAATGTTTAGCCTAGAATAAAACTCAGCAATCAAGAAGATTTCATCTATGCAAGCTATTCATTTTACATTAATCCTTAGAAGAATTTATCAATTGGGCCAGGACCTGTATAAAATAGTGTATACTGCATAACAACATTGACAAACAGAGATACATTTCCTACAATCCAGGGGTTAGCAAGTGAACTACAATCACCTTTATTCCAACCATTACTTTTATGAGTGAAATCTAGAGTCAGGTCAAAAGCAGGGATATAAGGCAAAAAAATGAGGAAAAGGACTTTTTTTCAATAGGACACAGAACAATTAGATAACAACATGACAATAATGAAGTTTGGCCCTTGCTGCACATTTTATGTAATGTAATTTAATCCAGATGAAACTGGCTATCCATCTTTATTTTTATTTAATTATTATAGTTTTAGTTTCCATGCATTAGTGTTCTGCCTATACATTTGTCTGTGTATCAATCGTGTGCCTGCTCCCAATGGAGACAAGAAACTGACCTACTGGTTCTGAGATTCAGTCCACTATCATCATGGCAGGAAGCATGGTAGCATCCAGTTCAATCTCACAACAACACATTCTCTCCAACAAGTACCACTTACTGGGCCACACATATTCAAAGCATCATACTAGGAATAAGAAATGTCTTTGTAAGCTGAGACAAAACACGTTGAAAATAATAAATCTAAATAAATTAAATTTGAAAATATTATACTCAAGTGTCATTAAATTAATGAAAATCTGAAGACAGAAATTGCAGATTTATACACATATAAAATTGAAAGGGCATCTTATTTAGAGTTCTTGTGGAACAAAAAAATCTGTGGGTCCTCTGACCTCATTGGCTGTTGAGTACCCAGTAGTGGTCTCAGAATATGGAGGAACTGGGGAGCAGAGTCTCAGGCAGGGATGAGTATAGTGTTCATAAACACCCAAAAGACTATGTTGGGAGACATCTCATTTATTGAAATAGAAGGGCAAGATTTATAGCTTGAGTGGGGGATAGAGGGCAAGAAAGGAAGCGTTGCAGCAGAGGAAGGGACCTTCCAAGCTTAAGAACTAGGGTAGGGAGAAGCCCCATTCCTGACATACTCTCTGAGAGCTTTCAGGGTATGGACAGCACTCTGTGAGCCCTCATCTGGAATGGAAACCCATGTCTTCCCATTGTTTCTGATAAAGGGGCTGTGTGTCATCATTTATGTCAGCACACTTTGTGGGAATAGCTTGATACTTTACCAGAACTTTGGCTATGACTGGCTATTCTGGTAACTTCTTTTTGAGAAACTCTATATGATATGGGCCTAGACGGATGAAGGCTCTGATGGATGGGATTGGACCCATTAAGGAAGGGCAAGAGCTATACAATGAGGATGACCCTGTTGGATTACCAGGGTCAAGGACATTGAAGGCATACCAAGACCTCAAATTGTTACAGAGGTCGAAAAGGGTCTTCATAATTTTTAACCAATTCTGATTCATTTACATAGAAACAACATTGCTTCCCCAGGATGACACAAGTCCCCCCACTGTTCTGCTGTCAATAGGTCCAAAGCTCTTATATTTTGTAGTACAACTCTGGTAAGGCAGGCAAGGGTGGTTATTTGTACCTGGGGAATAAATGCAACAGGAAAGAAGAGGTAGGGGGCCTTCAAAGAAGGTAGGGCCTCCTCTAAGGATTGAATAAAGAAGAGAACCAGTCTAAAGAGGAATCATGCAAAGTAGCATTAGTAGGTACTGTGGCTCAGAGGAGACGAAGAAAAGAGGCACAAAAGAAACATTAACTGGGGTGTGTTGTGAGCAGCAGCAGGTCAGCAACACATTGAACATACTATAGCCAGGATAGGGTAGACTGAGAATTTCTTCACAGTTATATTTCCTGTTCAATAATATTTTTGTGGGTTAGTGTGGAATATGAGGCCCACCCACACCAGCTGTATAGAAAGATGAATATCAACAGAAGGATGTACATCATAACCTGTGGGATATAGCTTTGCCGTGATTCTTGTTCTCTATCTCTCATCAAAAGGGGTCACCTATAACAGTGTTGAGATGCTTATTTAGGTCTAGGAATAAACTATTCCCATTCCTAATAGGAAGTGAGAGCTGAATTTGATTTTATAGGACCAATAATGGCAGCTACTGACGTAATAGTTCTGATCTGTGAGTCAGCTCACTTCTCCTTTGTGACACTTATGTAGATAGGAGAAGCAGAAAAAATAGATTGGGGGTCATAGAGGTGGATTTAGAAATAGAGGTGAAATAGAAATAGAACTTTTGCATCCTTGGTTGGGGCAGTCTGCAAGACCTGACCTCCTGGTTCTTGCCATCATAGGTTCCTAGAATGGAAAAACACCATTGGTGGATGCTAGAAAGATATTAGGGGGTTGCACAGTGGCAGGGCAGGACTGCAATATAACAAACACTGCCATCAAAATAGATTGAAAGCCTTGAGGAGAGCACATGCATTTATGACACAGGGTCATAAATGTTGTTCCTTGGTCACAGGTGTCTTCTAGGTCTCCTCCTTCCCTTTTCCATCAGCAATAAATGGGCCATTTTCTTAGTCGGAAGAAAGATATCAGGCAATTCTTCCTGTTATCCTGGCAGACTTAGACTGTTCCTGAGGGAAGACACAAACAAAACCCCTTCCCATTATGAGGAAGGAATCAGGTCTCTTCCAGATCCTGTCTAGGATTTAATGCCATCTCATCAACAAGGGGGTTCAATTGTGGTGTATGTCAGTTAAAAAATGAGATATCTTGTGTTTTCATATATTTTAAAATGTTTAGTATTGTTAGGGCCATTGCCTACCGAACATTAGGAAGTTAAGAGGCTGTGTCTTGCCTTTATAGCTGGGTTTTGAAGGTTTGGTGTGCCCTTTCAATTATATCTTGTCCTTGGAGATTAAGAGGAATCTCATATAGTGCATAATTTCCCATGTAGAATGCTAATGAAGGCAGGGCAGTTATCAGTCTTAATTTATTGTGGCAGGCTCATAAAGGCAAATGAGGGGAATATAAGATTTTAAAGCTTTCTCCCATTTGAGACAGAGGCCCATATGAAGTGAGAGTGCATATTGTAACAAAAACATATTTTTTGTTGCCAAAATTGGGACACATGGGTGACATCAATCTGCCAGAGGACATTATTATTTGTTGTGTTGCAGGGCTAGTAATTAGTGTGGCACATGAATTACAACTTTTTATGATTCAGAGTAGTTGATTGGATGGAACATGAAGAAATTTGGATTGTAATCCTTTAAGGTTACCATGGTGTGTGAGTGAAAGGGTAACTGAAAATTTCCACTGAGGTAACTTGGTCAGCCAAGGAGTTTAGAGTCAAGTAGTGGGTCTGAGATTAAACATGTTGGACAAAGAGATGAGCAGTCCTCCCTTGAATCAAATAGGAAACTCATGAGCAGGGGCGTGGGGATTTTCATTTAACTTGACAAAGGATCTGGCTAGCCAAGGGAGTATATTGATAGCCTACAACACCCTGTCAGAAAATAAATTGAAAGGGCTGTCTCCTTCATTCTGGCTCATGTAGCCAGTATAGAGTTCCCTGAATTTGAGGGAGTGGTCAGGGAGCTCCCGGAAATGAATAATTGTGGGTTGATCTCTGGGGTGGAAAGTATGACTGCAACTCTGCTCCCCATGCTCCTCTGCATTCCCTTGTCAGTGAATATAGAAGTTGACTCAGGAATTGGATTTCATGGAAAGAAATAGAGCGGGGAGCGGGGGAGGGAGGGTTGGAGTGGCAGAACAAAGGCCCATTTCTCATTGGGGATAATAATTATCAATCTGCCCAGAGAACTGATAGTCTGATGGCAAAGTAGGGGTGATTTTTTATGTAACCATTGGAAATCCAAGAAAGAGGAAACAAGACCATGAGGATGTTTGTAAGAGCCTGTCTCTTTCTAGCTTTATCATAGAATTCAGGGCATAAATCTTTGTTAGGAGTCTGGGAGTGCCACCAAATAGGAGTATGGAGCCATTCCAAAACCCTCTGAAGTTGATATAGGGCCACCATGAAGGTGGGGGAAAGGTTGAATATGAGGAGCTAGACAGGTTTATCTGGTGTGTATGGAGCCGGGAACTTCCATGAAGCAACTTATTAGTCTTGCAAAGGGTTTGTTTGACCTCAGAGGTGAGTGCTTTTGTGGGTGGTGGGGTGTTGTTTCTTTTTAGGAGGTCAACAAGAGGCTGTAGGTTTTCTGTATGGATAGTCAGACAGTTGAGATTTCCTAAGACACTCTGGAGGGCAATAAAATTTAGCATCTGGAGAAATGGTTTAAGAGAACAGACTGAGGGTAAGGATATTTAATCTCCTCAGGTCATTATATCATCCACATAATGATAAATGTATATTCCTTTTTCTAAATATGGTTTCAGGCCAGCAGCAACCACTACCTAACATATAGTGAAGCTGTTGTCTATTCCTTGGTGGAAGACTCTCCATTCATATCAGGACACTGACCCAGAGTTATTAATTTAGGAGACTGAAAAATCCAAATGTTGGCAATCTTTGGAGTGGAGGGAGATGGAGAAAAAACAATCTTTACTATCTTTGGCCAATAGTAGTGTATTGGCTGGGAAAATAGTAGAGTATTGCAGAGACAAGAGAAAGGCCCCTCTGGGGGATCCCCAGTTCTTGTTGATGGCTCATAGTTCTTGTAATGGCTGCCGTCTCCTAGAATTATTTTTAATTCCAAAGATGGGAATATTCCATGGGCTGTGGAATGGGTAGATATGTTGGAGGTAGAGTTGTTCTTTAATGAACTGAGTAAGAGCTTCCAATTTCTCCCTGGTTAATGGCCAGTGTTTAACCCAGATGAACTCATTTAAGACCTGCTTGAGGCAGGGAGTATCAATGGCTCTTAGAATTGTGGGTGACCCCTGAAAGATATTTGCTGTAGTTCTCCATCTCGATGCATTCATATTTTCCATGTTATGGTAAAGGACTATAGCTAGGACTTCTAAGATATCTCTCCCTAACAAGTTGGTGGCCATGTTCGCTTTAGCAGGTCTGATAAGGCCAACAGTATCACCTTGATCCTCCCATTAGCAGGCCTGTTTTGTGGTATATGCCCAAGAGGAGCCTCCTATGGCCAGAAGTTGGAGCTCTGGGATTAGTTCCCAATACCATCAGACCTCAGATCATTATAAGAGTTCTGTCTGCTCTAGTGTCAATTAGACCTTTAAATGTTTTTTTCACCAAATTTTTATATTGAGTTTAGGGTGTGAGCCTTCCAAAATGTTAGTGACTCACAAGATTTTGTGGGATTTTCCTCTTATTGTTAGGGCTGAGGGTTGTCTCTTTTGGAGTTTAAAAGCTCAAGCTGCCATCTTTATCAAATGTGGACACACAATCCTTTTTCAAACACAATTCTTTGTTGTGTCAGGGACAGATTGCTTTAAGATGGGCAACGTACAAGCACTTTGAAGGGCCAGAGTTAGATATTCACCCTTCCAGTGTCCCTCCTTTCCACATTTAAAACATTTTCCTTTTGTTTTATAGGCTATGGCAAATACCTGGGCTAGGGAAGAGGTCTTATGGGAAGCCACCCTATGTCTTGAGTAGCAACTGCCCATTTACATAACATTGACTTTTCTTTTCTTTTTTTCCATCTTTATTAACTTCAGTATTTCTTATTTACATTTCGATTGTTATTCCCCTTCCCGGTTTCTAGGCCAACATCCCCCTAACCCCTCCCCATCCCCTACTGCATGGGTGTTCCCCTCCCCATCCTCCCCCCATTACTGCCCTCCCCCACAACAATCACCTTCACTGGGGGTTCAGTCTTGGCAGGACCAAGGTCTTCCCCTTCCACTGGTGCTCTTACTAGGCTATTTATTGCTACCTATGAGGTTGGAGCCCAGGGTCAGTCCGTGTATAGTCTTTGGATAGTGGCTTAGTCCCTGGAAGCTCTGGTTGGTTGGCATTGTTGTTCATATGGGGTCTTAAGCCCCTTCAAGCTCTTTCAGTCCTTTCTAAGATTCCTTCAAATGGGGTCCCATTCTCAGTTCAGTAGTTTGCTGCTGGCATTCGCCTATGTATTTGCTGTATTCTGGCTGTGTCTCTCAGGAGAGATCTACATTCGGTTCCTGCCGGTCTGCACTTCTTTGCTTCATCCATCTTATCTAATTGGGTGGCTGTATATGTATGGGCCACATATGGGGCAGGCTCTGAATGGGTGTTCCTTCTGTTCTAAACTTTGCCTCCCTACTCCCTGCCAAGGGTATTCTTGTTCCCCTTTTAAAGAAGGAGTGAAGCGTTTACATTTTGGTCATCCTTCTTGAGTTTCATGTGTTCTGTGCATCTAGGGTAATTCAAGCATTTGGGCTAATAGCCACTTATCAATGAGTGCATACCATGTGTGTTTTTCTGTGATTGGGTTACCTCATTGACTTTTTAAACCCTAACATGTCCAACAGTGTCCTGAGGTCATGACTCCCAAATTATTCTTTTAAGGAGTGTTTCTCTAACCAGAGAATCAAGGGCTCTGTGTTCTAGGCTCATTTTTTTTTTCTAATAACAAAGTCACAGAGGAATTTCTCAGGTTTTTGTCAGAGAAAGAGAAGTGAGGAATCTCCATCTTGAGATATGGAAGCATTGTGGGTAGGCTATGCTATATCCCAGGCCTGAAGGGCCAAAGGTGGGTTAAACATTAACAAGGAAAGCCAAGCTGTTATTTCCATTGTGTGCAAATTTGAAAGAATCTCCAACCTTGCGCAAATGTTGAATGGTGGTTTGTAGGGAGCAGAAGACATTGGGCCTTCAAGAGTTTTATGATTGTCCTTATTGGATGACAAAAGAGAACAATAAGGTGGCAGTGGTCAGTAAAGAAAGGTGGATTAAGGAGCATGTCAGCAGTTATTTTTGTCTAATGCATTTGACAGCTTGTTCAAGGGCAGTGAGGTCCAGCACAAAGCAGTCTTTAGGGCTTTCTCAGTCAGAATCATTACTGGGAATAAGGGGTTTGAGTTCATCATTGTTTCTTTCTGGGAGGGGCACACATTGCCATGTAGTCCAAATGATGGATATGAGGGGGGTGTCCCTTCTTGGACTTCTATGGAGGTAAGCCACCCAGGTCCAGACCTCAGTGTCAGAGGCGTTACTTCCTTCTGGAAGAGTTTAACTCCCAGAAGCTTGAGGATGGCTCAAAGGCTCTAATTTGAGACTACTTCTGGTTAGAAGTGGAATTTTCCTTGACCAAAATGAATGCAAGTGTTCAGTCAAAGGAGGGAAGATTCTGAGGACTGCACGAGTTCCAAAGGTTTCCATTGAAACTGGGGTGGAAAGTCTGCCTGTAAATTGAAGAAAGCAGGGAACCAACCTAAGAGCTTTTAATGTCATTACTTTACCAGGTTTTAGAGAGGCATTTTTTGCTGACTCCTGAAGGGTTGCCTGGATCTCACCAGAGACTAAGATCCTTCAGTCAATGCTAGGAAGTAGCCCTGGTCAAAAGATGTCAGTTCCCCCTTCACTTTAGTCAGTCCCTCAAAATGGCTTGAACTAAAAATAAAGGAAGAAAGGAAGAATGAAGAACCAGCTGATCCTCAGGTCAGGATGCCAAGGCAAGATGCTGATATCCCTCAGTGGGAAGTACTCATCCTCTTTCACTAGTCCAGGAGTGTCCTGGTTCAGGTCCCACATATGGATGCCCTACTCCCAATTTCCCAATGAGCACTTTTGGTCTCAGTATGCAGAGGTGCTAGGGAGCAGGGCCTTCTGTGGCAGCGAGTAAGACCCAGAACACTGTGTTGGAGGACAGCTTCTTTACTGACATGGAGGGGCTAGAATGTAGGGAACCCTGCTACTTGAAGTAGAAGTCTCCATAGCTCTTCTGAGATCACGCAAAACGGAGGACTCCCTTTCCCCACAGGGTTTCTAATTCTCTGACCTTATATGGGGTACCCAAACTAATACCCTCAACCTGAAGTAGGTCATGTAGTTCTTGGCAAACTAACAGGTTCAACTTTCTCTTCTCAATAAGAGAACCAACCCAGCAAGTACCTGAGATTCCTGAAATGCCTCTCCATGAAGATGAAGCATTCCTATTTAAACTCTAGCCAATGAATTACATTCATCCTGAAAACCTCTTCCTACTCTCCAATGTTTATATATAGTCTTTGTTCACTCCAATAAAGTTTATTAATATAAGCTATTTCACAGGAAATCATTGTAAGAGAGCTGGTTCTTTAAGTATTATGTAAAAGAGCTGTCACACTAAAAATCCTCAGAGAAGGCCTTCTCCCTAATCCCCTTTCAGGCACTTCTAGTCCAACTGGAATTCTCAGCCTTTCCAAGCTCCATTTCATACTGAGAGAAAAAACAGAAAATGTCTCCACAACCGGCACCAAACCACTCCAGATTATATAACTCGAGGGGACAGACAAGGGTGGTGGGGGGTGGGCAAGGGAGAAAATGTTAAAGTAGGGACAGGGACCTTCCAAGCCTATCAACTAGATTAGCAGACTGCCCATCACATGATTTCTGAGAAGCCAGTTCTCTGCCAGGGAAACAGAAGTTCAACTGGCCTTATCATGATGTGGCCTTGGTCTCTTTGGAGTTTAGTAGGTCCAAGCCTGATTGGGTAGGGAGTGGTCCCACTCCTGCTGTGCTCTCTGAGAGCTGTCTGGGTAATGCTCACTGCTCTACCATCCCTCAGTTTGCTTGGGAACATGAAAAAAATCACTAGAAATGGGAATAAAAGTTAAAATCTCAATAAGTGACGATAATCTATCTTCACACCTTTGATAGATTGGAGAGTAGTCAGGAATCACAAAGTTCAGATAAGCTACTGGCAAGGAGAAAAATGCGCATACAATCTTGTTTATAACTATATATTGAAGTTGAAAGTAAACATGAGCCAACAGCTTTCTCACAGGCACTTCTGGCAGAAAGGCTTTTAAGCAAAGTCCTAGCCAGAGCAATTAGACAACAAAAGGCGGTCAAAGGGATACAAATTAGAAAGGAAGAAGTCAAAATATCAGTCTTTGCAGATGATATGATAGTATACTTAAGTGACCCCAAAAATTACACTAGAGAACTCCTATACCTGATAAACAACTACAGCAAAGTGGCTAGATGTAAAATTAACTCAAACAAATCAGTAGCCCTCCTCTACTCAAAAGATAAACAGGCTGAGAAAGAAATTGTTCATGATAGTCACAAATAATATAAAACACCTTGGTGTAACTCTAACCAATCAAGTAAGGATCTGTATGACAAGAATTTCAAGTCTCTGAAGGAAGAAATGAAAGATCTTGAAGATAGAAAGGTCTCCCAAGCTCATGGACTTAGAGGATTAATATAGTAAAAACGGCCATCTTGCTTAAAGCAAACTACATATTCAATGCAATCCCCATCAAAATTCCAACTCAATTCTTCATAGAGTTAGAAAGAGCAATTTGCAAGTTCATTTGGAATAACCAAAACCCCAGGATATTGAAAATTATTCTCAACAGTAAAAGAACTTCTAGGCGAATCACCATCCCTGACCTCAAGCTGTATTATGAAGAAATCATGATTTAAAAAACTGCATGCTATTGGTACAGAAACAGGCATGTAGATCCTTGGAATAGAATTGAAGATCCAGAAATGAACCCACATACCTATGGTCACTTCATCTTTGACCATGCAGCTTAAACCATTCAATGGAAAAAAGACAGCATTTTCAACAAATGGTGCTGGTTCAACTGGCAGTCAGCTTGTAGAAGAATGCAAATTAATCCATTCCTATTTCCTTGTACAAAGATCAAGTCCAAGTGGATCAAGGACCTCCACATAAAACCAGATACACTGAGACTAATAGAAGAGAAAATGGCTGGAAAGAACCCAGATGTCTCTCAACAGAAGTACATTTATACAATGGAGTACCATTCAGTTATTAAAAATAATGACTACATGAAATTCTTAGGCAAATGGATGGAACTAGAAAATATCATCCTGAAAGAGGTAATCCAGTCACAAAAAGAACACTCATGGTATGTATTCACTGATTAGTGGATATTAGACAAAAAGCCCAGAATACCTATGATACAACTGACAAATCCTATGAAGTTCAAAAAGAAGGAAGACTAGTGTGGATGATTCAGTCCTTAGAAGGGGGAACAAAATGTAGGAGGTAGAGGGTGAGGGGACTTAAGAAGATGAGAGGAGGGGGAGGGGGAAAGGGCAGAAAGAATCAGTTATGGGAGGAGAAGGGGATAATATACAGAGTCAGGAAATTGAACACAGCTATGTAACAATGGGGGATGAGGAGCTGGTGGTAACCAACAGAAATCCCAGATACCAGGAAAGCAAGGGGCTCCCAAGACCCAAAAGGGATGATATTAGTTGAAATGCCCAACAAAGGGGAGGGAGAACCAGTAGAGACCACATCTAGAGGTCCCTGGCTGAGGAATGGGGCCATCTACTCATCTCCATTTTTTTAACCCAGAATTGCTCCTGTCTAAAGGAAATATAGGGACAAAGTGTAGAGCATAGACCGAAGGAAAGACCGTCCAGATGCTGCCCCACCTGGGGATCCATCCCATATACAGACACCAAACCCAGACAATATTGCAGATGCCAAGAAGTACTTGCTTACTGAAGCCTGATATAGCTGTGTCCTGAGAGACTCTGCCTGACTAATACCAGATGTGGATGCTCACAGCCAATCATAGCAGTGTGCAGGGACCCTAATGGAGGAGTTAGGGAAAGGACTGAAGGAGATGAAGGGGTTTTCAATCCCATAGGAAGAACAACAATATCAATCAACAGAGATCCCAGGGATTAAACCACCAACGAAAATACACACACAGGGATCCATGGTTCCAGCTGCATATGTAGCAGAGGATGGACTTATCTGGCATCAATGGGAGGAGAGGTCCTTGGTCCTGTGAAGGCTAGATGCCCCAGTGTAGGGGAATGTCCCGGGTGGTAAGGTACGAGTAAGTGGTTTGGTAGGGGAGTACTTTTATAGAAGCAGGGGGGAAGGGGATGGCATAGGGGGTTTTTAGAAGGGAAACTGGGAAAAGGGGATAACATTTGAAATGTAAATAAATAAAATATCGAATAAGAATTTTTAAAAAGAAAGGCCTTTAAGAAGGACTGCAAGATATGTAAAGGGATGTTTATTATAGCTTTGCAGTAATCAAGAGAGGATGTAGCCCAAATGTCTGTCAACATTAGGAGATAGAACTTCTGTTGTATTATATGTTATGATAATGTATGACAAGAAAAGAAATGCAAATGAACAAGAATTAGAAATGGATTTTACAGCTATGATTTTTCATGAAAGTAGCTAGACATAAATATCATTTTATATTTATATTTGGATAAGTGGAATGTTTAATGACATATCCATTGTTGACAAAACTGAAGGAATGTACAAATATCAGAACCATATAAGACAAAATTATGATTTCATTGAAAGTTTAGTATGGAGGACATCATGATTAGAGGATGATCTTTGGGGGATTTATGTAAGAGTTGTTGAGGCTCTATTTCTGAAATTAAAGGTTATATGGATATTTATTTTGCAACACTCCATTAAACTATGAATTTACTGATATTTTCTAATGAATTATGATATGTTACATATATCAAATAAATATATGTAACTTATGCAGTTTATATAATATAAGGGATATTTGCTTTTCCTTTGCTGTTTCAATACTCAAAATGTTCAAATTAGTCCTTTACATTACTTATCTATGCCATTATCTTTGTCCTGAGAAAGACTATTTGCCTACAAGCTAAAGGGGCACTGAATTACAGAAAACCAAGCAAAACTCTAATACAAATTGATTAGATACAAATTTTTGTATGTGTATGTTTGTTGAATTTATTTGTGAATTTAGAGTGTATGTGGCTAAGTGTGTGCACATGAGTATCTATTTGTGTTTTTGTCCTAGCATGTGTGTTGAGGTCAGATGAGAGCATACAGGAGTTGATTCTCTCCTTCCACCTAATTCTTCTATCATGTGGACTCCAGGGATGAAACTGTTATTAGGCTTGTTAGCAAACACTAACAATATGCTAAGCTGTCTTCCTGGCCCTAAATAATTTTCCATTTTCCTTATAATAATAGAAAACATTTTAATAGTCTTTTGGAGTGAATCAAACAGTAATAGTACTCATGAATCACCTCATTTAATCATAGTAATAATACTTCAGAGTTGAATATAATTATTATTATTACTATTATTATTTAAAAGCTGTACAAATGGAGACTGATCACTTTTAAACTCAATAAACAAGGGACTCAGTTTATTGGAGCCCAATTATTTTAATCCAGATTTAGATACCTCAATCAATGTATAACACTGAATTTTACTAACTTGTAAGTGTGGTCCACTGATAATCAAAAATAGGTCCTAGACTGATGACAATCTGATATGTTCTAACCTTTACTGTTTAATTACATTTACCAAGATAATGACTCTCTTACTGGGTATTGCAGCCCATTCACTGGTTTCCTGCTGACTGTATATTGTCATTCAATTCCTGTAACCATCATCTACATTCTGTTCTTCATAGTCCATTAGCATATGATGTCTATGATGCATATGATGCACATTCTGATGATAGGGAAAAGCTATTGTCAAAGCCATGTAATACATGTCTCCTCCAGTACATCAGACGATGGGAAAATAAGAAAACCCTTAAGATTTACCCTGCGGGGTGAACTTTACTCTGCCCACTAGTCAGGGTGCTTTTAGACCTCATCAGTCACAGGGCAGCGTGGAAGGGAGGGAGAAGAGTGCAGATCATGAAGCAAAAGACCTAGTTTGTGAAGGTGATAGTTGTTGTTACTAACAGCTAAATGCACGTGGTGGAGGTGGGGAGAAGCTCCAGGGGCTGACTACCTGTAAAATCACTGGAAATATGCAGCATCTTCTTACTTCTTACACGTGGGAATTAGTATGACTCATAGCACATGTTTAGTGTTCAATAAATATTTCTTATATTCAAATAACTAACATACCCACCCTATTCAGTATAAATTTTAAAAAGCGGTTCTTGTCCTAATTTTATTTTTAAAACATCTTTACTGGACACATCTTCACTATTATTTTGTAAATGGGCTAAAATATTTGTAAAGTTATCATTCTCGGCATGAGTCATAAGTCACAAATTCTTGATATATTATTTAAAATCAGATTTTCTGAAAGTTTCTGAGATCTGTGGCTTTCAAATGCATGAATGATTGGGTTCAAAATGATTGGGGAATTAGCAGTTTTCTAGTAACCTTTCTAGTATTATAATATATGCCATGACCAAAAACTACATAGCGAGGAAATTTGTTCTGTTTTTTATTTGTTTGTTTTGTTTTGTTTTGTTTTGTTTTGTTTTCCCTTGGCTTACACTTACTTCTGGGTTATAATTCATCATTAAGAGAAGGTAGGGCAGAAACTCAAGTAGGAATTGAAGCACGAACCTAGAATAGCGCTGTGTAATGGCTTCTTCCCATGCTCAGTTAGCGTTCTTACATAGCACAGGCCCGCCTTCCCAGGAATAGTGTTGCTCATGGTTGGCTGGCACTTTCATATCAATCATCAGTCAAGACATTTCTCCATAGACATAGCCACAGACGAATCTGATTGAAACAATTCTTCATTTGAAATTTACATAGCAACTAGGTGACACTAGGTTGTGTCAGGTTGATAGAACTAAACACCACAAACAGGTACCTGATAAGTTGTCTGCAACAGAAGATTCTCTGTGAAGAGCCAATTTTAATCTATGTCCTAGAAACAATAGATACAAAAATCTTGAATATGAATTGAACATATCCCACACTGGTTTGGAAAGTGTTTTACTAATCTAAATCGTTCTAGAGATAAGAATTAATTTTCTTATTTGTCAACTATTTTTATTAGAAATTACTTGAAGTTTTACTTTTTCTATCTATATATAATAATATATGATAAACTTTCTGTTTGTTCTTTAAGCAAATGCTTTATTTCAGCTATTTAACACTTCAGCTAATGATTATTGTCTTAGGGTTTTATTGCTATAAGCAGACACCAAGACCAATATAAGTTTATAAAGGACAACATTTAATTGGGGCTGGCTTATAGGTTCAGAGGTTCAGTCCATTATCATCAAGGCAGGAGCATGGCAGCATCCAGGCAGCCATGGTGCAGGAGGAGCTGAGATCTACATCTTCATTTGAAGGAGGCCAGGAACAGACTGAGCATCCCCAGGCAGCTAAGAGGGTCTCCAAGCCCACCCCACAGTGACACACTTCCAACAAGGCCATACCTAATAGTTCCACTCCCTGGGCCAAGAATATGCAAAACATCACAACTATGCTATATTTTTATGTTTTTATTATTTTATTTATTGATTATTTTATTTATTTACATATAAATTATTGTCCCCCTTTCTGGTTTCCCCTCCAAAACCTCTATCCCATCCCCTCTCCCCTTTGCCTCTATGAGGGTGCTCCCCTGCCAGTCCACCTACTCATGTCTCATTGATCTAAAATCCCCTTATACTGGGGCATCAAACCTCCATAGGACCAAGGGCCTACCCTCCCATTGATGCCAGATAAGGTCATCCTCTGCTACATATGTAGCTGGAGCCATGGGTCTCTCTATGTATATTCTTTGGTTGGTGATTTAATCCCTGGGAGCTCTGGAAAGTCCAAGTAGTTTTTATTGTTCTTCCTATGGTGTTGCAATTCCCTTCAGCTCCTTCAGTTTTTCCCCTAAATCTTCTATTGGGGTCCTGTTCCTGCCCAGTAGTTGTCTGTGAGCATCTGCATCTGTATTGTTCAGGTGCTGACAGAGCCTCTCAAGGAGCAGCTATACTGGACTCCTATCAGCAAGCACTTCATGGCATCAGCAATAGTGTCTGGGTTTGGTGTCTACAGATGAGTTGGTTCCTAGTTGGGGCTAATTCTGGATGGCTTTTCCTTCAATCTCTGCTCAATTTTTGACCCTACATTTCCTTTAGACAGGAACAATTCTAGGTTAAAACATTTGAGATGGGTGGCCCCATCCTCAACAGGGACCATGCCTATCTACTGAAGGTGGTCTCTACAGATTCTATCTCCCCTTTGTTGGGTATTTTGGCTAATATCATTCACATTGGATCCTGGGAGCATTGTTTCCCTGGTGTCTGGAACTTTCTAGTGGCTGCTCCTAATTCCCCATCCCCCACTTATTTCTATTCTATTTCTATTCAATTTCCTGACCCTTTGTACTTCTCTCTTGTCCCTTCTCATATCTGAATCTGCCCCCCCTTCCCTCCTCCTCCTCTCTCCTCCCAGGTCCCTTTCTCCCTCTACCTCCTGTGCTTATTTTGTTCCCCTTATAAGTAGGATTGAAGTATTCACCCTTTAGTCTTCCTTCCTCTTAAGCTTCATATGATCTGTGGGTTGTATCTTTGGTATTCTGAATTTTAAGGATAATACTCACTGACCAGTGTGTATACCATGTGTGTTCTTTTGTGTCTGGGATACCTCATTCAGGATAATATTTTCTAGTTCCATCCATCTGCCTGTGATTCTCATTGTTATATTTCAAACAAAGCAATGCTTTTAATCCTCTAACTATGTAGAAGCTATATTAAGTTCTCTTCAGATATTTTAGAAAAGATCTCCAAATATTGCCCTGTTTTTCTTTTGTATTTTCTTACTGTATTGGATTGTGTGTAGGAAAACTGGAAAAGTTCATTATAATTTAGATTTGACAGGATGATTGGATAATGAAGTACATCATTGATTAATACAGTTTCTGACTGTGTTTACATACTACTAAAAGTCTCTTATTATCAAAAAGAGACAAATTTTTGAAATAGGCAAATGTTTCTTTAAATAAATTTAATGCTCATTTGGTTAAAAATAGAAAAATAGATATCTATAACAACCACAGTTCTGCTTTCTCACCATGGTGTTATCAAAACAATAGTAAGTCCTTTTTAGAAAATGAACTGTTTTGTATTAGTTACTGTGACAATCAATCTCTTCATTCATAAGGCTTAGTGAATGACTTTTATTTAACATAATATACTGCTAGTATGACAAGTCTCAACTACTGTTTTTTAACTGTCCTGAAGATGCTGTATATTAAGAAAAAAATACCCCAAATTTTGTCCTACCTTCAAAATGTGCTGGGATAAAGATGGAGTAGAGATTGAGGGGATGGCCCACCAATGACTGGCCTAACTTAAGACACATCCCATGGGAGGGAGCCAGCTTCCCTGGTACTATTAATGATACTCTGCTATGTTTGCAGACAGGAGCCTAGCTGTCTTCTGAGAGGTTCCATCCAACAGGTGATGGAAACAGATGATGCAGGGACTTCCAGTCAAACATTAGGCAGAACTCAGAGTCTTGTGGAAAAAGGGGATCAGGCTTTTAGGGAGCAGAGTAATCAAGGACATTACAAGAAGACCTGCAGCATCAACTAACCTGGGCCCATAGGGCCTCACAGAGACTGAACCACCAACCAAAGAGCAGGCAGGAGCTGGACTTAGGCCCTTACACATACATAGCAGATTGCAGTATGGTCTCCATGGGGTGTCCCTTAAAACTGAAGCAGGGGCTGGCTCTGTCCCTGTTGCCTCATTTTGGACAAGTTTCCCCTACCTGAGCTGCCTTGTCTGTCCTCAGTGGAAAGGATGTACAACTTAATGGGCCAGGGCAGGTTGGTACACATCCGGGGCCTTTCTTTCTCAGAGGAGAAGGGAGAGGGTAATGGGATGAAGGGTGTGTGAGCATGGGACTGAAAGGAGGGGAAGATGTGATCAGGATGTAAAGTAAGTACATAAATAAGGGAAAAAATACAGAGCCTGCTGGGGCTTCGATGTAAACCAAGCAAGCTGATAACACTGAAATATTGTACTGCCGGTGTGACTGTTAAATGTCATTCATGTCATTGATCTTCTATAAATATTAGTGAGACAAAGATGGTTTTTGCTTGCTAATTGATGGAGGGAAGGCCTCACCCACTATGGGTAGTACATCTGAGCAGGCAGTTTGGGGTTGGGTAAGTAAAGTACTGGAATAGAAGAGGGGGGAGTGAGTGGTCAGCAGTGTGTCTTTGTGGATTCTACTTTAACCTGTTATCCTTAGTTTCTGTCACAGCTGTATCCTGTATATCAAATAAAACCTTTCTCCTGAAAGTACTTTTACTCACTCTCTTATCACAGGAAGAAAAGGGCAAAGTAGACCACTTACCTTCACACAATTCTAGTTCTACAAGAACAAAACAGTAACAATATAATCATTCAATACAATAATAGAAGTTATCAGGTGCTAAGGAAAAGAATATTATAAAAGTGGGATCATCATAGATAACCTTTGGAGGACCTGAAAGAAAGGAGTCATCTGACCTCATCCATAGTGCTGGGATAACTCAGTACCCCACCCTTCATATTCCATTGGAATAGAGAGGAGCAAAGTAGGTGAGTTAGGCTGTTACAATAATCAAAGGTTTATCAAAGTTACATGCAGAGTGAAAAATAGTACAAATGATGAGTAACCGGGAACAGATTCTGTCTAACATAGTTGTTAGGACCAATACGATGCTTAAGTAGTTAGTCCGACTGGTTTGCCTGTTTCCAATTCATAATATCTGGAGATCAGCTAAGCTTCTGTGTTTTCATATCAAGATGCACCTAAAAGACTGTGTGGGATTAAAGTAAATAACCTTTAAACCACTTAGTAAAATGTTTGGTTCCAAAGTAAATGATTGATAGCTATTATTGTCACTATTATATAAGGCTTTGTTTTGTCTGCTAGCATTGGTGACCTAGTTTTTTAATATCAGGCAGGATTCTGTAGAGGAACAGAAAAGATTGAATGAATATATAATCATGAACACAAACATACACACACACACACACACACACACACACACACACACACACACACTAAAATCTATAAAATAGTTATAACATCTGTGTCAGACCTGTGAAGCTGAGAACCAGACAATTGCTCTGGCAACAAGCCTTGCTGCCTCAGTAGTAATAATCTGGTGCAGAAAACCTGGGGAATGCACAAGAACCACTGATTCTAAGCTGGCAATGGAGAAGACCCTAAAATGCTAATTCTAATATCAATAAAGGAGTTAGCTACAGCAAAGGCGGAGGGAGGTAGGGGTTAACAAGCAACAAGCAAAGGATCTCCTTCTACATGACCTTTTTTTTTTCCTTTACCGGACTGCTAAAAAAAAAAAAGGTGTAAACTCCCCCCCACACACATTTGGGGTAGTTCTTCCAATATCTGTTAAGGAAATCAGAACAATTCTTCATTTTTCTCAACAATTTAGGTGATTCTAAATTGTTGCAAGTTGACATTAAAACCAATCATCATAGTCCTGTTAAACTACTTAATAAAACGTTCCTAGAAGTCTTGTCAATTTCTAACCATTAAAAATGTCTATGTACCACACATCCTTGTCCTGGAGCTTAGGGTCTCCAGTAGCAGAATATACCAGAATTCCTGAAAAAAAAAAAAAAAACCTGTTTGGGAGTGACATTTACTTCCTTTTGCTTCCTTTATCTGAACGACATCTTGCTTTTTAGTTCCATGAAAACCACATTTTTGGGTCCTTGGATTTCTGAAGCTGTATATGTGTCATAATGAAATATGCCTTTTTTCTGAAATTATGCTAGTTTCTAGATGTCATACAGATAGTTTGAATCTCCAGAATGCCTATCTTGTAAACATGGGCTAACAAGCTAACACAGTCATACAAATAGTTGGGAAGGAAGTAGAGAAATGAGGACAACTGAGTATTAGCTAAGAATGTCAACTTAGTTCAGGTCTTGGTCTTCTGTGTGATCCTGGGTATTAGAATGGTACAACACCCTTAATAAGTCATCAGGAAAATATCTTTAATGGTAAGTCTAATTCTGTTAAAACAATTTATGTCTTCTCCAATGTGGCATAGATTTCGTTTAACCTTATTATATTTTATTTTGTTATTTGTTTTTACAAAATTGAAAAAATGAAATCAAAATGGATGAATGAATGAATTAAACATTTCCTGTCAGGGTAAAGGTTAACAACTGTACTGACACGTATAACTTCTGGGAGAGAGATTATTTTACTCTCATTGACAATTGGGTGCAATAACTACTCCAGACAGGCCTCAGGTTCAGGAGTAGTTGACCAATATATAACTAGACATCACAGCATTTTCGTATCCTTTTATTTGCTTACGGTTTGTTCGGGTATTTTGTTCGTGTGTACTTTGGAGATGGAGAGGGATTATTGGGGGTCCTTGTATTGGGTTTGTTGTTTTTTGAGAAACGACTTAAAGTCAGATGGGTAGGGATAGAGACAGGACCTAGAATAATTTAGGGAAGGGGAAGAATATACTGAAAGCATGTTTAAATCTTAAAAATTGTTTTAAATAACAAAAGTGTAATGACAAAGAAGATCATTTACAACTTAAATGGTCTTAGTAGTATTTTAAGAAGAGGATGTTGGAGAAGTGTTGTCAGAGCATTATAGGGAATTGGTTAAGATATGTTTTTCCTCATTAATGTTTTTATTCACTTTATACCCCAATCCCAGCCCAACCCACCTCTTCTAACAATTCTACCTTCACGTCTCCTTTCCATTCCCCCAGCCTCCTTTCCCTTTTCTTTAGAGAAGGGGAAGCCCCCATGGGTACCAACCCACCCTGGTATATCAAGTTGAAGCAGGACTAAGTGCATCCTCTCCCACTGAGGCCAGACAAGGCAACCCAGCTAGGGGAAAGGGATCCAACAGCAGGCAACAGAGTCAGAGACAGTCCCCTCACTCTCTTCCCACTCTAATTATTAAGGGACCCACATGAAGAACGAGCTGCACATCTGCTACATCTGTGTAGGGGCCCTAGGTCCAGCTCCTGCCTGCTCTTTGGTTGATAGTTCAGTCCCTGTGGTCCTCTATGGGCACAGGTTAGTTGAATTTTTACATCTTCTTGTGATGACCTTGACTCTTCCAGCTCCTTTAATCCTTCCTGCCACTCTTTCACAAAACTCCCCAAGTTCTACCTACTGTGGAAAGACTTGCCCTGTCTCTTATTTTAGTAAAATTGCATTAAGTTCCTCACCATTTAATTTCATGTTGGCTATGGCCTTGCTGTATATTGACATTTGTTGTCTTTAGGTATGTGCTTGTGTCCCTGATCTCTCCAAAACTTTTAATATGAAAGGGTGTTGGGTTTTTGTCAAATACTTTTTTCAGTGTCTAATAAGATGAGAATATGAATTTCTTCTTTAAATTTGTTTATATGATGGATTACTTTGGTATATTTTCATATATTGAACCAGCCTTGCACTCCTGGAATGAAAGCTACTTGACTATGGCTGATAATGGTTTTGATGTGTTATTGGTTTCCATTTGCAAGTACTTTATTGAGTATTTTTGTGTTAATGTTTATAACAAAGATTGGTCTGAAATTCTTATTCTTTCCTGAGCCTTTGTATGGTTTAATTATCATGGTGACTGTGGCCTCATAGAATGAGTTTGGTCATGTTCCTCTGCCCTATTTTGTAAAGTAGTTTGAGGAATGTTGGTATTGGCTCTTCTTTGAAGGTCTAGTAGAATTCTTTGCTACAACCATCTGGCCCTGACCTTTTTTGGTTGGAGAATTTTAATAATTGCTTCTTTTTATGTAGGGGTTGCAGGACTATTTAAATAGTTTACTTTATCTTGATTTGACTTTGGGAAGTAGTATCTATCTAGAAAATCCTCCATTTCATTTAGATTTTCCAGTTTTGTGGAACACAGGCTTTTTAAAGTAAAACCTGATGATTCTTTGTATTTCCACAGTGTCTATCTGTTATGTCTTTTGATTTCAGAGTTTGTCAGGATGGATACTGTTTCTCTGCCTTTTAGTTAGGTGGCTAAGTGTCTATCTTGTTGATTTTCTGGTTTTGTTAATTACTTTTATTGTTCTCTTTGTTTCTAATTTCAGCCCTGAGTTGGATATTTCATGCCATCTAGGGCTCTTGGAGTGTGTTTGCTTCTTATTGTTCTAAAACATTTAGGTGTGCTGTTAAATTACTAATAAAAGATTTCTCTGAGCCTGATTTAACTTTGGTACCTGGTATCTGTCTAGAAAATTGTCCATTTCATCCGGATTTTTCAGTTTTTTTAAGAACAGTTTTTTGTAATAGGATCTGATGATTTTTGAATGTCCTCAGTTTCTGTTGTTATGTCTCCCTTTTCATTTATAATTTGGTAATTTGGATACTGCTCTGCGCCCTCTGGCTAAGGGTTCATCTTTCTTGTTGATTTTCTCAAAGAACAAGCTCCCAGTTGGTTGATTCTTTGTATAGTTCTTTTTGTTCCTACTTGGTTGATTTCATTTCTGAGTTTGATTATATCCTGCCATCTATTTCTCTTGGGTATATTTGCTTCCTTTGTTCTAGAGCTTTTAGGTGTGCTGTCAAGCTTTTAATATATGCTCTCTCCAGTTTCTTCTTGGAGACACTCAGAGCTATGAGTTTTCCTCTTAGCACTACCTTAATTCTGTCCCATAAGTTTGGGTATGCTTTATTTTCATTAAATTCTAAAAAGTCTTTAATGTTTTTCTTGATTTCTTCCTTGACCGAGTTGTCATTGAGTCAAACCTGTTCAACTTGCATGTGTATGTGAGATTTCTGCTGTTTCTGTTGTTATTTAAGACCAGCCTTAGTCCGTGATGATCTGACAGGATGCATGGGATTATTTCAATCTACTTGTATCTGTTGAGGCCTATTTTGTGACTGATTATATGGTCAATTTTGGAGAAGGTACCATGAGGTGCTGATCTATAGATATCTGTTGAATCTATTTGATTCATAACTTCTGTTAGTTTCATTGTGTCTCTGTTTAGTTTCTGTTTCCATGATCACTCCATTGATGAGAGTGGGGTGTTGGAGTCTCCCACTATTATTGTGTGTGGTTCAATATATGCTTTGAGTTTCTGTAAAGTTTCTTTTATAAATATGGGTGCCCTTGCATTTGGAGCATAGATATTCAGAATTAAGAGTTTATCTTGATATATTTTTCCTTTGATGAGTATGAAGTATTCTTCCTTACCTTTTTCGATAACTTTTGGTTGAAAGTCAATTTTATTAGATATTAGAATGGCTATTTCAACTTCTTTCTTGGGATCATTTGAATGGAAATTTTTTCCAGCATTTTACTCTGAGGTAGTTTCTGCCTTTGTTACCGAGGTGGATTTACTGTATGCAGCAAAATGCTGGGTCCTATTTACATATCTATTCTGTTAGTCTATGTCTTTTTACTGGCGAATTGAGTCTATTAAAAGATATTAAGGAATAGTAATTGTTGTTTCCTGTTATTTTTGTTGGTAGAAGTGGAATTATGTTTATGTGTTTCTCTTCTTTTGGGTTTGTTGAAAGAAGATTACATTTTTGCTTTTTCTAGGGTGTAGTTTCCCTCCTTGTGTTGGAGTTTTTTATACATTATCCTTTTTAGTTCTGGATTTGTGGAAAGATATTGGGTAAATTTGATTTTGTCATGGAATATCTTGGTTTCCTATCTATGGTAATTGAGAATTTATCATCTAAACAGTCACATAACTCCTAAAGAAGTAGAAGCAGTCATTAAAAGTCTCCCAACAAATAGAAGCCCAGTAACAGGTAAGTTTAGTGCAGAATTTTATCAGACATTCAAAGAAGATCTAATACCAATATTCTTCAAATATTGCACAAAATAGAAACCAGAAGGAACACTATCAAATTCATTCATTTAAGCCACAATTTTCATTACACCTAAACCACACAAAGACCTAATAAAGAAAAGAATATATCAGACTAAATCCCTTATGGATATTGATGCAAAAATAATCAATAAAATTCCCCCAAACCGAATCCAAGAACACATCAAAAAGGATCATTCACCATGATCAAGTAGGTTTCATAGATATAGGGAAATCCATTAAAGAAATCCACTATATAAACAAACTCAACGGGGGGAAAAAAACCATACGATCATCTCATTAGATGCCGAGAAAGCATTTGACAAAATTCAACATCGCTTCATGATAAAAGTCTTGGAAATAACAGGAATTCAAAAGCCATACCTAAACATAGTAAAAGCAATATACAGAAAACCAGTAGCCAAAATCAAACTAAATGGAGAGAAACTTGAAGTAATCCCATTAAATTCAGGGACTAGACAAGGCTGCCCACTTTCTTTCTATGTATTTAATATAGCACTTGACATCCTAATCAGAACAATTAGAAAAAAAGGGATACAAATTGGAAAGGAAGAAGTGAAAATATCACTATTTCAGATGATATGATAGTATACGTAAGTGACCCCAAAAATTTTACCAGAGAACTCCTACACATAATAAAAAATTTCAGTAAAGTAGCTGGATATAAAGTTAACTCAAACAAATCAGCACTTTTCCTCTACTCAAAGATAAATAGACTAGAAAGAAATTAGGGAAATGACACCGCTCACAATAGTCACAAATAATATAAATTACCTTGGTGTGACTCTAACCAAGCAAGTGAAAGATCTGTATGACAAGAACTTCAAGTCTCTGAAAAAAGAAATTGAAGATCTTAGATGACGGAAAGTTCTCACATGCTCATGGATTGGCAGGATTAATATAGTAAAATTGCCACCTTGCCAAAAGCAATCTACAGTTTCAAGAAATTACCATCAAAATTCCAACTCAATTCTTCATAGAGTTAGAAAGAGCAATTTGCAAATTCATTTGGAATAAGAAACAACCCAGGATAGCGAAAACTATTCTCAACAATAGAAGAACTTCTGGGGAAATCACCATCAAGCTGTATTTCAGAGCAATTGTGATAAAAATCTGTATGGTATCGGTACAGAGACAGGCAGGTAGATAGATCCATGGAATAGAATTGAATACCTAGAAATGAACACACACACCTATGTTCACTTGACCTTTGGCAAAGGAGCTAAAATTATCCAATAGAAAAAAAAGACATCATTTTCAACAAATGGTGCTGGTTCACCTGGCAGTCAGTGTGTAGAATAATGCAAATCAACCAATTCTTATCTCCTTGTACAAAGCTCAAATGCAAGTGGATCACAGACCTCCATGTAAAACCCAGATACACTGAAACTAATAGAAGCAAAAGTGGGAAAGATCCTTGAACACATGGGCAAGGGAAAAATTCCCTAAACATCAATGCATTATACTCTAAGATCAATAATAGACAACTGGGATTTCATAAAATTGTAATTTTCTGTAAGTCAAAGGATACTGTCAATATGACAATATGGCAAGCAAATGATTGGGAAAAGATTTTTACCAATCTTATATCAGTTAGAGGCCTAATATCCAAGATATACAAGGAACTCAAGAAGTTAGACTCCAGGGAATCAATTAACCCCATTTAAAAGTAAGGTACAGAGCTAAACAATGGCTGAGAAGCACCTAAAGAAATGTTCAACATCTTTAGTCATCAGGGAAATACAAATCAAAACAACCCTGAGATACTACCTCACAGCAGGTAAGAAGGGCTAAGATAAAAATTCAGGTGACAGTAGATGCTGGCGAGTTTGTGGAGAAATAGAACACTCCTCCATTGTGGGTGGGATTGCAAGCTGGTACAACCACTTTGGAAATCAGTCTGGCAGTTCCTCAGAAAATTGAACATAATATTACCTGAGGACCCAGATATACCACTCCTGGGCATACACCCAAAAGACATTCCAACATATAAGAAGGACCCATGCTGCACTATCTTCATAGCAGCCTTATTTATAATAGCCAGATGTTGGAAAGAGTACAGATGTCCTTTGACAGAGAAATGGATACAGAAAATATGGTACATTTACACAATGGAGTACTACTCAACTACTAAAAACAATGACTTCATGAATTTCTTAGGAAAATGGATGGAACTAGAAAATATCATCCTGAATGAGGTACCCAGTCACAAAAGAACACACATGGTATGCAGTCACTGATAAGTGGATATTAGTCCAATATCTCAGAATACCCCAGATACAATTCACAAATTATATGAAGTTCAAGAAGAAGGAAGACCAAAATGTAGATGTTTCAGTACTTCTTAGAAGGAGGGACAAAATACTCATGGGAGCAAATACAGGGACAAAGAGTGGAGCAAAGTCTAAAGGAAAGGCCATCCACAGACTGCCCCACCTGGCAGTCACCAAATCCCCCCATATGCAGTCATCAAATCCAGTCACTATTGCTGATGCAGAGAAGTGCTTGCTGACAGGAGCGTGATATGGATGTCTCATGAGAGGCTTTGCAAAAGCCTTACTGATACAGATGAGGATTCTTGCAGCTAACCATCGGACTGATCACATGGACCCCAGTGAAGGAGTTAGAGAAAGCACTGAAGGAGGTGAAGGGGTGTGCAACTATCGAGATACCCCAGAGCTCCCAGGGACTAAACCAACAACCAAAGAGTGCACATGAAGGAACCCATGGCTCCTGCTGCCCAGCAAAGGATAGTCTTATTGGGCCTCAATGGGAGGAGAGGCACTTGGTACTCTGAAGGCTCAATTCCCCAGTGTAGGGGAATACCAGGGCAGTGAGGGAGGAGTTTGTATGTGGGAGGAAAAGCACCCTCATAGATACAAGGGGATGGAGGATGGGATAGGGAGGATCCAAAAGGGAAACTGGGAAAGGGGGTAATATTTGAAAAGTAAATATATAAAATATCCAATAAAATGCAAAAAAACAACAAAACCTGATCTCTCCAATTTCTTTATGAAGGCATGTAGTGTACTGAACATTCCTGTGTATACTACTTTCATTGTGTCCCATAAGTTTGGGTCTGTTGTGCATTCATTTTTCATTGAGTTATAAAAAGTCCTTAATTTCTTTATTTCTTCCCTGACCTAGTGGCCTTTTTGTAGAGTTTGTTTCTATTAGTTTGTAGGTTTTCTGTTGCTCTGCTGTCACTGACCTCCAGTTTATCCATGGTAGACTGATAAGATACAAGAAATTAATTAAAATACTTGTTGAAGCTTGTTTGTGGCCATTGACTTTATGGTCAATTTTGGAGAAGGTTCCATGTGTTGCTAAGAAGATGTATATTTTTTAATTGGGGTGAAAATTTCACTAGTTATCTGTTGGGTCCATTTGCTTCAAAACCTCTATTAGTTTTATTATTTCTCCATTTACTATCTGTCCTAATGATTATCTGTTGGTGAATGTGGGGTGTTGAAGTCTCCCACTATTAATGTGTACAGTTTGAGATGTGATTTACGCTTTAGTAACTTTTTTTTTTTTTATAAATTTAAGGGCCCTTGTACTGGGGCATAGATTTTCAAAATTGAGACATCACCTTGGTGAATTTTTCCTTTGATGAGTATGAAGTGTTCTTCCCAATGGCTTTTTATTAATTTCGCTTGAAAGTCTATTTTATTATGTACGAAAATAGCTACTTCAGGTTGCCACCTAGGTTCATTTTCTTGGAAAACTTCTTTCCAACCCTTTATTCCGAGATAATGTCTGACTTTGTTGCTGAGATGTGTTTTTTGTACGCAGCAGATCGCTTTATTATTAGAGTTAAGGTCATTTCCTTATGCATTGTGTTATGGTATCCAGGACTTGCTGTAGTAGGACAGCTACAGCCCTACTGCCCTGTTGCTCTGGATCTTATTGATCATGTTTTTATGATGGTCTTTAGCCCTTGGGTTGATCCTGGATGTTCCTGGTGTAGCATGTCTCAAGAAGGCAGGACTAACCTACATGTTCCTGGTTGAGCAGGTCTTAGACAG
This sequence comes from Rattus rattus, assembly GCF_011064425.1. Lineage (NCBI taxonomy): Eukaryota > Metazoa > Chordata > Mammalia > Rodentia > Muridae > Rattus > Rattus rattus. The sequence goes on along the minus strand of NC_046158.1, from coordinate 89,063,119 downwards.
GCAGCCTTGAGCTGGACCATGGTATTTAGGGGCATTGCATGTCTGAAGGCAGCTGTGCATGCCACAGGGAATTTGGTGGGCAAAGGGTTGTGGTGGGAAGTGATGTAATTTGGCTGTTCCTGGTGCAACAAGTCTGGTGAAGGCTGTTGGAGTAGTGACTGAAGAGAAGAGGGGCTGGTTGAGCATGCAACTCAGGGCAGCTGGACAATGGAGCCTTGGGGGTGAGGGTGGGGGTGGGGACAACAAGCTGCTCGGTGCAGCTGGTTAAGATATTTTAGGATGAATCCTGGATGGAAGATATCTAGCTGAAAACCCGCCAGTTTACAAAAATAGCTTCAGATAATAACAACATGAGATCTTTCAAACTGCTTTGTGGGTAGGTATACAGACTGTGTATGAAGGCTACAGTGAACAAGTTAAAGGACAAACTTCAGTCCTGATATTTCTGCCTTGTTTGAAAAATACTTTGTCTTTCCTGCTGCATTTGCCGGAAAGTCAGAAAACTCTGAGGTCTCCTCCTTCCATTTCCACATTGAGGCTTGTTGGGGTCACTGAGGAACACATTTTTGTGTCTGGCTTATGTGAATTCTGAAGATTCCCACTCGGTTCCTCAGGGTTGCTCAGCAAGCATTTTCCTACATTGAGCTGCGTCCTCAGCATCCTCAGCCAGTCTTGATTAGCCAGCTCTGAGTTTAACGAGAGCTATTTCCATCACTTTGCAGTCATAGCCTAAGAGTAAACATTTCCCTAGACTTGCAGTTCAGGAATTATTGTTTGGTCTCAGCATTATTGAACAAAGGTTTAGAAAAGCAATGATTCCTGTAAGTTTTAAACAACACATGATATTATACTGGTTTTATCTCTATCAGGCTTAGTGTCTTTGTCTTTGAAATGTAAGTTGTGAATGAACATGATAACGTATGAAAATAATTACATCTGAACATGGCTTAGTCAATTTAAAAGATATAATTGTTTTGAGGTTTTTTTTATAAAGACTTATTGAATAAAACATAGACCAACTCAAATATCAGGATCAGGCATCAAATTAAAAACTTGCTAGGCTGCAACATATCATAGATTGCAGACTAGAACTATCTTCCCATAGATCTCAATAGGAGCAAGATACACAGATCTTTATGGTTTGGTTTACCAGAGCCTGTAACGAGCATGCGTGATTATCTAACTTACACTATTAACCAATGCTCATTTTTCCCCACAGAATGACATGAGTTACATAGCATCCAGTGGGCTCTTATTCAAAGATGGCAAAAAGAGAATTGATTACATCCTGGTTTATCGAAAAACAAATATACAATATGACAAAAGAAACACATTTGAAAAGAACCTGAGAGCAGAAGGCTTGATGTTGGAGAAGGAGGTAAATGCTTTTGCACTATCAGTTTTGTGGCCTAATATTCTGGAATAAATATCATCGGTGATGTTTTAATCTATATGGTCTATGCTGTGGAGCTTTATAAAATATGATCATTTTCCCAAGTGTAAATACATATGAACTGTCTCATTTAAATATATGTTTGCTTCTTCTTCTACCTCTTCCTGTAATATTTTTCAAATGTTATGGCTAATTTTGCAGTTATGAAAACTAAACACATAATGATTATGCCCATTCAAAGTAGGAAACTATGCATTAGGAAAGCTAAAGTATCAGGAAAGTGTTCGCAAAACTGCTGAAATGGAAGTTAGATTGCTAGAAGTATAGATACTAGAATGGTCTTCTCTATCCTTTCTTTTCTGATTTTATAAGAAGCTTTTTAAAGCACTGTTTTTTCTCTTTAGTAAATAATAAAAAGATTAAGGCCTCTGGAAAAGAAAACATAGAAAATAAGAATACACTTTTCATAGCCCTGTGATGCTAAGATTGCCACATTGCTGATTTTATTTGAAGATTCTGATTTAATTTGTTTTGTGAACATCAATTTCGTGAAATTTTAATTATTAGTATGTAGTGGTTGAGTATGTACACATGAGTGTACATGCTCTTAGAGACCAAAGTAACACACGTTAGGGAGTAATCAATATGCCCCTAAATAACTAAACTTATGTGTACTTATTAAAATTATTTTAATATCTAAAACCAGCAGAAACACAAAGAGTTAACAATGGGTAAAAATGTATTTTTGTTTTGCCAAGTGACACAGCAAAGGAAAAGTGAAACTCTGATTTCAATTTTTATCTTCTTTTTCCTTATTCTTCCTGAAACCGTTAACTCTGAATATCCATATCGCCAGTTACTATTCCTACAGAAATCATTCATTGAAAAAGCATCTCTTAGGAAGTTTTTATTATTTGATTTCTTTGTGATATCTCTTTCACACGGGTTAGAATGAATACTTCCTAGCAGTGTATACATAGATTCTATTGAATACTGGTGACACTTGGTAAGTCATCAGGCTCACACATCTTCACCTATTTATTCAATTTCTAAATAATTGTACAAGCACTGAACAAGCTTCTACAGAACATGATATTTAAAGTAGACCCAACCGCTATGTGTACTGAGCTTATGAACTCTACAGAGAACAAACATACACGTTGTGTGCCATAACAGACACGACCACATCTTCTCTCTACCCGCCAGGGTCTTTATTCCTCCGAACTGCTATAAAGAAAAATATTCCATACTAATCTCAAACAATAATGTTCCACTCTCAAAGGATGCCTCTTTGTTCTGTCGTCTCTGTTTCTTTAGATTGGCACACAGCATGGCAGAGCCTTGTGATTCCTCTTGCTCCTGGCCAGATGGTGTTCCATTCTAGATTGCATAATTATAGTTTTCCCTGCTCACCTTCACTTTCTTAGGATTTAATCCATACAATAAAGAGGTAGGGAAACCAGGTCAGTAGGTGAATTCAAACTAACTACACAGAGCACCTGATATCTCTGAACATTGTAGTTACTGTATCACTACTCATATTTCCTCTGTTAAAATAAATATTTTGTTGTTGATGATGATAGAAAAGATAAGACACCCATTCCTCCAGATTTCATATTAAAATGTTAAACCTAAGATGGATGCTTTGTGTTTTTCTCTATAAAAATTCCTCATTAATTTTGATCTGGATACCACTGGTTTTATTTCAAAGAGACGAGATGGTGGGTGAAGGGAGAAAAAAGAAATAGGGGGAGACTGAGTATAGAGAGATGACTTTTAAGTTGTGTTAGTTGATAACGACAAATTCATTATGGAATTCATTATGATGTAGTCAAACCCACTTAATAATCCACCTAATAATTTAAACAAGGTGATATCACACAGAAAGAAAATTACTTGACTAGAAGAGAATCTATTGGTCGTGTTCTCTAGTAAAACAGAATACTTGAGGAGCCATTGTCCTCGGTCCAGATTTGAAAGATTGGAAAGCCAAAGGGTTCCCCTATCATTGAATGATAACAACAGCAGCAACACAGAGTGGACTCACCTGTAAGGGGCTACAGCAGCTGGAGGCAACACTAACTTTCCTCAGACCTCTCTATATCAGCACAGTCACCAGAAGGTGTTTCCCACTCTGCAAGATGGCCCCCTCTGCTACGTTTCCAGGATATACTCTCACAGACCCACCCAGAGGTCTTACCTCATTCCAGGTCTTATCAAATTAGCAACCAAGATTAATGACACAGAGTCCATCTTAGAGAGACAAAGGCAGAATTCTACCCACAGAAAGAATCAGCAACAAAACTGATTATTGTGTGAAAAATGACTAGGTTTTTGGAGAGAGTATGAAGGGGGCAGAGTTAGTAATTGTAATTCTCATAAATATAAGTAGAGATGATTGGAGTCTATGTAACAAATGAAGATTATGACTTGAAAATAAATACTCTCCCGACTTTCAAATAATATGAAACATGTTTCAATGACAGTATGAAACATGTACAGAAAAAAAAAACGGCAGTATAGATCATGGGAATTATTTTATGGAGATAATCCTAAAATATGGTAGGAGAGGAAAACAGACATGTAATAATTATGGGTAAGATCATGAGTGTCAGGGAATATCTGGTCATAGGAAAACATACTGAGGGGAAATCCAAGATCAGAAAGATATATGCACATTGCAAGATTTGGAGGCCTTTAGGAAAAGCAGTAAGCATGCCATTTCTTTTTCTTAAAATATTTAATATATCATTTTATGCTTTTATTATTTTTCTTCCATTTTTATTAAATTGGGTATTTCTTGTTTACATTTCAAATGTTATTCCCTTTCCCGTTTTCCTGTCCATCAGCCCCCTAACCCTTCCCCCTCCCCTTCTATATTTGTGTTCCCCTCCCCATCCACCCCCCATTACCACCCCCCCCAACAATACCCTACACTGGGGTTTTATTACTTTTGATTCTTTTTTTAAAACTGGATCTTTTATGACTTTTATAAAAAACAGATATACACTCTGTCCTAACAAGGAATAGATGATGAGGTAGATTAGCGAGAGCAGATCATGGCGAATGAATGCAAATCATTCCCTTCTTTGTCAGTGAGAGGTAGGAAATCTGGCAGGGAGGAAAGCAGACTTCAGTAAGATTGTATTTCATCTTATTAAAGCTTCCATTTATTATTTTAGATAGGATGCTTGAATGCTTAAGAATAAGATTCAAGGGAGGAGAATCACAGAGGAAGAAAATGCAAGGATAGAAGTCCAAGAAAGGAGACAAGAAAAGAGGCACTAGGGAGAAAATGGTCAGAGAAGAGTAGAAACCAATTAAAATGTATTTGGGTCATCCAACACCAAATGATCATCCCTGACAACATACATTCAAACATGCATGTCAGTGACATTATACCGAGTTAGGTTATATTAAGAATATATTATGTATATGTATATAATAACAATTAATGAAAAAAGGCCATGGATTTGAAAGAGAGCAAAGAGTATATGTATGGGAATGTTTGCAAAGAGAAAATGAAAGGGGAAAATGAATATATTAAAATCTCAAAAAATAAAAAATGTCTTTAGGGAAGAGTAAAAGGGAAGATAAAATATTCAGGAAACTCAAAAAATCCCTAAATTATATATTTATATTGCTTTTATTTATTTATTATGTATGTGTGTTCAATTATATCTCTGTGTATGTGTACCACAAATGTGACTCAGCACATGTAGATTTCAAAGGAAATTCGCAGAAGTAGGCTCTCTGCTTTTACTTTGTAAGCTCAGTGATCAAACTCATTTCATCAGACCTGGCTACAACCTCCTTTACTCACTGTTCCATCTTGTCAGTCCCTTAACTAACATTTTAAATTTAATTTTACAAAAATTTATCTTTCTTGAAATAAATATTTTTACAAAAGACCTAGGATACTAATTTTCGTAAGGATAAAAGTTTTTACCCTTAGTTCATTAGGATTTGATTCATTATTTATAGTTTCATGTATAAATCAACCTGTTATGACAAGTGGATTATAAGTATATTTTTCCTAAAACAAGCATTCTAACATTATACCACAAATCATTATTATTTGAGGAGAGTACAGACTTCTAAAAATTCCTTGTTTTAGGTTTCTAATGCTGATAAACAAGTTATCACAAATTTGGCATTTCAAAATAAAACCCATTTTGTTCACTCAAAATTTTGCAGTTGAGAAATCTGATTGGAAGTGGTTGAATGCTCAGTTTCTCTACAGAACATGAATCAGCATAAATCAGGGTGTTTCCAGGATATCTTTGTATCTATACTATGGAATACTCTGAAGCTTTCAAGGTTGTAGCTTAATTCAATACCTAAGGACTAAGTGTCCATTGCCTTGTTAAATTCCTGTGATTAAAGGGCATCCTCATTTTTTGCTATATATCCACTCTTTTTGCAAACACACCAGTGAGGTATTTTATTTTTAATCTGTCTTGCCAGGAAAGAACTAGTCCCTTTTATGAACCCATGGAGCATGATCTTCCATCATATTTAAAGACATTACATATGGCATGTACAATAATAATCTAATTATGGAGTGCCATATAACATCTCCACATATCCAGGGATTATGATGGGCAAGCAAGTATAATGAAGAACAGAGATTCTGAGAGCCCTGCCCACAACACTACTATAAAAGGAACATCAGCACCCTTCATTCTTCATCTAAGCAAGAGGCTTACATGATAGATTATAAACTAAGAATATTTTGAAATAAAATGCTATGCTAATTTAGAATGCATTAGGATGCAAATATTCATAACTTTCTGAAATCTCAAATCCTCCAGTGTGTTAGGATTAGTGATACAGAATAATGGTGGAGCCCTTACATGCCCTCAGTGTTCAAGGATGTCAGTTGAGCGACCAGTTCTCACCCTTAAAAAGTGTCCAAAACAACAACAAAATTTTTTTCAATATTATGAAGACTTAGAACTTTAATTATTTTTTAAAGTTTCTGATAATGAATGCTATGGATTTTGCATGCAATTTGACTGGTAAATAATGAGTTAAAACTATTCAGGATTTGTTATTAAATGGTAGGAAACTAGGTTTTTGAAAATATTGCAAGATAGGGATTCATTATGAAATATGAAAGTGAGGAAATCTATCCATTCTTTATAAGTAAATGTGCAACAGAGCTAAGCACTGAGTCTTGCAGATAGAAGATCTCAAATTGCATGTTAGTATGAGCAGTTTCTAGAGGAAAGCATCATCAAGATATAATGCATACCTAAGGGCCATCTTTGTGCAAAAGAAGCTGGTTTGTCATTGTGAGATTTGTATCTTATAATCCAGTTAATAACAGCAGTTTAACTTGTAATAGCAATGGGAAATTCCTTGAGAGACCACATATTCTTTTCTGTGCTCTGTACCCAAATCTTGCAAAATGACTTTGTGAAAATATAACTTCTAAATCACTTTTTCTCTCGGGAGTAAATGTTCTTCCTCTTGGGAATTTGGGGTGGAATAATGAAATAATAATGAGAAGTGTGAAGGTTGTGAGTGCTTTATTCCTCTGTGAAGCCTGCTTTCAGCGGAGGTGAGCAGAATAGACCCAGATTGGCAGCTCATGCTTCTAAAGTAGAAGGTGATCGTTCGCCTTGACAGCAACACCTTGTCATCAATAGCATTGCCTCACCTGCTACCTGCAGAGGAGCAAACCAGTGGTCTTTTGTGTTTTCAAATGGAGGTAAAACAAAGGAGAAATTAAGTTGGGAAGCTATAAAAAAATCAGTTCATACTGATTAAAACAATCTCTCAAGGTGTATGTATTTAAAGCTAAGGCATGGAAATGAGACAGTTCTAGCTGTGTGCACTTAGCCTGACATTTTACCCAGTGATGATAGTCACTGCAATGCAAAATTCTTCCTTCCAAAGCAACCCCTTATTTTAGGTGATAAGATTATTTCACATGAAGAGCTTGACAGCAATGAATTAAGAATATGTAAGAGGCGAGCTGTTCACAGTAGTATTTTGGGTCTTGACATTGTGAGCCACTGCAGCAGAATAGTCAGCTTTCCAGACTATTATTATTATTATTATTATTATTATTATTATTTCTTGCTTGTGGAGGAATATTTATTCCAGCAATATTGCTACTCTGGCAAGAGATCACATCCAAAGACCTGGGTCTGTGTGATCCTACTGGAATACAGACATGCCTTTAGCATATACCTTTAATCCCAAACAATGCTCTCTAATTGAGGGGAAGACAAAGTGACAAATTAGAGAAAGATTTGATAGAATAAGTCTGAAATCAGATACACCCTACTTTCATGAGTATAAACTGGAAAGAAAGGCTACTTAAGATCAGTTCAGGGAAAGAGGTAGGATTGAGTTCATGCAGTTCCTTTCAGATCATTCAGTCACTGCAGTTCAGTTCATAGAATTCAGAAGCAGGCAGTTTCTCCAGGCAGAACATTTCAGTCAGAAGCAGAGATAAGGCAATTTGAATCACTCACTGGTGAGAAGTTTGATCCAGAAGAGCTGAATTGAACCAGCCAGCCAGAGTTCAAAAAAAAAAACACAAACACAAACACACACACACACACACACACATACACACACACACACACATACACACACACATACACACATACACACACACACACACACACACACACACACAATTAGAAAGGGTGAGTTTATTCAGCAGTAAGTCTTGGAGGCTGAAAACTTTGTAGGCCTAGGTTAGCAGATGGAGACTGGAACCTGAGGCCTTCAAGATACAGATTTGCAGAAGATTAGAGTGTATGGAGGTTAGAAATTCTAAGCCTAGGCCTAGGCCTAAGCATAGTAAAAAAATGTTCTGAGCTCAATCCAATCCAACTATTTGAAAACCTTGGGTACAAATCTAATCTAATTCCTTCACCATAAGAAATAAAAGAGACATTAACACTTGCTCTGATATGTTAAGCAATATAGATTCAAAATAAGTTAGCCACAAGACACAGAGGAACAATACATTTTTAACCTCAGCTTTTGAGAAACTTTAGCAGAAGAATCATGACAGTTTGGTCTAAACAAGCCCAGACTACATCATAAGACCCTATCTGAAAATAATCAAGAATAATAATTATAAAATAATAATTATTATTGTTATTATAAATAAACATAATAATAGTAGTAATAGTAATACGAGTAGTAAATAAATGAAAGTTAACTCGTTCATTCATCTTTTCAGTGCCATGGTTAGTAAATATGACAGAATTAGATACATGGATATACATGTTCATATGTCTATTCTTTTATCGCATAATAGGAAGGAAAAGCACCTTAGGAGAGAGTCAGGAATTAGGAGTGCAAGCGACGGAAGTGGTAAGAATGAGGCAGCAGAGAAGACTGCTCATGCATGGGATCACTTTAAGGAGGCAGCTAGGAAGAAATGTAGATCTCTTTTCCAGACCAACGTTTATACGAATATAATTTTCATAGATTATATTCGATTTACATTATCAGAGAAAATATTTAGCTGTGTAAATCTTGATTCAAATCCCTGTACATCAGAGGCCTTGGGTGGTTTGGTTTGGTTTGCTTTATATTGTGTCTTTGTTTGCAAATCATGAGTTAGTATTGGTTTGATGGTTGTATTACCACAAATCTAGACTCAAAGGTGTTCAAAATCAAGGCAGAAGCACCATCACAGAGGGGCTAGCTTCTTAAAGGGGAGCAAAAAGAAAGACAGATCCTAGGGGTGCTTTATGATTCACCTTTGATTTAAACAGACTTGAGATGCATCTGTTACCCAACCATCAGACACAGTCATAGCAGGTACTTTATATGGTCTGTAACTTCCCTTCTTCAACTCAAACACAAAGAACCTTCATTTCTCAGGAAAAATATTTCTGAAAATCAGAGAGTCAACTAATTTTTCAAACCTTATAGAGATAGCAAATGGTACCGATGGAGTTCGTTCTTGAGCATCTAGGATCTAATTACATACTTTTGCTGTATAGCCATGTAATTTTAAATGGATAGTCAGGAAGAAAGGAAGACAAGCTGTGGTCTATAAGTGAAAGACTGCCTGATATAATTGCAATAGCAATCATTCTAAGTTCAAAAATAGGTGTTTTACTAACAGTTGAAAATAATTTTATATAGACAAGGCCAAAAAGGATAAGAACAAAAAATTGTTTCTTTTTATTTGTTTTGGATGGAAGAATCATTTTAGTAGAGGGCTTAAGTTCTCTATTTTAAAATTTTATCGACTTACTTATTTTGCACGGTGCTGAGGTTCAAATACAGACTTGTAACATGATAAGCTGGTCACACAATAGTCTATGGGAGTTCTAGTTGTAAATGTTTTTATTACTTCTATCATTCCTAAATAGAAACCTTTCCATTAACTCTGGACAATGATTTAAAAGCCTGGTAATATCAACATCATACTCTCCCTTTTTAGCCTGATGAATGACAGATATCTAAAGGAATTATAAACATATTAACGTTGTTGCTTGAATAAGTGGTGCTTGTAAAAAATTGTATGCCAATTACAAAACCAATAGATTCACCAATTTTTTGTGTGTAATGACAAAAATTATAGAAGAAATAAGGTATGAATTTGAGGAGGAGCAACAGAGGAGTTGGATGGGGAGAGGAATGATGGGAATGTTAATTCCATGAAATTATCAAAAATAACAAAAATTGTCGTCGTTTTTCCAAGCATAGGTAATATGTTTAATGCTGGACTATATGTGAAGACATATAGAAACTTAATATCCTATGTCTATCACTGACATGCTCAGCTACAGTTTTCACATATTTCACCTTTAAACAGAAACAAACATATTTTAAGCAGAAAGGGTGCTTCAGAAATTATGCTGGAATGAGAGTGTGTCTTATTGTTTTTCCAGTGATTTGCACAGTGCTATCCCTAAACATAAAAATGTGACAGTCCATCATGCTGAGGGTATCTTAGCATTTAAAAAGCCTATTTTCCTCACAATACAATCACTGGACCCAGCAAATAGTTGGAGGATTTGACAGTTACTTCAAAAGTATGGCAGAAGAACACATAAATAAATTAAATATTTTGATTATTTTTAATGTTTTATGCAATCTCTATGTTAAAAGGGGGATCTTGATTACCTGTCTATGAAGAATAATGTGAAACCTTTAGTTTTCACATTATTGTTTCTCTGAATGGTAAATTAATATAAGAATGGTCAATATAAGAAAATGATCTTTTCCTTATATAGTAGGCAAAAGACTCATTAGCTCTTGCACTTGGTAAAGAACTATGACATCACATTTTTATAAAAGGAAAGATTTTCATGGAAGATCTGGGATCAGGAAGACATCAACTGTGTCCTTTCCATTGGCTGGAACTTGGAAATCCATAGAGTGGAGGGGAGAGAGAAGCTTATTGATGATTTGACCACGAGAAGAGAAAGCATTAATGTTATATTTTTCAGGCAGAGATAAGCACCATGACTGTTCATGGGTCACATGTTTCTAGGGTCAGTAGTATCTTTTGTGTGGGAATTTGGAGTTGGTTTTAAAAGCCACATTTAGGATGAGTTGACGTCTTTCTGTGGATGTCCATCAGGCTTCAACTCAAGTTTGAATGGACTCTGATGAGGCATCTCTCTGAAACAACTTAAAGAAATCTTCATATTTAAAAAGTTTGTTTATGGCTGTATATACATTTATAATTCTCAGTGGCATTTATTATTTTAAATACATTTTATGAAGAATTTTCAACAATTTCCCTTTATATAAATGAGAATGATTCATGCACAATCACAGAGATAATCTTTCATCCCTGGAAATAAAACAATGACAGGATGCTCTCAGTTCTGATTGTAATAGTGTCTCTACCTTACTTTTGCAGCCAGCAGTTGCCAATCCTGACATCATGTTTATTAAAGTTCACATTCCATGGGACACACTGTGCAAGTATGCAGAGAGGCTGAACATCAGGGTGCCCTTCAGGTACTTCATATATTATTTCATTTTCTTTCAATATTATTAGGATGAGTCTGTCCTTTGTAATACCTAATAACCTATAAATGTGGTCCTTTATTCAGAGAAAATTATTTCTCTTTTAAATTTTAGGCTATATTAGACAGTTTTCCCCCCGGATTCTTTGAATAATATGGTAAGCTTTCTGAGTCCCTGGAAATGCAATGTCATTTCAAGGCAGATTTGCCTAGAGATGAGGTAAAATAATTATTTTCAGATTTTAACTTTGAGCAACTCCCAATATCAATCCCAGTTCTTATCTATTGGAAATGCAATATCACTCTTATAATGGTTAGCAAGAACTGTTTTTCAGACCAGGTCACCCAGGACAGTTTCTGAGCTCTGTCCTCAGTATCAATCAATAAGAAATAAAAATAGATCACCTTCTTTCAAGGGTTCTCAGTCTTTGGGGGCAAAGAAAACTGGTAGCCTAGCTGGGGTATCTAGGATTCAGTGGAAAATATACCAATCCTTCCATCATATCCTGGTGTAGCATTCATGGCGCACACACTATATGCAGAGTATTCACTCATATTGGCAGTGGGAGTATTTCCTTGAATGTGGCACTCCACGGATCCCATCAGATGGTAAGGAGTAAAATGTTCAGAGAAAATGAGACTGCAGGTAAACGTACCTTGGTAAATGTTTATGAACACTGAGCTCAATTGAAATATGATGAAAATTTCTTCATTGATAGTGTACAGGAAGCCAACCCAGTAACACACTGGAAAGCCGTATGTCAATCCTCAAGAGTATTGGAGATAAAGGAAGAGATGTTGACGCAAGTGTCTAGAGACATCTGAAATATCTCAAGCCATGAAAGATGTAACCTCAACCATATGCAGAAATAAGCAATTGAATATTATTTATATTGAATTCTTATTATATTAGGTGTTTAAGCTACCTAGAAATGATTTAAAATGCATGAGGATAACTGTAGGTTAGACACAATTAGTATGCCAATGGCATATATACTGTATGCATATCCATACAGGACTATGTATGGAGTATATGCTGAACTAATTCCTTTAGAATATAGAGGAATTGCTATATAAAATCATCATCATTAGCAAAAGGCATATAGATTTTTCAAGAACAAGACTTTTATTATTGCATTAATTATTCATTATTAATTATCCATCAAAGCATTACTTACTTCTTACATTAAAAAGAAAAAAGCTAAAGGTTTGAGTCAGCAAGATGACTCATCTGGTAAAGGTACTAGATGCTGAACCTGAGGATATGACTTTGGCCCCTCGTTCCCACATAGTAGAAAAAAATAACTTCCCTTTGATCTCCACATAGGTGCTTAATACCCACGTGCTTACACACACAGCAAAAAATAAATTAAACAAATAAATAAATATTAGACAGATAGATAATAAATAAACACAGATCAATAGCATTTTATTAAAATATAAAAGAGAAGAAAGACTGCGAATTTCAAATCAATACTAATGTGTACATGTCAACTTTTGTCTATGTTTGAAAAAATGAAGATATTTAAGATGTAAATTTAGTGTATGCAAAGCAAGCCTTAAAATTTTATATCTGACTTTAGTATTGGAATATGACAAAAATATTTCAATCTTAACAAAGATTATAGCTGGGATTTTACTCTAGAAAACAAAACAAAACAAAAACTATAGTTCTTGAATATATGTAAAGGGTGTTTAGTAGATTGGCTTCCATGACGCAGTCTGTACAGATCACCAGTGACTATCTCACTCTGGGAAGAGGCTGAGAACCTGGCAGATGGTCAAGCCACAGAGCAAAGGGACACAGCCGTCCCAATCTGCTGCTTAAAGCTTGGAAGATTCCTGGAGGGCCACTAGTCTTCATCCATATTGCCAATTTGAAGAAGCTAGGATCTAATGTCCATGGAGGATGGCAGCAGCAGCAATAAGAGCACAGATGAACTTGCCAGCAGGAGGGTGAAAGCAGACAGACAAAAGCAAAGGCTTCCTTCTTCTACTTCCTTGTTTGAGCTGCCAGCCAAGGGCCCCCTACATTTATGGTAGACCTGGCCAGGTCAAATAACCTGATAAAGAGACCCCCTCATAGGAATGCACAGCAGTTGCCTCTTAGTAGATTTCAGATCTTTTCAAGTTGACAAGCAACATAGACCATCATAACTTGTGACCGAAATTAAGTATGACATCTATCACATCTCAAAGAGTTTCCTGAACATTCATAAATATATTGTAACTAATTACTAATTATACTACCATAGAGTTCAGTGAGCTTCTGAAATTTTAATGATAAAGATAGAGGGGCACATTGGCAGGCCCAAAAAATCAGATTCCTGAATTCCAATAAGTTAACCATTTTACCTCTGAAACCAAGCATGTTATACTTCCTCTTTATAAATCTCTTTCCCAAACTCATGTCTTTTGGTTGTGTTTTGTGGCTACTGAACTTAACCAGCCCTGTCCACGTGACCATGGATGTGGTACTCTCTACATGTAGGCTCAGCAATAGGTATGAACTGAAGACAATGATTCCTCCTTTTCCAGCATCAATCAATAGCCAGTAGCTCCCTGTAGAGATGTAGGGCCCTGTGAATCTCCCCCTATCCATGAATGAATGTTGACAGATTTAGTCTTATGAAGACCTATTCAGGCAACAATAGCTACATTCGTGATTGTAGTGACTGCACCAGGTCCAGAAGATAGTATTTCACAGTTTTTGCTCCTATCCTTTGATTGTTAACATTCGTCATCCCTCCTCTTCCATCATGTTCCCTGAGCCCTAAAGATAGAACAATTACTCTCACCACAATGTGTTGCCCGGAGCCATGTATTCATAGTTAGCCATTGCAAATCTACCTGATCAGCCCGGGAACATGTCTGTGGATCATTTCCTTGATTAATGGCTGATGTGGAAGGGTTAACTCCAATGTAGGCAGTATCATCTTTAGAAAGGTGGTCCAGGTTTGTATAAGAAAACAAACGGAACAAGACATAGGAAGCAAGCCAGTAAGCAGTGGTCCTCTTTGGCTTATGCTTTAGTTTCTGTCTACAGGTTCCTGCCTTGAGTTCCTGCCCCCAATTCTATGTTCTGAGGAAATATTACACGGAAGTCTAAGATGAAGTGAACTTTTTCTGCCCAACCTGCTTTTTGTCCAGTGTTTTGTCATGGCGATAGAGAAACAACCTAGGACAATTACATATATGTTTAGAAAGATGTATGGACAGATTGGATTGATGACTTTATACAACATATAAGTAAATAATCCAGTTAGTATGTACTGAGTTACAAAGGACAGATGTACAAATAATTAAAAACAATGTATTCAAATGTAATGTGTTCATTTTAAATTGTTTCATTTTATTTGATGTGTGTGTGTGTGTGTGTGTGTGTGTGTGTGTGTGTGTTAAATTATCATTATACTTCTGAAGGCACATCCTTTTGTTGGCTTTCAGGTTATAATGTAATGGCTTAATTTCAAATACATTTATTTACTCAGTGTATGAAAGTGGAGTGCCTATATACTTGTTGAATAGTGTCACTTTCTAGGTTAACTCTATTTCAGTCAAATCATTTCTTTCTTTTTTTTTTCTTTTTAGGAAAAAATGTTACTATACTGACCAGAAGAACAAATCAATGAACAGGTTTGTGAAAGATGAATATTCTTTTATCACCAACTTGAAACTTACAAGAACATAAAGAATAACACATTTGATTATCCATATCATCAGTTATAAATTTTAGGAAAAACTTATGTTGATTTGCTGGAACAATTTTTAATATGGTTTGTCTCTCACAACACAGAAATAATTTCTATATTACTATTTTTCATGACCAATGTTAGTTTTTAAAATGATAATAAAATTGGGGCTACTGGTTATATGATAAACCCTCCAGTTGTCAACAGTATACTTGGAAATACTTTTGTCCTGTGAATCCAGTCTTCTTATCTCACAGTGGAATAGAGACTAGCTTCTGTTATCCAAAGACATCCTGAAATTTTGCATGGCAGGTTTATTAATTTTTTTAGTTAATTACTTAATATTAATTGGATATTTTATTTATTTACATTTAAAATGTTATAGCCCTTTCTCTGTTTCCCATCCAGAAACACCCTATGCCATGTCCTGTCCACCTGTTTCTATGAGGTTACTTGCCTACTCACCCAACCAATTCTGCCTCCCTACCCTGGCATTCCCCTACACTGGGGCATCAAGCCTTCAAAGGACCAAGGGATTCTCCTCACACTGATGCCTAACAAGGCAATCCTCTGCTGCCTATGCAGCTTGAGCCATGGATCATTCCATGTGTACTCTTTGATTAGTGTTTTAGTTCCTTGGAGTTCTGGGAGGGTCTTGTTGGTTCATGTTGTTTCTTCTATGGGGTTACAAACCCTTCAGCTCCTTCAGTCCTTTCTCTAACTCCTCCATTGGGGTGTCCATGCTCAACCCATTGGTTGGCTGTGGGCATCTTCATCTGTAATTGTCAGACACTGGCAAAGCCTCTCAGGAGACAGCCATACCAGGCCCCTGTCTATACTTTATCTATCACTCTTACGTGCCTTTCTTACCTAGGTAGTAGTAGTGCATACCATGTGTGGGGTTTTTTTGCAGTTGGGTTACCTCACTCAGGATGACATGTTCTAGCTCCATCCATTTGCCGAAGAATTTCATGTGGTCATTGTTTTTTAGTAGTTGAGTAGTACTCCATTGTGTAGATGTAGCACATTTATTGAATCATTCCTCCGTTGAAGGGCATCTGGGTTCTTTCCAGCTTCTGGCTATTATAAATAAGGCTGCTATAAACATAATGGAGCATGTGTCTTTGTTGTATGGAGTATCTTTTGGGTATATGCTCAGGAAAGGTATAGCTGGGTCCTCAGTTAGTGCAATGTCTAATTTTCTGAGGAACCTCCAGACTGATTTCCAGAGAGGTTGTACCAGTTTGCAATCCCACCAACAATGGAGGAGTGTTCCTCTTTCTCCACATCCTCACCAGCATCTGCTGTCATCTGAGTTTTTTATCTTAGCCATTCTGACTGGTGTGAGGTGGAATCTCAGGGTTGTTTTGATTTGCATTTCCCTGATGACTAAGGATATTGAACATTTCTTTAGGTGTTTCTAAGCCATTCAGTATTCCTTAGGTGAAAATTCTCTGTTTAGCTCTGTACTCTATTTTCAATAGGGTTATTTGGTTCTCTGGAGTCTAAATTCTTGAGTTCTTTGTATATGTTGGATATTAGCCCTCTATTGTATTAAGATTGGTAAAGATTCTTTCCCAATCTGTTGGTTGCCGTTTTGTCCTAATGACTGTCTTTTGCTTTTATGATGTACCGTTAGTGGATTTTTGATCTAACAGCCTAAGCTATTGGTGTTCTGTTCAAGAAAATTTCCCCTGTGCCCATGTGTTTGAGGCTCTTCCCTACTTTCTCTTCTATTAGATTCAACGTATCTGGGTTTATATGGAGGTCCATGATCCAATGGTCTTCAGTTTTGTAGAAAGAGATAAAAATGGATCAATTTACATTCTTCTACATGTTAACTGCCAGTTGAACCATCATCATTTAGTGAAAATGCTTTATTTTTTCCACTGGATATTTTTAGCCCCTTTGTTAAAGATCAAGTTACCATAGGTGTATGGGTTTATTTTCGCATTGTCAAATCTATTCCATTGATCTACTTGTCTGTCTCTATACCAATGCCATGCAGGTTTTTATCACAACTGCTCAATAATACAGCTTGAGATATTGCGTGGTGATTCCCCAGAGGAGTTCTTTTATTGTTGACAATTGTTTTCCCTATCTTTTGTTGTTGGTTTTTCCAAATGAATTTGCAAATTGCTCTTTCTAACTCTGTTAAGAATTGAGTTGGAATTTTGATGGAAATTGCATTGAATATGTAGATTGCTTTTGTCAAGATGGTCATTTTTACTATATTAATCCTACCAATCCATGAGCTTGGGAGATCTTTCCATCTTTTAAGATCTTCTTCAATTTCTTTCTTCAGAGACTTAAAGTTCTTGTCATACAGATTTTTCACTTGCTTGATTAGAGTCATACCGAGGCATTTTATATTATTTGTGACTATTGTAAAGGGTGTTAGTTTCCTAACTTTGTTCTCAGACTATTTATACTTTGAGTAGAGGAAGGCTAGTGATTGGTTTGAGTTAATTTTAGCCACTTTGCCAAAGTTGTTTATCAGGTTTAGGAATTCTCTAGTTGAATTTTTGGGGTCACTGATGCATACTATCATATCATCTGCAAATGGTGATATTTTGACTTCTTCCTTTCCAATCTGTATCCTTTGATCTACTTTTGGTTGTCTAATTGCTCTGGCTATGACTTTTAGAACTATATTGAATAGGTAGGGAGAGGATGGGCAGCCTTGTCTAGTCCCTGATTTTAATGGGATTGTTGCAAATTTCTCTCCTTTTAGTTTGAAGTTGACTACCTGTTTGATGTATATTATTTTTACTATGTTTAGGTATGGGTCTTGCTTTCATGATCTTTCTAAGACTTTTATCATGAATGGGTGTTGAATTTTGCAAGTGCTTTATCTGCATCTAATGCACTAATCATATGGCTTTTTTGTTTGAGTTTGTGAAGCCTAGCTGATCATGGTGAATGAACATTTTTGATATGTTCTTGGATTCAGTTTGCAAGAATTTTATTGAGTATTTTTGCATTGATATTCATGAGGGAAATTGGTGTTCTCTTTCTTTGTTGGGTCTTTGTGTGGTTTAGGTATAAGTGTAATTGTAATTGTGACTTCATAGAACAAACTTTGTAGTATTCCTTCTGTTTATATTTTGTGGAATATTTGGAAGAGTATTGGCTTCAGGTCTTCTTGGAAGAATTTGATAGAATTCTGCACTAAACCCATCTGGTCCTGGGCTTTTTTTTTTTTTTTTTTTTTTTTGGATGGAAGACTTTTAATGACTGCTTCCATTTCTTTAGGGATAATGGGGCTGTTTAGATGGTTTATCTGATCCTGACTGTACTTTGGTGCCTGATATCTGTCTAGAAAATTCCCACTTCATTCAGATTTTCTAGTTTTATTGAATATAGGATGTTGTAGTAGGATCTGATGACTTTTTTGAATTTCTTCAGATTCTGTTGTTATGTCTCCCTTTTCATTTCTGATTGTGTTAATTCAGATACTCTCTCTATGCCCTCTAGTTAGTTTGGCTGAGGGTTTATCTATCTTACTGATTTACTCAAAGAACCAGCTCCTGGTTTAGTTGATTCTTTGTATAGAATTTAGTTCTTTTTGTTTCTACTTGGTTGAATTCAGCCCTGCAGTCTACTCCTCTGAGGTAGATTCCCTTCTTTTTGTTTTAGAGCTTTTACGTGTGCTGTCGAGTTGTAAGTGTATGTTCTTGTCAGTTTCTCTTTAGAGGCTCTCAGACCTATGAATTTTCCTCTTAGCACTGCTTTCGTTCTGTCCCCTAAGTTTGGGTATGTTGTGCCTTCATTTTCATTAAATTCTAAAATGTCTTTTATTTCTTTCTTTATTTCCTCCTTGACCAAGTAATTATTGAGTACAACATTGTTCAGCTTCCATATGTATGTGGGCTTCCTGTTACTTTCGTTGTTATTGAAAACCAGTCTTAGTCTGTCGTGATCTGATAGAATGCATGGGATTATTTCAATCTTCTTGTACCTGTTGAGGCCTGTTTTGTGACTGATTATATGGTCAATTTCAGAGAAGGTACCATGAGGTGCTGAGAAGAAGTTATATTCTTTTGCTTTAGGATGAAATTTTCTATAGAAATCTATTAAATCCATTTGCTTCATAACTTGTTAGTTTCACTATGGCTCTAAGTTTCTGTTTCCATGATCTGTCTATTGCTGAGAGTGGGGTGTTGAAGTCTTCCATTATTATTGTGTGACATGCAATGTGTGCTTTGAGCTTTATTGAAGTTTGTTTTATGAATGTGGATACTCTTGCATTTGAGCATTGATTTTCAGAATTAAGAATTCATATTGGTAGATTTTTCCTTTGAATATGAAGTGTTTTGCCTTATCTTTTTTGATAACTTTTGATTGAAAATCGGTTTTATTCCATATTATAGTGGCTACTCCAACTTGGGAGCATTAGCATGGTAAATTTTTTTTCAAAAATTTGAGGTACAACCTGTCTTTGTCACTGAGTTACATTTCCTGTATTTCCTGTTTACATATCCGGTCTGTTAGTCTAAGTCTTGTATTGGAGAACTGAGTCCATTGATGTGAAGAGATATTAAAGAAAAGTGATTTTTTGGTTCCTGTTAATTTTATTATTATAAGTGGAACAATGTTTGTATAACTATCTTCTTTTGGGTTTGTTGAAAGAAGATTATATCTATTTTAAACAACATGTTTTTGACTTTTTCCATTTTAGCTGTTTCAGATTAACTTTTCAACTTTCAACTTACTCTTGAATAGGCATTTTTTAGAGTTTGCTAAATGATAACATTTTGAATATTAAAAACTATAAAAAGTACTTTACACAAAAATATTAGAGTTTAATTTTGAAGTTAATTTAAATTTCAAATGAGGCATATCCAATAGCATATTAAAATCTAGAGACAATTTTGAAACATTTTAACAATTTTAATATGGTCTATGTAGCTCAACTTTTCAAGTAAACTAGGAAAATAAACACTGTATCATGTTGTTTCGTGATATTTTATGTTATTTTTCTTTCTTTTTTATTCTGACATAATGGAGTTATCAAGTTTCTTTTTATTTAATTTTATTTTTCTTGGTATTTTATGTATTTACATTTCAAATGTTAACCCTTCCCCCCAATACCCACTCCCTTTCCTCCTGCTTCTATGAGGATGCTCCTACCCTTACCCTCTCAATGCCCTGATATTCCCTTCACTGGGGGAACAAGACTTCACATGACCTAGGGCTTTTCCTTCCATTCTTGCTACACAATGTCATTCTCTGCTACACTATTTTTCTTAAATTCATAAAACTGTAGTGTTTGAAATAATAATAAATCCTGTCCCCTAACATTTAATATGTTGCCAACAATTTCCTTTGCTTCTTTGTTTTATGGAGTTGAGTTGTGAAACACAGGGATCAAAAGCTAAAGGGCTTATAAAAATACACAAGCATAAGCATCTAATGAAAGGAAAAATTCTCTGTTACTTGTTTATAGTTATTTACATATCACTTAAGAAAAACTGATTCTAATCTTTCTTTCAATTTCAATTCTGAGAAATATGTAAAAGTTATATATACAGAGCCAGGGATAAATGATTAATGTTTACAATATTTTTAGGCACACTTAGTTAAAATGGTACAGCATGTGAAAATTTATATCAAATATGAATGTTTTATTAGATATTTTTCTTTTTTGCAATAGAAAAAAATAATTATGCATGGATAATTCTGGCCAGGGAACACTAGGGATATAGAATGTGTGGGCATTTATTTACTTCTGATGATCAACATATCTCTAGTCACCTTTAGAGAAAATAACTAAGGCATTATAACTGTAGAAATTTAATTTTATTTACAAAGCATTTTCATGTTCCAATATTAATCATCAAAATAACCTGCATGGAAGCCAGAACAGAAATAGCCAGTGTTGTGGATGGGAGGAAACCATAGAGTACCTTTTTTTTTAAATCAATGTGGTTTTAATTCAGTTTTCTTTAAGCTCCAAATTCTCATTTCCCATCCAGAACTTTCACAGATGTTTCAGCAGTTTCCTTTTTATTTTCTGAGCCTTTTGGTCTATATATTTTAATTTTCATAGAATTATCTTACATTCCTCGCATATTTTAATGAAGGACACTAAAACTATCTTTGGATCTTTTACCTAAAACTACCATGAAAAAGATGTCCAATATGATAAATATGTATGGGTGTTGATAATGTGATAAATTGTGTTGTTGTTAAGGTTTGGAGCAGCATAAGCAGCCACAGAAGATTCATTTTCCACCTTATTACAGTAAATATTTGAACACATACTGCATCATTTCCACTACCTCTTTTCTTCTCAAGAAGTTTATTTAATAATGGAAAAACTAAAGAAGGAACAATTAAATCAATTAAGCAGACTCTGGAATCTGGTTGCAAATCCAGGGTTGATGACATTTCACCATCCGAGACTATTTTTCCTTCTCAGAAAATATTTGTGAAAGTCTAAGTGTAGTAGTGTTTATTTTCTGTTAACAACAGAAGGCGACGATCTTAAGGTCCATCTACAAATGTTACGCATTCACTTATTTCTACATTGTTTTAATTTAGCCAGAGATCATGAGTGGATAGGTGCTGCAGTTCATTTACATTATCCAAGTGTTTTTGGAGTTGTTCTGACCCCTTGATGCTATAGGACAAATGGGATCACTTCCTGTCCTAAGAGCTGAAAACATGAGCTCCAGCATTGAACTGTTTTGTCTAGTTTCAGGAACTGGCAAGTTGAGCTCTCTAGTTCATCTAATATGCATATTCCATTGTCTTTTAAAAACAAAGTTGAATTTCAAGTGGCTAGAGAATTTGATCTCCGCTATTGCCTTCTCCATGTCTTTGCATTGACCTTAGGATACAATTATGTTTTATTAACTCAAAGGCTTTCTTTGTAATGAGAATCAGCAACCTGAAAACCTCAGAAACTGCTTGTTAGTTTAGGTTTATAATGAATGTTCTAGTCTCACCAAAACTGAACAGAATTGGTATCCCAATGATCATCTGATTTGGTAAGAAAACATCAAGATTATTACATCCTAAGCTGTTCAGCAGGATTTAACTCTTCAAATTTCTCATGGTAATTTTACCATCATAATCGTATTTGAACCAATTCTTAAAATACAGTATTTGTTGCTTGCCCTTCGTTATCTTAATTTTTCTAAAGTTCAAAATCTGACAAAGCTAATGCTATGATAGATTACATGTGTGTCTAGAGTTATTCTTCCTGCTACTTTGACTACTCTATCACAGAGACACCACAAATCCCCAGCAGCACACCATTATCACTGTGAAAACACTGCATGGTAGTTTTAAATGGAAACAGCTGTTGTTATAGAAACAGAATTTGGATTCTCAGAATCAATAGGGAAGGTCAGTCCTCTGTTTTGATTAATTTTTAACTCTGTAAAAAATTATAAAAATGATTAATTAGCATACATATAATATTCATTTACATGCAATTTCACACTTTTATAAAGAGTCAGGGAGTAATTTATGCTTACAAGTGCATCATATACACAGCTTTAAGAAATATATCAATGCTGCCTTTTAAAAATGCATCTTCTTATAGCCACTTTTATATGATAATTTAAGATATTTTATACAGAGATAATATTTCTCTAAACAAGTTTAAAACTATGCAGGAATTAATTTACTATCTATTTCTTAGGTGTGAAGACAGAAGTATTTGTGTATTTTTGTGAGTGTCTGTGTATGAGTGTGTACAAATGTGTATTGTGTATATTTATGAGGAGCAATAAGTATGTGTACAATATAGGTATATTTCTATGTGTCTACATGTGTACATGTGTGCACATTTATGTTTGCATTTGTATGTGTGAGTTGTTAACATGTGTATGTGTGTATACATATGGACATGTATGCAAATATGTGTATATACATGCATATGTGCATTCATGTCTGTACATGTTTACAAACATATGAATGTGTGTACATATGTGTATACAGGTGTCCGTATACATTTGTGTATGTGTGTGCTTATCTACGTATGAATGTGCATACATGTGCCAACATGTGTACATGCATATGTGTGTACATGAGTGTATATTTAGGTGCATATACATGTGTATGTTGTGTAGCTGTGTATTGTGTATAACTTGTATGTGTATATGCATGTGCTTGTGTGTAAATTTGTCCAATACAGAGGCCAATGCTAGCAGCAAACCACTGAACTGAGAGCAGGATCCCCTTTGGGGGAATTAGAGGAAGGATTGAAAGAAATGAAGGAGCTTGCAACCCCATAAGAATAACAATACCAACCAACCAGAGCTTCCAGGGACTAAACCACTACTATACATGAAAGACTATACATGGACTGACCCAGGGCTCCAACTGCATATGTAGAAGAGAATAGCCTTGTTTGGGCACCAGAAGTAGAGGAAGCCCTTGATTCTACCAAGATTGGATCCCCCAGTGCAAGGGAATGTCAGGGGGAGGGGGTTAAAGGGGGTGGATGTGGGGAACACCCCTATGGAGGATGTGGTGGGGATGGGGGCTTATGGACAGGAAACTGGGAAAGGGACTACCATTTAAAATGTAAGTAAAGAAATATATCTAATAAAAAAAATCAAAAGAGAACGAAAAACACTGATCAGATCATGAAAACATCTGACTTATAACTACCACATGATCATTTCATTAGATGCTGAGAAAGCATTTGACAAAATTCAACACCACTTCATGATAAAAGTCCTGGAAAGAATAGGAATTCAAGACCCATACCTAAACATAGTAAAAGCCATATACAGCAAACCAGTTGCTAACATTAAACTAAATGGAGAGAAACTTGAAGCAATCCCACTAAAATCAGGGACTAGACAAGGCTGCCCACTCTCTCCCTACTTATTCAATATAGTTCTTGAAGTTCTAGCCAGAGCAATCAGACAACAAAAGGAGGTCAAGGGGATACAGATTGGAAAGAAGAAGTCAAAATATCACTATTTGCAGATGATATGATAGTATATTTAAGTGATCCCAAAAGTTCCACCAGAGAACTACTAAACCTGATAAACAACTTCAGCAAAGTGGCTGGGTATAAAATTAACTCAAATAAATCAGTAGCCTTCCTCTACACAAAAGAGAAACAAGCCGAGAAAGAAATTAGGGAAATGACACCCTTCATAATAGACCCAAATAATATAAAAAGTACCTGTGTGACTTTAACCAAGCAAGTAAAAGATCTGTACAATAAGAACTTCAAGACACTGAAGAAAGAAATTGAAGAAGACCTCAGAAGATGGAAAGATCTCCCATGCTCATGGATTGGCAGGATTAATATAGTAAAAATGGCCATTTTACCAAAAGCGATCTACAGATTCAATGCAATCCCCATCAAATTTCCAACCCAATTCTTCATAGACTTAGACAGAAAAATTTGCAAATTCATCTGGAATAACAAAAAACCCAGGATAGCTAAAACTATCCTCAACAATAAAAGGACTTCAGGGGGAATCACTATCCCTGAACTCAAGCTGTGTTACAGAGCAATAGTGATAAAAACTGCATGGTATTGGTACAGAGACAGACAGATAGACCAATGGAACAGAATTGAAGACCCAGAAATGAACCCACACACCTATGGGCACTTGATTTTTGACAAAGGAGCCAAAACCATCCAATGGAAAAAGATAGCATTTTCAGCAAATGGTGCTGGTTCAACTGGAGGTCAACATGTAGAAGAATGCAGATCCATCCATGCTTATCACCCTGTACAAAGCTTAAGTTCAAGTGGATCAAGGACCTCCACATCAAACCAGATACACTCAAACTAATAGAAGAAAAAGTGGGGAAGCATCTCGAACACATAGGCACTGGAGAAAATTTCCTGAACAAAACACCAATGGCTTATGCTGTAAGATCAAGAATCGACAAATGGGATCTCATAAAACTGCAAAGCTTCTGTAAGGCAAAGGACACTGTGGTTAGGACAAAACAGCAACCAACAGATTGGGAAAAGATCTTTATCAATTCTACAACAGATAGAGGCCTTATATCCAAACTATACAAAGAACTCAAGAAGTTAGACCACAGGGAGACAAATAACCCTATTAAAAAATGGGGTTCAGAGCTAAACAAAGAATTCACAGCTAAGGAATGCCGAATGGCTGAGAAACACCTAAAGAAATGTTCAACATCTTTAGTCATAAGGGAAATGCAAATCAAAACAACCCTGAGATTTCATCTCACACCAGTGAGAATGGCAAAGATCAAAAACTCAGGTGACAACAAATGCTGGCGAGGATGCAAATATGTGTATATACATGCTTATGTGCATTCATGTCTGTACATGTTTACAAACATATGAATGTGTGTACATATGTGTATACAGGTGTCCGTATACATTTGTGTATGTGTGTGCTTATCTACGTATGAATGTGCATACATGTGCCAACATGTGTACATGCATATGTGTGTACATGAGTGTATATTTAGGTGCGTATACATGTGTATGTTTTATAGCTGTGTATTCTGTATAAATTGTATGTGTATATGCATGTGCTTATGTGTAAATTTGTATATACATATGTATATATGCATGTACGTACATATGTATACATGTGTTTATGTGTGTACATATGTGTGCATGATTGTATATGTGTGTGTGGTATATGTATGTAGCATGTGTGTGTGTGTGTGTGTGTATCTGCTTGTGTGTGTGTTCATGCATGGTAAGTATCACTTGGAATCTTTTTTCTCTAAACTTAAGGAAACTGTAACAGAGAAATTAACATAGCTTTGGAATACAACCTTATTTAGTTCTGAAATTTGACTTCCTTACAGGGTACAAAAGTATTTCAAAAGAATCAAAAAATGGATGTCCCAAAACCCAATGGTTCTTGACAAGTCAGCGTTTCCAGAGCTGGAGGAGTCAGACTGCTACACTGGCCCTTTCAGCAGAGCCAGGATTCACCAGTGAGTGCTCATCTCTTTTCCATGTCCTTCTTTTGTAGTTTTCATTCCTTGAGCTTATTTCTAGAAGACAAGTAGCTGTGGATATTTCCATAGGCAACCAAATAGGTCAAAGAATGCATCATTATATTAAAGCTCATGTTTAACAGAAACAGCACTAAGTGAACAATTGATTCTATATATACATATTTCATGATTCAGATGTTATCAATTATTATATGTATTAATAATTAAATGTTAATATATAGACTGGTAGATATTCATTAGCAGTAATTTCTTTGAGATGCTGAGATGACTCAACAGTTAAAAGGACCTGATACTTTCAAAAGAGGAATTTTAGCAGACACATGGAGGCTCAGAACTGCCTGTGACTCCAGTTATAGGGAACCCAGATCTCACACATGGACACTCACAGCTGTCTGCGTCCAGTTACAGGGGATCCACAGCACATACTTGGAGGTTCCTGACTGCCTGTGACTCCTTAAAAAGGATTCAACATTTCTGGCTTCTACAAACAAACATATGTGTTAAACATACATGCATGAAAGCAAACACTCATACACATAAAATAAATCTTTTAAAAATAATTATGGTAAAACATAATTCATTTGAAATAATAATGACAACAATAATAGAACTGATCTTAACAATAACACTAATTTAGCGATTAAACAATTTGGTTTAATATTATTAAACTAGAGAAACTGAAATTTTCTTTAGAGAAGGCTACTTGTCTCTACTTTTCTTGCCTCTCTCTTTCCATCTGCCTCTCTACCAACCCTTTTTTCTTTCACCTGGCCTTCTTTCATATCTCTTTACTTGTCCATACTTTCATTTTATTATTTTTATTGAGGTTCTACAGCTCATTAATTGAATTACAAAGTTTATTACAATATATGTCCTGCCTTCTGCTTCCATAGTCCCCTTGGACAAATGTCACAGGAAAGAAAGTAATTGTACTAAATTAAATAAAGTAGACACCGAAATAGGGAAATATATAATATATGGTGTAAGACCAAGGCTTTGGAACCTACCGATGCAATTCTGAATGTCTGGATACCTGGATTAGTCAAATCCAGAGGAGTCGATACTACAGCCAGAAATCAGAGTTTCTTCTCAAACTATTCAATCGTTTTATTATTTAATACTGGAGATGCACACAAAGCCATCCTTTCCTATTCCAGCTCTGAGAGATGAGGGTGAGACAGAACATGGACTCTCATGTATAGAGAACTCACAAGCCAACGTCTTCATCAGCTTTCTGTTGTACCTTCTTTAAGATCTCTGCTTGCACCAAACAAGGTTTAACAAAATGCTCTTCCTATTCTTTAAAATTAAAAGAACCATCTCTATCTTTGAAAAACACAACAAAGACACATGCTCCACTATGTTCATAGCAGCCTTATTTATAATAGCCAGAAGCTGGAAAAAAAACAGAGAACCCTTCAGCAGAGGAATGGATTCAAAAAATGTGGTACATCTACACAATGGAGTACTACTCAGCTATCAAAAACAATAACTTCATGAAATTCATAGGCAAATGGAACGAATTAGAAAATATTATCCTGAGTGAGGTAACCCAATTACAGAAAAACACATTTGGTATGCATTCATTGATAAGTGAATATTAGCCCAAAAGTTTGAATTACCCAAGATGCAATCCACAGACCACAGGAAGCTCAAGAAGAAGGATGACCAAAATGCGGATGCTCCCACTCCTTCTTAAATGGGGGAAAAATATCCATAGGAGGGGATATGGAAGCAAAGTTTAGAGCAGTGACTGAAGGAATGGGCATTCAGAGCCTGCCCCACATGTGGCCCATATATATACAGCCACCAAAACGAGATAAGATTGATGAAGCTAAAAAGTGCATGCTGAAAGGGACCGGATATAGACCTCTCGTGAGAGACAGATACAGAGCATGTCCAATACAACCCTGAGATTTTACCTCTCACCAGTGAGAATGGCTAAGATCAAAACCTCAGGTGACAGCAGATGCTGGCGAGGATCGGAGAAAGAGGAACACTCCTCCATTGTTGGTGGGATTGCAGACTGGTACAACCATTCTGGAAATCAGTCTGGAGGTTCCTCAGAAAATTGGACATTGAACTGCCTGAGGATCCAGCTATACCTCTCTTGGGCATATACCCAAAAGATGCCCCAACATATAAAAAAAGACACGTGCTCCACTATGTTCATTGCAGCCTTATTTATAATAGCCAGAAGCTGGAAAGAACCCAGATGCCCTTCAACAGAGGAATGGATACAGAAAATGTGGTACATCTACACAATGGAATATTACTTAGCTATCAAAAACAATGACTTTATGAAATTCGTAGGCAAATGGTTGGAACTGGAAAATATCATCCTGAGTGAGCTAACCCAATCACAGAAAAACACACATGGTATGCACTCATTGATAAGTGGCTATTAGCCCAAATGCTTGAATTACCCTAGATGCCTAGAACAAATGAAACTCAAGATGGATGATCAGAATGTGAATGCTTCACTCCTTCTTTAAAAGGGGAACAAGAATACCCTTGGCAGGGAATAGAGAGGCAAAGATTAAAACAGACACAGAAGGAACACCCATTCAGAGCCTGCCCCACATGTGGCCCATACATATACAACCATTCAATTAGACAAGATGGATGAAGCAAAGAAGTGCAGGCCGACAGGAGCCGGATGTAGATCGCTCCTGAGAGACACAGCCAGAATACAGCAAATACAGAGGCGAATGCCAGCAGCAAACCACTGAACTGAGAATAGGACCCCCGTTGAAGGAATCAGAGAAAGAACTGGAAGAGCGTGAAGGGGCTCGAGACACCATATGTACAACAATGCCAAGCAACCAGAGCTTCCAGGGACTAAGGCACTACCTAAAGACTATACATGGACTGACCCTGGACTCTGACCTCATAGGTAGCAATGAATATCCTAGTAAGAGCACCAGTGGAAGGGGAAGCCCTGGGTCCTGCTAAGACTGAACCCCCAGTGAACTAGATTGTTGGGGGGAGGGCGGCAATGCGGGGAGGATGGGGAGGGGAACACCCATAAAGAAGGGGAGGAGGAGGGATTAGGGGGATGTTTGCCCGGAAACCGGGAAAGGGAATAACACTCGAAATGTAAATAAGAAATACTCAAGTTAATAATAATAATAATAATAATAATAATAATAATAAAATAATAATAATAATAAAGAGTATTGAAACATCTACAGAATTGTTGAAGAATCTGGACCACAGCCTGTAAGTCACTTAAAAAAAAAAAACAAAAAAAAAAACAACTACCTCTGCAGTAGAGTCCCACTGATACTTACCATAAAATTCAGTTTATGATCGTTTTCAGTGAAGGCTTTCATGATGCCATCACTGTGCACCTCTTTCTCTCCCTCTTCTGCAGCCATCACATAATGCAGCTCTACAAGCCTGGGGTTCACGGTCCAGCAGTTCTGGTGGAGCTCCAGCAGAAATATTAGCAATTTTCTCTTCTCCTGATCTATTCTGTCCCTGAGCATTGCACTGTGGTTTTCTTACTACACGTCTGCCTCTGTTAAACATCATTATCTAAGAAAAATAATTTCAAAAATTCTTGCCATTGCCTCTTGCCCCAATCATTCACTATATCATTATATTATTACACTTTGATCACAGAAACCATTTGGATTTATGTATTTTCCTGTTTATTTATACTACCTTCTTATTTCCTCCGTAACACAGCTTCCCACAAACTGAATTTGTCTACCTAAGAATTGGTAGGCTTAAAGCTTTCTGCTGCCTATAGTAACCAAGATGCTGAATTTAGTATATCGGAATACAGAGAAGACTCACCTAATAGTACATGCTGAGGAACTCAAGTGTGATAGTAGGGGCAGCTATGCAGATTGAGATAAACCCTGCTGGGTGAACCTGTACAGTGACACAGATGTTACGGGGAAGAGTGGGTCAAATTTAATGTAAATGATCTGGAAAGCCTTTTTGAAAGAGGAAAGTCTCCTTAGGAGCGTGAAGACTTTATTGATAATGGGAAAGAGGAACAATTTTTACAGGAGAAGCGAAAAGTCCAAAGAAAATAAGGTCAGGGAAGCAGGGCACTTTTAAGGTGATAATAATTATACAATTCATTATGCAATCAGACATAAGAACCAGAACTACAGACAGAAGACTGGGGGGCAGGTTGAAGTACAGACATTGGAGGAAAGTAAGAAAGGTAATCGTGCCCTTTCAAAGATGCCGCTCCCATGCTAAAGTACAGGGCTATGTTCATATTACAGCTACTGTAAAATCAGATGGAAATAGAAGTTAGGAAGATGATGATCTCACAATCCAGGCCAGGAAACGTGACACTCAGGAAAGAGGAAATTACACTGTGGATACAGGTGATTTACCAGGAAAGTAACTCTTTGAATATGTGAGATTAGGAGGAAGCAAGGAATAGAATAATTAATATTCTCAGATGAAATGCCTGACAAAAGATGGCTTTTCACACACAGAACTCAAGGGTCCAAAGCAGAGAGTCACTGCCCAGTGAGATGCAGTTCATTCCACTGCTTGGAGAATCCCAGTACATTATAAACATTTTTAACACGTGTTATCAAGTTTTATGGGTCTATACTTAGCAATACCAAAATTACGAGGTGAATTTAAATTGGAAATGTATTCATTATTCCAAGTGTGGTATTAGAAATATGGTAAGGGTCAATTTAATTTTCTATAAATTTTTCAGATCCATTCTCTCATGAAATCCCCCTTTTGCTTTTGTTTCATCCACACTCTCAGAGATCCTTGCTGTTTTTCCCACACAGACACATTTTAGGGTATCAGAGGGAAAGGAGAACTTTAGGACATCACCAAACTCTGAAGAATGGATCAGCTAGAACGGAAGGTGCCCACATTGGGGATAACATCAATTCTTAATGCACTCTAGTTGGAACTACATTGCTTGAGGTGGCGCAAATGTCAGCCGGTAAATGATAAACTTACATTGATTCAGTGATAAACAGGGATACCAAGACCTCTTTACAAACTGAAAGACGACGTTAAAATAAATATTTGATCATTTTCTGTATTTTCCATTATCTGTCAACTCTGTTAAAGAAGACAACTTTTCTCTCATCCTAGATTATTTTACCTGCATTACCTTTAATTATAGAGACAAATGGTGGATACCCAGGAATTCATAATTGTGACTATATTTTGTGTTCTGCTATGAATATTAAAACCAATCTCTTTGTCTTAACAGCTTTATAATAAACAATAAGGACACCTTCTTCAGCAATGCTACTCGCAGCAGGATAGTCTATCACATGCTGGAACGTACCAAATATGAAAACGGAATATCAAAAGTGGGTAAGAACATTATTCTACAGACATAGTTTAAAATAGAAAAAGGTTACACACATAAGTGAAGTTTTACCTTTCTCATTCAGTAGGAAACAGTTAACACATTAGAAACAAATTCTGTAAATATTTTGTTTTGTAACTTTCATTAAAATATATTGAGGTCGATATTTTCCAGTTCCATCCATTTGCCTATGAATTTCATAGTCATTGTTTTTGATAGCTGAGTAATATTCCATTGTGTAGATGTACCACATTTTCTGTATCCATTCCTCTGTTGAAGGGCATCTGGGTTCTTTCCAGCTTCTGGCTATTATAAATAAGGCTGCTATGAACATAGCCACTACCCAAAGACTATACATGGACTGACCCTGGACTCTGACCTCATAGGTAGCAATGAATAGCCTAGTAAGAGCACCAGTGGAAGGGGAAGTCCTTGGTCCTGCCAAGACTGAACCCCCAGTGAACGTGATTGTTGGGGGGAGGGCGGTAATGGAGGGAGGATAGAGAGGGGAACGCCCATATAGAAGGGAGGGGGGAGGGGTTAGGGGGATGTTGGCCCGGAAACCGGAAGGGGAATAACAATAGAAATGTAAATAAGAAATTCTCAAGTTAATAAAGATAATATATATATATACATATATATATATAGGTCGTTTGTTCAATGTATCAAAATATGAAACATGAATACATAATAACAAAATTTATCCTAAAGTAATAGCAGTCTTAAATGAAAACAGGGTTAGAAAAGGGTTCAGCATGGTTTTATAATATAAAATTAGAAATATCAAATATTCTAAATTTATAATTTTAGGTATTCATAACCATTAAAAAGTATGTATTTTCTCATTATTAACAGTTTTAAATTTTTCTATTTGTAAATATATATTTCTATATTTTATTTCTTATTTGTTCTATGTTAAACAGTTTATGATGCAGATTTTCAGCTCAGGTTGAAATTAGTTGCTAGCTCATTAGTGAGTTTGAAAGATCTTCACAGTTTATTAAGTAAAAAACAAATTACAAAACTATTAGTCTAGTGTAATTTCATTTTCTCAATACATAGAAATAAAAAATAAATGAAAATCTACAAGAGTGTGTAAGAAGTCAATGAGAGGTTGTTTCTGGATTATTAAGGTGCTACTTATTTTACCTTATTAAATTTTGTAACATTTGATGGAGTTAGCAGTTTATAATGCAAAAGAAAATGGGAGATCTGAAGCTAGAACAAGACTCCAAATCTTATATAGAATTTGAAACAAAACAAAGCCAATACATAAGTTGGCCTTTTAATTGTGAGGCTGATTTGCAATATTGAGAGAAACAATGTTATCCAAATGTTCTAAAGGTTTTAGAGTAAATATTAGCAACCCTTGCAAGCTATTGCCATGTTTCCTGGTTTGCTAGGACTGAGAAAAGCACAGGTGTAAAGAATCACATTCTTCGGGACCTGTGACCAAACAGTCAAAGCAGTTACCGTAGACCCTATAACTTTATTCAAAACAATGAGAAAATTTCTGAAGAGTCAAAAATTAAAATCCCCATAGAATGAGCTGAAAAATTTCCTACCTGATGATAACTTGTGGTTATAGGTTTATATGTTTTTAAATGATTATTAAAGGTAAATCTTTTGTGGAAAATATGCTAAACACAGAAAGTCTAAAATAAAATAAAAATTATTTCTAAGCACAGTTATCAGTGGCAAATTTATAGAAAAAGCTAAAATATATTATTTCAAAATATAAGTGTGTATTTTGTATGCACTTTTTGCTTTAAGAAAACCTAGAGAATATATTATCAAGTTCTTATTATCACATAAAAATACTGCTCTAAACACCTCTACAACAGTCTCTGATAGGTTCTCATTAAATTATAATTATTTATTAAGCACCTAATGTAATTGTGTTTACATTATGATAAATAATTCCATATTTCAGGTGTATAAATATTCCTTTCATACATATTAATAAATAATAACATAGCAAAATTCCTCTTCGGAAAGCTTTCTCAGTACTCATTTTCAAAAGGAAACTTCACACACATACCTTCACAAAGATGACAAGTCTGACTGTGACATTTTATGACCTTTCCACTTAGCATAAGCAAACATTTTTTGATGCAACAGTCTTTCCTGTCAAATTATGGGAGTAGAAAATTCTTCTTTGGCTAAACTTCACTGTATTCAAAAGCCAATGAAAAGAGTTTTCTTCGTCTGTGTTGTCCCAAGAAGTAGCAATTGACCACACATCACATTGAGATATGGCAGAATGAAACCTGGTGCTGTTAATGCTTGCAAATAATACTACAGGAACACACATAGGCCAAGTACTAGTCTCTTTCCCAGAATTTCTATCCCTGTGGTTGACATGGCTGTGGAAGTCATTGAATTACTTTAAGTGTTAAAATAATTTGGTGAACCATGTGAGTTTATATAGTCTTTAAAGGAAAACCTTTATTGAAATTGACTCTGATTTTTCATCTCTTTCTAGGTATTCGTAAGCTTATCAATAATGGCTCATACATAGCAGCATTCCCCCCACACGAGGTAATTTTGAAAGATATTTTCCATTTAGAAATAATAAAAGAATTTCATTCTCTGGGACTGTACTGGTTACTTTCTATCGCTGTGCCCAAACACCGTGACAGGTAACATACAGAGGAAAAGGTTTATTTGAGCTTCAGTTTCTAGAGGGCTAGAGTCCATGATGGGGCCAGCACGTGATGGGGACAGCATGGCAGCAAGCAGCAGGGATGGTGACTGGAACAGCAAGAGGAGAGTTCACATCTAAAACAGCAAAAACCAAGCAGAGAAAGGAACTAGGATGCGGCTGTAAACTCTCCAGCCCCACCCACAACGGTGTACTTCCTCCTCTGACACATCTCTTCAACCTCCCCAAATAGCTCAACCCACTGAAGACCAAGTTTTCAAATGTCTGAGACCACTAGAGACTTCGCTCATTTTAACCATCACAGAGCCTGAACCATTTCATTCATTTTGTATCTGGGTTCCCACACCTAGAACAGTCCACTGAAACCCCACTACGGTCTCTTAGCTGCACAGTGGTCCATTGGCTCTAAAACATGTCTACAGTTTGCCCCATGGGAGACATTCCAGACTCCATGAGAGCAGCTTAACATTCTTGCTCCAACACAAAATAACTTGCTTCATCCTGTTTGAAATATATAATCATTCCAAATAAAGCACGGTCCAGCCTTGTGTTTGTTATTTTAGAATGATTGAAAGATAAAAGGCCATAATCAAAGCATTGATGTATTATCTACCTCATTTCCAGTCAGATTATTGCCTTGCTACAAATTTCAAGAAGCAAGGTGAGGTGGCCCTGAACAACTAAAATAGCTTCCAAAGAACACCTCGGGCCCTCCGATATGCATACTCTTGATTTATTTTTCTTAGACATGAATCACATCTTAAATCACACATTTAATGTGTTTACTTTCTTTTCTATTGGTTATTTTGTTTATTTACATTTCAAATATTATCCTTCTTCCAAGTTTCCCCTCAGAAAGCCCCCATTTCACCCCTCCCCCTGCTTCCCAGAGGGTGCTCTCCCACCCACCCAGCCAGTCCTGCCCCACTGCCCTAGCATTCCCCTACATTGGGTCATCAAGTCTTCACAGGACCAAGGGTTTCCCCTCCCACTGATGACAGACAAGGCCATCCTCTGCTACATATGCAGCTGGAGCCATGGGTTCAGCTTAACATTCTAGTATATTCTTTGGTTTAGTCTCTGAGAGCTCTGGGGGCTCTGGTTGGTTGATATTGTTGTTCTTCCTATGGGATTGCAAACCCCTTCAGCTCCTTCAGTCCTTCCCCTACCCTCTATTGGGGTCCCCGTGTCCGTCTGATAGTTGGCAGCAAGCATCCACATTTGTATTAGTAAGTCTAATCATCAAAAGCCATCATTCTTTGATTTATAAAGTTTTAGCAGTGAGCTCAAATGTTAGAATATAGGAGAAAATCACAGCTCCCTATCACTATTAGTATATAAAGTGAATTGGAAATGTATTTGTCAATGAGTTAAATGTTTCATATGGATTCTTTCATTTGGAAAAAAAAAACCTGTTTCTGACAATAATATAATTCCATTATAAACGTATGTAATCCAGTTATATAGACAGCTATAAGCATAGGAGCTAAAAGTTAATACTCCTCATGGAATGCCCACTTAGTATAAAAAAATAGAGGTAACAGTCATGAGTCATTTGTATACCTTTCATGGGCTGAGTCGCTACATATGTTCCCATGATTATGCAACACAGAATGAAGTAAACATTCTCTCATTAGATATAAAGGAACACAGCTCAGAAAATTAAACACCGTTTCAAATAATGCCACCTATTAAGTGATAAAGAGTCAGAGAAGCACAACTAAGGAAGTCATTTAGCAAAGGAAGGTTTGGTTCATTCTCTAGGGTACCATAATTTTCTCTGCAAAGTTAGCTTGGGCATCATCAGCTCACTTGAGATTCTTATTAGAAATTCAGCAGCTGTCATTACTGAGTTGATGATGATAGCCCTTTTATTTGTGTATATAAATTATTTGAAAAATAAATAAATGGCACATATACACCAAAATCATAAGAAGCCCCATTAGTGAACTGTAAATATACTTTTTAAAAAATCGAGAAATAATAAAACGGGCTCAAGAATTGTCTATTGATGTAAATTTCTATTTACTAATGGTAAAAAAGCAATGTTTATAAGGAAGGAAATAAAGTCAATGATATTAAGCTATAGTTCAATAAGGATACTTTAAAATAATGCCTTCCTTTGTTACTGATTCTAGATATTAAATCCAATCTCATAATCTTTATTCCTAGTCCAGAGATTTTTCTTTCCTTACAAAAAAATGACAACAGCTGAGGAAACATCAAATCATCTTAGTGAGAACTGTCAGAAAAGGGTAAAAGGAATAGGCCAGAGGTGCAGATGTTTGAGAAACACTTTTTCTAAAACACCAGGGAAGTCTATAATTCTTTCAAGGATGATTGGTGAAGGAAGGACTAATCAAATGTATGGTTGGGGACCACTGGCGATGTCTGAGCCTTCAGAAAGGCTCCCAAGTAGGCTGGAGTTATTCCTTCAGCCAATTTCCCGTACAACTCACCACTTTTGACTGTCAAGCTAGAGCAGTGTAGTTGAGGGTAAGTGTATGTTACATAGTGGTATCCCAGGTATCCTAAATACTAGCATCTAAGAAATGTATATATCATTTGACCCTAAGGATAGATGAATGCCATATATTAGATTTATCGGCAGTGACTGCAAAAGAGTAACAGGTTTACTATTCATCCTTTCATTCAGTATCAGGCAGACAGCAATCTAGTTCCAAAAGCAAATATTCTTCTCCCATGGATATGCTACACTTAAAATCAAGATTCTTTTCTTTCCCGTCTTTACCTTCTAATCATTAAACCTTAAATACACATGGTATTTTAGGAAGCACGCCTTGGGTTTGCACCTAATTTTTCTATTTTACTAAATACATAAAGATGGCATGCTCATATGTGATCTCCTTGCTGTCTCTAGACACTTACAAACCAGAGCTGAAGGAGTCAAGAAAGCTTCATAAGTTCTCAGCCCTAGGGATAAGGGACCCACAACTGCATGAATACCATATACAAAACTTGGGAAAAGTTATAACTACTTAAAATTTGAAATATCAGATAGTAATTTTCAGAACCATAGGATCAAACACATAGGTGACTCCAAAAGTTATAACACCATGCTTTTAAGTAAACATGTGTTCTCTTTGCATCTGTGATTAAAGAAAACTTTTATAAATCTAGTTCACTTCTTAAAGCAAAATGATATTCAGTTTCCCAGGTAAAAATTACAAGAATTTTGCCATCGATAATAATTTTTTAAATTAAAATCCCTGAATTCCAAATGGTTAAATATATACTCTCATTTATTTATATAAAATTTTCAAATAACTATCATATTTCCAGTGACAGTAGCATCTATCATTCTAGAGGTGAGTTTGAGTACATAATTGTTTCCATTAAGTGAGGAAATTACCATCTTAAGGAAACACTAGTCTTTATTCAGTTCAAACTCCAGTAACAATCAATGTTATTGTATCTGATGCAGGGAGCCTACAAGAGTAGCCTTCCCATCAAAACCCATGGACCTCAGAATAACAGACATCTATTGTATGAGCGCTGGGCACGCTGGGGAATGTGGTACAAGCATCAGCCTCTGGACTTAATCAGGTACTGTAGGTGGGTTTGTGGGTAATAAGCAGCAAACTGATCTTTGTCATTTTTCTAGTCTTGAAACTATTTGTTATCACAGTGGTGTCAGTTAGGAAACAATCTGCAGAAAAGAAACTATTACATGATTCATAAAGGGAAGAAACTCAGTGCATGGTGGTGAGTACAGAGTTATAGAGTAGATGTGAATAGACTTTAAGTCTATCAGAGATTCTTAACATCATAAAATGACTAGTACATTTAATGGCAAAAAAGAAATGACATCATTGCACAGTCTAAGTCTCCCCAGGGGATGGGGAATACCAGAGAAAAGAAAATTGATTCTGGGTTTTGTGTTCATCCTACCTCAAGTCAACCAGTATTTCTTTGCTCAACTTCATTGTAAGCATTTTACAGTGAAGCCAGAACAACCAACTACCTTAAAAACCAAAACAAAGAGAAGCACTCAACAGCTATCAGGGCAGACAGGAAAACAGCCAATATAGCACCTGTGTAGTCTATCAGTATTCACAAGTGATTCATTCCAGAAATAGTTGATATTCATTATTTAGAGATGAATGTGAATGGCAAGAAAAATAGAACATGAATGTTTAGTGTAGACACAACTAGTTTCTATTATTTTTTGACACAACTATTTTCAATCTATGAATACTTGAATCTGTACACATATATCTTAGTGATAGACAGGACTGGCTACATTTGTCTTACAAAAGGTACTTTCTTGTGGGTGGTTGCTCTTTATCTAGCTAGCTATTAGCTCTCTATAATCTATCACCCATCCATCTATCATCTGTTAATTTTGGGACAGCATCTCCCTATGTAATACAGAATGGCCTGTAGCTCACTGTGTAAACAAAGCTAGCTTTGAATTGAGAAGCTACCTACCTCTGCTGGGATTAAAGGCATATATTACTATGTCTGGCTTCAGTTTTAAATTTAGGGATATTTATATTTCATTTTCATAATTGATTTTACTGTAGAAAACATCGTTCTACAAAAAGCATGAAATACACAGTACTCTTCTAATTCTCTAGCTAATGATGCATCTGTTTAGAAAAAAAGAATTATATTATTAGTCTATATGTGTTGACATTTTATTTATTAAAAGAACATAAAGAGACAGTAGTTCACATTTGTATCACTCATTGTGTCAGCAGGAAGTAGAACACTGAAGGGAACTTGAAGAGAACTCAGTAAAGAAGACTATAGAGAAATGAGAAGTAGGATCCTGAGAACCAACACATAATGATATACT
Organism: Rattus rattus; assembly: GCF_011064425.1. Lineage (NCBI taxonomy): Eukaryota > Metazoa > Chordata > Mammalia > Rodentia > Muridae > Rattus > Rattus rattus. The sequence continues at coordinate 89,024,321 of NC_046158.1, read as the reverse complement.
CAGGGACTAGTAAAAACTAGAAGCAACTATTAAACCAGTTATTAAAAACACAAGAGAAGGAAGGACCTGCAAGAATTAACTAATGTCTAACTATGGAAAGACATTCCAGATACAAGCTGTGACATGAGTAGGAAAGCACTTGTAGACAAACCATTACCCAAGAGAAAAGGAGCCACCTATCAGATCCATCTCGAAACCATCAAGCCTGTCTGTAAGCCAGTATTTTTTAAAAGAGTGGATAAGGGCTCACAGAGGTGAGCTCTGTGGAACATACAGTGGAGGAATACAGAACAAATGTTATTAGCCTACTGATTATATCCATAATCAAAAATTACTTTGACTCTTAATGCTGTCAGCCATGACAAATTCCATCATTCTAATATATACATGTAGAAAAGTTATTGTTTTGGAGACTTATGGATACAATATCATGATATATGCTGGCTCACAAAAAATATTTATTAGAAACCATGATGATGGCTTTTGAGAAGCGTTTCAATGGGAGTTACTATTCCCATCTACAGACAGCATCACTATTGTTGTGTCAGGTAATTTAGGCCGACATCGTGTGTTTTGAATAAATGGAGTCTCTATCACTAACATCTCAGTATCCAACTACTGTTTGATTGTTCACAGAGAAAGGTAATTTTCCTGGAAAAACATGTGTTAGTTGAAGTAGCTAAGCAATGATGTGTCATGAGAGATACACCAGAGGAAGATGAGATAATAAAGAAGTGCATGTGACATGTTAATAGAAATTACTTCTTAGGAACTTAGTTGTTTTTAAGGCACTGGTGTAGAAGAGATTCAGGAAAACTATATAAGCTTGTGCATATATTTTGTACAATTTTCCAGGACTTTTAATTGTTGTTAAATTGTTCATGGCTATTCGTGATGAGAGAAGAATGGTGTGTAACAGTTGGTTGTTTTTTATCATAGCTGATGGGTTTTCAACAGGCAAATATGGTATAGTCATGCTCAGTAAGGAAATGCCTTAATGTTTGTATAAAAGACAAAGGCTGTCAAATCATCTACTTTTTTTATTAAGGAGCACTCATTTCTGGAGATAGGTTTATATTGCAATCCTATTTTAAAATTGATTTAAGGACTTAATAGCTAACACTTATTTAGTTTCCTCTAATTTCCCATGGAAACTATTTGAAATCCAAAGGCATACTTTCAAAAACCATCAGTTGCAAAAAAAAAAAAAAAAAAAAAAAAAACAGTGGTATGACATTCCCCAAGCACTTTAACAATAGATATCAGAGGTATTTAAATGTTAAAAAGGAAAGTTGTTGAATTGAATGGCTATTTTTTTTTTAAATCAGAGATACCAGGGTTTACTTTGAGATAAAAGTTATTTCAGCAGGTGACAGATCATCAACTGATATGTCACACGGTAACTTAAAATAAAAGAGACAAAAGGAAAATGCCTTAGTTGAGCAGCAATGGGGAACTTCTGTAGTAGTGGCCCCTTTTCTCTTTCTTCCCCAGGATTTTGTGTACTTCTATGGAAGATGGTTGAAAATACCAGTGTTCTACTGCAAGTTCACTTGTGGCCCTCTTTCTTTGTCTGCAGCTAGGTTCCTCATCTCCTGACACACAATGAAATGTACTTTGGCTTGGAACCTATTGTAGTCTAATAATATTGCTCATGCTAAGCTTCAACACAATGCTGGTCAATGTATTAGTGTTTTATGGGCAGAGAAGTCCCTGCAGCCCATTGCCCCCCATATTATAAAGATCCCCATCATTCATAAACAGAGCATAAATATTTGTTAATAAAAATAATAACTGAACTTTCTTCCCAGCAACAAACACTGTAAATTAGCAACCTTTAACACCATAGCTGGAGTGGGGAGAGGTGGGGTTGGGAGGGCAAGTTATATAACCAGTATTAGAATATGGAGACCTCACAGTAGTAGGAAAATCAAGGAATGTAAAATTGTTTCTCACAGTTCTTTATAAACTATGCAACTGTAGAGAGCAGCATTGAAATGGGTGAAGGAAGAACAATTGAGTAGATCTTAGATCTGCCTCATTAATTAATCTGCCACTCCCATGTCAACTGAAGACAAATAATGTGTACTCATCCCTTTGGCTTCTTTTGCTTTTCTATTAGTGGCTGCTAGTGAAGCAATGCACAGCTCAACCTTTGAGAAGCTTAACCTGTTTAGAGGTGATGAGAAACTGAGAACTAAAGGAGAGTTATTAGAAGGCTCCATGACTGATGACAGTAATTAGGGCATGGTTCAGAGCAGTGTGGGAAAAACAGCAGCACACCATACTAGGGTTGGAGAGTGAGTCAGGAAAGGCTTCCTAGAAGAAGCATTGTAAAGAAAAAAAAAACCTATGTCAATTACAGGAGGAAAGACGTTTAATTTTAATTAGTGACCAGTGATAATCAAAGACAACATGCTTCAGACAAGCAGGATATGGCTTTGGTGGAAGAAGACAAGATTTAACACTGCAGACTATAGCATGAACATGTCAGACTAGATGTGCCAATGGGGATCCATTTAACCTAAGCAAAAATTCCAATCAAAAGGTGAAATGACCCCTTTTCCTTTTTATTTCTCAAAAAATAACTTTACTAGAGACTAAATAGTCACACTATTAGGAGGGCGGAGAAAGGCAAGGATTGGTTTATGAAAACCATTTTAAGAAAGTTGGAATTGCAGTAGATACTGGTGAAAATTGATTTTCTGTTGTCCCTTTACCGACCAAGTTTACAGAAAACATCATTGTCAAAATGAGATTCATATAACAGCCAGGAGTGTATTGCTGACCAGCACCTGGACTGGTAGCCTCTGATTTCCTCTGAAACTCTCACTGCTTGTGATATCGGAGATTGTCATGTCATTTATAGCACATTAATTCAAACTGAAGACTGACTTTCTGTGCAGGCTGTACTTTGGTGAGAAGATTGGCTTATACTTCGCCTGGCTGGGATGGTATACTGGAATGCTGATTCCTGCTGCAGTGGTCGGCCTATGTGTTTTCTTCTACGGATTAGTTACAATGAATGAAAGTCAAGTAAGGTGAGCTATGATGAGACTTCTCTGAAGTATTTGACTTGCGTTGTGAAAGGGCAAATGCCTGTGAATGGTGGAGGTAAATAATAGTTCTGCTGTGTGTGTTTCATTTTGTTTGTAGTCTGTCAGAAGATCTATTAAAATGCCATTTTGATAGTTTTCTATGCAAATTCTTTTGGATATGTTCCAAGAGTTCTTATCACTTTGTTAAAGTTATTTTTTTCCAGTATGCATTACATAATCTAAAAATATCATCAAAGTGCAATTTGACTAGTCAATCTTACATCAAAAAAGTGATTATCTTTTAAAATAGAGACATAATATTAGAAATAGAATAGAATTATTCTTAAAAAATAATGCATTATTTTTCATCATTGAATTTAACTCTATGTGTTCAATTCACATGCAATTTAACTCTATATGATCAAATTCAAGATACAAAGAATCCCCGTGGGGGCTCAGGAGTTAACAGCCTTACTCTTTTCAGAGGACCTGAATGGTTCAACCACGTGTAACTCCATCTCCAGTGTATCTGATGCCTTCTTCTGGCCTCCAATCAAAACAATCTTGAAATATGCAAAAAAAGAATAGGACTATGAAAAATGGTAATAGATGTACTGATTCTGTCAATTTGGTACCAGTGGGGGATCTAGGTTCTTTTACAGTTCTTTTATATGAAATAAGTATTTTTTTAGTACAAGGAGTATTTTAAAGGCATCAACAAAGTCCTCATTCTGTGCCTTTGGGTGTTATATTACCACTACTTCAGTCACAGTATAATTAAGATCTTGTTAGACTTTCTATTCTAAACCAAGATAAGCCGCACTGAATATCTTGACTTGCAGTATTTTGAAACTGAAATTTTCCATTCAAGGTGCCAGACACGGTTGAGTCCTGTCTGTTATCTTCGTGGGCAGGCAGGGAAGAGACTGAGTTCTGTTTTGTGTTGATTCATACTAGTCTCTTATTAAGATCCTTTCTGTTTGTTACAAACTAGTGAAATGACAAACAGCTAGAGATATGGATCTACAAGATATAGACAACCAAAATGCAGTCATATTTCTTTTTGTGTGTGTTTGTCTTTGATTGAAAATAGACTTTTTTCGCACATGTCTTGATTACAATTTCCCCTCTTTATCCTCCATGGTCCTCCCCACCTCCTCCTCCTCTCATCCATTCCCTTCCTCGTTAGGAAATAAGCAGGCTTCTAAGGGCTAATATAATATAATAATATAGAACAAAAGCTAATATAGTAAGACAATATGAAACAAGCAAAAACAGGAGGAAGAAGGAAAAACATCTCAGGATTGATCCTGCTGTTCCATAGAGAATGATTTTGTTATTTGTTTTTGCTCTTGTTGTTTGGTGACTTTCATCCTCTTTAAATCCTCAATTCTTTTCCTCTCCTCTCCACACTGTTGTCCGTGACCCATGGGGAGGGATTTGTTAGAGATATTCCGCTTAGGTCTGAGTGCTCCAAGGCTTCTCACTCTGCATATTGTCCAGTTGATGGCCTCTCTCTATCTGTTCCCATCTGCTGTAGAAGGAAATTTCTCTGGTGAAGGCTGAGCAAGGTACTGACCTGTGAGCACGGCAGAGTATCATTCGAAGTCTGTGGGAGGGGATAGGGAGGCAAAGTTTAGAACAGAGGCTGAAGGAACACCCATTCAGAGCCTGCCCCACATGTGGCCCACACATATACAGCCACCAAACTAGATAAGATGGATGAAGCAAAGAAGTGCAGACCGACAGGAACCGGATGTAGATCGCTCCTGAGAGACACAGCCAGAATACGGCAAATACATAGGCGAATGCCAGCAGCAAACCACTGAACTGAGAATGGGACACCCATTGAAGGAATCAGAGAAAGGACTGGAAGAGCTTGAAGGGGCTCGAGACCCCATATGAACAACAATGCCAACCAACCAGAGCTTCCAGGGACTAAGCCACTACCTAAAGACTATACATGGACTGACCCTGGGATTCAACTGTATAGGTAGCAATGAATAGCCTAGTAAGAGCACCAGTGGAAGGGGAAGCCCTTGATCCTGCCAAGACTGAACCCCCACTGAGCGGGATTCTTGGGGGGAGGGCGATAATGGGGAGAGTATTGGGAGGCGAACACCCATATAGAATGGGAAGGGGAGGGTTAGGGGGATGTTGGCATGGAAACCAGGAAAGGGAATAACATATGAAATGTAAATAAGAAATACCCAATTTAATAAAGAAGGGGGAAAAAAGGAAGTCGTTTGATTGCTGCTTCATCCTTTATTTTTTTCTTCAAGAACAGTAATATTTTGTCCCTGGGCTATCATATTTCAAGTGTTTCTCACCCAAGAAGTGTTGGGTATGTGTTCCATCTCATGGAATGGGCCCTAAGTCAAATCAGATAGTTGGTTAGTCCCACCAGCTTCGTGCCACATTGCCCTAACATGTGCAGGCAGAATACCATTGTGAATCAAACGCTTTGTGGTTGGGTCCATAATTCCTTTTCTCTTTGGATAGCATGTGAGTACCTTCCTCACAGGCTAAGTACGAAAGTAAGTACGAAAAACCCTTATTGCTGTAAGGACTTCTATGTAGGCATCACCTTGATTTCTGCATGTTCACGGAGTTGTATAGGTATTGCATTCAACAATGGAGTCTTACTGTCAGATTATGCAAAGAAGTCTATTGTCTTGGCAACAGACTGGGCGGTTTTGGGATTCCAATGGAACCACTTTTGCCAACAACATAATTTGATGTAACTTAATCCCAGTACTGGAAGGATCATTTGGTGACAAGAGATATACATATGCCACCAAGTTATTTGGTTATTTCATTTAGATTGCCTTTATATATATAATAAATATCCATACTACAACTCAAATGACTCTTTTTTATTGGATATTTTTTACTTACATTTCAAATGTTATTCCCTTTCCCAATTTCCCATCCATAAGCCCCCTATCCTGTCTCCCTCCCCCTCCCCCTTCTCCTCACTTAACCCCCCATTTCAGCACCCTAACTATATATACTATACACACACACACACACATACATATGTGTGTTACTATATTACTATGCATTCTGTTTCTATTTCCTATCTGTCCCCCTAGTCCCTTAAATCATACTTAACCCATGTGTTTCTACAGATTATACTTGGTTATCATTGACTTAACAGCTTGTTTTCACATATAAGTGAATACATACTATATTTGCCCTTCTGCATCTGGGTTACCTCACTCAAGATGATTTTTTACAGTTCAATGTATTTACTGCAGTTTTGATTATTTCATCTTTATAATGGCTGAGTAATATTCCATTATATAAATATACCACATTTTCCTTATACTTTCTTATATTGAGAGACATTTTGATATTGTTTCTGATTTTTTATTATTATGAATAGAGTAGCAATGAACATGATTAAGTAAATGTCTCTGTAGCAGGATGAAGTATCCTTTGAATATATGACCAAGAATGGTATAGGTGGATAGTGAAGTAGATTCCCATCTTTCTAAGGAACTACCACACTAATTTCCATAATGGCTGTTCAATTTTTCTCTCCCACCAGCAACAAATAAGTGTTCCCCTTACTCCATACCCTCTTTAGCATGATTTGTCACTTGTTTTATTTATCTTAGCCATTTTGATATGTTTAAGATGATGTCTCAAATAAGTTTTGATTTTTGTTTCCTCATTACAAAGGATTTTAACCATTTCTTTAAGTTTCAAAGCTATCGAGTTCCCTTTATTGATAATTCTCTCTTTAGACCTATACTCCATTTTATAATTGAGTTAATTATTTTCAGGATATTTACTTTTTTGTGTTATTATATATTTTGAGTATTAACCCTTTACCACATGAGGAGTTGGTGAAACTCTTTCCCTGTTCTATGGCTTGCTGCTTTGTTTGAAGGACAGTGTCCTTTCCTGTGCTTCTCATTTCTTGCAGTGCCATTTATTAAATGTTGATCTTAGTTTTTGTACTAACAGTGTCGGTACAAAAAGTCACCCCCTGTTCTAGGCTAGTCTTACTTTCTTTTTCACCAGTTTCAATGTATTTGGTTTTATTTTGAAAGCTTTGAACCATTTGGAGTTGAGTATTGTAGGGTGTCAGGTATGGATGTATTTGTAATCTTGTATGAGTTTAACTGTGCTAGATACATCCCATAAATGAAATAGTACAGTGCTTATTCTATGATTGGCTCAGTTCACCATCTAAAATGTATTTCAGGTTCAGCCATGTTGCATATTTGACAGAATTTCTTTTCTAGAGCCAAATAATACTGTATTGTATATATATGCAATACATATAATGTTTTTATCCATTCATTGATACATAGAAATTTGGTTTCTTTAAATATCTTTAGCACAATTAAAAATTATTCAGACAAGCTAGGAGCATTAGAGAACTATGGGATGTTAGAGTCAAAGGCTAGACTCTTACAGCCCCTTAATGGAGGCTTCACCATCCATCTTCAATTAAAAAGACAATAATGGTGATAAGAGAAGAGAAGATGGACACAGTAAGATGAGGAATAAAGAGATCTGGTGATTCCAAGTTCATCTTCACAGGACTTAGAAAAATTTAGGTTGAAATAGAAGGCAAGAAGATCAGTACACAAAAGTAAACAATTCTGGCCAAGATTCCTTCCATCAGTAAGTCATCACTATTCCAGTGCTAGTATGTCGTAAGAGGTAGTACTGTAAGTTGTTAAATGGTTAATCATTGAAGGTACAGATTCACCCTGACAGATAATGCAAGAGATGATATGTCCTGAGAACCTGGAATTCAAGGTAATTAAAAAGACAAGATTACCTTTCACTGCTGTGTCTGCAGCCATGAGTATGCTCAGGCTACAGAAGAGGCTGGCCTCTCGTGTCCTCCGCTGTGGTAAAAAGAAAGTCTGGTTGGACCCCAAGGAAACCAACAAAACCGCCAATGCCAACTCCCGTCAGCAGATCAAGAAGCTGATCAAAGATGCCTGATCATCCGGAAGCCTGTGACTGTCCATTCCCGGGCTCCATGCTGGAAGAACACCTTGACGCAATGGAAGGGCAGGCATATGGGCATAGGGAAGCGGAAGGGTACTGCCAATGTTCGGATGCCCAAGAAGGTGACCTGGTTGAGAAGGATGAGAATCCTGCGCCGGCTTCTCGGGAGATACAGGGAATCTAAGAAGACTGACCGCCATATGTATCACAGCCTGTACCTGAAGGTCAAAGGAAATGTGTTCAAAATGTGTTCAAAAACAAGTGGATTCTCATGGAGCACATCCACAAACTGAAGGCAGACAAGGCCCGCAAGAAGCTACTGGCTGACCAGGCTGAGGCTCGCAAGTCTAAGACCAAGGAAGCACGAAAGCACGGGGAGGAGCACCTCCAAGCCAAGAAAGAGGAGATCATCAAGACTCTGTCCAAGGAGGAAGAGACCAAGAAGTGAAGCTTCCCTCATGTGTGTACATAGTGGCCAGGCTGTGGCCTCACGTGGATCAGTCATTAAAATAAAACAAGCCTTTGTCCTTGTCCAAAAAAAAAAAAAAAAAAAAAAAGGACAAGATTAAGGACAACGATTTATCTCTGTGCCTTCCAAAAAGTACAGACACAGGATGAAGAGAGAAATGCAAACCTTGCATCTGACTTTTGGTTGCCACACACAGTAAGGATTGAATGAATTTTTTAGTAAATCGGCTTCTAAGCAGTGCTTTCACTGTGTCTTTGACAATCCTGATTGCATTTCTTTCTGTAATATATTCAGAGATGGGATTACAGGATCATATGGGAGCATTTAAAACTTCTTTTTAAAGAAGTTTTATACTTCCCTCATATATTGCTTTCTGAGCAGTTTCTCCTCCCTACTTCCCTCCCAGGACCTCCCGGGATCTCCCCTCTCTACCTGATCTACTCCTACTCCATTTCCCTTCAGAAAAGAGCAGACCTTCCAAGGATATCTACTAAATCTGGCATGTTAATAAGTTTCAATAAGGCTGGAAAAGCAACCCAGTAGGAGAAAAAGGGGTCCCAAAAGCAGGAATTAGAAACTTTGTGAAGCATTTTTACCATTTCTCATAAGAACACAACATTTAAGACTAATTGTATACAACAGTTTCAGTATTTCCACATATTGAATGATATTTATTTTCAGTCTTCTTATCAAATGCTCTATCAGTTCAGGCTGGAGATAAATCTCAGTGGGAAAGAACTTACTTTATATAATCAAGACCCTGGGTTCAATGACAAGAAACCTCCTCAACCTCTCAATAAAAAGAATAAAATTCAGTCTTAATCCTAATGGTGGTTTTGACTTACAGTTGCTTGTTTAGATCAGATTCTAAAAATGATGCCTTCTCCATGCTAAAATGCTATCAGGCCCATACTCGTTCCATTTCTGTTTTTATCCCTTTGCTACATTGTGTTCATCACCCAGCAGATATTCCCTGTTCTCTGTTGTGTCCTGAATTGAATCACTAGGACATAGCACTAAAGCGGTAGGCTCAAACATCTACCCCAAATGGGATGAACATTGTTCTTTCTTTAATTGGTAGTGATTGTTATTTCTTTGAAATTAGCCTTTTTCTCTGCAAATTTAGCATAAATATAAGAATTTAAAAAAAAACCTATTTCAGTGACAGTGTAGAATTGTCCAGCTCTGGAAAATAAGTAATGATATATTCATGATGGGACCTCCTTCGCCATCCTCTAGAGGCTAAGTAAAATAAAACAACTTTGTGATACACAAATCCACCATTTCCAGGAAAGAGGAGTTTGTCAAAAACTATTCTTTCCAATCTGATGAAATGGCTTGGTGTGTAAAGGGAGCCGAGCCTAAATACTGGAGTTTCATGCCTGGAACCCACATAGGGAAGGGGAAAACCAGTTCTATAAGGTGTCTTCTGACATGCATCGTGTACACACACACACACACACACACACACACACACACACATAAATAAAATATGATACTTTAAAAATCAATATTAATTATTCCATATGGCATGATTGCATATGTCTGTAATCCCAGCACTGGGAAGTGGAAGCAGCAGGGTTGGGAGTTCCAAACCAGTCTGAGGCTAAACAGGAGGCTGAAGCCAGCCTGAGCTCGATGAAACCAGTCTGATGAAACAAACAAAAATGTTTAGTATTTTTTATGCAATGGATCAAATTAAGCTTTGAGAAAATAGCAGAAACTGAAATTTATGATTAGTACAGTAAAATAAAACCCCTTGTAATGATTTTAGATATGGTAACTTGATAATAAAGGCTTTCTTTCATGGCAAAGTAGAAAAGATGATGTATTACAGACCAACCCTAATCTTTTATTTTGTAGGAGATTCCAATGTAGGTTGAATTTTGGGGCATTTGTGAAATAAAAATGAGCTAATATTGATCCATTTTAATTAAAATTTTCTTCAAGAACTATTAAATATTTCTTGTTTTTAAAGGTTGTAGAATTACTAAAAGGATACAGTGTTCTTTTGCTTTTGATGCTAAAAATATGTATTTACTGATGTACTCCTACTTCATATAAACATCCTAATTACTAGACAATAAACAATGAAGTACAGTGTGGTGCGTGGCATACATTGTGTTAGCATCATTCATTCCTCAGTTTGGTGGACAGATTCTCCTCAATTTGAAATGAATTTGACCTGTTTCAATTGTGTTATAATTAATGGAACCACTAACCTGCTATTAGCAAATTCCTCATGTTCCCCTGATATCCTTTTGAGCTCTATGCTCTTGAGCATGACCTTGAACCATCACAGAAGCAGAATATGAGCTTATCTTTCCTATGCCAAGCAGACATAATTGGCATTGCCTGGGATTAGTGAAGACTCAGCAGGTCAAGTCTCATCAATTGCTCTTTTTCTTGAAGCACTGCCAACTATTTATGTCCACTTTGAATTGGGGTTGTAAAGATCTTGTGTTCAAATACACATTTTTTTTGGCTTTGACTATATAGATTTTCTTAGAGCAGCAAATATACTGCAAACTTTGCCAATCGAATTTAAATTAAGTTTCATTTCAAAATATGTTTTTCAAAGCCTTTAAATTCTTTTCAACATTTTAAAAGCAGATTCATTTAAAAAATAATTTACTAGAAAAACGCGAAGTTAGGAGTAACCATAGATAACAAATAAAATAACAAAGCACTCTAAAATGATGTTGCGAACTCTAAGTAGATAAAGCTTTTTGGAGGTTAGCAATGATTCCTTCCTCTTATCAGAAAGAGATTTATAATGTCCATTGGATTATTTAGTGGGCATGCAATGAAAGGATTAACTCATAAAATCACATCTTAATTGAAATTATATATACATGGAGACTATGCTACATTATCATGACAGGGTTATCAAGAAGCTCTCTCTCTCTCTCTCTCTCTCTCTCTCTCTCTCTCTCTCTCTCTCTCTCTCTCTCCCTCTTTCTCTCTCTCTCCCCCCACCCTTCTCTCCTCTCTCTCCCTCGCTCTCTCTCTCCCCCCTATTTTTTCCCACTCTCTCTCTCTCTCTCTCTCTCTCTCTCTCTCTCTCTCTCTCTCTCTCTGTCTCTCTCCCTACCACACCTCTCTCTTTCTCTCTCTCTCTCACACACACGATCATGAGAAACACAGCAGACAGACAGACAGACAGACAGAAAGACAGAGATCCTTTCAGTTTTAGAGAACACTGTATATAAGATTATGTACTGAAGTGTAAGTTATGGATTTACATAGCAGTAGGCTTAGAAGTCAGAATAGTTAGTTATGGCTCTATTTTGGCCCATTCCAAGATGGTAAAATTACTGAATTCTTCAGATATGTGCTACCTAAGATAATTCTGTGTGTCATGAGAGACCATGGATCAAAATGTCTTTATTTTAAAATAAAGTATTATACAAGTTAGTATATGACCTATTATTATATTATTTTGGCAGTATTTCTAAAATTAAAGAAACAAACAAAAACCTTTCTATCAGAAGTATTCTAAGATAGTTATGTGGAAGCCATCATCCAACTCTATCCTGATTATTTTCCATTTCTTCCTTTTTCCTCTGCATTGCTGCTCTCAGTACTATATTTGGTAGGGGATAAGATAGGGTTTCATATGTTTTTCCCCTTTGATTTTTTAAGCCAAGAAATTTGTAAAGCCACCGAAGTCTTCATGTGCCCCCTGTGTGACAAGAATTGCTCACTGCAGCGACTCAACGACAGCTGCATCTATGCCAAGGTGAGTGGGGACCACCATAGTCTCTACGCTGAGCTCCCAATTTTCTAAGAATTAGACAGTAAAGTTCCCCAGTAAATTGTTTTTCTGGAAAAATTAATTGTCTTGAAAAATTTCAACATTATTAGTGTCATTCACACACACACACACACACACACACACACACACACACACACACACGTATATATCCCAACATTTGGTAATTTAGAATCAGTTAATCAAGAATAAGACATAGAAATTTACATGTTGAACCAATCTATCTGTATTTATGATTCTGAGGAGCACATTTAAGATGATTGTGTAGGTGAGCACTAAACAAAGTTCCTATGTTTGTGTTTGGTGTTTGGTGTATATTGCATCCAGATATATTGAATATAGACCGTTAAGCATTTTCCCTCTTATCCAAGAGTTAAAAAATAAGCAATGAGAAAGAATTGCATCCCAGTATAAATCCTGATTCCCTTACGAGAATGCCTTCATTAATAGCCTGGCTTAAATGACTGGATTAGCTCAAAAGATCCCCGCTCGTTTACTGTAGTGAGGATTTGTGAGTGCATCAGTATCGGGGAATCATGCTGTTCCAAACCTATGAAGCTGTGTAAGAGGAGACCCAACAGCTATAGCAAAGGAGACACAGACTCAAGTTTCCAATCTCATAGGAAGTGGATGTCCTTAAACAATACCCACATTCATCAATGGCTAACCATGCTCAGCTTTCAAAGCTAAATCAGATTCCAACCACCATGGAGAATTTGTGCTGTTCAGTCAGCCTCTCCTTCTTACATTACCACCTGCTCACCAACAATGTGAAACAAAATGAGTGTTCATACATCTTTTTAGTCATAAATGTAAGCTATTTTATAATTAAAAAGTCATCACAAACGTGCTTTCTCAAGAAGAGCAAGTCTCTATTGTTTTTAGTCTGTTATGCTCCTTGAATTTTTTAGATTTAATCTGATGTTTTCTTTAATGTAGTAAATGGTCTTCAGTGTTAGGCATTTCAATGCTCATGTTTTTCCCACCAATTTCCTGAGACCTAATGTTGACCCCTTCACAGTGTGTTCAAGTTACCCTCTCCCAGTATTCTCCACTTGAAGTGAGCATCATTTCTGCCAGTATCAGAAGGTAACTAGTAAACAGCTATAGTCACAGGCTAATGGTTTATCTCTCTATGAGCTCCAATATCTTGGTACCTCTCATATCTTAATAAGTTGTAAATATAACAAAACAATTTTCACATTCTTACTCTGAAGCAGGGGGAAACCTCATTTCTTGGTGACCTTTAATTCCTCATAGGTCAAGCCTCTGTAGCACTTTGAGAGGCTGTTTAAACTGCCAGTAGTTCCACTATTGAGACAGCTCAGGTCTCTCTGCTGGGTGCCCCTGGAAACAGAGACTGGATTCTCCTGCTGCGTGTAATTTTATGAGCTCTGTGATCCTTGTCTCTGCTGTCCATAATGATTACTTGGAAAAGCAACATGTAATATTTTTAGAAATCTCCAGCCAAAAGCAAAATAAATATTGTAGAAGAATATAGGATATTTTGTACTTACAATTTTTTCATTTCTTTTTTTCCATCTTTATTAAATTGGGTATTTCTTATTTATACTTCAAATGTTATTCCTTTCCCCATTTGCAGGCCAACATACACCTAGCCCCCCCCCCGTTTATATAGGTGTTCCCTCCCAATCCTCCCCCCATTGCTGCCCTCCCTCCAACAATCTTGTTCACTGGGGGTCTAGCCTTAACAGGACAAAGGGCTTCCCCTTCCACTGGTGCTCTTACTAAGCTATTCATTGCTACCTATGCAGTTGGAGCCCAGGGTAGGTCCATAAATAGTCTTTGCGTAGTGGCTTAGTCCCTGGAAGCTCTGGTTGGTTGGCATTATTGTTCATATGGGGTCTCAATCCCCTTCAGCTCTTTCAGTCCTTTCTCTGATTCCTTCAACAGGGGTCCCGTTCTCAGTTCAGTGGTTTGCTGCTAGCATTCACTTATGTATTTGCCATATTCTGGCTGTGTCTCTAGGAGAGATCTACATCCAGTTCCTGTCAGCCTGAACTTCTTTACTTCATCCATCTTATCTGGTTTGGTGGCTGTACATGTATGGGCCACATGTGATGCAGGCTCTGAATGGGTGTTCCTTCTGCCTCTGTTCTAAACTTTGCCTCCCTAAATCCTCCAAAGGGTATTCTTGTTCCTGCTTTAAAGGAGGAGTGAAGCATCCACATTTTGGTCATCCTTCTTGAGTTTCATGTGTTCTGTGCATCTAGGGTAATTCAAGCATTTGGGCTAATAGCCACTTATCAATCAGTGCATAGCATGTGTGTTTTTCTGTGATTGGGTTACCTCACTCAGGATGATATTTTCCAGTTCCATCCATTTGCCTATGAATTTCATACTCATTGTTTTTGATAGCTGAGTAATATTCCATTGTGTAGATGTACCACATTTTCTATATCCATTCTTTGTTGAAGGGCATCTGGGTTCTTTCCAGCTTCTGGCTATTAGAAATAAGGCTGCTATGAACATAGTGGAGCACGTGTCTTTGTTATATATTGGGGCATCTTTTGAGTATATGCCCAAGAGAGGTATAGCTGGGTCCTCAGGTAGTTCAATGTCCAATTTTCTGAGGAACCTCCAGACTGATTTCCAGAATGGTTGTACCAGTCTGCAATCCCACCAACAATGGAGGAGTGTTCCTCTTTCTCCACATCCTCACCAGCATTTGCTGTCACCTGAGTTTTTGATCTTAGCCATTCTCACTGGTGTGAGGTGAAAACTCAGGGTCGTTTTGATTTGCATTTCCCTTATGACTAAAGATGTTGAACATTTCTTTATGTGCTTCTCAGTCATTTGACATTCATCAGCTGTGAATTCTTTGTTCAGTTCTGAACTTCGATTTTTAATAGGGTTATTTGTCTCCCTGCAGTCTAACTTCATGAATTCTTTGTATATTTTGGATATAAGCCCTCTATGAGTTTTAAGATTGGTAATGATCTTTTCCCAATCTGTTGGTTGCTGTTTTGTCCTAACCACAGTGTCCTTTGACTTACAGAAGCTTTGCAGTTTTATGAGATCCCATTTGTCGATTCTTGATCTTACAGCATAAGCCATTGGTGTTTTGTTCAGGAAATTTTCTCCAGTGCCCATATGTTCAAGATGCTTCTCCACTTTTTCTTCTATTAGTTTGAGTGTATCTGGTTTGATGTGGAGGTCCCTGATCCACTTGGACTTAAGCTTTGTACAGGGTGATAAGCATGGATTGATCTGCATTCTTCTACATGTTGACCTCCAGTTGAACCAGCACCATTTGCTGAAAATGCTATCTTTTTTCCATTGGATGATTTTGGCTCCTTTGTCAAAAATCAAGTGACCATAGGTGTATGGGTTCATTTCTGGGTCTTCAATTCTATTCCATCCAATATCCTTTTAAGAATGTCTTTTAACTTATAATTTGCCTTATCCTCTTTGGGAAATAATAATCCTCAGTTTCTCTATCCACTACTCTTCCTTACTGTAGGTACATTTTGTGTAATTTTTATTTACCAATGGAAAACTGAACCTTGAAAATATTAATGACAGAATCCAATAATACATTATTCATAGGTTTTAGACATTGTTTCATTCTTTCTTGCCTGGCGTGTGAATCATCTCTTTGCAACCATGTAGTTTATACTACCCATCTGCCACCTATGCAGAAGCCCTCAGGCAACAGATCTATATTGCCAGTTTCAGAGTACTTGTGGTTTAGTAACTCTAAATGCAACCTCACAATGCTTCCTTCTGTCAGCTCACTTCATCTGAACATACAGACCTATATTTTTCCATCATCTACACAAGTAGGGTGAGTAAAGGAGGAAGACCACATCCACATGTGATTTACCATATGTTATTTTTCCCCCATCCTATTATTGATTCCTTATTGTGATATATATGTATAATGTATATATTTTATTATATATGTGTAATATATATATATATATACACATTAACTTTAGTAAACATGATTGGCAGTGTTCAGTTCTAGGCAGTCATTGCTTGCAACCTATCCCCATGGATATCCAGAGGTTGAGTGTTATTTCTATAGTATTTAAGTGCATGCCAAGTGTTGACTTTCACTAATTTGAGGGCAAGGTATTGTGCAAGTAGAATGAAGCATCAATAAATCAGACTTTATTAAATTTGAATTTTATTAAAATCTATCTATCAATACTTGTAATTCTAAAAATTATATTGTACAACATTGAATAACTTTACATCCTTTATCAAGCTTTACATAAAGTAACTGCTGATTAAAATATGCTTAATGATTCATAAAACATCTTGAAACAACTTAAAATGAAACTAATTACATTAAATAAATCACAACTGGATCCATGGCACATTTTGCAAAACATAAAAGATCAGGAATTACTATGACAGCTTTCAATTTTAAAAAACTAGCTCACGTTGGGGGATTTAGCTCAGTGGTAGAGCGCTTGCCTAGGAAGCGCAAGGCCCTGGGTTGGTCCCCAGCTCCGGAAAAAAAGAACCAAAAAAAAAAAAAAAAAAAAAAAAAAAGACACCAGGCTAAAAACTAGCTCACTATCAGAGCTCTGTTTTAGAACTTCCCTGTTCTGGGAACTTACTCTAACTGGAAACAACACGAAACAAAACTTGTTATGTTTTAACTTACACACTAACATCTTACATTTCAGTCTTTGTGTGTTCAACTGTAATGCAAAATGGCTTTTTTGGGAATCTAGAACAACTTAAAAGCCAATATGAAAGTGGGATACAAAGGAATCAGAGGGAAGAGAGAAGAAAAACCTGTTGTTTCCTCAACTCGTCCTGTGAGGAAATTATATAAACTACTGGAAGACCTGTGAAGGTTCCAGGTCAATAGACTATGAAAAATTGTGATGGAACCTGGGGAAAACCACAGTACCTAATGCAAATAATAACTTCTCTTTTAGTACAACCATTACTATGATTAATGTTTCTATTTCTTTTATTAAGGTAACATATTTGTTTGATAATGGAGGGACAGTCTTCTTCGCTATTTTTATGGCAATATGGGGTGAGTATTTTCTTTCTTTACTCATTTTACAACTGTCTTTCTAACAGTGGTTTCTGTGCTACACACATGCACACATCATGCACACACACACAAACACACACACACACACACACACACACACACACACACACAAGTGCAAATGTAAGTGCCACTCATACCAGGTATTGATTCAACAATAAAACCTGTAAGATAATACTTACTTTGTTCATAAATTCACTCCTTGGGTATTTAGCTCTATTTAATCTTCTAACCTTGGAGGCTCAAAGACAAGTATTGATGGAAAACAAACTAAAACCAGAATTAATTCTCTTGTATCTTTACTTGTTCAAGTGATGATGCATTTGCTTATTAACTCTCTTTGCTATTTTGCTCTGTGCTTCATTCAAACCTTTGGAGGGACAGCTATTTCACATATGACTGTACATTTACAATGTACTGCAAATTCTATTTCTAGCTAACAAGTTAAATTCATACTATGTACAAGTATATTCCTCAGTCTTGTCCTCATGTTTCCAGTTGAGATTCTAACGTGCCTAATTAACTGAAACCTGATGTGTACTCATGCAAGCTGAAGTTGCTTAAAACTTTGAGGACTTTCAGGGAAGATATCACTTTCCTAGTAGAGTCAGTTTTCTTCCTGTGGCCCTGTTAAATGCCCCCATTGTCAACTTGCCGGCCGAAGGGACTGACCATGTGTGCTATTGCAGAAGAGTGAAATGTATTAGAAGACAAGCTTTTCGTTCTTATTGCCTTAATTTCTCAGGACCAGGAATTCTGCCATATCATATTCCTGGCTTTGAAACAAACCAGCAAAAAATTTTCTCCCATGAAAATGCCTGTTTTATTCTGTGGTCCTGGATTATAGACAAGAGGAAAGAAGAGTTAACTCCGGTTTCCTGTTTAAAAACAAACTATTTAAAGAAAATCTAGTTTGGGTTCCCAGATTTTGTGTGAAGAAGGGTTATTGTTAAGTTATCAGTCAGTGCTACCATGGTGATGTGCATTAATTTTACCGTATTTCACAAAGGTTTCCTTGGAAAATAAACCAAAATACAAATTATGGTTATATAACACATGCTTCAGCTCAGCTGAGGACTGTAAGGAAAGAATGCTTCTAGATGACGGATCCACCCTGCTTTTTCCTGCACAACTCCTGCCTCTGCAGTATTCCCTGTGCAAGCAGCACGGCAGTGACCTTGCAGGACCTCTTGCATGATGAAAGGTCGAAATGGAGATGGACTCTTCCCCTCTGCAGCCCTCCTTCTCCTAGCTTTACATGGAGGTGCGAAGTGGAGGTATGGCATCCATGGGAATGCTATCATGCGCACTTTCTCCCCCTTCAGGCATGGATGAATCACTCACAGCTCGGTTGTAGTAACTAGAATTTCCAAAATTGACATCATAAGGTTCTGGTGCATTGTCTAATCGCAGAACTGAAAAACACAGCAAAATCAACAGGCTCGTTTTATGGTGACAGTCTCAATGGCAGATGCTCTACCAGCTGACTACAGTGTTAGGAGTTAGGGGTTGTCCTAGGTGATGAGCAGGCACTTCTGTGTGGGCGTTCGGACATTATTTTGAAATTTTAGATAGGTAGATTTTTGCATTCCACATTTAGGTCTATGAATAAGAGAACAAAGGTAGTTCTGAAATTCTAAATTAGACATAAAATTAAGAAATTAAGGAAAGCACCTCAATGAAGCATACCAATACTTGATACTTGAAAATATAAACTCATTGACTCTTGTGGTTTTTTGTTTTTAATCTTTTGGTAGAAAAAAATTTTTAATTGAGGACAGTGAATAAAACACCATTATTTACTGTTTATCTTAATACCATGATAGTCAACCCTGTAAACATGTAGAAAGAAGTAAAAAATGCCCGAAAGTGTGCCTCCTTCTGGTAGATCAAGTAATCACTCAATATGCTCCGATGGATGATTGGGAGGGGGAGTTGTTTCATTTTTAGCAAAAGGAGATACTTTCTTAATGAGCTTGAGTATATATTTTCAGAGAAAACTTAGGTATGCATTAGGTGTCTTAAAGTGCAGCAAGGAGTAATTACTAATTAAATTGGTGGTTTAATTATTTCTGTAAGTATTATGTTGCCTGACTATTCCTTAAGCTATCTTCTTACAAACTTGTCTCCCTGGAACTCTGGGTCTTTGAACAGCTATCTCGAAGCTGTATGAAAGAGATCACAAAATTCTCATGATTGAATTGCTCCTCAAAGCATCAGTCACAACTACTTAGATTGTAAAAAACTGACAACCTGACAACATAATTGTTTATATTATGTATTTAATGGAAGTTTCTTATTTATATATATATATATATGTGTGTGTGTGTGTGTGTGTGTGTGTTACACATAATTTAAAAATTCTTTTTCACTTTGAAACATATCACCTTAGAAATATGGCTTAGTAGAAACCCATAAACAGAATTCTCCTACATTTACAGTAAATCGATCTAATTTTGAATAAGTTTAATATAACAACAGAACTCAAAGAGGACTTTACTGGTAGACTCAACAGAAGCAGGTTCCTATTTGCTATATGTCAGAAATCCTTGTACATGCAAGAAAACTGGCCTTCTCATAAAGCATAAGAGAGAAGAGTCAAGTAACTGAAGCTACTTCATCTTATGTTTGATATACATATATATATATATATAATTCTGCCTTTTGCATATGAGTTTCTATTAATTACAGATATTATTGTTGCCCTTGTACTCTCATATAAATATATATGTGTGTGTGTATGTGTATAGTGTGCTTATACATATTTGTATGTGTACATCTATGCATGTGGAGACAGAGAAGCTTATGTCAGGACTATTCCTCTATGATTCTTTGCGTTATATACTGAGACACAGTCTCTCAGTTAAAAATCTCACTAGTTGCCTTGTTTGAAGAACCCCTTTTCTACCATACAAGTGTTGAAATTAAAGGTTCACCAGAATTTTATATGGGTTCTAGGGATCTGAGCTGTGGTTGTTATGTTTAGACAGCAAGTATGTCTATGGACCTATCTCTAGAGCCCTGGCTGGCTTTAAAAACACATTTTAAGAGTGACAAAGTTCTGAAAGAAGCTATGAGGTCCTTTATCTGTACATATATGAAACTTCCAGATCCTATGTTTCAGAGACACATTTCTGGTTATTTCGTGGGCTTTCTGTTTGTTTTGTTTTGTTTCTTGGAACAATAATAAAATAAAATGTAAAACAAAAACTAACACATTGGACTGGACAAAACAGACAGACAGAAAAGAGCCTAAGATAAGGCACAACGATCAGGTACCCACTTGTTTGCACACTCAGGCATCTCATTGAAACACTAAACTGGAAGCCTTAAAATGTACACAGGGGACATTTGCAGGCCCTGAAAGTTCATAAGACCTCTGATTATGTTGATATATAGGGCCTCGATTGCTTGGTGCCCTCTTCAGGCTTACAATCTTTTCCCTCCTCTTCCATGAGACTCTGTGAGCTCTGAGAGGAGGAAATTTGATCCCACTTAGAGTTGAGTGTTCCAAGGTCTTTCACTTTCTGTATAATGTCTGACTGTGGGTCTATAGTTTTTTTTCCATCTACTACAAGTGGAGGCTTCTCTGATGGAGGCTGGCCATATTTGTTTTTCTGGGTCTGGGATACCTTGCTCAGGAAGATTTTTTCCTAGCTCCATTTGCCTGAAAATGTCAGAGTCAGAGTGAACTTCAAATTACGTTCAATTTTTCTACATATGTTTGGATTCTAGAAACAATATTTAAATACAGTTTTAATACAATGAACAAACACTCCAAAGGTTTTCAAATGTCACAGATAATCAGTGCAATTCTTTTCTTGGTCAAGTGGCAATGGATCTAAATAAATCTTGTCTGTTTCTGTCAGATGACACTCTGACTCCTTCCGAGGTAGCAGTGACACATACTAAATCTATTGCATGTTGGCGATGGTCTGAGAGAAGTTTTTACCTGGTTCGTTTCTGTCATCATAAAGTCGCTGATGGGAAAATGAATCTGTTTTCCGTTGTCCACACAATAAGTAGCCAACAAGGCTAAGCAGAGAAGCACCCAGAATAGCTCCTAAAATGGCTCCAAATACTATCCCTGTGTTCTTAGTCTCTAGAAGAAAAAAACAAACAGAAGATTCAACTAAGAAATAAAAACAATTATTCAAAAACAAAAATCCATATGCAAAGTGACATATGAAAGATTTGTATGTTTTTAATTAGATAACAGAGACAATATATCTCTGTATGTGTACATTATTTTATGGTCAGTATTCGCGATATAGTGCTAAAATTCATTATGAAATTATACATATAAATTCACTTTATTTGAAAAATGTAAAGCCTTTCATTTATAGTTGATTATTACTGATTATCTCCAAAGGTACTAAGATGCTGCATTTTATCGAAGATCTAAGTTCAGTAATTAATAATGTATTTATTTATAAAAGTGTTTTATAAACCCCGAGTCAATGGGGAGATTTAAAGTTGAATTTTAATTTTGTATAATAATTCAATATACAGACACATATATGCAAACACAAAACAGTTTATGAGTAATAAGTAATACAAAATGCCAAGAAGGCACTAGGAGGAAACACAATATTCCTTGGTATACTACATTTACAAACTGAGCAAAGCAAGCAAGCAAAAGACAAAAGCAAGATGTTTGCAATGCCTTCTTATACCTAAGCTCAGCTCTCAAGAAACTACAAAATTATACTGTGAGGCCCTTATGTGGAATAGTTGACTTGGAAACTAAGTAATCATCAAAGCACTACAACCGTCTGCCTTCTAGATACCGATTGATTAAATGTCTTGAGCAATTCACTAATTAGGTAGATGAAGTTTTTCTTATGTTCCCTAAAGCCACTCCTAATGAAATTAACTCATTTGGAATACAAAAAAGCTGACAATATAAAAAGAAGCAAAATTAACAATTCTGATAAAAGAGCTATGGTATGGATTAGTGCTCAGTATTCACAATATATATTTATTGAAGTTAGACAGACTGTGGATGCATTTTAAATATTCTTTTCAATGGAATAAAGGAACATACATGGATTATGTGATGTATTAAAATTAAGGACAAAATAAAAGCATATGTATATACATGTTGTCATCAGTTACTTAATAAAGATTAGACTTCAAATGTCAAAATCTTTCCATATGCTGACAATAGGTTATAAATGCCAATTCACACATACAATTACACTTAATTGTAATTAACTTAACCTCTAAAGTGCATGTGAAGGCACTGAGTTAATAAAAAAGTAGGGGGTTTTTTTGTTAAAAATAATCAATCACTTCAGGCATACAAGCATACAGCTAGACCTGAAGGAAGTTAAGCTTAATGAATGCATTATATAACCTGTGCTACACTTCTTATTTTACATCTTTGAATTTGGCATAATCTCTAAATCAATCATATATATGTTCATCTAATAATAATTTGTCAAAAATTATATATTAAGTTGGATATTAATAAAAAAGTTAAGGATGTTTTCCCTGTGACAAACTTGTCTGAGAAACTCTTGGAGTGTCATTCTTCTGTTACTGTCCTTGAGTCACTGTATGTGAGGTCAGGTAGTCTATAAAATCACTCATTTTCTTCAGTGTTTTGAAACTCACATGCATATATTTTAAAGGTTATTTATATAATAATCCTAAAGCATCAAAAGTCCAGATTGTCTTTAGAGGGTAGAAATTGTCACCTGGTGACTCAGGCAGGATTTACTTACCATCACAACCCTACATCCCACTATCTTCCCATGTTCCTACCTACTAGGAACTAATATGTGCTCAATTAAATCCTAAAACCACTCCACAATTTTTATTGTCTACTCCTCACAATAAGAATGGCTCATACATAGAGCACTTGCCTAGCAAGCGCAAGGCCCTGGGTTCAGTCATCAGCTAAAAAAAAAAAAAAAAAGAATGACCCATACAACTACAATTGCCTGCCTTTCTCTAAAATAGCACTCCATGATTATACGACTTCTTTAGAGATTCAGTCTTATATAACCAGAAAATTAAATCCATATATATACATATATACACACATACACACGTACGTACATACATACATACATACATACATACATACATACATACATACATACATACATAAATACATACCTTTTGGGGTGTCTGATGTATTGGGGAAAAGTTTTGAATTATTGGTGAATTTTAAGGTAGGCTGTAAAGTTGTTTTTTCTTGATATGGGGTAAAACCAGCAAAGTTGTCATTTGTGGCAAACCATTCAGTAGGTTCAGCTGTGAAAGGAGTCACAGGTGTGGTCTTTGGAGGAGGAGGGAAGAGGCTAACTGTACTGGACATATCTTTAGGACTGTTCATTGTGTCATTGTCCAAAGACCAAGTAAAATTTCCCGACAATGGAGAATGTGTAGAATTGGAATGTTCTGAGACCTGTAAAGGATTTACATCAGCTACGGATGAGTTCAAAGGCAACTTGGAAACAAAGCCCTGAACCAAGGGAGGAATGGAATGTGTGGAGGGAGGTTTTGGACTCTCAGTTGAGCTAGCTGTTGGAAAGTTTCTGCTGGAATTTGTTGTTTTGAAGGTTGTGGATAAATCCAAAAGAGAAGGAGCCGTCACCATGAGATTGGAGATATCACTTCTGTTTTCTGAAGTTGCATTTATGCTTCTTTCCAAATGAATCGATTTGTTTCTCATTGTTTTCACATCTTCTATAGTGTGCTGAGTTACATTTCTTCTGAGATTTTGTTTCTGAGGTCTCCCAAATGGTAATGAAATGAACAGACTTGAAATCAATGCAATTTTGGCTAAGGTCAACATGGTAGCCTTCGTTGATATTGGTTTTAATATGAGGAATCTGAAAGTAAGAGTCATTTGAATTATAAGAGCATTCTGCATTTTTCTATGGATCTTTATTACTGAAGAGGGGAATCTAGACTAATGTTGAGATGACAATTTTTCTCATTTTAATAAGTTGGTTTTGGGTGGATTATGAATTTAAACCAGCGTCACTAAGTCCTATTTTCTATATAATTTTTCTTCCTAGGAAAATGCCAGAAAACAGCCTTGCCAAGTTAGATACTGCTTTTTAAAAGATCACCAAGCTTGGAACAACTTGAACATTGTATATATATATATATACATATATACATATACATATACATATATATATATGTGTGTGTGTGTGTGTGTATGTGTATAAACTACAAAATAATTTTTAAGTGTTATAATTATAGGACATGCAGAGTTGGCTGGTTTCTTCAAACTTTCAGAGAGCATGTTTTCTCCTCAGATGTGACTTTGAATTCTGATAGTGAAAACAACTCCACTGATCAGACACTAAATATATGCCATTGTCAGATGTATCAAGTACAATGATAGTGCAAACTCTGTATCCCTCATTCATTAGAAGAGTGGTCTCTCCTGGTGTGAGACCTTTAATACAGTCGCTCATGCTGTGGTGACCCACCAACCACAACATTGTTTTTGTTGCTACTTCATAACTTTAATTTTTCTACTGTTCTGAATCATAATATAAATATCTGTGTTTTCTAATCAAATCTCCTTTAAATACATTTTATTCATATTTACTTTTAAGTCATTGAAGTTAAAATAGCAGCTATGTTACAATAAATAAAGAATATGATTGAGGTTATGTATAAAATTTTTAGGTAGATTATAGCATGGTTAGGTAATAAAATCATGATAGTGACCTCATTAATCTAAGCACACCATTCTGATTAGGTATGGGAATTCCCTAGCTCTTAAGTGGGTGATAAGGAAAACATTAGAACAGGAATTTATTAAAATTCTGGTTTCTGTCACAAATAACCTATAGATTCATCATCATTATAAGTTGTTAAAATATTATTATCAAGATAACCAAACTGTTTTACAGTATTATTTTAAACTAATTCAGGTAATACAGGAAGAAATATTCAGAACGCTAACTGGCCTAAAGTAAGCACTTAATACACACCAACCTCCGTTTGGTATCAATTAAATGTCACATTATCCCTGCAATGCAGTGTTGGTCATGACCTCTTTGAGGATCAAATGACCCTTTCCAGGGGTGGCCTAAGACGAGAGGAAAACAGATATTTACATTACAATTCATGGCAGTAGCAAAATTATAGTTAGGAAGTAGCAATGAAAGAAATTTTACGGTTGGAGGTCATCATAACGTGAGGACCTGTAGTAAAGGGTCTCAGCATTAGGAACATTGAGAACCACTGTTCTAGTGTCTTGGTGATTACAAAGTCCACCAAATCACTGTACTTGATGCAGTGATACCTTGAGATAGGAACGGCCTGTGTTATGGTCTTTATCTAGATGACGAAACTGAGGCTCAGAGTGACTAGTAATAGAAATTAAAATAAACAGAAGAGGCCAAACAAGATGCTAAACAATAAAGTACGTTTAGCTGCATTTTTGTATTTAAGAAATGTTACCCTGGAGCTGAGACTGTTGCTTAGTGGTTAGAGTGCTTGCTCAGCATGCAAAAAGGCTTCATTCCATCCCACCATTACCTAAATAAAATAAACTAGTGTGGCCTGTATTCCCAGAACTAGGAAGGAGTATGGGGGAAGTAACGGCATCAGAAGCTCAAGGTAATTCTCACTACATAGTTGGAAGCTAGCCTGGGTTACTGTTGTGGTTTGGTCTTTTACTATGGATTGTAGTGCTAAATGCTGGCTCCCAAGGCCTCATTGCCCCGGGACAAGAGAATCTGGATGTACACAAAAGAATGCTATGTGACCTTGCTCCTTAATTTAAAATTATTGGTTGAATAAAGATGCCCACAGCCTATAGCTTGACAGAATAGAGGTTGGTGGGCTTGAGACACAAGGGGGAGAAGAAGGCAGAGGGAGGAGAAGATGCCATGGGGTAAGTGAGTTATGAAAACATTCCAGGAGGGCTGGCCAACTGACATTAATAGCAGCCCAGATGGAATGTAGCCATTTATAATTGGGGGTTATTGATAGGGAAGTAGAAATAATAGCATAGAGAGTAGCTATCTACCTAGCTTTAGTGCATTAACAGCTAATTATAAATATAAAGGTTACGTGTCTTTTATCTAGGAACTAAATAAACTAAGGAAGAGGATAAACATAATATTAATATTTTAAAAATTGTATACAACAGGAAATATGAGACACCATTTCAAACAATCTCTTGAAACAATAAAAAATGAGAAATAATTTGATGCTCCTCAAATCGGGTCTTATTTCTTACTAAAACATTCCAGCTTGACAGAGGAAAATGGAGGAAGTTCAATTGCTAAATATTAAGGTTCTGTATTTCCTGTACATTTTTAAAGATTGGTTTTTATTTTATGCACACGAGGGTTTGCCTATGTGCATGCATTCCTGTATACCACATGTGTGTCTGACACCCGTGGATGTCAGAAGGGGGCATCAGTTCCTCTGGATTTAAACTTACAGACAATTGTGAGCCTCCATGCGGGTGCTAAGAAACAAGCCTGGGGCTCTAGAAAAGCAACCAGTGCTTTTAGACATTGAGCCATCTCTTCAGCTCTTCAGCCCCTTACCTGTAGTTCTTCAACGACTTCCACTGAATTTTCAAAAATAATGTCAATGCTGCTGCTGCTGCTGGTGTCTGTGTCTGTGTCTGTGTGTCTGTGTGTGTGTGTGTTTTAATTAGGGTTAAGAGAGCCTCCATACTCCTCTGATTATAATTTGATTATTTTTCCCACATTCTCCTTCCACTCAGTGATCTATCATAAGTTACCATATCTGCATTACATTGTGATATACTGTCTTCATCATAAGCTGTTAGGAATCAGTCCACTATCTTCCATTCCAATGGTTTCAGTGGGATATACAATTTTTATTTCCTGTTTTAATCATTTAAGAAAAGTCTTAAAATACAAGGCAGGTAGGCATGCAGGAATATTCACAGGCACATTATTTTTGAGATTCTGGAAGAAATCCACCAGTAACAGATTGAACAACAAGCCCTGGCCTATTTGTACAGTGAAAATTAGCATCTTACAATTTTATGAAACAGTATGGATAATTAACATCAACATAATGCAAGGCCTAAAAATGTAGGCACGTTGTGTAATTGCACATAAATAAAGTTCAAAACAGGCGCAACTCCTGTTAGAAGACAAGAGACCCTGGATGGATATGTGTGGGAAGAGAGTACTGCTCATTTAAAGGGTTCTCATGTGCTTGTCATACTCTGTTTCCAGACAGGAATTATAGAAGTGTTTACATTTGTGGTGATTCTTTCTTATATTTTATTTTCTTTCAGTTATAATCAATACAAGTGGCTTAAGTCATAAGATTGTTAACATAATCAGAAAATTGTATTATTAATTGCATATTTGTTTTCTTAGAGACTTGTTTTACATCAAATCCTTTAAAGCAATCAGACAGAACACGATTTGTAATAACAAATACAAATAATTAAGTAGAAGCAGAAAGAACATTAACAAGGTGGCCTTGTCTGGTATCAATGGAGGGGAAGCCCTTGGTCCTGTGAAGGACTGATGACCCCGTGTAGGGGAATGCGAGGGCAGTGGGGTGGGAGTGGGTGGGTGGATGGGGGTGCACACTTGTGGGGGCAGCGGGAGAAACGTGGAATGGGGTGAGTTGGAGGGGAAACCGGGAAGGGGTATAACATTTGAAATGTAAATAAACAAAATAACCAATAAAAAATTTAAAAAAGTATCAACAACATGCTCAAGAACTCATAATCAAGTAAATCAAGTGTAGGAATAAACCTTTAGTTAAATGCATGGACATATAGCTCACGAACATGGAAGGCCACGTGTAGCAATTACAAAGGAACTTTCTGTCTTTGTAGATCCCTTCCCCCATCATTTTATTTTAACAGAGCTTTTAAATTGAAGGGTTTAAGTCATTCTAAAAACACTGCAAACATACTAATGTAAAATCACATATCTTAAGTGCTTCTCGAATACGATGAATATACTTTTATCTTAAAATAAGAAACTCTAACAACTTTGTGCATTGAGTCTTGTATAATCTAGATGAAGAAAACATTAGAGATTTTTCCCTGGGCATGTAGCTGATCAATATTCCATTCAGTTAGGACCTTATGTAGTAAGTACATTCACAATGCAGTTTATCTTGATGTAGTTACATGTATTTTTCTCCAGTGAAATCTGTACAGATCACAGAACACTGAGTTGCCTGTCTTTTCACCTGCTGCCTGTGTTCTGTTTTTCGCACGGCACTTGGTCATGCTTCCTATCTTTATTAAGTCACTGGTTTACATTCTTTCTACTTAGGCCCTAAAATTTTGGTCATCAAAAGCAGGGGAAAGTCCCTTGGGTATTCTAATTTTCTTTCAGTGTTACATTAGGAATCTAGCCTGGAGCTTTCACCTCCTCCTATAAAAAGAATCCTCAGATCACCAGCCAACACAGTGAGCTTTATTGTGCCAGGTTCACCTTGACTGTAACATTGAATCACCGAGGGCATCTCTGTTACCTTCACCTCACTTTTGAGTGTAACCTGAAAGTCTGGAGTATCAATACCGCAAATTAGCCAACGCAGTTTGACGAGCTATAATTTATCTCCCTGAAAAAGATTTAGAATGAAGGAAGAGAGGAGCAGATCTTAGGTCTGAACGCAAGATGGTTAATTTAGAAATTAATACAGCTGTGGCTACAGCATTGCAAAGACTGATTTAGGCTGATAATCCTGACATTGTGTGGCATTTGCTTCTCCTCCCTGGCTTTTAGGGTTACCATGTAACATATCTCAGCAGGTACATCTCATCTTACAGGAACAGAAGAAGCCCAAAACTTAAGCTTTCAGGTTTTCAAAACTCTAGCTATGACATTTTATAAGGACTTTGTAACTCGGGCTAAGTTGGACCCCAGTGAATTCAGGAATGTACCCTGTGAGCAGAAAGAGCAAGTGAGGAGGATGATAGAAACCTTCAGAAGACAGTGGATCAAATTTCCATTTTTTCCTTTCCCTTTCCTTTAAGCCTCTTTCCATTTCTAGGCTCTGAACTAAGTTTAAACAACGTATCTCTGTAATATATTAAACTGAGGTTAAGTTTGTGGGTCATGAGTTGCGGCATGCTTGAGTTTGCCCAAGTTCATCTACCATTCAGATGTCATACAGAATGGGAAGAAAGTGATAAATTGAGAGAAAGAAGAAATATTTAGATAGAGAAAAAAATCAGTGTATTTCTCCTGTGTTTTTACATCTTCTTGTACCTGGGTAGGAGCAATACTGGGAGCTTAGCATCTAAGGAAGTTTAGAAAGTGTAACAAAAACAGACTTATAATCATCACAAACTTGAAAAACTTAAGGCTAGGACGATTAGATATGGAACAGAAAGACAAAATTCTGAGGCAAGCTGTAAGACCTTAAGTACATATTCTAAACATCTAGAAATTGATACATTTTTACAGTTTTTTTTATTTAAAAACAGTTAATATGTAATTTCAAAGAGTATATTTCAGGGTTTTGAATAATTCTTCCACAGGGAGAATGAACAGTGTTTTCTCCCTTTTCTCCCTTTCTTTAGTGTTAACACTGACCGGTGGCTTCCCATTGCTAGATCTCATAGATCTCATGGAGAGCTCGCAAACACTGGGAGCGGATATATATCATCTATATCATCTATATCTATATCTATATCTATATCTATATCTATATATATATATATATCCATGAAAGCAAACCTGTTTACTCTGCTTAATTTGGATTGCTCTTAATTGTATAATGCCAGTATTCTGCTGAGCCTCTCCTTTGTAATTGAGTTATACTACTTATCCAAGCTTTAAGAATAGAGAGGCACCATGGCTATATATGGCTGTAAACACATGCAAGAGAAAGTATAATATTCATTTAATCAAAAAAGTTTTAAGTAAGAGCATCAGCTTAGGTATATGGAAAATATCATATAATGTTCTTGTGATGAATCCCTAAGAATTATAGACCCACTTTGCCCAATTACTTTTGATTGTTTCTTGTCATAGACCTTACCTTCCGAATGTAGATGGGTTTATTTATTTGTTTACTTTTGTCAATTAAAGCTCAGTCATTCATGTAGCTAATATTCCAGGCCAAACTTGAGTACTTGAGTACTTTGAGTAGTCTTTGCAATTTTGGTCAGCACTGAGTATCTTCTCTAAAGCCACATTAATGAGAATATAAGAAATTATGTTCTAGAACTCTCTTATTATATAAAGGTTTAGAAGCATGAGAAGTTAGAAATTCTATTTGTACTCAAACTCTCTCTCTCTCTCTCTCTCTCTCTCTCTCTCTCTCTCGTGTGTGTGTGTGTGTGTGTGTGTGTGTGTGTGTGTGTGTGTGGTGTGTAAAGTATAAATAAATTTTTATTTGGTTAAAAAAAGATAAAATGATTTTTTTCCTTGAAAGAAATTCCCTAAGGATTTTCTATCATTCTCTTAAATGATTCAGATAAACATAAATTAAGAAAAAAAGGAGAGAATGACATCCTGCCTGCTATTTTGGGAGTGTAGGCATGAATTTCACGACTGTGAGAAAGTAGGTGGATGACTACAAAGCTAAGAGAGAATGTGTGTTCAAAAGATATGTTCTGAAGCCAAGTTCCCAAGCATGAGGTTTTAGACTTCTATCACATTTCACTGTCTGTAGAAACAGCCTCTATGAATCAAAGAGAAAGTAGGTCAGGGTGGCAATCTGAAAATGGCTTTCGCAAACCCTGACTAAATTCTCATTCCACAGGAGGTCTTCTGTGAGTGAGTTAGCTTTCTAAAATTTGGGGGAATGCCAGCCATGCATGCTAAGCATGCTAGATAAAATAATAAAATGTACAGTTTTTTAACTTTTCAGTTAAGGACACCATTGAAAACGATGTATAAAAGCGTGTAATTCATTGCATGTAAGCATAACTTTTCCCCCCAAAATGATACTATACTGAAAAAAGAAACATTAAGCCTAAATGCATAATTTAGAGCTATTTGACTTATGTTCCTTCCACCAGCTCCAATTGAAAGTCTTTGATGGCTCTGCTAAGACTTGACTGAAGTAAGCATTGTATACACTTTTCTACCTGTTTAGTAAGTTAGCAGCTTTGCTTCTTAAAGTTTATTCATTTAGCAGTGCAAAAGTTCACTTAGAAGGTAATTAACTAAGGAAACAATGGCCAGTTTATATCAGAGTCTCTGTGGCTACTTGCCTGACTTTTCTGACAAAAGTTGAGGCCAAGGTGATTCTCTTTGATGAGAGAGAGAGAGAGAGAGAGAGAGAGAGAGAGAGAGAGAGAGAGAGAGAGAGAGAGAACCCCAAGGTGCACACACTTACCTTCAGAACTGACAGGTGTTTGCAGATGATGGGGAATAAAATACCACAGTTGTCCTGACTGCAATAACTCCTCAGCACATAAAAAAAGACGTGGTTTAAGTGTGACAGTGTGGCATTGAGCAGGACTCAGGCAAGATGTAAGAAGAAACAAAATTGGGTGGGGCTGTCCGACTAGCTGGCTGGCTGGCTGGCAGTATCTTGCTTGTGTAATAGAGCAGCCAAGAACCTGACTGACCTGCCTCTCAGCTGTAAGCAATAGGATATCACCTCACTCGGGTCTGAAGAAAGTCCAACCCTCTAGTTTTCATAGGTTACTTTGACTGATTTTGAGATAGGCTGGATTCTTTGCACAGCAGCAAAAAAAGGATTGTTTATTTCTTGAGGGGGGAGGGGTGGTAGCATCCTCTGGTGTATTAAGAACTCTTGGAACTTGCTGGGTACCTTTGTGCAAGTAAGGAAATCCCAGTGAGTCATGTCCCACACCTACTTTTCTATGCTAGCCCAAGGTTATTACAACTCATAAACAAATTCTTCAGTCCTTCTCTGCAGTGGCCCTTTGAGACCTTAAACCTAAATGCAAAAAATTTATAGAGGTCAGTAGTCAGGGACTGACCTGACGTGTACTGAAATTGATGTTGTAGAAATTCATCTTTACACAGTCAGTTCATGGGAACTCTGTATTGGAGGTTACTATAGAAATAATGTCCAACCAGTGAGGTTGTTGGTGATTTTCTAACCTTTAGGGAATCACTGGGGCTTCTGTGAGAATGACCCAAGAGTGCTCTTGATCAAGCAGCTTCCTTTCTGTGTTCTATTTGATTTTAGGTTCAAGTTAGAGTAGATTTCTGGAGTGCCTGTTTCATACTTAATTACTTGGGTTAATAACAAATTGTCATGCTTCTGTTGGCCTCCTTTCATGTCGTATTAAAGGGAGAAGTGTTCCTTTCAGTATTTGAGCACTGGTATCAATCTTTACTACCTAATGGTTTACACTTGTTTTCTGCTGTACAACAAGTGAGATTTCCAATGGCTTGGCTAAAGTGGTAAATGAAAGTTCACCTAAAAGTCATGAGCTATTTGAATGTACAGAATACCCACTTAATTGGTTTCAAGGAAAAACGAGGTAATTAAATTTTCAGAAGCTGAAAGTCTGGCCAAGAGTTTGATTAGAAATTAAACTCCTAAAATGTATTAATTCAAAGGATGTTTTAGCCGTGTCTGTATTAGCATGAAGAAAAGCAAGTTAAACTCCTTTAAATACTGAATGCTGAGAGATGGCTAAATAGAATTAAATTGGTTATCTTCAGGTTATCAAGTTACTAGAAGAATTTACTGAGGATGGAAATATTCTCTACCTGAACTCAGGGAATGGAGTATGAACTAACAGGAACTGGGTGTACACAATCCCTAGACATTCTCCTGGGCATATGTAGAAATACCATTACATGTTGCTGACTTCACAGTAGTAATTATAGCTAATGAGAGGCAGGAACACTGAAAAGTTCTTATTCTGCATCTCTCCTTTCTCATTGCACTGTCAAAGCTATCCTGACACCTTCCTAGAGATGCTAGCCGAGAGCTCAGACTCTTCCTCATCATTGCTTCCTTACAACCATAACCGAATTATAAGAACGAATGTTAATGAGAAGCCCTATTTATACTCCCATCATAAGCATGTATAGAAATAAACAAAAAATGGAAGGTATACATTAATTGAATGCCTCACTTGTTATTCAGTGTATTTGGTTGTGACCAGAAACTTTGATTCTCATGAAGCTATGTGTGAATGGTTTAAGATGATAGATAGATAGATAGATAGATAGATAGATAGATAGATAGATAGACGAATGGTAGATAGACTCCAAACTATTTTTAATGAGATATAATTCCAAGTATATATAAGCTAGGTAAAGCTAGTTTCTCCTGAGAATCGTAACCAAAGAGCAATTACAATTTCATCAGCCAAACCAGGTGAGATATAAATATTTTGCAATATTTATAACCCAATGCTGTACTTTAACCATTATAGTATTTTCCATCTGTTAATTTAGACTAGTATACTGTTTCTTAGCTAAGACTCATATCCATACTTGAAAGAAGTGCTTCTTCATCTTAAAATCAATTATCCATATGTAACCATATATTCCTATAGACTGTGGAGCTGAAATCAAACCCCTGTAGCTTGTAACTAGGCTTAAGGCTGCGCTATTTGCATATAGATCCACATAGCTAAGCAATAGTACAGCCTTGCATGCATGTATACATAAGTGATTAGCTAAGGAAAGTTATGAGGTTGATAACCATTGGACTTAACTTTAAGTGATAGACTCCCTAAATCCCTGTTGATTCTTGGCATTTTAATTTAACCCAGAGTCCACAGAAGTAGTATCACTGTAACAAAATCTGTCCCGTTAATGTGTGAGCACATACTCTCAGTATGTTAGTTATAAAATGTAAAACACAGTTTTTGGTGAAATAAACTTACTACATTCTAATATAAATAATAAGGCCTCATTGATTACTAAGTCGACTAAAGAACAAAGTACTCCTTGGTATCCGAGAGAGATATATTTATAGTAAAATTTGTATTATATATTTAATATTCTAAATATTATATCACTCTCCTGAATATTAAATTTGAGACTATTTTGTTTTATTAATTATATAACAAATTCTATTTACATTGTTTTAAAGCAGGATATGAATGGCCACAAGAAAATAAAAAGAAATTCTATATTTTATTGTTGTTTTTAAAAATGAGACAAAATAATTAATATTTTCAATGTAAATACATATTAATTTTCTAAAGGTAGAGTAAAATGGAAATAGTTTAAAGAAAATTATTAAACTTGCAACAGAAAATAAGTGTTTATGAAATATATATTTTTTCAAATATAAAAGTACAAATGATTATTATGAAACATGATCCCCAATAGTGCTTCTAAGTGCTCAGATATTCAAAATCTGTTCATTGGGCATTTTATGTCTGTTATTGGGCTGGACACACATTGCCCACTGTGTCTATTTCTCTCCTCTCCTATTTTTTAAAGCAAAAATTAGAACATGATTGTGGCTACTACTCCATAAGCACTTAATAATCACCTGGTTCTTGGTGTTTCTATAGCTAGCGAGGTCCGGCTCTGCATGCGTTGCAGCCTAGCTTTGCAGCACACAGCCTCACTGCCTGCTCATTCTGTGGGTTCATTCTGGCACGTTTCTCAGTTCTCACAGTCAGACAGGCAGCTGTGGGCACGGTGAGGCAAGTTTGGCCACTGAGTCATAGTTTCTTTACTGAGTCCTGATTTTCAGTTCACTGTTTCATAACTGTGGCTAGTCACATTTCTAAGGTCCCTCTCCCATTGTAAAACAGGGAAAGTAACTCCTCCTGTTAGTTGCCTGTGGGGAGTCACTGATTTAAAATTGGAAAAGAAGAGATTAACTAGGCCCAGTTAATGATAAGTATGATCATTATTTTGTTTGGGGATGTTAGCTTCTAAAATGAAGCTTAGCATAACCATGAAGAGAAGTTAAAATGATACCAACCCAGGGTTAAAACATTTGTATTGAGTTATTCTGAATTTGTGTATAACTCTTGATAGAGGAATTGGTCCATAATCTTTATTGAATAAAATAAGTGAGTGAATTATTGGTTTTTATTTGATTCCCTTTATCCATGGGAAATCTTTATCGGATCATACCTTTTATAAAACTAGAGCCCCCTCTTTTAACATATCTAATCATTTTCCTTACATTTTTCCCATAGCATTTATCAACCTACATTATATTTTATATCTTATTTTGTGTGGTTTTTAAAAATATGTTGCTACACTAGAAGATCAACTCTGGAAAGCAGGTATGTTGGTCTGTTCCCATGCACAGAGGTAGATTTGGGTAATTTTGAAAGAACTGGCTTAGAGAATAAAAGCTCAATAAAGTATTAGTTAATAACTGATTGTGTGGATAGATACAAGAGTAAACAACACCTTATATCAGAGATAATGAAAATTAAGTAAATGCATTAAACATCTTCAAATTCACTTCATTCTTCCTAGAATGCTTTTCTTGTGATTGACTCATTCATATCTGAAATCTGATGTCTCACTTGTCATTTAAATTCATTCTTTGCCTGGATCCAATGACACATACTTGTAATCTCAGTACTTTGAGGCTGAGGCAAGAAGAACAGGAAGTCAAGATCGTCCTCAGCTACTTAAAAGCTCAAGACAGAGGGTTGGGGGATTTGGCTCAGTGGTAGAGCGCTTGCCTAGGAAGCGCAAGGCCCCTGGGTTGGTCCCAGCTCTGAAAAAAAAAAAGAAAAAAAAAACAAAAAACAAAAGTTGACTTGCTGGGCAGGGTCAACAATGAGTAATCTTAAAAAAAAAAAAAAAAAAAAGCACAAGACAGTATTGGACTAAATAAGGCCATTCTCAATAAGAAAGACGTTCCTTGGGCAGATCTGTATTTGTATGTAGATCCATGTGTTTCCTTTAGTATTTCATTGGGGAAGAGTTATCAGTCACAGAAATGGACCTTAGTAAGGGATGTATCAGGCTGCTGTTCTGAGAATGCAGAAAATGCAGGCACAAAGGTAGCTAAGGGTACAGGTGTGAATGGGAAAATACTTTTCTTTCTTTTATTGTTTCATATTTAATATTAACAATAACAGTCACAGCAACGCTTTTAACAGAATGACAAAAATATAGGTGATGGATGTTAAAGAGAAAAACAGAAAGTCTTATAGCATGTCAATGATGACCACTCACAGTTGGGGACCATTAACTTAAGTCACTCAGTATAAAGCTATATTTTTCTCTGGTTTTGGCTTTGTTAAGATGCATAAGTACAGATAGATTTAGAAAAAGAAAGGGGAAGCAGAGGAAGAGCAGGAAGGAGGAGGAAAGAAAGAATGAGAGAAGGGGAGAGAAGAAAAGATAAATGGAAAATGGCAAAGTGGAAAAAAGGAAGCAGACTTATGACAGTAACAATAATTAAAAGTCTGGATGGTCTAGTGCATAAATGATTCATGATCTTCCAAAGAACCTAAGAGCAATTCCCAGCTTGAGTCAACCCCCTCATATCTGCCTGTAACTCCATTTCTATGACATTCTTTTGTCCTGTACAGATACTGATATACACATGGCATGTACACCCACATCCCCCAAACACAAAGGTACACTATAGATAGATAGATATAGATATAGATATAGATATAGAAACAGAAATAGATATAGATATAGATATAGAAATAGATATAGATATATAAACAGAAATAGATATAGAAACAGAAATAGATATAGATACAGATTTAGATATAGATATATTAGAATATATCTTTAAAATCCAAGTTCTTGGAATTTATAAAAAATGGATTGATGAATATAGTTAAGATTATGGTTAGTTTGCTATCACTGATCAAAAGTATGTCTTGGGAGGACATTATGAAGAACAGTAAGGCAAAAGAGCTTGGATAATACAGACCAAAGAAAAGAGAAAGCAGGGTACTGGAATGGATACCTGTGTAATATAGTTTGTAAGAGCTATTTTGGGAGACTAGTTGATCTGGCTTAGTTCAGCCAAGAATCAAAACTCCTCCAGAGTTGTAGAATGAGTGTCTCCGGGGATTAGAAGACACCAATACTGATATGGAGGAAGAAGTGTGAATTGGTAATAAATATTCAAACTCGTGGTTATGGGTCACAATGTGGAGCAAAATAATTCAACAGCTCATCTTCATTTATTATTGATGTTAGAGTCAACCATCACTTGAGTGCATTGCATGTAAAGTGGGAATCCAGGGACACACCAAATGACAGTTGGAGCAAGAATGTAAGAAAGCAGAAACTACTTAGCTATTGATTAGCTCATCAAAAGACAACACATTGAGAGCGCCCTAAGAGTTGAGAAGATTGCCTTTCAGAAAAGCACTCGTTCCCCTGGAGAAATGGACAGTGAAGAGTTGAGAAGTGATTTGAAAATGGGAGGCTCCATGAAGTAATCAACAGGGGCAGGGTTTAGGGATACATCATATTTGCCCTAACATTCTAGTTGTCAATAGTGACAGGAAGATAGTTGGATTGGGGTATCATGATAAAATTAATAGTTCTGGTCATTCTCTGGACACCAGCTTACTTAACTGAGAGGCTCTGGCGCCTGGGGCTCTCCACAGAGGTCTCTCGCCAGGCTAGGTGTGTGGGTTCCGGCAAGGGGGAGAGAACTCAGGCAGGCAGACTGCTTCTGCTGCCTCAGCTGCGCGTTCTGCTCATTTCTGCCACTGCTGCTTCGGTTGCCCTGATCCGGTTGAGCCAGCCAGAGACTGACTAACCTGCAAGGGGTTCGGGGAGCTTCTGGCAGCTCAGGAGAGCAGATCTCTTCCCCAAGCGGCAGTGTTACGGCTCCTATGACACAAGCTCTCAGAAGATGGAATAATTCCTGCACACCTTTAATTTTGAACACGATACTTAAATACAGTTTTTGGATGGGTCAGTGTCTTAGCGCAGGTACTTCCTACTGGATTGGTCTGAGAGCTTGGGAAGACCTCATCCTCATATTTGGAGGCGTGGTCCCGTTACTATGACTGATCTGTCTTGAACCTGCTCTACATGTATTCTGGTCCTCACCTGTGAAGGAGGGGCTTAGGACATTGCCCTACCTGACTGGTCTGACTGAACCTCTCTAGAGGGGTCTGTTGAAGGGGGTGGGGGCTGCAGCTAGTGAGGCCTTGATCTGGGAGATTGGGAATGTGCATGCCATGCCTATTAGGGTTTCCAGGGATTCGACCATTCTTGACCAGGAATCAGGGTACCTTTCACAGGTTCTCTGAAATTTGCAAGGATAGCTTTGTGTATTGCAAAATTACATTGATCTCTGCAGTAAATACATACTATTATTTTGTTTACAGTTACTACAGCTGATTCACTCATGTGTGATGAAATATACAATCATTTAAGCTTTCTTCATTGATGAGTCTAATCTCTTGGTAACCATTGCCTAACTGACCAAACACTCACATTGTCTGTACTTATCATGTTCAGTTAAGTTATGGCCAGGAATACTTTTAATAAAGCAGTGAATTGACAGATTCTTAGTGCTAGAACTTGCTGTAGCACTGTTAGGAGCAGACCCATGTGATTTATTCAAACTTCCAAAGAAGCCTAAGGCAGATAATCAGAAACTCCTGGAGAAAACCACTTATTTCTATTTGGAAAACCTGTCTTAGCTGAGTCAGTTCTGCCACAGAATCACACAAAAGTTTTTGGCAAGAGTTTTTTCCTCACCATTAAGTTATCCTATAGAGGACAACAGGGAGTACAGAAAGCTACACTACCAATGTACACCCTAATGACAGGAATCTTGATAGTCTTTTCAGATCAAACACTACCATTGGAGGGAAAGGACACTTAACCATAACCAAGAGGATTTGGAAATCAAAATATACCATATAAACTGCTGAGTACCACATAAACATCCTGAGTGGCATTTTCATCCACTGAACTTGAAAACATTGTAAAGAACATTGAAAACATACGGTTTTTAGTTAAACTCATTTTCCGAAGGTTCTTACATACAAAGAAACCATATTTCTATGCTGAGTTAGGCGGGGATCCTGAAATAACTATGCATAGAGACACCATGTATCCCTCCCTTGAAACCTGGGATGAAATCTAGAAACAGGATCAAAGAAAGCATCACAATAACATGAGTCAGGTGAGCGAGTTTGCTATATTTCATGAGCTTTAGATGCCAGTAAAGTAACTTGTTACAAATGAGATTGGGGCAAAGACTTAATGAGTAAAGATGCAGAACATGTAACAAACTAACAGATCCGTAGGATACTGGAGAGTTTTTCTTTGGGTTTGGGTTAAGACTCACATATTCCTTATGAAGCCTAAGCTGGACTTGAACTAATGACTTTCCTGCCTCATCTTCAGTTCTGACAAATAGATATGGGCCATCACCATCCCATCTGTTTTTAATGCATCTTAGCTGTTTGTAAGAAAAGGAACTCATTTTTGGAAGACCTATTTAAGGAAGAGGAAAACAAGACATACAGACACAAAACTAAGGAGAATGGAAGTCTAGTGCAGCAACCCGCATCTAAATCCCTTCTCAGCAATAAGAAGGTGAAACAGTGGCTCACTTAAGTCTACTTACTAAGTACTCATAGCTACTTAAGTGCTATCTCATTTTTTTAAGTCATGAGAATAAGAAAACCACAAATGTCAAGAATATACACAAAAGGCAGAGTATAGAAATATAATTTTATTTTAGAAATCACCTCTTGATATTTATCTGAATGTTTTTGATCTTGATTTTCTGAACTTTTAAAAAAATATGACCTCATCATGGAACGGTCTGTTACATAACTCAAGGACAGTAGATAGAATTATACTTTCATTTCCCTCCAGAATGTCAGCCCATGTCATTTTGATTTTTGATAGTAAAAAAATAAAATTCGTATTTATAAAGGTGAAAAAACTGTGCACTTTAAAGATTGTTTTAAATCCCACAGTTCACAGCTCTCTACATTTCAAAACTTATTTCTGTCTCATTGTCTGTGCTGAGCACCAGGTAGGATCTGCAGATCACCACACACCTGGCCTGGCTCCTGAGAGACTCAAGATAGGACTGCTGGCAGCATGCCTCAGGCTCCTTTGCTTCATGAGCACAGTTTGAAAATCCTGACTCAATACTCTTACTGTCTGTTGTCAGAAACACTTAGGGCCCCTCTGTCATTCAGGGTACAACATAGCTAGTATATAACATAGCTTTAATCATGACAAACTATGAAAAAGGAACAAATTAATTATTGTTTGAAAAATTGCATATTGTTTTAAAGTATAGATTATGAAGCCGACAATATGAAGAATAGATGTGGGCTGGAAACCAAAGTCTTTAGCTACAAATCCTCTTATGTGTAAGAACTAACAGTTTAAAAACTAATTAGAATCCATAATGCCCTTCAAGTGGATTAAACAGAATTAGACCACTGATAAACTGCCTGTAAGTTAATCTGTGAAAAATTCTTGTGACATCAATTTATTCTTCTCATTTTAAGTTAGGAAAGAGAAATTCACTGTTTATTAAATTATCCAAGCTCACATATTTAGAAAAGAGCACAAAATCCTTTTGTTTGTTTGTTCTTGTTTTGTAAAGCAAGGTTTCTCTGGGTAGCCCTGGCCATCCTAGAACTCCCTTTTTAGACCAGGCTGGCCTAGAAATTATAGAGATCTGCCTGCCTCTGCTACAAAGTACTGAGATTAAAGGCATAAGCCTCAACAGCCCAGCAAGAAAAAATACAGACATTTTTAACCTGTGCTCTTTGCCCAGTGCATTGCCTGTCATAGGTATTCTAAAAACAAGAGTTTTGCTAAGAAAATATTTTATTGTGTTTATTATTAAAATTAAGTTAATCATTTGTGTAATCTGTGGCATTTTTTTAGGTTTTTCAGTATGATCTAGCTAAGGTACTACATCCAGGCCCGGGTATAATCTTAAATGTTGAAAAGGTAAATATTTAGGTTGAAAAAGTAAATATAAGTAAATGTTTAGGATACTGATACCTGTCAATCATGTGTGATGAAAAATTCTTGAGCAATTTTTGGGAGCCAAAGCTATTCCAGGTATTAACTAGATGGTGATGGGAACTGCATCTCATTTCATGTCTCATTTTTTCTGTTGTGATTGCTCCTCCGTGCATCTATAAGACAGTCCTAAGTGCACTGCTTAAGAAAGATGCTGGAGTGCCCATGTCATAACGCTGATAGTAGCTGTCTCTGCCAGGAGCACAGTGATGACTGTGTGTGCTTCTCCATAAGCTTAATTCGTTTGGCACAACTCCCCCTGTATAACTAGTTTTCAATCATTAGAAAGACAAAAACTTGATCCAGTTATTTCTGCTTGCTATTACACTTGTAGTAAAAGAGGTTCAGCAAAATTAACCAGAAACTATATCATACAGATGGAAGGAAAGTGAGAAAAGATCGTAAGAAAAATTAATCTCTTACTTACCAAGATTATACTTGTTTAATACTAATGCATGGTAGGGGCTGGAGTGATGGCTCAGTAGTTAAGAGCTCTTCCTGTTC
Source organism: Rattus rattus (assembly GCF_011064425.1). NCBI lineage: Eukaryota > Metazoa > Chordata > Mammalia > Rodentia > Muridae > Rattus > Rattus rattus. The sequence continues at coordinate 88,982,644 of NC_046158.1, read as the reverse complement.
TAAGATTCCAGCACACACATCTAGTGACTCACAAGTGCCTATAACACCAACTCCAGGGCATTCAACACCTTGTTTGGTTTCAGCAAGTGTACACACACACACACACACACACACACACACACACACACACACACACACACACACACACACACAAACACACACACACACAAAAACACACACAAACATACACACACAAACACACACACACAAACATACACATGCACACATACACACACACACACACACAAACATACACAACACACAAACATACACACACACACACACACACATACACACACACATACACACACGCATGCACACACATACACACATATACACACACACACACACATACACACACAAACACACATACACATACATACATACACATACACATACACAAATACACACACACACACACACATACACACAGTTAAAATAAAATAACATTTTATTTTACCTTGGATTAAAACCAATCCAAAATTAAAAAAAATAACCTATCATGTTTATGTTTGTGTAGACACATTTAATATTTTAGCAACTGAAATATAAATACACATCTCAACTTGAATATGTGGTTCCAAAATATCTTCTTAATAGAGAAATTCCAAAATCAAATTGAGATGATGCATGGTGTGTGTGTGTGTGTGTGTGTGTGTGTGTGTGTGTGTAGTTGGTTCTCTCCTTCCACCATGGAAGAAAGTGGAAATCAAACTTAAATCCTCATGTGTCTTTTATCCACTGAGCCATATTCTCCAAATTTTGACTTTCTGTATCAAAGCTAACAGACTAATCTGGTCAAGGTTATGGGGGGAGTTCTTCTTTCAGGACTCCTCTGCTATCTCTCCTTCCGCTCCCCTCCTTCTCCATTGTCTCACCTCATATGTGCTCCATTCATGAGCTTAAGTGAGCCTCTTCCTTCTGCCACCTGCGTCCTGAAGCTACAGGTGGAGGTCACCCTTCCCAACTACAGTTCTCATGTTTTCAAACAGCATGATGTTGATTACGTAAACTTACTTCTGCAGGAAATTTTTGGGGGGGGCACAGCTAATAATTTCAGGAACTTATCAACATTTCCAGAACTTAGCAAGACTGACTACTTTACCATTCTCTCTCTTACTTAGGTTAAGACAGGAAAACCGCTGGGAGTGGGTGGAGGGGGTGGTGAATTTAAAGTTAGAGAGAGAGCTTGAAATGAGACCAGCAAGTCTAGACTCGTTCCAGGGATGAGGCAAGTAGCACTGAGAGCCGACCCTCAGATCTCCTGCTTCACAGACAGTCTCCTCTCATGCCAGACTTTTCAGAGCAGAAGTCATCCCGAGGCCATTGCAGCATGCCTGTAAGATATTAGCTTAAAACAAATTAAAAAGAGACAGGAATGTACTCCAGGCTGGAAAAATAAAGTGTTCCACGTTCATGGTCCTTTGTTCTAGGCACAGAACCTGCTCTGCAAGGTCTTTAATTCTACCTTGTGTGGTGGTGGTGTTGCAATATGACATGAGCAAAACACATTATGCTTGAGGATGTTACCAAAAATAAATGCTAGGAATAAAGTAAGGTCTTCAGTTGCACTTGGGTGAGGTCCAACCTGGCAGCCCGCTGCTCTGAATCACCCTGTTTCACATGCAGTTTCTCTCAGAAGGCTCCAAGGCTTTATCTACTTTGATAAACACAATAACCAGACCTTCGTTTTATTCTCCAGATGCAGACATATTTAGGAGGAGCATATGCACTTGGACACCTTCCTTTTTCTCTGCCCTTTCATAAACTCTCATCCCTTAGAAATGGAATGAAGTAGTTTGCACAATGTTTTCTATTGCTTTTCCAAAAGGAAAAAATAGAACTTAATACCTGATACCATGAAGCAAGCCAGGAAAGAGGATGTCTCTGGTCAGTGATGGCTTTAATTCCCATCCCATGGAGTATAATGTGAATGCCTGGAATAATGCAAACAGCTCAAGGAAAGACGTGACAACCAACCCACCCAGATGCTATCTAATACCTGAAATCAATGTAACAAACCTTCCCAGACCATTCAGTGTGAAAATCAGTTAAAATTCTAACCAGCTGTGTAGCTGGAGAAACAGCTTAGAGGTAAGAGAGTGTGCTGCACAGGGTTTAGGATCTGATTCGAATCCAAGCAGTTATGTAAACATATGGGCCTGGACACACATGCACCTGTAACCACAGTGCTACATGGTGCTGTGGGACTGTGGGTGGGTACAGAGATGGTTACCTGGGCTTCCTGGCTGCAGCCTAAGTCCAAACTCAAGGAGACATTTTCTCAAAGAACAAAGGCAGAAGGCAGAGAGTAAGCCAATATTCTCTGCAGGCCTCTGCAGGAGTACATACAGGTATGCACAACATACACACACAGAGATAGAGGAAGAGAGAGAGAGAGAGAGAGAGAGAGAGAGAGAGAGAGAGAGAGAGAGAGAGAGAGAGATGGGTTAAGAGCTGGAAAAAATCAAATGAAAGAATTTAATAAACTATGTGAAGTATTTCAAATTCTTTTGTAGGTTCATTGACCTTACAGATAGGGTAAGGGATGTTTCAACAACTATGAGTTTGGCTTGCCTTTTATTCTGTGATTTCTGTATAAATAAACAACTTGGAAGAAACCAAGCAGCACTAACCTCCTTTATATAATCCTACATTTCTTTTTTCTCGCTGACCATTTTAACACAAGGAACTATAAGCAGTCAGTGCCTGATCCCTTGTTTGTGGTGAGTAGGAACAGTCTCTGTTACTCTGCAAAGAAAGAACGTGATCAGAGAATGCTCTTCTAGACGTGTCAGTGCTCTGGAGAGCATGCACGTGCTCTGTGATCTACTTTCCACAGACAATTACTATTAATCTATGGTACAGGTTCTTTGAGCCTAACCGTGCTGCACATCTATACACGCAAATGGTTATGTGCAATTCCACTTCCAAACTGCCTCACATCTGTCCTGCATTGACATTTTATTCCATCTTTAGAACTGGAAATGGCTTCCATGTCATACACTTTTATCTTAAGGTATTTTTATTTTAACAACTATATAAGTTTGCCACACCCTCCCTTTCTTCACTGCCATATTTCTTCTGTTGCCATGTTCATGTCAGGCCACTGTGTCGCTGCGCTTCTACTCCAGGCTCCCACCTGTGGGTTTCATGTGATTTGATTTCTTCTATTCTTTCTGTTTCCTCACTTCTCCAGGACATTTATTTCACAACAGTATCACAATTGTCACAGGCAGCTCTCAGATTTCCACTCTGAACTATCAGCATCTCAATTCTCATTTCCACCCAGCAATATCGAAGGATGCTTTGATGGAAGAGAGGTAGAACTAGGCTGATTTCCATTGTTCACTTCAGCTTAAAAAACCCCAAATGTCTAATCTAGTCAATAATCGTTACTGCTGTGTAACACATCTTGTATAGACATGCACGATGACATCCAGACTCTTGGTTATAATTGTAAGATTGAACATTAGAGATGCTGTTAAGTGATGCATTGCATGATTTTTAGCTGCTTCATATATAGTTACAAACTGATACAAAATGAAGTCACTATTTCCATCAGTTTGACTTATAGCTTACATTGCTAAGGTTCTAGGATGACATTGAATTTTGTTCCTTATCTTTATCAGTGCAACTGCTTTTCCTACGAGATGATGTTCAACTTTATTGGAAAACTTTAGGAGCTCCAAAACAAAAATACTAATTTTCTAGCCAGAAGTGATGGCACAAGCCTATCTGTCTCAAAACAACATCATCAACAATCAAAACAAACAAATACAGAAACAAAAAACAAAACAAAGAACTAATGTTATGGAGTTGTTCCCAGAGGTATTAAAGTAATTGACTTGAGACACAGACTAAGCAGTGAAATTTTTGGATGCTGTGAGATGTTAAGCACAATAAATCTGTTAGATTCCAATTTCTGTGTCTCTTAATGTCCCTACTCTCCTATCCTCTAAATCCTGTCTGGGCTACATAAGGAGGGACTGGCAGAAAGATATGTGGGAATAAGAGGAAAGAATCCTATAAACTCTGCAAAAGGAAAAACACTAAATGTCCTTCCATCTTCCATACCCGTCATTTGAAAATGGCTTTCTCTTATGGAATGATGTTCAGCAATATATAGATCTATAAGTCAATTTTTTTTTATTTTTTAAGAGCAAACCATGACTCTTATTTATATTGAAAATAGATTCTTCTCTCATACAATACATCCTAAGTGGAAGGAGTCCTACTCCCTCCACTTCTTCAAGCACCACTCCACCCTCCCTTTCCCCTAGATCCATTCCCCCTCAGGAAAGAGCAAGCCTCCAAGAGACAACAATGAATTATGATTAAAAAAAACAAGATAACAGTAAGACAAGTAAAAGCCCTTATTTTGAGGCTGGACAAGGCAACACAAGAGAGGAAAGGGAAACTAGCTGCTCTGAAATACTTTTTTAAATTAAAAATGTATTTAGGTCTTTAAGAATTTTGTAATTGAGGCTGGAGATATGGCTCAGTAGGTAAGAGCATTGACTGATCTTCTAGACGTCCTGAGTTCAGTTCTCAGCAACCACATGGTGATTTACAAGCATCTGTGATGGGATCTGATGCCCTCTTCTGGTGTGTTTGAACACAGTTACACTGTACTCATATTCATAAGTACTTTTAAAAATTTATTACTATTTTTTGCAGTCCAACCATTGCTTCTCTCCCAGTTCCTTATCCCATTCCTCCTCTCTCCTATCTCTAAAAGGATGCCCCCCCTCTCTGGGGCCTGAAGTCTCTCCCAAGTTAGGTGAGGCTTCTCCCTCTGAAGCCAGGCCAGGGAGTCCTCCATTATATATGTGTTGGGTGCCTCGGACCACCTTGGATATACTGCTTGGTTGGTGGCTCAGTGTCTGATAGATCTCAGGGGTCCAGGTTATTTGAGACTTCTGGTCTTCCTACAGGATCACCCTCCTCCTCAACTTCTTCTAGCCTTTCTGTAATTCAACCACAAGGGTCCAATGGTTACATATAAGTGTCTGCTTCTGTCTCAGTCAGCTGCTTGTTGGGCCTCTCAGAGGACAGCCATACTAGGCTCCTGTTGATAAGCACACCATAGCATCAGTAATAGTGCCAAACTCTGAAACCTCCCCTTGAAATTGATCCCAAGATTGGTTGGTCACTGGACCACCTTTCCCTCAGTCTTTTCTCCATTTTTGTCCCTGCAGTACTTGTCTTTTGGACAAGAACAATTCTGGGTCAGAATTTTTGACTGTGGGGTGGTCACCCCATCCCTCCATTTGATGCCCTGTCTTTCTACTTTTTCCCAATTTTGGGCATTTTATCTAAGGTCCCTCCCTCTTTGAGTCCTGGGAGTCTCTCACTTCCCAGGTCTTTGGTACTTTCTAGAGGATCCCCTCAACTCCCACCCTCTTAAGGTTGCGTATTTTCATTCATTTTGCTGGCTCTCAGGGCTGCTCTCCTGACTCCCCACCTACATATCTGATACTGTTCCCCCTTTCCACTCACCTGCCCCTCTTTCATCCAGATCCACCCCTTCCTCTGCCTCCTGTGGTTATGTTCTTCTCCCTCCCAAGTGGGATTGAAGCATCCTCACTTGCACCCTTCTGCTTTTTTAACCTTCTTGAGTTCTGTGGATTTTTATTCTATGTATTCTGCACTTTTTTGGCTATTGTCCACTTATTAGTGAGTACACACCATGTATATCCTTTTGGATCTGAGTTACCTAACTCAGGAAGAATTTTTTTCTCGTTCCATCCATTTGCCTGCAAAATTCATGATGTCCTCATTCTTAATAGGTAAGAAGTACTTCATTGGGTAAATGTACCACATTGCCTGTATCCACTTTTCCATTTTGGGACATCTGGGTTGTTTTCGACTTCTGACTATTGCAAATAAGTCTGCTATGAACATAGTGAAGCACATGTCCCTGTGGTATTGTGGGGCAGCTTCTGGGTGTATGGCCAAGAGTGGTATATCGGGGTCTTCAGGTAGATTTATTTTCAATTTTCAGAGAAACTTCCAGATCGATTTCCAGAGAGGTTTCACTAGTTTGCAACTCCGCAATAGAAAGTGGGAAAGAGCCTGGAACTCATTGGCACAAAGAGATATTTCCTAAACAGAAAGCCAATGTCTCAGGCTCTAAATTCAAGAATTGATAAATGGGATCTCATGAAATTTAAAAGCTTCTATAAGGCAAAGGACACAGTCAATAGGACAAATTGGCAACCTACAGATTGGGGAAAAAAAACTTCACTAACCACACATACCATAGAGGGCTAACATCTAAAATATATAAAGAACTCAAGAAGCTAACCTCCAAAAACCCCAAAAATCCAATAAAAAATGGGAAATATAACTAAACAGAAATCACAACAGAGGAATCTTGAATGGCCGAGAAGCACTCAGAGAAATGTTAAAAATCATTAGTTATTAGAGAAATTTAAATCAAAATGACTGTGAGATTCTTCTTTATACCAATCATAATGGCTAAGATCAACAACTCAGGTGACAATACATGTTGGCAAGGATGTGGATAAGTACTTAATCTTTAAAAGAATTTTGTAATTTGTGTCTTAGTTTTATATATCCCCTTCCCAAACTCCTCCCAGATCCATCACTCTTCTATACCCACTCAACTTAAAGTATATTTTTTAACCCATTAATTTCAATTTCTGGTGACCATCCAGTCTCTGATGGATGGTTTTCCTCTGGAGTGCGCTCGACTTATCATGGGTCACACTCTTAGTAAAAAGTGACTCTTATTATCCAAGCTGCTCTAAATGGCCAATAGTTTCTTAGTTAAGGGTAGGTGCCTGTCATGTGCCTGTAGGCTTGGGTTCTGGAACACTGGCTAGAGCCAGCAAAGGAATGAAAAAGGACATACACAAAGACACATATTCAATGAAGCTGGGATAGGGTGGGGCTTTCTAACCATTAGCACCTCAACCCACATACCCACCTGTATTAGACACAGTACAAATGGAAGGGATAGTTAGTCTCTGTAGGAGATCTTTGTAGGTGAGCATCTCAGACTGTAAACATCCAGGAAGATGAACCTATAAATATTGTTGTTTCACACAGTGAGCAGTAATTTATAAAACTTTATACTTCAATTCCCTAGAAAAACTTTGCTATCTCTCTTGAAACTACTTATATGGGTAATGTCTATGCTGGTTTACCATGGACCAATTGGTCTCAGGGTCGTCAACTGCCCTTATGTATGTCAAAATAAACCTACACTTCTGATTTCACTGGCTCAGGGCTTCCTCCCCTCCATGCCCATCTTTGTTCTTTATACTGGACTTCAGTGTTAGCCAAAGCCTGCTGAGATCTTGTGCATCCTATGTCACCTGATAGGAATTCAAATGTGCAACAGCCAAGCTGCAAACAGCTTGCAGATCACTGTTTCTTTGTATTTATCCACTTCCTATGGCTCTTGCAATCTTTCTGCCATTTGCTGCCATAGCCCTTGAACCTTAGAAGGTGGAGTTGTGACATAGATATTCTATTTAGGGCTGAGAATTTTACATTCTCTTATTCTCTAACCTTGATCAGTTGTTGGACTCCTTCTCAGTCTCCATTTACTGTAAAAGGAACTTCTCCAATGAGAACTGACTGATATATTGACATAATATATCGGCATAATGATAAGTTATTGGAAGTTGGTTTGATACTATAACCATTTAAAAGAGTAATAGTAGTAGGTTTTCAAATATAGCCTGTAACCTGTCTAGGATAAATCGTGGTATCAGGTATTGATTTAAACTTGTGGTGTGGTCCCTAAATCCAATTAGAAAGTAGTTTGTAACTCCTGTAATATGCAACTGTCATACCAGTGGTCATGCCTTGCCAGGGCATTCATGATTGTAGTTTTCAGGGTTCATAACTGGGTGATATTGATGATAATGTTTTTCCTTTACTAATATGCATAATACCTTCCAACACTGTGAGAGCCTGACAGTAGGGATACAGCTTCAAATAAATACAGAGTTGAGTTTTCTGTGTTCTATGATTCAAATATAAGATCAACAGAAATAGGCTCTAAACACAAGGTTCCAGATGGTAAGGAATAGCATCCTCAATGTGCTCCAGTAATACTTGGATCCATAGGACCTCACTAGATAACAACTCAGACGTAGAACAATAGGATGCTGTGCAACCTTTTCCCCATGTTGTTGTAGATTACAGGATGTGAATGTTTAGTGGACTCAATCACTTTCCAATTACAAGTGAGCCACATTTGCTTCTGTATTTGGATTCATTCATTCACCTTTTACTTTCAGATGAGTTAGACTCATATTTGAACTCCATCCTTTCCTTGGGTCTTATCATAAGGCAACATCTTTTCTTCACTCCAGGCTCTGTAAGACCAGGGAACTGTTCAGTGTTTTCTTTTGTTGGAGTCCAAGAGTCAGCCACAAACCACAAGAACACTGATCTCAGTCAAAGAGGGATGGATTATTGAACACACACCTTAATCCTGAGCAATGAGGGTTGTAGCTCAGAATTCGGGGTTGATGCTCTGGTGATGAACATTTCTCAGTGCCAGCTTATAAAAGGAAACACACACACACACACACACACACACACACACACACACACACAAAACCCACAATGAGCTCATACAAAAGTACAGGAACTACTAGCAGGTTGGTGATCAGCTCTGACTCAAGCTATTTTAGACATTACAATTTATCTTGACCTTTGATTTGATGGGTCTTTATGAGAAGCTTTGTGGAATTTCTTAAGATTAACAAACCTCATACAGAACATACAGAACATAATAGGAGATGCGGTCAGCATAACCCTGCTCTGAGTCAAGTTATTTTTCTGTATCAATGACTAATAAGTAAGTTATAGCAACATTATGAAATAGCTGGTTGTCATGGAACAAAATGACTACAGATATGCTGGGGGATAGACAGACATCGACATGTTTTCTTCTACTCTCCACGCTTACAATTTAGGCTGATGGCTAAGTTAAAACTGATTATGTGGTATGATACAGTTGTGGAAGCCATAACTCCACTGCTAAGCATAGGAGTTAAAATTACTGTGATATCATAAAATGCAAGCCTGAGTAGGACCACTTTGTTGTCTTGAGAATCTAGACAAGGAAAATATTTAATCATCTTTATTTTTAAGTTAACTTTGTTGTGTATATTGATTCATGCCTCTAATATTAGCAATCTGGAGATGGGAGCATGGCTAGCCCGAGACACACAATAAGTTCTAGGCTAACCCAGCATTTATAGTGAGAAACTGTTTCAAAAGAAATAAAAGACTTACTTATTTCTTGTTGAGATTATAGGTTGATGGTATAGAGGACACTATGTCCATCACTTGAAAAATCAACAACAACAACAACAACAACAACAACAACTCCAGAGTAAAGAAAAGACAAGTGTTCTAAACCTGTTGTTTCTGTCTGAGACAGATTCTCATTATGCAATCCTGGCTAGCCTAGAATTTACTGTGTTGAAGGGGCTGGCCTAGAATTCACAGAGATGTACCTGCCTCTACCTCCCAGTGCTGGGGAGAAAATGTGCTCCATCATTCCCAGTCGTAAAACTACCTTTAAGAGTAAAACTTCCAAGCCTCAAAATCCATAGACTAAGGACAATATGAGCTTCCACTCTAAGCACCACTTTTATTAACGAATATACTATACTGACCATTTGGTTGATTGCTGACAGCAATGAGTGTGATAATTTTTGAAAGTAGTTTCTTTTTTAATTAATATCTTAGACAGGCATTTATAAGTAATGAAATTTATCCTTGCTTTATGCTGGGACACTAAATTATTCTCAGAGCTTTTTTAAAATTAGTTTTTAAAAAATGAGACTATGAATTCATTTGAGATCTCAAATAAGTCATGTACAAAATGAATGTATCTCAGTGAGAAAGAACTTATAACACACAACCCAACTGAACGCCTGCTTTAATGAAAATGCCATTCTGTCTAGACTCAGTATCTGTTTTTGAAGGTAATTGCTTTGAAACTCCAATCATTCAAGATCACCTTTATTTTATTTAGATTTTGTGTTAAGAGTTTTCTTCTTCAAGTGTATGCTAATGAGGAAACTTAAGAGGCAATCCCATGCTCCCACCCTGGTCAACTGTAAGCCTTGACTACAACTGATGTCAATTAGTGTGTGATTGTCCATGTTAAAATGTAACATGGTCTTGGCTAGAAAGCATGGAATATTATCATTGCTTAATTAACACTGTGCCTTTTTCCCATTCATTCTCTCTCTAGAGAATTCATTCTCTCTGTTTCTCTGTCTCCCTATCCCTCTTCCCTTCCCTCTCCCCCTCTCCCTCCCTCTCCAACTTTTTCAACCCCCCTTCTCTCTTAAATCCCTCTGTTGGTAACAATGATTGTAGTCTGTTGTTTTAAAGAGCAATCCAGTGCTGGGAATCATCTCTTGTCTTTTAATCAATGAAGTCCGGTGATGGTGCCTCTTTTAGCCATTTCTAATCCTTTAGGACTTTTCAGGAAATCAGCATATAGTATAAATGGTAGGTCTAAAAATAGCGGGGAAACCTTGCAGAATGTAGCAGCTAGACCTGCTCAGGGAAGAGCAGTGGCCCTGGCTCTCCCACCAGTATGTACTCTGATTGCAGACCAATACATGGAGCACCTTTGATTTCAAATCCAATTGAGTGATCAATATTTTCATTATCTTCTTGACTAGTGTAAGAGAATTAATCATTTTCTAAATAAAATTAATGATACCTTGAAAGACATTTTATAATTCTTAAAATGGGATTAAAATGTAAGGTAACTTAAGGCATATGGTATTTAATTAGTAATTTATATTCAAACTTTTAATTATAAAGGTAAAATTAAAATTCAATATTTCATCCTTTCCCACCTTGCACTTTATCTCTTTCTCTCACACCGCTTGTCTCTGGTCTTGGATGAGTAATATCGGGTTTTGATTATCTTTGGTAGATTAAAATTTAAAGTTTTGAGGTAATTTCAAATACTGCTAAAACCTAAAGAATTCATTACTCTAATCTTGACCCTTTCTCCTATCATCATTTTTGATATACAATGCCAACAAAAACATTATCAATTTTAGTGTTAAAAATTGTCTCCCTTTAGGCACGCATACAGAGAGCTTCCTATAAACACCAGAAAGAAAGACGCTTTAAATACAAATTCCAATATTTATTTATTAACAAATCAATCACTTTAAACAATTTGATTAATTATATGATGGAATATACCTGCCTGAAGAAAAGCAACATGTATGTTTTAGGTGGAGAATTATTGCATTATTATTATTATTATTATTATTATTATTATTATTATTATTTTATAGCCACTGTCTTTCTTGAGTTTTGGAAAAGGAGAAGAAGCATACTGACTTACACATGGGACCTTATTGAGTGGGAAGAAGAGGAGGTAAGATATTGGGGAAATAGAAGTTAAGGAATCTGGGAAAGTACATAAATCTCAGAGCTACTCAGTGCAGTAACATCAAACTAGAAATAGATTCTCATCTCTACATCATACTGACAAGATTCTTTACTTTATGAAGGTAATACAGGCCAAGGGTGAAAAAGTACATTGTTAAAACCATTTCTACAATGTTTTCTTAAAGTGGATCCATAGAAAATTGTCCTAAATAAAATACACCCAGGCATTTAGTTGAGCTGTAAGTGGCATTCCTCTTTAGAAGGTTGCATCTTTGTGCAAACAACACAACAGCAGGATATATTCAAGAGTCTGTATTAACTCTCAAAAGATGTTTTTATTTTAATTTGTGGATTTCCTACTTAGGTAAACTTACTTTCTCCCATAGGAAACACTTCGCCCCCAGTTTGAAGCAAAATACTACAGGATGGAGATAATAAACCCCATCACAGGGAAACCTGAGCCTCATCAGCCTTCATCTGACAAAGTCACACGACTTCTTGTGTCTGTCTCAGGGATCTTCTTCATGGTAAATACGGTCATCAGCACTGTGAGAATGATGCAGGATTCTGTTTTTAGAAGAATATGCTGGTACACCAACTCATTTTGTAATCCTAAGAATGCAGAAGAAAACTGTTTTCAGTGTCATTTTAATATATTTCATTTTAATATATATCGTTTAATATATATGTAATTTGCTTTTCATTTGCTAATAACACAAAAGTACAGTGTCCTTTTTGTTTTTGCCCTCTGCAGATCTCCTTGGTCATCACAGCAGTGTTTGCAGTTGTGGTGTACCGTCTGGTTGTCATGGAACAGTTTGCATCTTTCAAGTGGAATTTCATCAAACAGCACTGGCAGTTTGCTACATCTGGTGCTGCTGTCTGTATCAATTTCATAATCATCATGCTGCTGAATCTTGTAAGTGTTCATGGCATTATTTCTCATAGGCACACAAACAGTCAGAAAGGACTGTATCTCCTTAGTATTGAAGTCTGTCATATGTGTGGGTTATAGTAGGGAGTGAGTTAAGTACTTGTTAGTATGAGTTGCTTTCATGAACTTGTCTGTGTCAACAACCCCATTGCTTAGATCCACTCAAAATAGCAAAGCCTCCCCTTGTCACGCTCAGGGAAATAGAAAAGCATCTCTCCTGATCCAAGGCCAAATGTTGATAGCATGTACAAAAATATGTCCACCAAAGCTTTCTCCCCAAAAATGTTTATAGCCTGAAGTCTGGTATTGTACAGACATTGCTCCTGCTGAGATTAACTGAACCTGCCTCCCTGTTTAATGGTATGTAATGAATATGCTGAGCTTCCAGAATGCTGTAGCTTGACTGTCTTAGAGCCCAGTCCAATGGGTAGCTGCTTTTCCTCCCATGTGGCAGCACGTCTGTCTTTTCTTCATGCCCTTTCCACCCCAGTGAGGTCAGTCTTTGAAGGATATAGAAAGTTATCTTCTTTGACTATAAGGGATTATTATGTCAGATTATTATGTGATAATTTATAAATGGAACACTCTTTGTTTAAAAATCTCACATGTATGTATTGACTTGTACTTGAAATGTCTATTATGAGGTAGCCAGATGTTTGTTACTGGGCTACCTCTTAAGAGCTGTTGTCATTCAAAAGTAACTTTCTGCAAACATATAAGACACTAATGATCAATTAAAGATAATATTTGTTCTTTCAATTTTTTATCAACCCCATAAGGTAAATGGTATATTAGGTTTATTAATGAAAATACTGGGTTTCAAACAACTTAAATAAATTGGCTCAGATATCATCTATCTATCTATCTATCTATCTATCTATCTATCTATCTATCTACCATCTATCTATCTATCTACCATCTATCATCTATCTTTCTCCCCATCATTTTTGCACACTCTCATTCTTATACAAACATAGAGATATACTATTAATGCCAGTATAATTTTACCATGAGGTAATAGTTATAATTAACTTAGAAATACAAAAATAATAGTATTATGTCAAGGAATATGCATTTGTATTCAAATATTCCAGATATTGTGACATATTTTCCTAGGAAGGACTGGAGTCATTTTTTTTTAAAATGGTCATAAATACTTTAAGAGAAAAATGAATAACCACTATGATAAAAGAGTATATTTTACTTCCAGGCCAAAAGTTAACACTTTTAAAATAAATTCCACTATTCTACTTCGGTTTAGTCTATAAAAATAGAATGTTATTTATATATACTATCCCCCAAACAGGCCATGAACTTATTTCTGTTCCTAGATCATATAATGTTTAATAAATCTTTGCCTTAGTTAAGGTTTTATTGCTGTGAACAGACACCAGACCAATGTAAGTTTTATAAAGGATAGCATTTAATTGGGGCTGGCTTACAGGTTCAGAGGTTCAGTCCATTATCATCAAGGTGGGAACATGGCAGCATCACAGCATCCAAGTAAGAATGGTGCAGGAGGAGCTGAGTTCTACATCTTCACCCAAAAGAAGCCAGGAACAGTCTGAGCATCCCCAGGCAGCTAGGAGGAGGGTCTCCCAGCCCATCCCCACAGTGACACACTTCCTCCAAGGCCACACCTTCTAATAGTATTCACTCTCTGGGCCAAGCATGTGCAATCCATCACATTCCACTCCCTGGCCTCTATAGGCTTGTTTAAACACATGAGTCTATGGAGACCATACTTAAACATAGCATAATGAAAAAGTACATTTAGTCCAACTTCCAAAGTCCCCATAGTCTATAGCAGTATCAACAATATTAAAAGTCTAAAGTTCAAAGTCTCTTCTGAGATCCATCCAATCACTTAACTTTATTCCCAAATTAAGACAGGCAACCAGCTGGGCAAACTCCAAACTCTGCCATCTCCATGTCTGATGTCAAAGTGGTCTTCAGATCTTCAACTCTTTTTTCACCTTTGTTGACTGCAACAAACTTCTTTCACCTGAGTTGGTTCCACTCCCTGTTCCCAGCTTTCCTCAGAGATAGCCTGTGGCTCTGGAATCCTTACTATCTTTGGGTCTTCAAGGCAGATTCAATGTTACAGCTTGTTTCAATATCTTAGATCTACACATGATCCTCCAAAGGGCTGACTTCACTTCTCCAGCTCTGTCCTCTGTAGCACGCAGGTTGATCCACTCCACTGCCTCAGCTGTTCTTGGTGATCATCCCACAGTACTGGCATCTCCAACACACTGAGATCTTCTGTTGCAATTAGGCTCCTTCACCAATAGCCTCTCACAGGCTCTCTTCATGATGCCAAACCTCAACTCCTTTACATGACCCCTTCAGTCCAGGGCATCAGTTGTACCTTCCGCAGTGGCCTTCCATGGCCTCTCACGGTGTCCAGACTCAAATTTTCTTCATGACCCCTTCATGCCTTCAAAACCTGTACCACCTGGGTAATTCTTACACACTACCAAGTCCAGCCACAGCACAAGGTACAACCTTGGCATCTCTGGAACACAGCTCTCAAAAAAAAAAAAAAACCAAAAAAACTTCCCAGAAGATTTCACCTCAGTGATGCTGACTTCTTTCTTAGCTCCAACTAACCAGCATCAATTGTCTCCTTCTCCTCTTAAACATAAAGCCAGAGACACATGGCTGAAACTGCTGAGTTCTGCTGCTTACAGGAGCTGGATCATGCCTCCCTTGTTTTATTACATTATCACTAGTTTTCTCTTCTCTAACTCCTTCACTGCCTAAACTTAGCTGTTCTGGTCTTACTCTGTGGATAGACCTTGAATTTAGAGATCTGTATGCCTGTCTCGTGGGATTAAAGGCATGTACTAAGTTGCCTGGAGCTAATTTAGCTGGGTGGGATCTTGCCCCAAGGTCATTACTTCTTTAATTCAATTTAATATCCTTGAACACAGGATTCAGCACCATTTCACTTCCTGGTGTCCCTTTAATACTCAAACCATATATTTTATATTTTTCCTTTTTCAACTTCCCCTTTTTCATTAAAATGCTTTTCATAAGACTTAACCAGAGAATAACATCTATAATGGGCGTTTCTGAGACTTCCTTTGTCAAAGCAATTAATCTAAATCTCTTCACCTCAACCTCAGGCACACTCTTTGGACAATGGCAAAAATCATCCACAATTTTTCCCCAAAATACCACAAAAACAGTGTTTAGGACACACACTGAAATTCTTTTTCACTGAACCATCTTGGGTCAGGTTCAAGAAGTTCAAATCACTTTCAGTAACAAAGTCTTTTGCATTCCTACTAAGATAGCCCATTAAGCCCCATTTAAAGCATTTCACTGCTTTCCAAATCCAAAGTCCCAAAATCCACATTCTTCCAAACAAAAGCATGGTCAGGCCTATCACAGCAATACCCCAATCCTGGTATCAACTTCTGTCTTAGTTAGGGTTTTGTTGCTGTGAACAGACACCAGTCCAATCTAAGGTTTATAAAGGACAACATTTAATTGGGGCTAGTTTACACGTTCAGAGTCCATTATCTTCAAGGCAGGAGCATGGCAGCATCGCAGCATCCAAGCAGGCATGGTGCAGGAGGAGCTGAGTTCCACATCTTCAACCAAAGGAATCCAGGAATAGACTGAATGAGCATCCTCAGGCAGCTAGGAGGAGGGTCTCCAAGTCCACCCCTACAGTGACACACTTCCTCCAACAGGGCCACACTTTCTAATAGTGCCACTCCTTGAGCCAAGCATATGAAAGCCATCACAACATTGAAAAGACATTGAAATAATTTACAATTCTGCAAATTAATGTAGAATGTAATCAAAGAGATACCAATCAGCATGATTTTTAAATATATCTGCTAAAGATAAGAACAAAAGAATAAAAATCAAGGTAAAGTGTGTTTCCTGGTATAAAGCTAAACACTATCAAGTTTCTCCTCAGAAAATAAAACTGTGGGTAATTTTCCCCCATGTCAACACAGTCTGATACTAACATTTTGAATTTTCTGGACTATCAACATTAACCTTATAGCCCACTTAAAACTAGTAAAAAGACAAACTTTTACTTCAATTTTTATTACTGTAGTTAAAGAAAATCTTCAATGATGCAATCCAAGTTTGTAAATATCACAGTATGTTTTAGCATAGCAAAATTGGGGAAACAGTTAAAGTCCATGAAAGAATGTTAATTCATACTATGTACAATACAGAAAGACATGACCTAATTAAATACTACTTCAATATTAAGAAATAAAATATAGTTACTTATAAATGTACAATTTTACATGATTTTAGTTTTCTAGAATATATGCACCTATATACACATCCCATTCTAAGACACATTCATCCTCAGCTAAGCTTCTTACAAAAGGTTTCTCTTTTTTCCATCCTCTTAATCCTAATAAACCAAACTTCACCTAAGTCCTCACTTATGCACCGCATTCTAATTTCACTTCTGTAGTTATCACTCGTCTCTTTAACAGGGCTTTTCTCCACTACCTATTTCTATCTTGAGTCCCACCATTGACTAGAATCACAAATGACTCTCACATCTGTGGTTTTCTTTCTCTCCTATAAGCTTCAGAAGCAGGAACTGGGCAGATGGTTCAATAGGGAAAGTATTACCATGCAAATGTGTACCTGAATTTGGATCCTCAAAACCCGATAAAGCAAGCCCACACCTCCAAGTACAAACATATGAATATCTTATGAATATTCCTCTCCTCTCCTCTCGTCTCTCTCTCTGTCTCTCTCTCTGTCTCTGTCTCTCTCTCTCTTTCTCTCTCTTTCTCTCTCACTCACTCTCTCTCTCCTTTTCTCTCCCTCTCCCCCCTCTCACACACACAGACACACACAGATACATACAGATAAACACACACACACACACACACTCACAAATTAAAAAAGTGTTAAATCAATATGCTAAAGAAAATAAATGATTTAAATACAAAATTTTCTCACTAGGTATCTGTATTTGGTGGAGGCCCAATATACTTTTGATTTTAAAAAGCAAAGAGTGAAGTCAATATGTTGAGTCTCTACCTAGAAAGACCTCTGACATTAGTTAAAGCCAGAACTAATTTAACCATTAAACCACTTGGCTAACAGCCTCACAAGCTTACCACCTTGACTGAGTGACTTGAAAGCACAAGTCTTTTCTTAATACTGCAAATCAGATACCCAGAGTCCTAGGAGAACTCAGACTGAATCAGCTTTCCATTTCACATATCTCTGTTCATTTTTGCATTGATAGTCAGTGATTATTAAACTACAAACACATCTTCTCCCTTACAACTAACCACGCAGATGATTTGTAAATGAATTTAGCATAAACAGGGTAAATATACAGCCAACTGGACCAATGTAAAAATAATATTATATTCTTCAGAGTTAATCAGTGTAAGTTAATAATGCTCTTCAAAAATTCCATATTTGTTTCCTATCCAAAATGTTAAAGCACTTCACAATTATTAAACACTCTTGCCAATTCACCTGAATATACAGTATTAATTGGATACAAATAAGGACATAATAAAATATCAAATATATTTTCAAAATGTTCATCTCACCATACAAATGCTACCTCCTGTTATGTTATTTTGAGGCCAAAGTCAATGTGCAGTTAAAAATGTGCTTATGAAGGACTGAGCCTAAGTAAAGATATTCTATTACTCTAATGGGCTTTTCAGCTCTAATCTGAACACATTAAATTATGAAATGTAGACATGAAAAATATTTTAAATCATCCAGATTTCTTTAAATCAGTAATCTTCAAGGCTCTTTAGGAAATATAAGGTATTCCACAAACCGTATGCTATTCTGAAGTGCTTTCTTCTCCTTTTCTTTCTTTTATCCTATTTCTGATTGCTTGTTGGGAGTTTTCCTTCTGAATCTCTATTATCCAGCATCTGCTTTCTAAGTCCAGCAATAGGCAGTGAACAGCTTAGTCTTCCTGTGTCTGTTTAGCCCCTTCTCTGACTGGCCACAAAGACATTGAAAGAATCTGTGTAAATTGCACAATTGACTCTTTTCTTTAGTACCTGATATTGTTTAATGCCCATCAGTCCCTCTGATGTGAATTATAAATGCGTTGGCTAGGCAAAGGAGACACTGCTTTATTCTAGCCAGTTTTCTTTTCTTTAGAAAGTTATTCCTCCTTCCCTCTGTCCCTCCCTCCCTGTCCCCCTCCCTCTCTTGTCTCCATGTCAGCTTGACAAACCACTTTCTCTTCCCCTGTACTTTGCCAATTCATACCCCTAGTTTCTTGGGTCACAGAGCTTTCTCTGTCTGAAATGTTCTTTTTCCTTTTGTCTCCTTGGAGAATATCTCTTCATCATTGAAAATAACAGTTAAGGATCATTTCCTCCATAAAGCCTTTTCTTGGTGCCATGCATAGAATAGAACTGTCTCTTTGTTTTTATTCTTGTCATGAGGTTCTTGGACTGCCTGCTTATTCTCATCCACAGTAGTCACTAGAAGAATAAAACAATCTCTTTGTGAACACTGTTCTTTGCTTCTCTTAACTTTATCCCACTGTTAGTGTTGAGTTCACTTAGCTGAGGCCATAGCTTCCTCTTCCGGCTGGAGTTTGTTGGTATATTTTAATCTAGGTCCCAGGTGTTTGTTTAATGCTAGTATAGCATTAAAAATACATCCTTTGAGTAAATTTGAAGGTTTTTACTTTCCAAAAGTTCTAGTATCCTGCATATTATGTGACCAAGATAATTTTTGTTATAATAATTCTAATCTTTGTGTCTTTTAACGTACATTTTAATTTAAACTCAATCAAAGGCCATGCTCCCCCCCCTCAATACACAATTCGACAGAGGTATATCATGACATTTATAAATAAATATCCAATTGAGGATAAAAATATATTCCACTGTAACCAAATTTGGCCATAATTTCATTATACTAATCTTGAAAATAATTTATAAAATTTGTCCAATTTAACCTA
Organism: Rattus rattus; assembly: GCF_011064425.1. Classification (NCBI taxonomy): domain Eukaryota; kingdom Metazoa; phylum Chordata; class Mammalia; order Rodentia; family Muridae; genus Rattus; species Rattus rattus. Next base: position 88,963,334 of record NC_046158.1, on the reverse strand, counting down.
TCTAACAAACAGCCTGAAGTATTTCCTTTGTGACAACAGGAAAACTGTATTAAACCAAAACATTCAAAATTTCTTTGATGGTTCTGAGCCAGTTAGTCCCTAAATTAGCATTAGACAGACCACTAATTTGTGAGATATAAAATAATAATACTGATTCACAGCCAAGATGAGAAACTTCAAAGGAAGAATAAAAAACAATTCAAGCATAATTAAAAGTTCAATTTCCCACTTTAACATCCATTTGCCAAATTTATAATTAAAAATCGGGAAGGACAAAGTTTGACGAAACAGAGTTGCTTGCCAGTTCCACCCCTTCCCTGACTTCGTTTCACTCCTGTTGCTGACAACACTACAGCCTCTGTCACATCTGGGAATGTTCCCAAAAGTATTTCAATGAAAACAAAAATGTAAAATTGTTCCAAATATATCCTTCCTGCTCAACGATTAAGCCTTACCTTATTTTTAGCACATTATAGTGAAATCACTGCCTAACATAGTAATTATAGAGTATTTCTTGAACAAAAATAGAAAAAAGGAAGAGAAAGATGAAAGAAAGGAAGAAAGAAAGAAAGAAAGAAAGAAAGAAAGAAAGAAAGAAAGAAAGAAAGAAAGAAAGAAAGAAAGAAAGGAAGGAAGGAAGAAAGGAAGGAAGACAGACAGAGAAAAAAGAAAAGAAGGAAGGAAGGAAGGAAGGAAGGAAGGAAGGAAGGAAGGAAGGAAGATCTGAGTAGATGCACTGCTGTGCTTTGTCACCCAAACCTTTATTGCAAAGTCCACCAAAGAATGCCCTCTTCTGAGTCCTCCTGTTATCTTAACTGTGTTTAGTATACAGAATACATAATACGGAGGCAGGGGTGCCTCAAATATATCAGACTAATGTATATCATCCGCATCAGTTCTGTAGTCCTCTTCATCTTGGAATTCTACCTGTAGAGAACAGAGCATGAATTTCTATGCATATTTCAAGGTTCTAATCACTGCTACCAAAACCCTCAAGAACTACCTTTGCCTTTCCTGAATGCCTGTGCATCTTGTCGCCAATTATGTCAATAGATTATTATAGAATGTGGGGGTCAAGATTTGGTCCACTTCTGAACTTGGAAAAGAAATCATGCCAAGTGACTCATTTAGTAAAAGGCATGACTGTCTAACACAATGTGTGTCCATGCACATGTTTTCTAGAAATCCAGAAGGTTTAGACACTAGAAAATCAGTCCTTCAGACTCTGCAAATCTGTTTAGAATTTGGTTTTTCAGTGGAAGCCATGCTCTGATGCAGAGACAACACACACTAAAACAAGTGCAAAACTCCCTGATATGCCTTTCCTGCATTTGCTGCTCTTTCTCCCTGGTTGATTTTTATATAATACACATTTTATATAACACACCAACAAAGCATTAGTTAAAAGCTGGTGCCTTTTAAGCTTAGAATGAATTCTAAAATGATTGCCAGGGCCAAGCATGCCCTAGAAACCTGTTTCCCTCTGGGATTACTCTGGTTTATCAATTACTAATTTACCCTGCTATTTCTGCCACTCCTGTCCTAAGTTTTGCTCATTGCGAAGAGACTATCTATCTTAGGACCCTCGGAGACGATCAGTCTCACAACCTTTGCATCCTTGTTCATTTTTGTCCACATATTTTCTCAATGAATATTTCTGCTTGACGCTCTCCCTTGCTTCTGAAGGAAGCATCATGTTCTGAAAGAGACTTCCCTACTGTAAAGTAAACATTTTTACCGGTTTTTGGAGACAGGGTTTCTTCCTGTAGTTCTGGCTGTCCTGGAAGTCACTCTGTAGACCAAGCTGGCTTCAGACTCACAGAGCTCTGCCTGTCTCTGCCTCCTGGATGATGGGATTAAAGGTGTGTACCACCCCCTCCTAGCTTTACCTCTTGACATATGTGTTGGCCGTTTGTGCCTTCCTACTGACAATTAAGGTCCATGAAAATATAGCCTAGATCTGGGTAATCATCTGTTACTTGATTTTTCCCAAATACTATCTAACCTAATAGAAATGACTGATGAATGTTTAATATAAAACAGTATATGTGAAAAGAAATTCTACTTAATGTATGTAACAATAGGTAACTTTAGAAGTTCCCTAAGATGTATCATGTTATCATATAAGTATTAGAATGAGAATGCTTGTCTATTATTGTTCTTGTGATTTTTCCTCCCCCAGTTATATAGGCATTGTATTCCTCATATTCAAATTCACACAGAGACAGCTTCCTTTCTCAACCTGTTGCTACCATATATCACACATTTGAATGGATATAAGGCATGGATTCTTCCTGTCTTTAGAGTTATTCTTAACAAATTGTTTTGTGAACTGATAGTGGAGTGTATCATATGGGTCATACCAATTAGCTCTGTCATTTGAGTCTAGACTATTCACGTTCTTAATTATCTTGGATAAGTTTCTAACAGAAATTTGTAGCATTCCTCCAAATGTTATTGTCATCTCTTGGGGCATCCAGGTAAAGATGTTTCATCACAGACATAGATGGGTTCTATGTGCCAAGTTCTAAGATAATGCATGGATGGTGGAAAGTGTTCATAATGGAACATTCTAACCATACTTCTTGCTAGATATTTTATTCTGTCAGGCCACATGACTGATATCCTCAGTCTTATTTCTCTGTTTTTCAAAATGGTGTTAGTATACTTATTTGACAAAATTGCTGTTCTCTAATTACCTAATGGAAACTGCTGGCACGTGTGAAATACTGTAAATGGGAAACACTTAGACTAGGACTTCAATCCTCAGGAGGGCATTCAGCTCAACGCTCACAAATAGTAGCTAGTAAAATGTTCCTTGTCAGCTAATAAAATTCACCCTGTTAAAATCCCTTGGGAACCTGTTATTGTCATCTGACTTTATAACATGTAGGGCATGGGAAAAAGCATGGTTCAATGGTAATAACAAGTGCTCACAAAATCAAAGTAATCTTGCTTAAAATTTGAAAATAGTAGCTCATTAATAGGAGTGAAATTTTAAAAATCAATAAACAAATAAATAAATAAAAACAAATACCCGTATTAGAGAGGGAATATCACCTTAATATAATTTGTCTCAAGATAGTCTTGACCTTAAAAAGAGATAGATATGGATCATGGCTAAAATAAAATAGGAACGGTTTTATTAAAAAACAGTCAGAGAATATGAGCCATTGATTAAGTGATCAAATACATTCCTTGAATTCTGAATACTGTGAACATGACTACTGTTTGGTTTTGTTCTTATCTATTTGTATGTACATACATGTGTCTGGGTATGTGTTTGTCATGTATATTTAGATATTTGATCCATCCAGAAGGGGGCATCAGAGTTCCCCAAGGCTGCAGTTGCACACAGTTGTGTATCTCATTTTAGCCACTTACAAGCTGAACAAATTTTGTTAACTTTTGTCTTTGTTTAGGAAGTAGATATTCAATGAAAATAAAAATAGCAACAGAGAGCAGATAATAAGGCGTCGACATACACATGTATTTCTAAACTCATTTGTAATTCAGTATATATATATATATACACACATACATATATATGTCTGTGTGTGTGTGTGTGTGTACACCACATACTGCATTAATAAATATTTCTACTTGCTAAAAATGTAGAACCTTGTAGACACAATTTAGATACTTTTTTGAAACCATTAAAGGCTAGCACTAGATAAAAAAAGAATAATATTTATCTATATCCTCTTTTGCAGGCCTATGAAAAAATTGCATACCTCCTCACAAATTTAGGTAAGTTCAGTTTTCTTAGTTTATTTGTAATAAGTAAATAACTCTGCATCTTAGCATTTAGATCTTTTGAGTATTTTCATATTTTGTCTTCAGTTATGAAAGTGTTTACAAATATCTAGAGAGATGAGCAGCTGGAAATTGCCTCATCCTTCATTCAAGCCTTTTTCTTAGACTTCTGATACCTTTGCTGCTCCTTTCTTTTGTATGTGAAATGTGCTGAGAAAGGGGGTCACCAACATACTTGACCTATGTCTGTAAGGAATTCTTACAGGAACTAATTTGATTTTCTCTTTTCATCCAGTAGCACATAGGCTATGAACTGAGAACTTGTGGGTTGAATTTTTTGTTCAGCAACTTATTCTAGTTAGCTACAAAGCAGTGATCAATAGCTTATCTCTTGACACCTTAAATTCATTGATTGAAATGAAGATACTATTCCCTCTTTCTCCTTCCTTTTTTCTGCCCTTCCTTCCTTCCTTCCTTCCTTCCTTCCTTCCTTCCTTCCTCCTTCTGTCTTTTCCTTTGTTTTCATTCATTCTTTCTTTTCTTCTTTATCCTTACTGTTTATTTGTTTGTTTGTTTGTTTGAGACAGGGTTTCTTTGTGTAGCCCTGGCTGTTCATAAACTCACTCTGTAAATGATGCTGCCAAACTCAAAAGATCCTGTAATTAAAGTATGCACCATTGCGCCACCACCACCTGACAAGGATAATATTTTTACAGAATTTTATTTAGGATTACTGTGATATATTTCATATTTTACCCACTAGTCCTGAAGGAAGATAGCTCTAGTAAGCCTATGAACTGTTTGAATACTGAGTTTGATTTCTATCTGTTTGTTTCTCTTATCTCTACATTTTGATGTCTTTCTTGTAAAAGACTTTTCTGAAGTGCTGGGTAAATAATGAGTCTCATTCACTGAAAGTTTTGGATTACCTATATTTGTCTGTCGGTCTGTCGGTCTGTCTGTCTGTCTATCCACCCATCTATCTACCTACCTATCATCTATCATCTATATTGATCGATTGGTCTGTCTGTCTAGTGTGTGAGTGTGTGTGTTTGCATGTGTGTGTGTGTGTGTGTGTGTGTGTGTGTGTGTGTGTGTGTGTGTCTGCCCACCATGGTCCAATGTCGAAGTCAGATTTTTACATCTACAATGTGTGCTTCAGAAATTGAACTCGAATGTCAGGTTTGGCAGCAAGTACAACAAACCAAAACAAAAGTATGTGATTGACTACTAGTTACCAACACGCCCTATAGAATGAAAAAATTTCCATCTTTTTTTTTTTTTTTGAAAAATACCTACTGTTAGATTTTAGATAGTGTCTTGATTTAGCAATTTCCCTTTGGAAACATGTTTACTTATATTTGACTCCTCTTTCTGTCTGCTGACTCAGGAAAATAGCTATGGCTTTCAGAATACATTTGTGCATACAATTTCTCCCTTGGGGTGCTCCAAGACACATTATCACTGGTTCTATTTTTTATGGTACTTCTGATTCTTCTGCCTTCTATGATCTGATGAGCTTGTCAAGGCATCCCTTTGGGGCATTGCCCTTCTTCGACTGCTAGCTCCATACTCATTAGTTTCAAGCTCTGCTGAATACTTAGTTACTTGATACCAAGTCTTTTTCAACTTCAAGAGAACAGACTTCTTCCATCTGCTGGCTTCTCCTTTCTCCTTAACTCATTAGTTATGATGCTTCCATATTAATACCTATTTGAATGCTTAGGCTTGTGGGATTCAGTAAGGGTCCATCTGAATATGTACATTGCAAATACTTTAAAAAAGAAAAGAAAGAAAAAGATAAAGAAAAGAACGTGAAAAAGAGAGGTTCATTTCTTGACTTCCCTCCAACCCAAAGTTCATTTCTTAAACAATTATAAGCGTTTTCCCCCAACCTCTCCGTCAAAATGAACAAAAGTTATCTTGCAAGATTCTGTCCTCTGATGACTACATTTAGACAGGAAATGCTATAAGTAGCTTTGTTTGCTTGTTTGGTTGGTTGATTTGGTTTGGTTGTTTTTTTTGGAGACAGGTTCTCACTATGTAACACTGCCTTCCTGGAACTCACTATGTAGATCAGATTGGTCTTGAACTTACAAATATCCACCTTTCCCTGATTCATGAGTTCTGGGATTAAAGAAGGGATGAGCCAAGCTTAGCTCTTTCCTTTTTTTTTTTTTTTTTTTTTTTTTTTTAGTGTAGGTTTTGACATTGAAATGTTTGAATAGTTTCCAATTTGTTATTGTAGATCTACTGGCCAACACACCACAAAGTGTGTATAAAGAGCCAATCACGCATTCATTTGTTCTTTCTGAGTTCAATTGTTTCATCTAGACAATAAAGTAATTGAGCTATATTATCAGAAGCTTTCTTGCAGATTGTTTCAAAGCTCTCTTCTGTCTCTGATACCTATGTTAATTTCTTTAAAGATATTTTGCCTCCAGAACAGATGAATTACAAAAACAAATGAAGATGGGTGGGTTATAATTAATAGGAAAAGGAAAAATGGCTGTTCTAAGTATTAGAATGTCAAAGTTTTTGCTTAGTATTTTATTAATTTTTGACATATAACTCAGTGATGGCATGGTTTCTGTGGATCCATAATTCTTAGTAAATAATCACAGCAAAATTGATATTTTTTTCTTTTTCTTTTTTTTTTTTTTTTTTTTTTTTGGAGCTGGGGACCGAACCCAGGGCCTTGTGCTTGCTAGGCAAGCGCTCTACCACTGAGCTAAATCCTCAACCCCCAAAATTGATATTTTTATGTAAGAAAATCTGACTGTATGATTGTGCATACTTTTTAAAAATCTCTTTGGCTAAGCTAATATTTGTTTCATATTAGAAATTAGATCCTAATTATCAAAGTGAAGCAACTCTAAAAAATGCTTTTTGGGTTTGTTTCCTGTACTTTTGCAAATATTTGGTTTTGAGAAACCACAAAAATTGATTAAATCAATGTTACAGTTGACACTTCTTAAGATGAAATGATTACATATGCATTTCTCCAATGTGGGCTTTATTTTACTTTAGGTTTATGCTTGCTGAAAATTGTATCATGATGGTTATTAGTTGTTTTTTTAAAAAGCATAGGTTTATGGTTGCTGAGAATTGTATCATGATGATTATTAGTTCTTTTTTAAAAAAGCAATTATCTATAGTAAAGATTGGCCTTAATTACATAAATTCAGATTCTGGGAGGTAAACTCAATCAGGACATGCAAGTTTAGGTTTTGTCAGAGGTCAAACTGAGTCATAGCATTGCCATCTTAAAACTCAGAAACCACATACTTCATAGAGAATAAATTTTTAAATAAAGAAATTAACATTTTAAGAAACTAATTTGTGACCAGTGGTGATATAAAGTTTATAACCAGTAGCTAGTTTATTATCAATAGCTATATGCATTAAGAGAAAGCTAAGAAATAATTTGGCTATAAATATATTACCCTAAAAAACAGAATTTATATTGTCAAAATTTAGAGTTCATTTTCTCTTTGAAGGTAAATGTTCATTCAAGATGAGCCAGAATTTGCTCCATGTAAAGATGGCGTAGGATATGGTCAAATAACTGTGTGGTTATTTTGGTAAAGAACCGAGGCAAATACTAAAAATCCCTGTCATTATTGTCAACTCCCCTTGTTATATTTATTGATAGATAATAAGTTTTTCCAAACTCAGTAGCATAGGACAATCAATGTCTGGGAGAAGTGGGATAGAGATTCGGTAGCCAAGGTTAATTTGTTAGGCAGTTTCCCTTGTTCATGCAGTCATCTGCTGGTATGTAGACATCTACAGTGGTCTTTTCACTGACATGCTAAACCTCATGTGGGATCTTGGGGATGGCTGATCTCTTCCATGGCCTTCATCTTTTCCCATGTCCCTTTCTGAATGTTTGCCTTGTGTTTGGGTATAATAGTACATTAGGAATTCTTGCATGACATCTAACTTGTAGGGAGAGACACGTAGAAGTACTTATCGAGCTCCTACATCTGAACTTCCTAGTCTCTTGTTGCAAGATTGAGTCACGTTGCTCAAGGTCTTAGTCCACACCAGAGGCAACTGTATCTGGATAAATGTAGATCCTAGAAGGTACAACTCACTGGATATATACAGCTCTCTAGTGAGAAATGTTCATGCCAGAAGTACTGAATCTTGGTAAGAATATACAGAAAGCTGAATAGCTCACTTTTAATCCACATTACCTTTCAGAATGATTTTATCCAATTAAATCTTAAAAATCTAGACTTTTTGATGATTTCAAATGTGACCTATATGAAGCTTTTATTGATCCAAACAGACCTTTCCACACCAGAATCTTCTCACAGTGGCTAGAGTTCTATTCTTCCATATGCAACATCTTTCCATTTATTTTTATTTTGTAACCTATACACATTCTCTTTGTCTATTTCACTGGAGGACTAAAAAATATTATAAATAACACTGGTGGGTTTTTTTGTTTGGTTGGTTGGTTTTCGTTTGGTTTGGTTCACCTCATGTATGTCGATGCCTGTGTTTCTTGCAGAATATCCTCGAACAGAATCAGAGTGGGAAAACAGCTTTGCTTTGAAGATGTTCCTTTTCCAGTTTGTCAATCTGAACAGTTCTATCTTCTATATTGCATTCTTTTTGGGAAGGTGAGTTAATTTTCCATCAGCTACTGTTGACAGGGAGAAAATAAAACACAAACAACATCTCCATTGCCAATTAGGTAACAGAAGAGCTGAATTCTTGCACTCTGCCTTAGGGTATTTTCTAATCATATTTTATATGTGTTCTTCCTTGGGTTTACACAAACATGCACGCGCACACACGCACACACACTCAGGATGTCATGTATAAGTTGTCATTTATCACTAATTATTATTTTGCTGAGAAGAAAAGAATTTTTATGTATCCCTAAGTTATAATATTTTTGGTGTAAAAACCAGGATCCTTTTATCTGAAATCTGAGAGAGAAAGTATAAATGTAACAAGCCCTGTTAACCCTCTACTTGGTACCACGAGAACAATCAGAAGCTAGAAACATTTTGAACAAAATCATTCAGTACACTATGATGGTATTCATTAACCTGGCCCACACAATACTAAAATATTAAATGTCCTCAGCTTGATATACCTGCACGTTCTCTAGTCATTGGTACTGAGTTCATACATCGCCTTCTCATTTTGAAGTCAGTTTCTTTGATGTTGTTTGAGCATAGCAAATATCAACTGTATGGGACAAGTTGCACCAGGGAACAGGTCTGTCTACCCACACAAGGACTCTGTGTGATGTGTCGCAGGTGAACTTCAGTTAGTTGCTAATGAATTCAAACACTTTTTACAGATTCGTAGGCCACCCAGGAAAATACAATAAGCTTTTTGAGCGGTGGAGACTGGAGGAAGTAAGTAATCGCATGAGAGTGGGTGTGCGGATGGGCGTGGTACAGGCCAGTGACTGCGGGAGGTCATGGGATGAGGACAGAAGATCTCAAGACTGTTAGAGGCACATTTTGGAAGAGAAGAGGTTATTAGGTTCAAAATGGATTCAGTGTCATTTACTTTTAAAATAGGATGATGCTTTCACAGTTAAATACCAATATTCTGACTTCTTCTCTTATCCCTTTTTAAGTCATGTTTGTTTGTTTGCTTCGGTTTGTTTTCTATTTACAAGCCCCACAAATAGAGTTTCCATAATTTCACTCATTAGGAAAAGTAGTATTATTTGCTGAATGAGTTTCTACATATAAATATGAAATGAAAATTCAGTCTAAAAAATCTATCATGAACTAGTCATATAAGCATGTGTGTACATGTACTGAAGCTCATTTCTTTTTAGGGAGGTTACACATTTTTTATTTATTTTTTTCTTTTTAAAATCTTTATTTAAACTATTTTATTTATTTACATTTCAAAAGTTCCCCCTTCTCAGCCCTCCCCTCCCCCAGTTATTTACATACCCCCACATACCCAGTTTCCATATGAATTTGAGAATTACTCTTTCCATATTTGTGAAGAATTGTATTTGAAATTTGATGGGGATTGCATTGAAGCTATACATTACTTTTGGTAGGATGGCTACATTCAGTATGTTAATCCTTGCAATTGATGAGCATGGAGATCTTTCCAATTCCTGGGGTCATCTTTGATTTCTTTCTTCAGAGACTTGAAATTCTTGTCATACAGATCTTTCACTTGTTTGGTTAGTTTCACCCAGGTATTTTATATTATTTGTGACTATTGCGAAGGGTGTTGTTACCCTAGTTTCTTTGTCAATCCATTTATCATTTGTGTAAAGGAAGGCTACTGATTTGTGTGAGTTAATTTTGTATCCAGGCACTTTCCTGAAGTTGTATAGCAGCTGTAGGAGTCTTCGGGGTTCTTATGTATATTATTATATTATCCACAAAAGTGATGCCTTGACTTCTTCTTTTCCAATTTGTATCCACTTGATCTTCTTTTGTTGTCTTATTGCTCTAGCTAGAACTTTGAGTATTATATTAAATAGAGAGGGAGAGTGGGCAGTCTTGTCTTATCCCTGATTTTAATGGAACTGCTTTAAATGTCTCACCATTTAATTTGATGATGGCTGTTTATTTGCTGTATATCGCTTTTATTATGTGCCTTGAATTTCTGATCTTTAAAATACTTTTAACATGAAGGGGCCTTGTATTTTCTCAAAGGCTTTTTCAGCAGGTAATGCAATGATCATGCGATTTTTTTTCCTTTGAGCTTGCCTGTATGGTGGATTACTTCAATGCACTTTCATATATTGAGCCACTCTTGCATCCATGGAATGAAGCCTACTTGATCATGATGAATGGTGGTTTTGATGTGTTCTTAGATTCAGTTTCCAAGAATTTTGTTGAGTATTTTGCATCGATATTCATAAGCAAAATTGGTCTGAAGTTCTTTTTCCTTGTAGGTCTTTGTGCAATTCAGGTATGACAGTAACTGTTGCTTCATAGAATGAATTAGGTAGTGTTCCTTCTGTTTCTATGTTGTGGAATAGTTTAAGGTGTATTGGTATTAGCTCCTCTTCATAGGTCTGGAAGCCTCTGGCCCTGGGCTTCATTTTGGTTGGGAGGTTTTTAATGACTTCTATTTCCTTAGGAGTTATGGACTTTGTAGAATGTTTAATCTGCTCATAATTTAACTTTGGTATGTGGTATCTGTCTAGAAAATCATCTGTTTCATCTCTATTTTCCACTTTTGTTGAATATAGGCTTTCGTAGTGGGATCCGATGATTTTTTTAATTACCTCAGTTTCTGTTGTTATGTCTCCCTTTTTATTTCTGAGTTTGTTCATTTGGATACTGCCTATGTGTCATTTAGTTAGTTTAACTAAAGGTTTATCTCTCTTGTTGATTCTTTCAAAGATCCAGCTTTTGGTTTTGTCGATTCTTTGTATAGTTCTCTTTGTTTCTAATAGGTTGATTTCAGCCCTGAGTTTCATTATTTCCTGCCATATACTCCTAGTGAGTATGTTTGCTTCTTTTTATTCCAAGGCTTTCAGGTGTGCACTTAAATTGCTATGTAGGATCTCTGCAGTTATTTTAAGAGGGCACTCATTGTTATGAATTTTCCTCTTAGCACTGCTTTCATTGTGTCCCATCAGTTTCATTGAAGTCTCTCATCTTTCTTTATTTCTTCCCTGACCAAGTTATCATTGAGTAGAGTGTTGTTCACTATGTGGGGTTTCTGTTGTTCTTGCTGTTATTGAAATTAGCCTTATTCCTGGTGATCTAATAGGATGCATGGGATTATTTCAATCTTCTTGTATCTGTTAAAGCTTGTTTTGTGACTGATTTTATGGCTAATTTTGGAGAAAGTACCATGTCGTGCTGACAATGAGGTATATTCTTTTTTCTTTATTGATTTACAATATACAAAACACCCAAAAAGCATAGGATTGCTCCATCTTATTCACCTTCCCTAAAGCTGAGAAATTGTCTGTCAATTAGTAGCACTTTCTACGGTGAGAAGTCTCTTTGTCAGACTTTGCCAACAGAAGCATTTGAAAAGACCTCTAACTAGTGAAAGGACAACTCCTTTTGTTTGTGGTTTGTTTAATGGAAAATTGAATTGAGAAATACTGTTTATGTCTGTGTTTATACTATATTTCCCTTTGTGTATACTTCCTGTTCACTTTCATAAGACTCTTTGTTTATTAATTTGCAAACAAAATTTGAATCTCATGCTTCAAATTTGCTTCAGATTTTCTCATTTTTCCCTTGTTACTTTTTCTTTAATAGTTCATTTTACAAAAAATATTTAGCATTTATCTGATGAAATTGACAGGTATTTGTTGTTTTCCGTGCCTGTTTTTTTGCTAGTTTAATTTAAAAAAGAGTCTCATGTAGCCCACAGTGAACTTGTTGTGTAGCAGAGGAAGACCTTAAACTCCTGATTCCCTTACCACTACCTCTCAAGTGCTGGGGTTATGTGTCTGTACCATTACACCTTTCTTAAATGACATTGGTCTTATTGAATTTTAGTATTGATATTATTTTTACAAAATTTCTTCTCAATTCTTGGAACATAAAATTACTCAATTTTATTCATCTTATTTTCTAGTATGGTGATATTTAATTTCAAAACTTCCTTTCGTGCTAAGAACAATAAACTATTTCTCCCAAATAGAAACTATGCATTTAACAGCAAAAGCAGAGTCTATATTTGTTGAAGCTTATATCTTACAGTTGTGTCTATACCTGGTCTCTGTTTTCTTGATCAGGAACGTATTCCTTCTCTCAACCAAAGTGACATTAATAATGATTCCACTTGGAAAAAAAACAATTAATATATGGTGTTTTAACATAAGGTTGAAATGCAGAAAGTATTAAGAAAAGATTACAAAAGAAAAGCAAAGGGACAGATAGGTTCCCTATACAAAGCATTTCAAAATTACCAGAAGACCCCACTGATGATATCTTTCTAGATCATTTCAGAAATTGTCTCTGTACATGGATGAAGCCTAAAACTTCCTCACAATTCCTGCTTTACAGTTAAAAAAGAAATAAAGCTGGGCTCAGATGTGATTTACCATTGCAATTTGTTCTTTTCCCTTAATTTATCATTCATGACTATCTGGTTGTCCATGCTAAATTGGTGGTAGTAATAATTAGGGTAACACGTTATTTATAGATAGGAGTTAATTCACAGAGCCCAACAAGCACAGCCCAGGCCTAAGAGATAATCTTCACAGACTGTTGCTGATACTTATCACTATTCTGAAACCATGGCTGTACTTGTACTATTCTGTGGCCACAGACAAAGACTGTGTCAGTATGCATTCCTATAACCCCACCATTTGAGAGCTGAAAACTGAAGATGGCAAGAAGGATGTAAACCCTGAGCGCCTAATGAATCCCAAACCTACGTGGGCTGTTATAAAGTAAGACACTGGGAGTAGGATAGACAGAAACTAAGGACGATGATAACCCTGAGATTGCCTGGAAGTCTCGGGTTTTTCGGTTTTCTTTTGTTCTGGTTATTGATATGTTTGTTGATTTATTCTTGTTGTTATTTATGGCCAAGAGTGGTGCCCACATCCATCAAAAGTCTGGCCACCCACTTAGTAATTTAAGGAGTACTTCTATCAGGGTGGCTCGACTGGGCAAGTTAAGAAACTTAAGGTGGGAACAGAGGAGTTATAGTCATGTAGATATACATTAATGCCCTCTTAAGCATTACCACTCTCAGTATTCAAACGTATATTATCATCATCATTATTTCTTTTATTATTACTTATGAAATTGTGGGAAGTCTTGATTAATCCTTGAAAGTCCCAGAAAAGTAATTATGATACTGGTATTACAAAAATGTCTCATAACCCTCCTCCACACTTCCATTATAGACGTGATATGCAGTGGTTATATTTACCCACAAAGGACTGAATGTTCTAGGAAAAAATAACATTAGCATTGTAATTTATTATGCACCCTAGAAATCTCCAATTATAAAGTATGAAAATTAAGGGTAAGTATTGACTCTGAATTTCTTCACATAAGAAGCAATTATGAACACAGACTTGATTGTGGGCCTCTGATGGAGGGACAGCAATGGACAAACCCATCCTTTTATTTGATAGCATTAATAGTAGAATAGGATGTCATTAGAAATGAACAGTGCTTTATCCTTAGGTCCTAGCAGTCTATGTGCTTAAATTTCCAATTTGGTAAGATCCTAACTGGGACTCTGAGCTCCTTCCTTTTATGACTAGTAATAGGAAGAGGTAGCGCATACTCTCATTTGTGAAATTAAATTAACTTGCATTTCAATCAAAAGTCAAAATTGATATTAAACAGTATAGAGAAAGAAAAAATGTTACAATGTGTCATAACTTCTAAGAAGTGGCTATATCATATTTATGACTCTCACTATAGTTATTTATATCTCACAAAATATCATGTAATTCAATCATAATATAATTCATTATTACATTGTTATAAATTGCTGACATTTACCAAGCACTTAATACATGCTAACATAGTCCAGGAATTGTTACTAAGTGTTCTTTCTATATAATTTTATTAAATTCTCAAAACAGTTACTGCTACTATTATTATATTTATTTATAGCTGAGTGAACAGTAAGTAGAGCAATTTCATAATTTGCCTAAAATCACAAAACTGATGAAATTATGATTTGAATAAAAGCAGCATAGCTTCAAAGTCTTGTCTGGACAGTGTTTCACAGCCACCATTGGGATGGGATGTGAACATAGCCATAGAAATGCATTTTACTGGCTCACACAAATGAGCTAACTTTAGAATAAAAATCCTGAAGTAGGTAAAATCGAGGATTGTATAGCCCGCTCTATTCCCTAGTTTCTTCAAAATATCTATAGGGACTAAAGACTCTAAGCCTCTGTTCACTCTCCCTAAGCCCATTCTCACTAAAAAATGGGAAAATATGTGAAACATTGAACTTTGGTTTGCTCATAAATGCCCAGGTCTTTCATACATTCATCCTTGCCAATGTATACATTCTAAGTATGAGATATTTTACCAAATGAAGTTTAGATTATTTAAGGGTTGGCTTTAGCTCAAGGCCATCACTATATGAATGGACAAACTAAGACCATTGTCCTTTGTTGATCTCTGTGGAACACAGAAAGAGATTTATAAATTACAAATTCTTCAAGACTGAATTTTACCATCTTCACTATTGACCTGCCTTTTAACTTTGGCCAACACTTTACAGAAATTATTCAATCATATTTTTTTGTTGTTTCCTCTCTCCTTTATAATAATATACATATGCCATGACTATACTCCAAGGCAATTGACATCTTTGGTAAATAGAATTTATCCTTAGCACGATGCACGGGAGAAGACTAGAGTTTTCTTTCCTCAGTCTCTGAGCAAGTCAATTTGCCTTCAAGGCTCTCTGCAAAAATGAAGGGCAATTGTCCTCTGTATCTTAGTGATTCACCTTCACACATTCCACCCAGCACATTTATGGTATAAAATGAGAATGAGTTCAGAGGGTCATACATTCATGCTAGAAAGAAGTGTGCTGGGATGATAGACTGGACCCTGCTGGCAGAGAGCATGGGTACACCTACTGTCTGCTTCAGATTGTTGAGCCACTGGGCTGGAACGAGGAAAGCAGGCTCTTTTATGTCTTAATTATTTATTCCTTTTGAAGTCCCACTAGTACCAATTTGACAGAAATAGAAACAACTATGGATCAAAGCCATAGAAACAATCATCCTTATGAGCAGGACAGGATCCCATTTCTAAAGATGCAGACCTACATTTTCCCCCTGAATTGCTTTTGTAGTGCAGTTTCCACAGCATGCATTGGTTGCTGGGTTCAATTAAGTCGTGTGTGTGTGTGTGTGTGTGTGTGTGTGTGTGTGTGTGTGTGTGTGTGTGTTTCATACCAAATGAATTGAAATCTCAACAACAGCAAAAAAAATAGCACAAAGAAGAAAATCTTCACCTAAAGTTAGACTCCTGAATGTTCCAGTGATTTCCAAAAACTCTCGAAATTACAAAACCACAAAAACCCATTCCAAAACAGTAGAAAATGAGGAGATATGAAAGATATGCAATGTAGTATGCTGGTTGTATTATTCAACAGTCGAGAAGGAGTAGGGAATGAAAGTGGTGACTGTAATTTATTTAATTACAAGGCACTGCTGCTAATTCTTTACCTTTGAACTGGATGGAAAGGAATAGTGCAAACTAATTAAAATGTTTGATATTCTTTCAGAAAATCAAACTTATTTGAAAATAGAGTATTTCTTAGAAACAAAAGTGTAAACACTGTCAGAATTATTATTTTAATGGCTTACTATTTATAGATATAGCACACGTGTTAGTATTCATTATATATGAGCACGATGGACACTGGGAGACAGCCAGTGTTCACTAAAAGCTAACCCAAGTCCCACCATAATTACTTAAAGCTTCCCCCAATGTCATTGTACCTGTTTCCATTTTTACATGAGAAAATGTGACCCAGATGTAAAATTTACTCTGCAATTTAAAGCTGGAGCGGTTTGAGTCAGCTTGGTGGGTAGGAGAGAACAGAGTCCTCATGGCTCTCCCTGTTCTATTTCAGTGCCATCCTAGCGGCTGTCTGATAGACCTCTGCCTCCAGATGGGCGTCATCATGTTTCTGAAGCAAATATGGAACAACTTCATGGAGCTGGGATATCCGTGAGCATCCTAACTTTAGATGTGTCTTATGTATAGTTATAATTTGGGGTTCATGAGCAGTGAGAGGATTGGTCAGGCACCATTCTGATCCTTACTAAATATGTGACTGCCCATAAGCTTTAGCTTTCTGAGCCTTAATTTTTGGCATGTCTAAGAAAAGATAAATGATGAGGTCACCTTCAGGAACAGCTGTTGGCTTTGAAGGAATAAATGTGTATAGACTACTAGTTCCTCTTATTAGCTATTTCTAAACTATTAACGAGGCAGAGTCTTGAAAATAAAAATAACTTTTGGTGTCCTGGAGCTATCAACAGATGTAAGGTAGTGGTAACATTATTGTTTAATATAAAGTGCCTCCTTTCCATCTAAATAACATGTTGAGTAGAAGAGGTTGGAAAGAACAAAGTTTGATAGTCCTTTTATAATGCGTCCTGTCTCCACCTCTATAAAAATCATTAGGAGCAAACTGACATTGTAATCTGCTGTGAGGACATTTACCTATGAGGGAAAAACTGATTAGCTGGTTGTTGATATGAATAGATTTCTTCATGAGTTAATGACACAAAATGTGTGTACTCATGGAACTTTACTTTCATTCTTTGTTCCTGTCTGCCTACAAATAATACTGCTGAGCCACTGACGTTCTGATGGAGAAAGCATATACACACAGCAGCATGCTGAGCATAGGTTAACCTACAGGGAGACGTAGAGCATGGATTCAGAAGTACCTACTCTTGGCCTCAGTTTCTTGATTATCCTGATTAGAGATCATGTCACCTCTCTAATGTTTTCTTTTTTTCCTCTCATTTGTGAAATGGGGAATTTGCAAAAGATAAATAAAATGACCCAATATATAATTTAATTTTTAATTTTAAATAACAAAATACTTATGAGGAGTGTAAATTATATACATATATATGCCTATGTGTTTATATATGCAATGTATATAACAAATTCAATGAAATCTCTTTTAAATAAAACCTGCATGAGGAATTAAAGGCTGGGCTCCTTCCTGTACTTGCTATGTGTTCCTTCTTCTCTTTTTCTTACCACTTTTAAATGCACAGGATGAGAAGTTTCCTACAAACACAGCTGAGGAAATTAGATATCAAGGGTACAGCATAGGATTGAATCGTTCAGGAGAATGTCATAAAATCCAACAGGGTGGAATTGTAGCCTTTGTAGCATAGAAAGGATTCTTTGCATCATCATCATCATCATCACCACCACCACCACCACTATCATCATCATCATCATCATCATCATCATCTTCATCATCATCATCATGTGTGGTTTGCTATACTTGTTAGACATGTCAGATACTCATTTTAATGATGAGCTTGTCCAGGTGGGAAGCCTGAATCATGCACATCAAATACTGAGGGAAAAATAGCAGGAGATCTTCCACCTGTGTTTTTCAAAAATGTAGGCAAAGGGCTTTGCAGGTGAAAACTTAACAGGAATTGTTTTCAATTTTTTTGTTTTAGGTTTTTTCTTTTTGTTTCTCTTATTTACATCCTAAATGTTGCTCTCACCTCCTAATCCCCACTCTCAGAGTTCTTCACACTATTCCCCTCCCCTTTGTCTCTGAGAGAGTATTCCCCACACACCTTCCAGTCACATCAAGTCTCTACAGGATTAGGCACAGCATCCTCTCCCACTGAGGCCAGACAAGGCAGTCCTTTGCTACATATGTGTTGGAGCCCTCGAACCAGCCTGTGTATGTTCTTTGGTTGGTGGCTTAGTCTCAGGGAACTCCCAGGGTCCTGGCTAGTTGACACTGTTGGGTTTCCAGATCTCCATTCAAATTAAAATAAGCAAGCTCTACTAGCCCTTTCACATGTAAGTTTCCAAAAGGGGAGCCATGGAAGGTTGACTGAAGTACTCCTTCTCCCAACAGATTCTGAATCTGCACTTACTTAAAATTGATCCTTGGGTTCTATTTCACTGAGCTGTGAAATATTGTGTTGTCCTAGAGTATCTTGTTCTCAAATTCTTAAGCCGTTATGCAAAAGCCCCTCACAGTGCATACCAGGCTATCTCTATGCTTCATAGTATCATTCCCAAGCAGGAGAAAGAGTATTTTATTTCTTTTCCAGACGCCAGACAATGACTCATGTGAGCATAGCTGTGGCCCCACAGGTCTTCTTAACTATTGTAGCAGAGTGCCTTTATTAGTGTTTGTGTTTGTAGCTCAAAGACGTGAAGTTATTTGACGAAAATCCCACATACAATGCATGACAAAATGGAGACCCAAACCCAAGACCCTTGTAGGTTTAGGTAGGCCTGTTATTTCATACAGAACATAATTGTATCCATGTCCACATGAGCACCCCCAAAAATGATGGAGGGTAAGCAACGGGGGACACAGGGCTCCTGACACCAGGAGTCCTACAGGTAAAGATAGGAGAAATTAATTTAACCTAATCAACACCAAAGAGTGGCTTAGTTTATGGGCAATGGATTCCTAATAATTCTCCAAATGTTTAAAAGGCCTTAGAGAGTTCTAAAATGATAGGAACTTTGCTAAATCTTTTTAATTCAACTTTATAGTTATAAAGTTCAGGCTTTATTTTTACTCTTTCAAGAGTTAAAACCACTTAACTATCTTCAGTTCCAGGAATACTTGAAATAATTAATGTTTAGTTGAAAACTGTTACTTCTTAGTTAAAAACACATTTTTCCATAGATGCTTCAGTAACAGGTCACATGTCTTTGGTCTGCTCTCTGATTCAGGTTAATCCAAAACTGGTGGTCACGACATAAAATCAAACGGGGAATCCAGGATGCTTCCATACCACAATGGGAAAATGACTGGAACCTTCAGCCTATGAACATTCATGGGCTGATGGACGAATACTTAGAAATGGGTAAGGAGAGACTTTCTGCAGGATCATTTGGCCTTGTTGAATTTTTTCCCTAGTGTACATGAACTTTGGTTCCAGGGGCAAACAATATTAATGACAATACTCTTTCCTGCCCTGAGCATTCTGAACCACAAGTGAACATTTGTCCTAACGCTGTCAAGGGTCTGGGCATTGTGACCTTTCACTTACAATCTGTTAGAGACACTGTGGCATTTAGTCAAAATGAAGCTGTCACAATGAAGCCTCTAGCATCTTTCTTTTTGAGATAAGTTTCGTGAACTTGATAAATGACTCAAGGTGCTCTTGACCTCACAGTCTGCCTGTTGTGGTATCCCCAGTGCTAGAATAATACGCATATACCGCCATAGCAGGCTCTTGAGCACATATTAGATTTTAAAAAAAAAAAGCAAACTAGATCTCATTATGAAGAAAAACAATATCCTCCTCGAATACAGTCCTGGTTATTTTTAAGTTTTTATTTATTCTTTGTTATACACAATGTATATAAGGAGTGTGGGCTTGAAAAGTATATCCATTAAATATGCCCGTATCTAGGATGGAGTACAGGTTTTTAATGTTTTCTATCCATCTAAAATTTCAACAAATTTACCTATCACCTAAGAATAAAAGTTTCTTCGACTATAGAAATAAGAATATTAACTGATTAGAACTACTGCAATAATTTAAGGTAATCCATCCACTGCTCCCAGCTGGCCCAGTGAGGCGTTCAGTGTATGCCATATGGATATTCATAACTTCCTCCTGCTCTTGTTTTCCAGTTTTGCAGTTTGGCTTCACTACCATCTTTGTTGCTGCTTTTCCCCTGGCCCCTCTTTTGGCTCTGTTAAACAATATCATAGAAATCAGATTGGATGCATATAAATTTGTGACCCAGTGGAGGAGGCCTCTGCCAGCCCGAGCCACTGACATAGGTAAGACTCAATTCTCCCCTTTGAAAAATAGCATTTCCAACATCTCTAAAATGTGGAGCGTGAGATACTCTAGTAGGAAGGTAATGAGGGGCTGGAGAGATGGCCCATCATCCGGTAAGCTCAATTGCTACTCTTCCCAAGGGCCAGAGTTCAGTCCTCATCGCCACCACTAGGTGGCTCCCTAGGCAATCTGATGCCTTCTGCTTCCTCCAGACACCCAAGTGCATGAGCGCACACACAATATAATATAACCTTTTAGGGGGAAAAAGTAAATGGTACACTGAAATATGGCTTAAAATAAACAGAATATTCTTTGCGAAGTAAAATTAAACAGAGTCCTTTCATCTTGTACACTTTTTTATTCACTAGCTTTAATCCCTTTTCTCCTACCAGGTATCTGGCTTGGAATTCTTGAGGGAATTGGCATATTGGCTGTGATCACCAATGCATTTGTAATTGCTATTACATCTGATTACATCCCACGTTTTGTCTATGAATACAAATACGGCCCTTGTGCAAATCATGTAAAGCAGAATGAAAAGTAAGGCTGAAATTTGACAATTTTCTTCTGATCTATTTTATAATTGAAGTTAATGGACAACTGGGAAGTTTTGTTCTGTTACCATTAAAAAGTAATGTTTCTGATCATTGTATTTATAGTGTGCTTATTGGATGAAAGCAGTTGGGGCTAAGAACAGAAAGTGCTTTCTACAGCAACTCATTTTAGAGTCTGTTTTTACTTGAAAAATATGTCAAAATGCTACAAAAAAATGTGATGTTTCCAGAAAGGCCTAGAAGTAGAGCCTGAATAGAACTTAAAAAAAAAACTCTTCGAACAAGGGAACAAAGTGTCTTTCCTATGCAGATAGAACGTAAAGCTGATAAAAAGGAAATAAAGAGGGTTAAGCGTGAGAAATTAAGCCTGAAAAGTCTGTAGTCTTCATGCCTAGGCCTTTTTTTTTTTTTTTAAACATACAGTGCTAGGGGTCTGACCGATAACTGAGGCAGAATCACCTCATTTTGTTTCATCTAAAGTTGAAGTACACATTTCAAAGCGGGGTAGCTTCTCAACCTCTGCAGTGTTTCCTTTGTTCATTTGTTTGTTTGGTTGGTTGGTTGTTTGGTTGGTTGGTTGGTTGGTTTTGCTTTTGTTTGGTTTTTCCGTTGACATTTTAATTCAAGTAAGTCTTTCCAGTCAGGAAGGTGGTTGTTTTGCCCACTCTAGCATGCTAAGCATCGTGTGTGGTCCTGACCAGTTGATATCCTTACAGTTTTCTCAATCCATACATTCTGATTACAATAACTATCTCTCGACTTTGCCTGTTGTCTCCTGGGAGACAAAATAACTGGGTTCAGGCAATCACTTTAGGTCATATTTGTCAATTAGGACTTTTCATTTGGATAGGTATTAAGGAACAGTGCATGTGAGAACTAACTATATAGGACTGAGGCCACTGTTAACACCTTTGCAGGTGCAGCCTAAGTTGTGAAATCTGTAATAAAAGGCAGAAGAATGAAAAAAAAATGAAGGCTGCTCCTCAGGAGAAGCAATGGCCATGGAGAGAGGTCATGGGCCACAACAGGTGGAGATTAGCTTTAGAGTGACACTGACCCTAGACTAACTATTGGTAAACTGGTATTTACTGAGAACACTGGAAAAACACTTGATAACAAGAGTTTCTTCTTTTTGAAGGAGTGAGAAGCATCTTATTACTGATTTCTTAAACAGGTCTTGGAGTCCTTAAGAGCTTTATAGGAATTCAAAGTTAGATACCTAAAATTTGAATTCCAACTTTGTCATTTGCTAAGATATGCATCATATGTATGACTGTATGAGATTCATGACAGTAAGGGTTCATAGGGGGTGTGATTATAAAATGGTGCCTGAGAATGTACAAGATGTAAACATAAGGTTTTCTCAATGCCATTAGTGAAAAACCAAATGCTCCCTTTTTGTTAATGCAGAATGGGCTAGACACAGATTTCAGAATTTGAAAAGTATAGGTCAGTCACTTCTCAGCCTTCGGGTTAAGGTCAAGTGTGGAAAGTGTAGAATTAGTGGCTGGTGTCTTTCTTAGAAAAATTACTTGGCAGTAGCTTTATTGCCACCTAGTGGTAGATGAAAATTCTAATGTAATGAGTTTACATTTCAGAAACCTGACTCTTTTGGATAGCACCTGACATCTCCTTATTCAGTGACCAAGGAAGTAGACCAATTTCAGGCAAAATGACACAGGTCTTTTGTGACATAGACATTATATATAAAAAGAGAGACTCAATTACTTAATACTATTTTAAGTATACTTAGAAATGAAATTGAAAATCTATTCAGGGTAGAAAATTTCGGAGCAAATCATGAGACAAGATAGCATTGGGAAGGAAAGTGCTGATAAGAAAACACTTTAGTGATGTTACAAGATTCAGAATCAACAAGGAACACAGTGAATTATTGTTGGACTGCGACTAATATTTCAAACTTAATAATGTGATAGACATGTACTTGCATCTAGGCTTTAGGAAACATTTTCCCCTAGGAGTGTTTTTCAACATGTAGTCTGCAAGCATCCATTGAGTCCCCTCATAGTCACATATGTTGCTCCCCTTTCTGTAATCCCCATTGAATGTCCAAATAGTTTGACTTCTACTTTTATGTCACAGTCTCATATGGTGTCTCTCTAAAATCTAATAAACACACTTGAGAGAAAACATGCCGTAATTGTCTTTCTGGGACAAACTCAGTCACTCAGCATTATTTCCAGTTGCATTCATTTTCCTGCAAACATCACAACTATCTTCCCTCCTTCCTTCCTTGCTTGTTTGCTTCCTTCCTTTCTTTCCTGTTTTCAGTTTGTTTGCTTGTTTGTTTTTGAGAAAGGTCTTCTTACTGCATGCAGCCTGTCCTGGATCTCTCCCTGCAGACCAGACTGACATGGAACTCATATATCTGACTGCCTCTGTCTCATGAGTGCTTGGATTAAAGGCATATGCCACCATATCTGGCTAATCATAGTCTTTCTTTATGGACAATAGCAATTTCACTTTGTATAAATACCTGTTTTGCTCACTGTTGAGTGTCAATCACTGAGAATTTTTATAACAAAGTGTAGGTGCACAATAGATATATTAAATAAGTGAATATGTATAAATAGGTATTACTAATAATCAGCCAATTGTGTTGCATGTATGTGAGCTTATAAAAGACTTACTGAGTTTAAGTGCACAAGTAGCAGGATATATTATGGACAGAAACCACAAAGGTGTTGTGTTTGTTTTGTTTTAAATAAACTACAAAATAATTGATGAGTATAATACTGAAAAGAAATGAGAAGACAAGAAATGGGGACAAACTGAAGAGTGTTGAATAGTTAGAATAGGAAGAACAATGCATTATTTAAATCCTGTCACTTGTAAAGAAGTTATTTCAAAAGTGTATTAATTCATGACTCATGCAATCCTGTTATTTTCTCCTAGTTGCCTAAAGGGATATGTCAACAATAGCTTATCCTTCTTTGACCTGAGTGAACTTGGTATCGGAAAATCTGGTTACTGCAGGTAACTTACCTCTAATGTATTTATCTCCCCTTCTTGCTTTTGCCACCTCATCTCCTTCCCCTTACGTGTATAAAAGCCTTTAATATCCTGAAGACTAAATAAATCTAGAAGGTTCTGCACTCTTCATGTGTTCTGTTTTTGTGGATTGCAGGTACCGAGACTATAGAGGCCCCCCTTGGAGTTCCAAACCCTATGAGTTCACCTTACAGTACTGGCACATCCTGGCTGCTCGATTGGCCTTCATTATTGTGTTTGAGGTTAGTCTCAGGAGAGGTTGATGCCAATTCTTCAGTGGACTCTTTAAAAGGACTTTGGTAGGCCCAGGAAAAGGGTCAAATATAGTAAAATAATTATAAAGAACATGAAAACTAATGAGTAAGAACCGAGTACTATAACTACAAGTTAGGGGCTATTTATACAAGAAAATCGAAGAGAAAGATGCTATCTTATAAAAATTTTGAGGCTCCTAAATTTACATTCCTAGAGGCCATGCTTAAAAATAAAGAGTTGGTTTTCATAAGCTGATAAATTACTTCAAAACTACTCATGAGGCTGGAACATGTAGCATTTCTGAATAATTAACTCAAAATACAATCACGTAAATATTTGTTTAAAACAATTTGGATATTCACATAATCTTTGCCTAAAACTTTTATTAAAAGTTATTAGAGTTTGATTATCACAGACATGATAGTATTGAACTGTAGTACTGTGAGATAATTTTAAGGGAAATACGTACAATATTACCACTTGTTTTACAAGTTATGATATAGTGAAGAATTTACCACTGGGATGTACTAAACAATTTCTCTGGGTTACCAGTGAGTCAACAAAAAATTTATAATTTTTATGGCCAAAAGAGATGGTGTATTTATTATCTTAAATCTTTTGAAACAAACAAAAATTTTGTTTTTGTTTTGATTTATTTGATTTTTTTAACCTCATATATACCAACCTGATTTTAAACTTCCAATTTAGCCAAGGTTAGTCTCAAACTTCTAATCATCCTGTCTGTCCTTCCAGGCATACACCACCACACCTGGTTTATGTGAATCTGGGGATAGAACCTAGGGCTCTGTGAAACTAGACGAACATTCTGCCTAATAAATCCGAGGGAAAAAAACACTTTTCAAAGACAATTACTAATTCCAAGTGATATCCAAATATAAATTTACAATTTGTGCATATCTGAAAATGAAATGCTTGATGCTTTGAGTCAATGAAAATATATCTTACTAAATAAGACTTTCTTCTTCATGACAGGTAGTATAACAGCTTAAGTCAAATTTTCAATCTAATAATTCAATGAAATGTTTTTCGTCATTTAGTTTTGAAATGTGCATATGTTCTATATTCCTCAGAAGTCAAATGAAAAGAAGTTAATCAGACACATTAGTTTGAAATATCACTCCAGGGTTCATGTGAGACCCTTTTTATTTCTCTTTCTTTATTCCCATTCTTGATTCCACAATTCCTAAGCAACCTATATGAAGCACTTCTTCCTGTTGACTTTTTTCATTGGACTTTTTTATCCTGTTGGTTAAGTGTGCATATACATATACATACACATAAACAGCATATATATTATTTACACATATACACACATATGTATACATATATACATGCATTTATTATTATTATTATTATTATTATTATTATTACTTTGGATGTCATATTTTACAAATAATTTCAATCATTTTGTCCCTTTAGGTTTCTTTTACTTTTTACTTGCTTTATTTATTTAGCTCTAGAGTGTCAATGAGCTCTACCTATGTTTAGAACACACCTACTAAACATATAATCCTTAAATATAATGAAGTATTTATTATCATATATTACACTTTACTAAATCATGGCAATATTTTTATTTGTACTCCTATCATTTTGAGGCACATCACTAAATTTATAGAAGTATCGTACGTTTAAATGATCAGGCAAGAGTTCAAATCCCAGCAACCACATGGTGGCTCACAACCATCTGTAATGAGATCTGATGCCTTCTGCTGTGTCTGAAGGCAGCTACAGTGTACTCATATACAATAAAATAAAATCTTTAAAAAAAATGATCAGGCAAGAAGTTCTGATTTTGTCTTGGAAAATATGAACCGCTTTATAGATATCTACTTTGCAATGCAATTTCTTGGGACACATGAGCAAGTCCAGCTAAAAGTACAATTAATTCTTCCTTTTCTCATAAAGAGTCTATTGTCCATTAACAGCCTCTTACATAAAAGTGTTTTTCAAGAGACCATGCTAACCCCACAAATGCCACATTGTTCTCTTTCCTTTCTGAGAAATGGGAAGACCTACCATTCTCTTAGTATACTTATAACAGTAGGGAGTGCCATTTGAGGAGATATCACGTTGTGCCAAGCACTCTTTTAAGCTCTTCAGATGTGTGTTAACTTAATTCATTTAAGATGGAGCAATATCATCACTATCAGAGGCATGGAATGTGTATGACTTGATCAAGGGTACACAGTTCCTGAGTGTCCGTCAGATGAAGACTTAATTGCTTAATTGGCCTCATTCAAATACCAGACCTTTACTTACAAGCACAGTGCCTTTTGAGTTCCATTTTCACTTGTTCAAATTCAACACTAAGGCTGGGTGGGGTAGTGCACACCTTAGTCCCAGCAAACAAGAGACAGAGGCAGGTGGATTTCTTTTAGTTGATCTACAAAGAAAGTTCTAAGCCAGAGTCTAGAATAATAGCAAAATTATTCTTAGCAAACTAACGAAACCAAAAAACCCCCACTAGTGACAGTTTATTCTTAAAACATAAATAATAATATTGTACCAAAATTATGTAACACAAATTAAAGCCTTGATAGTAGTAATGATGATAGTGAAGTTGGACAATAGAATTTCTGAAAAATACATCATTGAGTCTGAGTCTAATCCCTGGCCCACAAGTTTATGTTGCATGTATTTTGGTCTATTGAATATACATTTTTCTTAGAATCTTCTTTCATATTTGTATCTGTTCATGTGTAATATTACATAGCATGTAAGAATTTTAACCAGGAATTTAAGATGATTTTAATCAGTGATGTCATTACACAGCATTAAAAAGAGGAAACAGCGTTTTTTGGTGTCTAATTAAGGTGACTGTTAACATTTGTATTTCCAATGTAAGTCTTGGAAGCAATGTTCTAAACGCTACACACTACGTTCTGATGCTTGATTTTAAGTTAAATGCATCATTGTTTATGACTTTTCTATCTTACAGTGAGAACTCTGGAACCTTTGAAAACATGTTTTTATCTTTACCTTTACAGCATCTTGTTTTTGGCATTAAGTCATTCATTGCATACCTGATTCCAGATATACCAAAGGGCCTCCGCGAGCGCATACGGCGAGAGAAATACTTAGTTCAAGAAATGATGTATGAGGCTGAACTGGAACATTTACAGCAACAGAGAAGAAAAAGTGGTCAGCCTATTCACCATGAATGGCCTTAGGCAGTACCTGTTACCCAAAAGGGGAGGTACCATTAGTGTGCAGGAATGAGACACTTGAAATGTAGCTAGGATCCAAGAGAAAGGCACACTTGGCAAACTACATTGTAAAATGCTACTTGGAAATACATCCTAGAGGTCTATGTGATTTAGAATGCTCAGACTTCTAAGGAAATAAAGACTCGTGACCTCCAAAGTACTCCAACGGAATGGCAGGCAGCCAGGCTCTGATGCTCAGAACAAGCCTTCAGGGGAGTTCTCTGTTTTGAGGCCATTCTGTTCCATTAGCTGCAGAACAAATAGGAAACAGAGTGGTGGAATTTCCAGGGACAAGTTTTCACATAAATGATCATAAGCTGGAAATACTAATTGGATTCTAGGACTTACACTTAACCTCAGATATTTGCAAGAAATGAGTTTAATCAGTTGTTGGCTCTGATGTCAGAACCCCATGTCCCTTCAGCTTACAGGTTTGTGGAGTCGTCTTTGTCTCATTGATATAATGAGTGTATGCACATGGCATTTATGCTGCTCTATGTCAACTATGCACTTGAAGAGCTGAACATCACTATAGCAGTCAATCCAAAAATCCAAATTCCCACAAAGAGCACCACTGAAATAATTCTATTATATTGGCTGTGTTCGAGTCTTCTTTATCACTCAGAGTCAAGTGCCCATTTTTGTTAACAAATGCCAATAACTTTACTTTGAAAATTTGAATGGGTATTCTTGTATCATTAGAACATGAGTAATTCATATTTCGCTGCAGAAACCTACCTTCTATTCTTATATTCTATGTGCCCCTGTCTGAATGATTATAAATCTCACAGAATGCTATGTTGAAACTTTGTAAATATGCCAATGTTCCTTATATGTTTGCACTTTTCCACTGTGTAATATGAGTTACAGTTCATGGAGCTCTACGGCCAGTTACACAGCTACTGTAATCTGTTCATTCAGGAAATCCAAAGCCAAATGTTCTGCAACACTTATGCTTTTTCTATAACGTGCATTCTCAATTATGAGCTAATGAAAATAATGCATGCATGGAGTGTATTATTTACATAAAAAACCTTTCTATGTTTCACTTTTTCTTCGTGGAATGGAGATTTCTGGGTTTTGATGAGTTGACTCTATTGAGTTTCAAAACTCTCTAGAAACAAGTCAGTTTAATTGTGAAGATCATAGTTTAGTTTGTGATAGATTCCTTATTTGAATGTTGACTTTATGTCACATTAACAGGGCATAAATGAAAGAGTATTTAACTAAAAGAATCTCAGAGGAAACATTATTTAAGGGGACAGAATACAAAGAAAGCCAGGGGTGAAGGAGCAGGGTATATTGTAGAAATCAATACATATTCCCTTGCAGAACAGGAAGATCCATTCTTTTTTCTCTGTGTATAGTGTGTGAAATCACACAGAGAACACATAAGCATATAACACACACACATGTAACACATAAACACATATATACAGACAATACATAAGCACACGGAGAGAACACATAAACACATGATTATTATGATTTCTATTATTTGTTGTTTGGTTTTGTTCAATTAAGCAAAACAAAAATATTTACAAAATATAAAATATTAGATTAGCCACACACAAAAAATAAATAAAAAAAAAACACTTTGCACACACAGTAGTGATTCTCTATCAAGGAAACTCTTTTCACTTATTGGAAGTACACTGCCCCAATTCTAACACTTAAAAAACTCTGTTTACTTGATTATGGTGGCTTTATAGTTTCGGCCAAGGATATTCACTTCTCTTCTTTCCCTATGATTCTGAGCCAGGCAAACAGCCTGAGAATCTAACGTCTTCCACTTGATCTGAGCATGGAGCTCAGTGGCAATATATGTAGCATACATGCAGAACATAGAGACTCAACCCTCAGCACCACAAAACAAACAAGCAAACAAACAAATTAAATAAATGTAAATACAATGAAGTATGACGTGAATTCCAACACGGATCCTTCTTCCTGGGACTCTTTCATTACAAATATAATGGCTGATTTCATCAGTTATCGAATAGGATTTTCAACTCCTCTGCCTTGGAGCATTTGTGTCCCTTTTCTTTGATAAATGGATGTATCCACATACCTGAGCATATTTTGTTTACCTAACATTTACATATTTCCCAAAATAGGGATGCAAGACAGACATGTGTGTTATAGTAGGACAGACAGTAACAGCCTTTTCCTTGAGAATTCTTTTTCTAGGGTTTTCTATACACCATTGGGGTTTGAATAATATTGATTAATATGAACAGAGAAAGATATTTTAATAGGGGTTGTGGTATATTTACAAAATATCTTGCATGATATTTTTGAGATGGATGGGAGAAAACAGAACCAAAAATAAATTATCTGGTGTGTTTTGTTTCTTAAACAGTGCAGGACAATCAGACTTTGTTTCATCATCACTGATAGCAAAACACAGACAGCCCCTCGCAGTATGTTAGCTTATTAGATCAGTCTACTTAAGTTGAGAGAAATGTTTTGTAAGTGTTTTTCATATGAATATAAATTCTTTCTGGAAGATTTATAGCACACGCTATTCTCAGGAATTCTGTATGACGTGAATGCTGCTCATATATTTTCATATTCTCACTTGTTGTCCTTTTATGCCAACACCTAATGGATACGTGCATGCAGTCTGCCTTGACAAGTTGTGTAAACCATTCTGGGTCTTAACTGTAATAGCTCTCGATCATCTGAGTCTGTGTATGCACTTTTAGGTGAGCCACTGCTGCTTGACTGCATGATGAGGTTCAACGTGAATGCTAAATGATTCTTGGCACAAACCACTATACAATGGAATGAATAGAAACTCTTTTTCACTCAATAAATTATCATTTTTACTATAACTTACACAATCCATTTCATTCTGCCTGTGTTGTTGTAAAAATGTAAAAGATAAAAAAAAATGTGGTTGTCTTTTATCCCCCTAGGTCCATCACCTCAGTGTCCCAAGATATCTGCTAGATATCTTGGCAGAAACACATCCCAACTCCACGGCGGTCCAGTGTCTCCTGCCACCGTACACTTTCCTTCACTCAAACCGTCACATAAAAGAACACACAACACAATAACCTTTGGCCCAGTTGATAAGATAAAATTGCCCACCTAAACATACAAAGCCCAGTGCCATCCATCCCTTAACATTCATAACACCTGTAAATACACAGAGCGGAATCTTAACGTCACCTGCCATGGCTTCTCTCCCCTTCTCTACTGTCTCTTCTCTTTTCCGTCCCTGTCTCCTCCTCTTCCTTCAAACTTCTCTCCCATCCATCCTTCCTTCTCCTCCAATGACAGGCCTCATTCTATCCTGTACCTGCCCCTCACCTGTATTTAAAAATTCAATGGGGAGAAGTTTCTGGTGAAGCCACCTGAGTCCTGAGTATATGACTAGGCAGCTGTCCTTGGGGCAATAGAATTAGCATCAAAATACAGATTACTTCAGGGAAACCATAAGATGCTTGTTCTTTAAATATTAAACTGGGAATCTGTTGAATGGGCTGGAAAGATTGCATGTTCTTTAGCTCTCAGACAATAGTTTTATTAATATTAGACAACTTAATCACATTCAGACTGTCTCTTGATGGATAATATTCCTATCTTAAGGAATATTCACAGGGCTGGGAAGATTGCTCAGTGGGTAGTGTTTGCTATGCAAGCATGACAACCTAAGTCTGGATGGAGCTTCAACACTGACCAAAAAAAAAAAAAAAAAAAAAAAGCCTAATATGGTAGAATATGTCTGTGACCACCAACTCTATAGGAGGATCCCAGAGACTAGCCAATGTGGCCAATTTGTGAGCCCCAGACTTAAAGAGAATCTCTATCTTCAAAGATAAGGTAGAAAACAATAGAAATACTGGACATTGACTTCCAGTCTACACATACACACATGCATGCACATGCACATAAACACATACACCACATGCACATACACAGACACAGAAATGCACACTAACACACATAAACACTAATCCACATCAAAACAAAATAAAATAAATAGTTTTATATTAAGGTGCAGGTGAGATATCACATTAATTCTAATGATGTCTATGCTAGAAGCAGATGAGAAAGTAAATATGATTAGGTCATATTAGGGTAATTAGGCTTCTACCACAGCCAGGCACTTTGTTTCTTCATATACAATCTGCCTCTCCCAATCACAATCAAAATCTCATACTGCATAATTCTTTAAAACAAAAGCAAATGGGGGTGGGGTGCCTGAAGAAATAGCTCAGCAGATAAGAGCGCTATACCTGTTGCTCTTTCAGAGGACCCCACTTTAGTACCCAGCACCCATTTAGTGGCTTACAACCAACTGTAACTACATCTTCAAGAGATCCAGTGTGTTCTCACCCAGCCTCTGGTGGAACCAGGTGCACATGTGGTGTACAAAAATAAATGCATACAAGACATATGCATAACACAAAAATAAATATTGTTTTAAGAACAAAAAAGCATTATTTTAGTCAATGATTCTATGGGGATAAACACTTCATGGTGAAGAAGGCATACTAGCAAGCCAAAAGCAAGAAACTAATTACATTTCATTCAGACACAAGAAGCAGAGAGAAGGAACCTGAAATGGAATGAAGCTATAAGCACTCAAAGCCTATCCCCTCACCCCCAGTGACAGACGTCCTCCAGCAAGTTTCTACCTTCTACAGATTCTATAACTGCCACAAACAGTGCTACCAAGTAAGGACTAAGTGTCAAACACAGGGGCCAATGGGAGGCATTTCTCATTTAGACCACAATAACTTGTAAGAGAGCATAGGGTATGAGCCAAAGAGATGAGGATTTGATCAGTTTTCTGACGATTTACAGTAGAAATAACTAGCCCTATTTACCTATGATAGAACAGGAATTCAAGCACAAAGGCAATACAAGATACTGTGATAGACTCTTATCTCTATCCAAGAATCACCAACTTACCCTTTTTTGGTTTGAGATTTGATGGTTTATTGTGAAAATCCATGTTCATTGAATGGCATGGCTGGATAGACTAATTGGTCAATTGGGGCAGGTAAAAGAACAAAACTCAAAACCAATGTCATCAGACATGTGTACTTCATTTTCCCCAAATTACAGAATCACAGAGGCTTCCAAATAGCACTGTGAGTATGCAAAAATCTTATGTTATCCCTGCTATCTTTGGAACTACAAGGAGAACATTTTGAGGAAACAAAAAATCTTGGTTTCATTTGGAAAATTAACTGTTTTCTTATAAGCATTTTATTCAAAATAAAATATGCCAACATAGGCTTTCGGAGCATAGGCTAATGAAAAGATTATTGAACTATTGATCAGCCCAGGTTCCTACTTTTGAGGTAAAAACCTAGGCTTTTGTCTTTGTGCAGGTGATAAATTTCTTCCAATCAAGTATAAAGATCTGAAAATTGCTAAAGGAAGACCCCAGGCTCAGATAGTGTGCAAAAATCATGTTTTTTCTGCAGAAAAAAACAGCATGCACTGTGTGTGTGTGTGTGTGTGTGTGTGTGTGTGTGTGTGTGTGTGTGTTTGTGTGATGGGGTTGTCCAGTCTCTAAAATGGTGACCCCAGACAAAGATGCACAGATCTTTTTTTAGGGAACCAGGGGAACCCTCTAGAAGGATTAGGTAATCTCTAATGTAATTGGTAGAGGCCAAAGCGATAACATTAGTAAAACTTTGATTGGCAACAGTGAGTTCTTCTATATTTAGAGAATGGGTTAGGTAATCTAAAGTTTCAATGCTGGGTGCTGGGGAGACGACAGTGGTGAGCTTCTGATTGGATTGTGTCAGGTGGTCAATGGTCTGCCCTCCTAAGTCATGAATGTTTAAGTACAGGGTGAGATAGGACTGCCCAGCAGAGTTTGCCCCTCGGGGAATAAGGTATTTTCCCATTCTTGTGCTTATCCCCAGGCTGTTCTTTGGGAGGGGGTTCTTGACCTTGTTTCTGGGATTTAATAGTCTGTTCCTGGAGCTAGTGCCTTATGGCCTTCTTTTTGAAATCAGGCCTGGTCCTTAAAAGGAGACAAAGGGGTTTATATTGTCCTTTTTTCACAAGCTTGCCATCGTGGTTCATGTGGAATTATAGTTGTGACTATACTTGGTGGCCTTTTTTGTGTCTTCTTGTTTTTTTTTTTTCTTTTTTATTAGATATATGTCTTTACTTACATTTCAAATGTTATTCCCTTTCCCGGTTTCCTGTCCATAAGCTCCTATCCCCTCCCCTTCCCCCATATGGGTATTCTCCCCACCCGTCCCCCTTACTGCCCCCCCAATTCCCCTACATGGTGGGGTCCAACCTTGGTAGGACCAAGGGCTTCCCCTTCCACTGGTACCCCAACAAGGCTATTCTCTGCTACATATGCAGTTGGAGCTCTGGGTCAGTCCATGTGTAGTCTTTCGGTGGTGGTTTAGTCCCTGGAAGCTCTTTGTTGGCATTGTTGTTTTTTTTTTTTTTTTTTATTAACTTGAGTATTTCTTATATACATTTTGAGTGTTATTCTCTTTCCCGGTTTCCGGGCAAACATCCCCCTAGTCCCTCCCCCTCCCCTTCTTTATGGGTGTTCCCTCCCCATCCCCCCCATTGCCACCCTCCCGCAACAATCTAGTTCACTGGGAGTTCAGTCTTACAGGACCCTTCTAATCAGGACTAATGACTGCTGTCTCCTAAATTTACCTTCAGGAAATCGCATAGAGGATTCCTAACTCCACTTACTTACTGCTTTGTATCCGCTGGGCTGACAGCTCTCCCTGATAAAGTTACTGCCACATTCCTTGACTCTTAAGTGGCAATCCTTGATTATGGTGGACAGTCAGCATGCACTTTGCTGTCTTTCTTTCACAAAGAAGGCAAGACACAATTATAGAGCCTAGATCTGTAATACTTATTCGATTCAATTTTCCTACTTAAACCTTTGGATGTAAAAA
This sequence comes from Rattus rattus, assembly GCF_011064425.1. Taxonomy (NCBI): domain Eukaryota; kingdom Metazoa; phylum Chordata; class Mammalia; order Rodentia; family Muridae; genus Rattus; species Rattus rattus. The sequence goes on along the minus strand of NC_046158.1, from coordinate 88,929,166 downwards.
TTAATATCTGTACTTGTTTTTGTAAAAACAAAATTCCTAAATTACTAGTTAAAACAAACAAACAAACAAACAGAAACTATGAGACCTATAGTTGGAACACTTTTCAGGGACAGAATTGTGTAACGATATTTGGGCAGGTCTATACCCCTTTTGCTCCCAAATAACTGCAGGCTGTTCCTATACCTACTCTAAGGCAGTTTAGCTTTCCAATAATTGACAAGGAGACCTAATAGATTTATTAGTAATCTAGCAGTGGGCACATTCTGACCTATTTAACCTTCTAAGGCTACTTATTTCCTAGCCACGTGGTGATTGTTTACCTGATCTGCATCTTGCCTAGGCTTGCTCTGGTCCACGTGTGTCCACTGACTGTTCCCTAAATGAGATCTCCTGGTGAATCCTCCTGGTCCCTCCATATAATCTTTGTACATGTTCTTCTCTTCCATTCCTACTTCTATGTCCCTCTCTGGTCCCTTTGGGACCTCCTGACTGGAACTGAATGTTTACCTCCATCTTCTCCTGCCCATCCATTGGCAGATCAGTTCTTTTTTAACCAATCAGAAATTATGGAAAATACTTTTTATGGAATATTGAGGTTGGAGATGGTTGACCATACACCAACATCTGTAACCAGTTCTCTAGGCACAGAATCAACATCTGAATGTACAGCGTACAATACCAACCCTCAACACAATTGAGATGTGAGTACGCAGCCACACAGGATGCCAGCTAAGTCTTACAGTCTCAATTCTATCTTGTATTTATAGAAAATACTTTTCTTGGTATCTTCATCTAAATGGGATGCAAGAAAATTGAATGGCTAGAAGGAAAAATAATTCAATTGCAAAATATTAATGGCAACTATACTTTGGAGATAGAAGGGACAACTTGGGAACACCTTACCATTGTATAAAACCAAGTCTCCTTTGCAGGTGCCTCTTTAGCCTCACTTGTGAACACATCTTACTTTTTTCTAACCAGAGAGCAAAGAAGTTCACTTCATCTTTGAGCACAAAATAAAATGAGACTTTTTTATCCTGTATATTTGTGTTTTTATATTGCTCCTTACGGATGAAATAAACCAAACACTACGTACTTATCCAAAACATTGTATATAATATGGTGAAGTTTATTATATCATGTTTACTTGCTAGATGACAGGTCCATCTTAGTCTCTAAAGTTTTCAGAAAGGTATTCAGAGTAATAGACCATATTGCACCAAAAGGTTGTTTTGATGGTTTTTTTGTAATCTGAATCCATTTTTAAAAGAAATAATTCAAATAATCTTAAGCATACATCATCTTCTAAAGACTTTCTTTAAAATTAAATAGCTATATAAAAACACATCAAATTTAAAAGCATCCTAGAATTCATGAATACAAAACTTTGTAAAATTTTACTAAAACCAAAATATCTCATGAAATTTCCAATTGATAAACAAAAGTATTACTGTTCATGAACATTTTCGTCTATAAGGTTTTTTTTTTTTTTTTGGTTAGTTGGTTGGTTGGTTAGTTGGTGGTTGGTTGGTTTTATTTTTGTTTGTTTTATTTTTCTAATTTGCCAAGTAAAAAATTGAAATTCCCAATAATGGTTATTATTTGGTTTCAGACCTGGGACAAGGGACTGACATTTTATGTTCTCTGTCTCTCTGTCTCTCTCTCTCTGTCTCTCTCTGTCTCTCTCTGTCTCTCTCTGTCTCTCTCTCTCTCTCTCTCTCTCTCTCTGTCTCTGTCTCTCTCTCTCTCTCTCTCTCTCTCTCCCTGTCCCTCCATCCCTCCCTCCTCTTCTTCTTCCTCCCACTTCTCTTTTCTCTGTGCCCGCCTGTCCCTTTCTTTCTCTCTCCCTCCCCTACCCCCCTTTCCTCAGGGCTATTGCCTATCCAGGTGCAGGACCCTCTAGGCTCTCTCTGTTGAGTCTCAGTCGCCAGAGTTAGCTCCACTCCAGACAAAAACCAGGCCATAGTGTTTGGGGGGAGTCTTTGATATCGAAATATCTTATCTGAGGTTACCACCCAACATAAACCCTTAATTAGATCTCATACTCTAAATTGGGACACCCATTCAATAGTGTTGGTATTTCTGGCAAACACTGGAGATGGGTACTCATAGAATCTGAAGAAATGTATCCAGTGGAGAAGGATAGAGGCTCAGAAGTGGTCCCCATGTGACCTAGAAAGACAGGCCATCAGACTGGGGACTCAACTTCTCCTAGGTTTCAACACATTCCTCTAAATTATTTCCCCACTACTGGTGGAATGAGCCAATTCAAGCCAGATTATATCATATCAAAGGCAGGTTTATTGGGAAACTGTTCTCAAGTGGGCGAGTTCACTGGTCCCAAGGATCAAGGCCAGGGAAGTCATCACAGGGAAAGAGGTAGTGGTGGGGGTAAGAGAAGGAGAGAGAAAGAGAAAAAAGGGAACCTGCACAGAGAGAGAAGAAAAGAAAGAGGAGAGACCAAAATGTCTGCATTGTATAGGGAAGAGTCTCTAGGTGAAGGGCAGCCCAGCCTCTGGGCTGGAAATTTCAGGATTCAGGGCAAGGTAGGCCAGGTAGAGACTGAAGGATGCTGGGAGAACCTGGAGAACAGGTCTGCTTTGGTATATAAAATTAGCGCTTCAGTCCCTTGCTCTAGGATCTGAAACCAGTTATATTTCTATTAAGTGGCTATATATTACTATGTGTAAATCTATTTTGAAGACTTCTGATGCTATACACCCCAAAAATATTGCATCGGAAAAGTACACATTTCAGTGTTTATCATTAACACGTTTATAAATTTTTATTGACTCCCTTTGGAGTTTGAAACTGTACCACTCAGTCTTTCCAAGAACTATAAATAGGAATAATCCAGCAGTGATTTTTCTACCAATCAAAAGCTACAACTGATTTTGAAGTACAAGGAATCTACAAATATACAAAGAGGCACTAAACAGATTTTGAATTTTTTCTGAAATATTCTGAAAAATTCTGAATGTATTAGTAAGAGAAGAGATGAGGAAAACTCATACTTTTCATGATGTGTATATTTTCTGATGTTCTGAGAAGATTATAAAACACTTCGCTAATACTTGTTTTTAAATACTGTGTAAAAGCATCATAGCTTGTAGGCTTTGCTATTCCTGTTGAAACACTGTTCATTACCCATTATAGTCGTAAAATATTAAAACTCCTCAGAAAATACTGTTTCAGTTAAACAAAAGCAAACCCCAGGTCCCCACTGCTGTTTTGAGATTCACCCTTGCTTCTATGTACTGAGTTACTAACTTAGCTTTGGATGTTTGCTTAAGGCTAGAATTTACAATGTAAGACTTAATGAACCACAATAGAGCATGTTGTTTCCAGTGATGAACTTGTAGATGTAATAAGATCCATCTCATTTTTAGGACTGTAGACCCTTTTAATCGTGTTTTATGGGTACTCTAACATAAAATCCAATGCTTGGGAATTCAGAACATTGTTTTTGAGTTGTAACTATGTTTATCTCATCAGTTCTATTTCTTTTTTTACTACATCCCAGTAAAACATGTACTAAGTCAATGTCTTCAAAGAGAAACAGTGAAACAATTTCAGTCAAAATGAACACCATTTTTTTCATACACTACACAGTGGCAACTGTCCAGTCACTGGGATCAGTCACCACAATAATTCTAATAAATAAAAATAGTTTCTATTCCTTTTAATTGGAAAATAAACTAAAACTTTTAAGAATTTTTCCTCCCAATGACCAGGAAAATATGTGTCAGAACTCAAGTTTGAGTCTAAGGCACTTGGTTCAGATACCTTCTGTCAACCAACAAACTACACTTTTTGGTGGAAATAATGACAAAAATGAGTTTAGTGATACAGACATTCTTATTCTCACCAGAGTCTGCAATTGTGCATAAAAGGTGCAAAGCATTGAGTTTAGTACACTTTCCACTTCTAGAAACTCACCATTCATAGAACAACGTCTCTGGACATTTTATGGCAAAGCAGCCCCACATTTAACCCATTTACACTGAATGTGGCACTGTAACATTCTGAGCTGCCATTTTTTGAGAGTAAGGGATGAGGGGAAGATGCTGGTACTCGCTGAACTTATTGACTATGCACTTTGTACTTTTCCTCCACTTCACCACAGAACTAACACATTCCCAGCCCTGTGTAGTATGTTTCTTCTTTTCATATTTCCTTCTGCCTCTCCCTAAAGGCATATATGTTCAGTTTGGATGAGTTCCGCTCCAGAACTTTGAAGTTCTTCTCCAGACTAAAACTAATATAGAGCTTGCATCTGGTGGAGTGGCTTAAGCTTGCACCTGTGACCTGGATGAGTTCTGTGATTATTTATAAGACCTGTGGCTAATGATCTCATCTGTAAATAGTATGCCCTTTACAAGGCACATTTAAAATATGCTGTCTGACCTCGCAGCTTTCAATGAAGCATGATTGCCCCTTTATTGAGCTTTGTAGATTAGACTCTTCTGGATAAGCATAGATTTTTTTCCACTTAAAATGTTTTAATTATTTATTTATGTGTATGTGTGTGTGTCTACATGTAGGTATGTACACATGAATGTGAATGCCAATGAAAGTCACAAAAGACATTAGATTCCCTTCAGAGTTGCAATTATAGGCAGCTGTAAGCTACTCAACTTAGGTGCTGGGAATTGAACATACATCCTCGGGAACAGCAACAAGCTCTCCTACTGCTGAGTCATCTTTCGAGCTCTAAATTTATCAAATTTAAATGACAGAAATTAAGAAGAAACCCTGCTTCAACAACACAAAGTGAATAGTATATTTATATGTGATTGTTCTCACTATGAAGACTGAGTTTTCTCCCCTTATATTTAGTACAATTACCCTTAAAGTTTGGTCATGATAGCTCCAGCAGCAGAAATGATGAATGGAATGTGTAACAGAGGCAGTGTGAGGATATTAAGAGAGTAAACTGTTCTAGCTGTGGCCACAAGGTAGGCATGGTTATGTCTATGTGTCTACATACATATGGGACATGTGGTTGGAGATGATGTCATTCCTATTTTATCAGCCTTGTCAGAACAGCATTTAATGTGCAGATTCACCTTTATGTTTGTTCTCTAACTCACCATGACATTTTGCTGGTTAAAACTCCAAAACGTAGACTAGGGTAAGTGGTCAGACAGATATTTTGTAAGGGCAAGGACCTGTGCTTAATTCTCAACACCAAAACGAAACAAAAGCCTACAAACAAATAAACAATAAACCCAGAGTTTTAATCTGACAAGAATCAAAGAAACTTTAACTCCTTTCCTCATGATCAAACTCAGTCCTGTTTAGTCATGTGGCATTAAGCACTTCTGGCCTCAGCTGATTTTTCTCACCTGAATTCGGGACTTCCCAAAGAACATCCTGAGAAACAGTCAAATTGCTTCTATAAATAAGTATAAATAGCTACTGGATATCCTTCCTTTCTGACAAAAATCTGTACACAAGACTACAACAGAAAGTGACATGAAGAATATGCATGCATGTGTGTAAGTATATTATCAGTTGCATGTATTGTTCTAGAAATAAGTGGTCTTCTCCTGCACACTTTTAGGGTAGCTTTTGTCTTTGGGGTTGTAGGCTGGAATCTGAGATAGGGTGTCTTGCTTGAGTCCATTCTGTAGGCCAGATTCAACTCCTTGTTTCCAGGCACTGCCACTGTCAAGGTAATCCTGAAGAATGTGGAAAGACATTTATTAAAAGTCAGTCTTGACATGTTTAAAACCAACTTAAGGGACATTGTGTAATGAAAAATGACCAAGACAGTTTTGTATTCATTTCTGCTTTCCCTAACATCCTCACAATCCTCTCCCAGTCTTAACATTGGAGCTCAGAATATACAAAAGCATATCCTGCTTCCTCCGGAGGAGGGTCATTATTGCCCAGCTCGTCTGCTATTTCACAGCTTGCTCTCCATTGCCAATCAGTGCAATTTACTTAGAGCTCAAACTGAGCATCATGGGTCTTGACTGAAGAGAAGGTAAGTCTTAAGGGACTCTAGTTTGTCAAACACAAATGTACTTCTTGGGTAAAAGGAGTCTAAGGAAGTTAAACAGAGTTGATGTTTCTTTGACTGCAGCTTCCCACTATTTATCCTTGTTATGGTTTGAATCTCAAGTGCAGTTTCACATCAGTTGGTGACTCTATTGAGGAGATTGTGAGATTCCTTAAGAAGTTGAGCCTACCTGAAAAAATAACTAATCACTCGGGGTTTTTCCTTGGGGCTACATCTTGCTCTGACCCCTACACATATTCACTTTTATTGTTTGTTTGTTTCCTCCTCACCAGGATTTCTTCTCCTTCTCATGCTCCCACTAATCTCCTAATCTGTCCAAGTGCATGGGACTAAGCAATCATGGATGAACCATTTGAAACTGTAAGCCAAAACCAAACCAAAATGCAACACACAACAATAAAATCCCACAGCTCCTCCTTTGAGACTTTGTCAGGAATTTTGGTAAGAGATAATAGAGAATTAGAAAATTGTGTCTACGTTATTCTGTATAATCATCTTCTTTAGCTCTCAGATAACAAAAGCTAATCAAAAGGAAAATAAAACTTGGAATCAGGGTTAGAACCTACTAGGCTGTCTGACTCTCAAAGTCATGAACTCACAGAACACATTTGACTGTGTCTTGTATTTTGTTCTTTTTCTAAAACTGGAAAACACAGACATTTACATTACAGTTCATAACAATAGCAAAAATACAGTTACGATGTAGCAAGGAAAACAATTTTATGGCACAGGTGTCACCACAACATGAAGAACAATATTAAGGTGTCTCAACATTAGTAAGGTTAAGAAGGTTAAGAACTCAACTGAAGGTTGAGAACTTAGTAAGTCAACAGCTGTTTGTTGTTTCCTTGTTTGTTGTATGATTGTTTTGTTGTTGTTGTTTTTTAGTTTCTCTTTTAAAATTTATTCTTCTCTCATATATTACATCCTGGTGGCAGTTTCCCCTCCCTCCAGTCTTTCTTATTCCCCACACATACACCTCTGCTCTGTACCAGATCCACTCCTCTGGCAGGAGATGGGGTAGGGGTATGGAGCGGGGTAAAGGGAGTAAAGGTAGAAGTCAATACCTGTTTTAAGAAGCCGTCTGTGCAGGAGAATGTCAGGAGGTGGGGGGCAGTAAGGGAGTGGATGGGGGGAGAAACAGCCATATGGTGGAGAGGGAGGGCATAGGGGGGCTTATGGACAGGAAACCAGGAAAGGGAATAACATTTGAAATGTAATTAAATAAATATATCTAATAAAAAATCAAAAAAGCATTCATTACAGCAGTAATAAAAATAAAATTCACCTTCAACATTAAAAAAAAGAAGAAGAAGCAGCTCATTCATTTGCTCACCTGCTCTGTTTCCTGATCATGCCGAACTCCACACCAACACAGAGTTTTGTATTTCTTAGACCAAAAGCAAAATAAGTTGCAAACTGGTCTTATTAAAAGTGGGTCAACATCTTTGCCTCTTTGCCTGCCTATGAAGAAAAAGGACACAGATTAAATGGCTTCAGTGCTCCAGGCCTCCCGTTTCAGCACAGGCAGTATCAATGGGAAGGCTTGAGAGGTGAATCCACAGAACTGGGGAGACTTCAGAAAGAGATGAGAGCTAGCAGTTATAAATTCACAAACTGTCGGGTCAAGAAAGTTCAAGAGCAGAGATTGAAGGAAAGGCCATTCAGAGACTGCCCCACCTGGCATATAGTCACCAAACCCAGACACTATTGCAGATGCTAAGAAGTGCATGCTGACAGGTACCTAATATAGCTGTCTCCTGAGAGGCTCTGCCAGAGCATGACAAATACCAGGGCAGATGCTTGCAGCCAACTGAGCACTGAGATCGCAATGGGGGAGTTAGGGAAAGGACTTAAGGAGCTGAAAAGGTTTGCAACCCCATAGGAAGAAAAACAGTATCAACCAACCAGATCGCCCAAGAGCTTCCAGGGACCAAACCACCAACCAAAGAGTACACATGGAGAGACCCATGGCTCCAGCTGCATATGTAGCAGAGGATGGTCTGATGCCCCAGTGCAGGAGAATGCCAGGGTGTTGAGGTGGGAGTGGGTCCGTGGGAGCACCCTCACAGAAGCAGGGACAGGGGGGAATGAAATGGGGGGGTCCAGAGGGGAAACCAGGAAAGGGGCTAACATTTGAAATGGAAATAAATAAAATATACATTAAAAAAAAAGAAAGTTCAGGACTATAAAGTTAAATTGTGATGACATATTCATTTTAAAAATGTTCCTCGACTAGTAAATTTTTCAGGCCAACTGGAGAAATAACAGGAAGTATGTTTCTTTTTTAAATTTTACCTAAATCATGTATTTCCAGGATCATCTAGGTCAGAATTTGTAAAATCAGGATCATTCTCACTGTTTCTTTTTCTTCTATTATGGTATCAACACCTTAGCTCCAGGATTCTACCACCCAATCTGGACTCCCTCATACTTTATTTCTGACCCTCAAAATATACCTAATAAGGGTTCTGCCCCTTTAAGTCCTACTGAGAACCAAGTCAGAATGACATTTACACTAAAACACAAAGGCTGATGAGGTCATCCTCCCAGAATCTTTGCAAATTTTCTGGCCAGGAAGACTAGGGTAAAAACCACATCCTACAAAGTACTAGTGAGTACAAGAGCCAATCCACCTAGAGGCTGCTGAGGGAAGCAGTATAGCAAGAGTCAAACACATAGATCAGATTCCTTCTGTGGCCTATTGTTATGTCTAAGCAGCATTTTGTGCCCGTCTGATATTTTGAGATTCAAATAACATGTACCACAGTATTACACCAGTCTGTCAAACAGTGTTTTATGTAACAGAGTTCTAATTAACTTGGTCTTTGTCAGTCAGGCTTTCTACAGACTAGGCACACGTCAAGCGTGTATTGTTAGTATGGAACTTTATATTGATTCCCTTACAGTTTGGGTACTACTCCACCCTGGGACACCTAGTTGCAGCAGGACTAAGCACCTCAGGAAGACAGCATTTTGTGGTGCCCTCAGCAGCAAATCTGTGAGGCTGCCCAGTCATGCTGGCATAAAATAGGCCTCAAAAAGGAAATACAGATAACCTACCTGTCAGGAAGCTGATGATTATTCCAGCGGCTATACATCCCAGGCAGCCCACAGCACTGAAGTAAAGGTAGGAGAGTGAATACCAAGTGTCAGCTAACACAGGCCTGTTGAGAAAATCAGCAAATGTTATCAACTCTGTTCATTGTTCAGAACAAAAGGACTCATCACTTAGGGGGCACTCGCTGTTCTCTTTAGGTTCTAGCATCTCTTAAAATCCCAAAGTTTCATATTTTGCTATTTAATTCTTTAATAATTAATCATAACATACTTTTACTTTTCATTATACATAATTCATATATCCCTGATTTATAAATATATATGTATATATATATGCATATATATAAAGAGAGAGGAGGAGAGAGATATTTTGCAATGATATACATGTGTTCCATTCTTTTTCAGTTACTTACCTTTCAATTATTTATTAACCCCAGGTTTACTGAAAAAAATTGTGACAGACCTTTGCCTATGTGTATGAATTAACAGAAAGTCTCCAAAGGAACGTGTCAGAGCTTTCAGGAATAGAAGCAATGGATTATAGACTAAACAGAAAGAACACAGCCTTCAGATACTTTACAGTGGGATCATCACCCCCATCTGTTCTTCAGATGCTATATATCTAACATCACATTCTTAAACTGTAGAGTATAATTAGCATCATATAATTACATAATCTAACATCCTTCCATTGCAGGTCATACTTCTGAACAGGAAGCTAGCTATGTTGCTACTCTTTTACTAAGTCAATATTTCCTCATCCAACCTAGCAGTATGCTTTAGTACAATTTTTTTAAACTCAGTGTTTATACCTGCTGGAAAGCTGGTAGGCTTCTGTTGCTGTTTTATTTTGTTGGGCACAAAATTCTGTTGATAGAGGCAAAGGTAACGTCTTAGAGTCTGGTGCAGGGTAAACAAAAGCTCCAATGGCCACCCAGAATGACAATGTGATTCCAGTGAGAAGACCACCTAGAGCACCCTTGATGGAGAAATATATAAGACATTGAGAGATTAGATGAAGGTTTTTCTTGCAATATTGATATCAAGTGTTAATTCTTTTTCTTGTAAGAGTGTTGATAGAAGGTATTATGTACTGTGGAGATATTAGCTGTCCACCTTTAATCTTGGTCATATGCATTGGCCACAGCTCAAACTGCCTTCATTTCAAACCTCAGAAATCAGATTTATTTACTTATTTAGTCACTTAGTTTCTGTGCTGGTTATGGACTCTAGGCTCTCATGCATGCTAGACCAGTTCTCTAGTGCTGAATCATAACCCCCCCCGAAAAGATTAGTAAAGTTACTTTAAGTAAGAGTAAGTTGTTCCTTAAGTGAAGTTTTTCTGCTGTTTGTTTGTTCCTCCTATTACTCTTGTAGCTTCAGTGTTTAAGAGAAGAATTTCAAAAGCTATAAAAAAGCTTGAGACATTGTAGTCAATTTTTATCGAAAGGGAATATACAGAAAGTCTGGCTGGGATTTCATTCCACAAGTTAGAAAAGTATTTGTATATCTCAAGTTTTGGGTTTGTTTGTTTGATTGATTGATTGATTGGTTGGTTGGTTGTTTCTAAACTCATAAATATATTTTATTATCCCCAGTATTTAAAGGTTATATTTCTTAATAAACAGTTGAAAATTGATGGATAATTTATCCTGTAAGGAAAACACTAGGATTACTGGAAATGTCACATCACATGCTTCTGTTTACCATTATATAGCTGAGAATTTTGTGGAAGAAATCAGCTTGTTGAGTTCCTGTTATGCACAAAAGGAGTTCTTTGTAAGGGCTTACAATGCTTTCTCCATTATTGTTTGATAAAATTAAATCAACATGTTTAAAGAAACAAATACTTATGCTTTGGCCTGGACAAGAAGTCTGCAAACTTCAATAAATGGCCAGATACGTGTTTTAGGCTTTATGATCTGTGAAGCATGTCCCAGCTGTTCATCTTGGCCCTTGTACCAAAAGAATCATGGACAATACCAAACACAAGATTTTGGTTGTGGTCCAGTGAGACTTTACTGATGGACATTAAAATTTGATATTAATCTGTTGTTAAATATAGTCATTTTGAGTTTCCATCTACTTATAAGTGTCCAGATATTCTTAGATTGCAGGTCATACCTGCAAACAAGAAGCCAGCTATATAGCTATGTTTGTACTAGAGATCAAATTTCCTGAACTCAACCTAACAGTAAAAATGCTGGTGAGTCAACCTCGTTAATTAACTACCTAGACAGGCACGTCGAGGCAGAAACTGAACCTGTTCCTGCAGTCACTGGGAAGATTTATGATGGAGTAGTTAAGGTCAGTGAACGAGAGAAGAGATGGCCCAAGTTCATAATATTTACTATCCTCTATGTAGAAAGATGTGCTTTCTCTGAATAATCAGAAGAACTAGGGTGTACTAACAAAGATAATCTCTATTTCACAACTTTTATTTTTTGAGATTATAATATAATTTTATCATTCTCCTTTCCCTTTTCTCTGAACCCTCCCATGTCTCCCTTATTGATCTCTACTTTAGTGATTGCTATTGAGCGCGCGAGCACGCACGTGTGTGTGTGTGTGTGTGTGTGTGTGTGTTTAAATATAACTTGATCAGTAAGTGCAATGTTACTTTTATGTATATGTTTTCAGGGTTGACCATTTGGCATTGGATAACTAATTCATGTGCTCTTCCCTGGGGAAGCCTATTTCTGCCCCTTTCACTATTCCTTAATTGCTTGTATTTGTGTAGAGCTGAGGCCTTATGCCTTTCCTATGTCCACATTATAGTATGTATTCTAGTAAAAATGTACATAACTGGATATGTCTTTTGAATATGAGTTTAGTAACTAAGTATTACCATAAATTATAACCTATGACATAAACAGTTTTATAAACCCAACAGAAATACAACAGAAGCAATTTTCACAGTGTTTTCCTAATAAGACTGTAGAATTTTTACAAATGCCTAAATGTTCACTTTATATCCAAGTTCACTACCTAATTCTACAAAACTATCTAGAATAGTATCAACAAAAACCAGAAAGCTATAAACATATAACCAGATGGGCCATCAAACTCAGAATTCATACATCAATAAAAGTCTGCTTCCTGGAGACTCTACAATTGTGCATGTAAATGTGTAGAGGGTGACACCACAAGTGACTAATTAGATAAAGAAAGTTATATTCAAAATGGATTTGAAAGGTACTATGATACTTCTCTTAATACTGGTCTGTACCAGATAAACACTCTACTTACATTTATTTAAAGACATGCAAAGGAAAAGCTAGATGTAAGAATATTTCTGCCTTGTCCTTTCAATGTATTAATCATTTGGCATTTGACCATTCAAGGTCACCTCTTCCCTAATTTGTCTTTTGCTCTAAACAGGTTTGAGTACAGTCTGATATAGGAGGACCCACATCCTGATTAATTCTATACCTCTGCATATGTATATGTTTATAAAATACGAATACAGGTGGCATACGTTTTAGGGGCTTTGTTTGTTTGTAAGGTTTCTCAAGTCAAGGAAAAAGGAGAAAGAAAATGAAAACAGCCTGATAAAACTGGGCTTACCTTCCAGTTTACAAAAGGAAACACGAGTCCCAAAGTGAATAAACCTAGCATCGGTCCACCACACATGCCATGGATACTGAGGGCAGCCTGTATGTAGGACAAAGCAGACCAGATAAGCCTGACAATCCCAGAGCATTTGTAGGCTCCCCTCACACAAGCATCCCTTCCTTGAACTTTGGATAAACTTAAGTCACATTCATTAATCATATTTCAGTTCTAAGGTCATTGTCAGTGATTGTAATATATATATATGTGTGTGTGTGTGTGTGTGTGTGTATGTGTGTATATGCATCTGGATGCATACCATTACAAACACACACATACATATGCTTCATATGCTTATGCACATCAATGTATATGTGCTTCTATGTATATGTGTTTAGAGTATAGCAATTTGATTAACTTGAGCCACATTATCTTGTTATAGCAAATAGGCTTTCCTTTGTTTCACTTGTTTAGAACTCAGAAGGCCATGGATCTAATTCCCAGTATCACAAGATATTTTGTAGGTTAGTTAAGTAATTTACTGTATCAGTAGTCTGTAACTCATGTTTCCTATCCTACATGGCTGATCAGGTATGTTAATTTGTTTTGAAATTTTTGTTACTTAGGCAATAATTATCTGGAGTCCAACCACTGCCCTCCCATCGATTGCACTTCAACTCCTGGAGAATGTCCATAGAGCATTATGAGGAGGCCATCAGACATCCTGTAATTCCTCCTTTTGATTTTTCTTTACATTTATGGATATTATCTTAATATGTTTTTGGATATTAAGAAATTTTGAGTGTAGCCTTTTCATATCTTTCACCCTTTAAATGACTGAACCAAATAAACTGCCTTAGGATTTATGGACTACCTATTGTATAAACATAAATAAAAACAGGTTTTCTAGAATCCATATCATTATTTTCATGCAAATGCATGAATAACAACATGAGAAAAATAGCGGTTTGGCAAGACTGAGAAAGTGTGCTTTCATCATGAAGAGTCTCTGAGACCTTCCAACAACTGGAAAATAGAAATGTACTGAACTGTGGTAATGAGCGTGTACACAGACACATGCACATACAACATATATAATACTACTTACGTTACAGCACTTTCTATATCTGTACAAGTGCCATGGAGATCCAAGCTTTAGAATGTTCCCAAGATCTTATAACAGTGTGTTTGTCTTGTGCCACCCAGGTGTCAGGCAGTCAAGAAGATCCACCCATATACTCTATAGACAGTGACTTACTCAATCTTCACACTCACTCAGGACAGTGACTTAAACAATGTTTGCAGAAAAGAAACTTGGGGTTAAAAGAAAGACACTCAAATCTATTTTCATTTAGAGAGTGGGCAACAGTCATATAAACCTCTGGATTTGTTTGACTTTAAATTTTTACATTTTTTTTAACCAAAAGAAGTCTTTAAAAATATCAAGAGAATTGGGTTCTCTCTCTCTCTCTCTCTCTCTCTCTCTCTCTCTCTCTCTCTCTCTCTCTCTCTTTCTCTCTCTCTCTCTCTCTCTCTTTGTGTTTGTGTTTTTTGAGGTGGGGTTTCTCTATGTAATGACCATCTCTCACTGTCCTTGAACTTTCTTTTTGACCAGGCTGTGAGTTGGAGGCCTACCTGTCTTACAAAGCGAGTTCCAGGACAGCCAGGACTACACATGGAAATCTTACCTTGAATAACTAAATGTGAAAAATAGATAGGAAAAGGATAGATAGATAGATAGATAGATAGATAGATAGATAGATAGATAGATAAATGGTAAAAATACCAAGAGCACAAATCACCATAATACCCTCCTTGTTTTATTAAAAGAAGAAAATGGCTGTGAGAGAACCTATCAGTGAGACTGAATTCTCACTGTAACCTGCTCATGATACTAGGACTTGATGAAGTTTCTGCTATTAACTTATTTATTCAACTTTCACTTCCTTCTTGTTATATAAAAATATAAATGGCCCAGCGATCTTCCCATTTCCTCCAGCCATAACATACGTACTTTTTCTAGAAATATGAGCTGTAATATATTATTATGATTTCCTGGTTCATTTTCAAAGAATTCAATCTCTATTATTACTTTGATAAGATGTATGAGATTAAATGTCTTTTCCTCTGTCTTTAGTTATTTAATATTTGTGATTTTTTGTTGCCGGAGGCAGGGTTAATTCATTATGATGTAGCAGCTCAATTTTGAAGATAATTACTAGTTATCATGAAAAGAGTCAATAAAATAATAAACATGCTTATCTACTCTTTTTTTTTCTTTTTTTCGGAGCTGGGGACTGAACCCAGGGCCTTGCACTTCCTAGGCAAGCGCTCTACCACTGAGCTAAATCCCCAACCCCACTTATCTACTCTTGATTCAGGGGAGGACTTAAGTCTCAGAGCAAGAAAAAAAAATTCAATCCAAGAGTACACATATATTCAAATGTTCCCTGTGTGTGTATCTGTAGTCTATGAAAGCAACAGAATTTTATTGTTACCTTCTTTTTATTGTCATCCAGTATCTTTATTTGGAGACAAACTTAATGCTGGTCTCATTCCTTTTGAGCCTCTCCTACAACCAGAGGACAATACACACACACACACACACACACACACACACACACACACACACACACACACGTACTCTATAGCCCTGGAGCTAGATAATGGCATTGAGCTATACTTACCTTGTTTAAAATGCCAGAAGGGCATCTTATACCCACTTCCAGAAATTTTTTTCTGTTGAGAATTTAATATGGATTCCAAAAGAAATCTCAGAGACATGTTTGTTTACCATAGATTAGGGATGGCCCTGAAATGTCCACTGCTTTCAATGTATTTGTCAATGCTGTCCTCTGCTATGGAGTTTTTATTTTTGTGGCATAGCCTCTAGATCCTAGAATGCCTAAGATCTAGAGAAGACCTGCTTTGGTTGTGATAAAAACATGTCTGGAAATATTATACGGCAAGATATTTGTCAACATTTTAACTCTCAGGAATCTTAAAAGGCTTTTGAATTTTAATCATAATAAATCTTGTCATCACTTCACGAGTTCTAACATCTTCCTCTTCTGAAAGGAATCCAGCTGAAATTTTACATCTTTAGTTAATTCAGGTCTGACCATAGTGAATATCAGGACACGGAACATAAGAAATGGACAGAAGGTTAGAGACTGGAAGAGCAAAGAGGTACAAATCAGAGGTGTCTCACAGGAAGCTGTCTGAGGCCCTCATTACTCAAGCCTTCCAGCTCTCCTCTGGTCCCACCCCTCACTCCCCAGCACACTACTTAGAATTAAACAGCTTTCCCAGCTGGTGGATTTCTCACAGACTTCAGAATACTAATATGTGTTTCATCACATGTTCTAAGGGAATACCATATGTGTAGCATGTTGCCCATGAGACCTGACTGTGGTAACTTTCTCTCTTGGAACATTTCACACACTGAAACTTTTCAGGACACATTTTGTAAATTCCTACACTAAAACAATACCACAGGACTTGAATACCAAACTTAAATGAAACGCCACACAAAAACATTAATTAAAAGAAGTTATTTCCCTTTTATGGCACTGAAAATTATGGCTACCAGCATCACCCACAAATACATAAGTATGGGGTGTATTTTTGTGAAGAGGAAAGCAGACTCAGTGCAATCATTCAGACATGTGCGACTTGACTTTCTGTTGGCTTCAATCTGGAAAATCAGAATCTACATATTGATTTACTATATTCAAATGGTGAAGAGGTAGAGTAAAAAAAAAATAACAATTGTCTTTATTTACTCAAATGTGGCAAGAGAAATGAGTGGATCATTGTAGAGACGCTCATCTCACCAGAAAGACAAGATATGGGTTTCCATTGCGAGCCTGCCAGCATCCATGCTATGTGGAAGGACTGTGCGACACACACTTGAATCAATGAAGTCAGTAGGGCCAGAATACTCAGCTGAACAAGGACAGAGGGACGAGTCCAGCTGTCTTAACTCACTCATTCTAGATACCAATTTCTTTCCATCAGACACTACAGGTGTCTTGCCCCTTCTGGAACCCACCACACATTAATTACAAATGAACTGAAAATGGAAAAACCCTCTCCAAAACTTTTTGTCAGAGAATCTTGGTTTAATCAAATTGGATGTTTTTTTTTTAACTACTAATCACAGTGAAAAAGGGAAAACAAAGGATCATAAGACACTGCAGGAAATGTGAGAACACCTGTTCTCTGCACTGAGAAAATAAACCCATTACAAGTCATACTATTACCACTTTCACCTTCGGAAAGTAATTTTGGTTGGAATTTACATGTATGTTCCATTGAATCTGGTGTCCATAAATATTATTGTTGGGCCTTAGAATAACAGTTAGGACATAGAAAGGGTAAAAGGAAATTCTGCTGGAAAATCAAATGTCTTCTCCCTCTTTCATTACCTGTACAACACTCCCCATGAGGGATGCAAGCACGGCCATGGAAGTACAAATAACACCGAAAAGGAGACCTGCAAGGAGGAAAACACATGATGCCATATTTCCTTAAGGTCAATCCTGAGCACCCATCCCGGCATCCAACTCAAGTTCTACTGAAGGGCTGTAGAAAGGAAAATTTCTGCACACAGCCAGCACCACCTCTACTCAGCACATTTGTAACCTTTCTGCAGGGAGAATGAACTTGAATCCAGGATCTAAAGATTACTTTCTGTCATTCCAGAAGTCTGTCATGTGGAACAAAATGAATGTGGAAAGGGTCTAAGAAAATCCAAGTTAATTTTGTGGGCACTAACTCCAGGTCAACCACTCACCACCAATAAGCTAAAGAAGCTACTGGACTCTTTAAAATGTGGACAGATTGTCACCTTTAATGTGCTGAATCAGCATTAGACTCCACAATCTGAAAGGCTTTCTTGCTTTTTCTTTTGGTGTTTTATTCATAACATGTCTATGTTTTTTAATAATGCTATAATATTGTTACAATAAATGATCAATTTGCTCATACATCAACATACAGATTTGTTTATACATTAGCACAGGAGCATCAGACACCACTGTCCTCTGACAACACAGGAGGTTGACACTGAAGTCATTGTAATGTCTAGTAACTTTTAAAGATGATTTCCTCTCTTTAAAAAATATTGTTTTCACACATTTCTATTTTAAAAACTTTCTAATAGCCTGTTCCTATATAACTCATCAGTGAAATAAAGGGAAAAATAGAATCAAACAGAGTAACAGACATAGTGGCAGTATCAATCTTAGTCAATGTGATCACTGTTACTTTAATATTCAACTTGGAAAAGTATAGAATCACTTGGGAAGGGAATCTCACTGAAGGATTGTCTACATCAAGTTGGTCCATGGGCATGTCTGTTGAGGATTATCTTGGTTATTTTGAGGTGGGAACCAGCCCCCCCCAACACACGCTATGAGTGTTGCCATTCTCTGGATAGGGGATCCTGACCTATATAAATTGGGGAAAATAAGTTCAACACAGCATGCAGGCACTCATTCTCTGCTCTTGGACATAGAGTTAACTAGCTGCTTCAAGTTCCTGTCACCTTGGCTTCTGTGTAGGATGGACAATAACTTGTAATCTAAAATGAAGCCTTTTTCTCCTAAATGTTTTTTGTTATACTAGTTTATCCCAGAAAAGGACATGAAACTAAAACACCTAAAGATTCAACCCGATGCTAATGTGACTATTGATTTAATCTTTTAGACCCTCCCTAAAGGTTGGGTGCTATGCCATACACTAGGGTAATAAAGTCAAAACTATTGTTTGCACAAAATATTCACATTCTGAGAATGTACTGTACTAAAGAAATCCAAAAATATATCCAAAATTACTTTCACAAGAATGATGCTTACTCAGTGGGGTAAGCCAGTAAGCAGCATCCCTCCATTGCTCTGTATCAACCCCTGCCTCCAGTTTCCTGCCCTCTTTAATTCCTATCCTTACGTCATTCTATGATGAACATTTATATGGAAATGCAAAGCAAATAAATTATTTCTTTCCCAACTTGCTTTCAGTCATGGTGTTTCATCATAGTAATCATAGCTAGGACAATGGATTTCTCAAAACTCAAAAGTATGTACTTAAAAGATTTCCATTACAGTACAGGCATTTCCCATATTAAAAGCCTGACAATAGATATTAAATTCTAGTTAAAAATATGCAAGCTAAAATAAATATGAAAAGTGAAATGGTGTTTGAAGTTTACTTTTAAATATTCAACCAATATGGTGGATTAATGGATTGGCAAAGAGTTGGATGGCTATGTGACAAAGTTTAGAAAAAATTAATGGGGAATTATATATTTATATGAGGGTGTTGATATGTTGCCACATTATATTTATAACAAAATATAAAGAACAGAATATAAGTCAAAAGTGAAAATAATTATTATGAGCAGAATTTTATTTGATGCTAGTTCAAAGTAATATTGAGAGAAATGTATATATCAGTAATACAGAGAGGGAAATTATGACAAAAACAACAAAGAAAAGTTAAAGAGAAGGGAAACAAACAGCTAAAATAAGAATTAAAAAGTAGATAATAAAAATTTATACACAATAATCACACTTCTGTAAAATCTAATTTAAATTTTGTGAGTAGATAAGAGTTGGGTAAGTGGCCGTGTATGAACTCTACACAACAGCAAAAAAATCGACCAAAAATATAGCAATTTCACATTGATATCAAACAGCTTAAAAATGTTCTGTGGCGAGACTGCACCCAGAACCCAGAACGGACCCAGTCAAACAGCTCCCTGCACTGAAATCCTGTGGGAGGGAGAGCTAGACCTTCAGAGGGGCAGACACGCCTGAGAAACCAGAGGAGACTACTCTCTAAGGCCATCTGGCCCCCCTGTGCACAGAGACCAGGAGAAGGAGGGGCAGGTCCTTCTGGTTGCTGCCCTCAGGGAGAGCTGAAACACAGCCCCAAGGAGCGACTTCAGACCCGAGACCAGAGGTAAGACCAACTTTAGTGCTCCACATGACCTGCCTGGTGGACTCAGGACACACAGAGGCAAAATTATCCTGGGACCGGACACTTCCGGTTTCTAGCTGGCACCTGAGCCTCACTGATCCCAGCACACAGCTCCCTGCTCCCAAACCTGGTGGGAGAGAGAACTGATCGCCCAGGCGTGTGGGCAATCCTCAGACTGCAGGGCAGGAGAGGCCGCCACTTCTGCCCAACTTTGCCCACATCCCTGGCCCAAGAGGAAACTGTATAGGGCCTCTGAGCACAGGAGGATAGGGGCAGTTAAGACACAGAAGCCCTGTGGTCCAGACTGTGCCCAGATCTGAACGGACCTGGTCAAACAGCTCCCTGCACCGAAATCCCGTGGGAGGAAGAGCTAGACCTTCAGAGAGGCAGACACATCTAGGAAACCAGAGGAGACTACTTTCTACCCACATTTCTGACTCTAGAGGAAAACACCTAGTGCCATCTGGGCCCCCTGTGCGCAGGGACCCAGGAGAAGTAGGGGCAGGGCCTTTTGGTTCCTGCCCAGAGAGACAGCTGAAAGCCAGTGGACAGGAACAACTACAGGCCTGAAAGCAGAACATTCTGTTTCCATAACTGGCTGAAAGAAAACAGGAAAACAGGTCTACAGCACTCCTGACACACAGGCCTAGAGGACAGTCAAGTCACTGTCAGAAATAGCAGACAAGGTAACACTGAGACAACCTGATGGCGAGAGGCAAGTGCAGGAACCCAAACAAGAGACCAAGACTACATGACATCATCAGAGCCTAATTCTCCCACCAAAGCAAACACTGAATATCCAAACACAGCAGAAAAGCAAGATCTAGATTTAAAATCACATTTGATCATGATGCTGGAGGACTTCAAGAAAGACATAAAGAACTCCCTTAGAGAAATGCAGGAAAACACAAGTAAACAAGTAGAAGCCCTTAGAGAGGAAACACAAAAATCCCTGAAGGAATTACAAGAAAACACAATCAAACAAGTGAAGGAAGTGAAAATGGAAATAGAAACAATAAAGAAAGCACAAAGGGAAACAACCCTGGATATAGAAAACTAAAGGAAGAGACAAGGAGCCGTAGATACAAGCATCACCAACAGAATACGAGAGATAGAAGAGAGAATCTCGGGAGCAGTAGATTCCATAGAAAGCATCAACACAACTGTCAAAGATAATGTAAAACAGAAAAAGCTACTGGCCCAAAATATACAGGAAATCCAGGACACAGTGAGAAAATCAAACCTAAAGATAATAGGTATAGAAGGAAGTGAAGATTTCCAAGTCAAAGGACCAGTAAATATGTTCAACAAAATCATAGAAGAAAACTTTCCTAACCTAAAGAAAGAGATGCCCATAAACATACAAGAAGCCTACAGAACCAGAAAAGAAACTCCTCCTGTCACATAATAGTCAAAACACCAAATGCACAAAACAAAGAAAGAATATTAAAAGCAGTAAGGGAAAAATGTCAAGTAACATATAAAGGCAGATGCATCAGAATTACACCAGACTTCTCACCCAAGACTATGAAAGCCAGAAGATCCTGGACAGATGTCATACAGACACTAAGACAACACAAATGCCAGTCCAGGTTACTGTATCCAGCAAAACTCTCAATTAACATAGATGGAGAAACCAAGACATTCCATGACAAAACCAAATTTACAAAAGATCTTTCTACAAATCCAGCCCCACAAAGAATAATAAATGGTAAAACCCAACACAAGGAGGCAAGCTACACCCTAGAAAAAGCAAGAAACTAATCGTTTTGCAACAAAACAAAGAGAAGACAAGCACGCAAACATAATCTCACCTCCAAATACGAAGATAACAGGAAGCAACAATCAATATTCCTTAATATCTCTCAACATCAATGGATTCAATTCTCCCCCCCCCAAAAAAAAACATAGATTAACAAACTGGATACGTAATGAGGACCCAGCATTTGCTGCCTAAAGGAAACACACCTCAGAGATGAAGACAGACACTACCTCAAAGTAAAAGGCTGGAAAACAACTTTCCAAGCAAATGGTCTGAAGAAGAAAGCTGGAGTAGCCATTCTAGGTAGCAATGAATAGCCTAGAAAGTGCACCAATGGAAGGGGAAGCCCTTGGTCCTGCCAAGGCTGGACCCTAAGTGAACAGGATTTTTTGGGGGGAGGTTTGCAATGGGGGGAGGATGGGGAGGGGAACACCCAAATAGAAGAGGAGGGGGAGGGGTTAGGGGGATGTTGGCATGGAAACCGGGAAAGGAAATAACATTTGAAATGTAAATAAGAAATACCCAATTTAATAAAGATGGAAAAATATGTGACTTGTGGCCATATTACCCTGAATTTAAGATCTAATCTGATATTTGCAGCAAAGCAGAGTTAAGCCTGACAAATATTTGAGTAGGAGAAAATATTATGAAAAAGTCATATAATCCATAATATTAACTCAGGAAAAATTGAATGATAGGGAGGAAAGAATGGAGATTTGAAGGAAGCATTTTAAAATTGGAGGTAAGGTAGTACAGAGAAAGTAGCTGTAATTAAGGAGAAACCTTAGCGTCTGACCTGAGGGCAAGGTTCTACCTATCAAAGGCTTTAAGCTGTAAAAATGCAAATGGCTTTGAAAGTAAGGTCCAAGGTAAGAAAGGCAGGGTAGGAGTTCCAGGCTTGCAAACTGGACTTTAAGCAGTCTCCTCAAGATCAACAGTCAAGGCACACAGAGGACCCTTGAGCTTCAGTTAGTCATCAAGAATGAAATTTTTGTTCTTTGCTGGAAAATGGATTGAACTGGAGAAATGAGAAGCTACAGATAGTAAATGTATTCAAAATACATGATACTTAAAAGAAAATGACTTTAAGAAGCTCATCACCATGTACAATGACTATACACAGCAAATGTAACAAGAATATAAATGAAATAAGTAAGCTATTGAATAAAGTATTGTATAATCATTGAACTCCTACATTTTCAAAGCATACATAGGAAAATTCACAATGTAAATTGCTACAAAAAATAGACACAGGATTTTATGTATATAATTTTACTTACAAACGAAATTATTTCTCTAAATTACCTGTGCTTTCTATAGTAAGCATATATGTTGCATAATTTACTGTGCTTTAAAAGCAACAAATTTGGAGGCTCGAGAAATAATTACTCATTTTATTATTTCAGAGCACACAGTGTTCTTGCAGATAACTTGAGTTGTTTCCAACACCCACATCAGGTAGCTCACAACTGCCTGCAACTCCAGTTCCAAGGGATTTGAAACCCTCTTCTGACTTCTATGGACACTATACTAGTGTACAGACCCATAGTCAGACATACACATATACATATGCTATCAAAAATAAGAATCAAATTATAAAAAAGCAGTGTTTGTGAAAATATAGTTCAATGTGATAACTGCTTCAGTGATTATAATATGCAATTTTAATAATTAAAAAACAATGAGAATCTCATTCATGTAGATATTAAAATTATATGAAAGCACCACTATCTCCCTCCAATTATTCATGTCTTTTCCCCAAACCTCCCTCCCAAATTCATGTCCTCTTTATTACTTTTTAGTAATCTTCTGAGTTCAACTAGTTCTGTCAATATACTCATATATGTGGGGGCATTCATTCATTCATCCATATTGACCTATGAGAAGCAACATCTCCAAAGAAAATTTAATCTCTCTTAACAAACAACCATCAACTATTCACCATCTATATCACACCCTTTCCACCCAATCTGAGGAAATATTTGCATTGGGGGTGGGATATGAAATATTATAAAAACTAGAGGTTGGAGAGAACTAGATCAAAACCTTCTCATGTGGACACGACAGGAACTCTGAATCAATATTCTAGAGTCGGTGAGTGAAGACAAGATAAGCCTATACCTGTAGCTGAGGAGATAATATACTTAAACAAGGAACATTCATCCTCTGAGACTACATTAATTGGTGTTTGCTTTCAAGAGATATTATTAGATAAAGTGGCCACAACTTACCTACCTATATATTCCCTTATTAATACATAATTATTGAACCTCATAATTCTTATATTCTATCTTGGAATACAACAATCAATTTTATAATTTATTACAGTTATGAAATTATAGTGAAGAACAGTTGTAAGGTTCCCTGACTTCAAAAGATGATGTCCCTCTTAAATTGACAGTTAAGAGAAGCAGGGAAAAGAATCATAAAAAGCAGGTTAAAGTCCTTGGTGAATGAATGAGTAATACATACATCCTGAGATGCAAAGATGACTGTTGGTTTTTATGGCCTAAAGCTTCCAGAGAGTCTGGAACAGAGCATCTCCTCATGTAAAATGACTAGTAAGATCAATTCAGCATTATCAAGATAAACTGATGTAGAAAAGTAGGACCAGAGCAAAATAAACTGGATAGCCATTCCTTCCTGCTACCCTTCTGGTAAGAACTATGGAAGCTGGAGAATCTACACATTTGTGTCTCCATGGGTATTTATATCTATTCATGCATCCTTAAAAGCACATGGAAGATTCTAATATTCATCCCATCTAACGTTCATAATATGGAGTAGAATTTCTACCAGCTATACCTACATAAGCCTTTACTGATCCAGGTACTCAGCGTGTCGGAGAGATGTGGAAAACAGCTCTTGACAAAATCCTCAAAGGTCACTGTTGCTAAGGCATTGATGCTGGCAGCCACTGTGCTATAAAAAGAAAAACAAAATAACACACAAGAAAATGGTCTGAACTAAAAAGGATGTGTCAAATGACAACCTTATCATCCAGGAGAGGCATGGCAACATAATCTTAAGAAATACAGATATCCATATATGCCCACGTTCTAGAACACAGTGAATTACATGGCCCGTTTATTTATCCTTCAAACCTTTATTTATGTAAATACTCTCTGAAAGAAGCTAAGTTTTCATTTTATAACTCCCATTAATTTCCCTTGACAATATGTAACAAATAGTAAGCAATAGTGGAAGAATTTTCTATACAAACACCAATGTGTGCGTGTATGTATAGAAGTGTCACTCTAGGCTCACTTGGAAAGAATAAGGATGTGACTGTCCTAACCCCAAAGTAAGTGCAGTTTGCCATTAATTAACAACATATCTACCTGTATATCCACTTATTCATAGATAAGTGTTAGAAATCATAGTCCTTGTAGTCTATTTTGGAGTACAAGAATCAATTTTACAATTTGTTACATTTATGAAATTATAATTAAGGACAGTTATATGGTACTCTGACTCTGACAGAAGATGTCCCTTTAAAAATGACAGTTAAGACAAGCAGGGAAATGATTCATAAAGAGCGAGTGAAAGCCCTTGGGGAATGAGAGAGAAATCATAAGCACACAAATTCAGGGATAAAAGTGACTGTTGCCTTCTACAGGCTGAAGCTTCTAGAGTCTGGAATGTATTAGTAAAGGAGAAAAAGAGAGGGCCTGAGAACAAACAAAAACAAAAACAAAACAAAAAAAAAACCTAGAAGCTGTGATGTGCTCTCTCTCTCTCTCTCTCTCTCTCTCTCTCTCTCTCTCTCTCTCTCTTTCTCTCTGACATCACAAAATTGAGTTTGATAGACATGACAAAGCATCAGAAAGTTTGTGTTTTCTTTGCAAAATAGCATGAATGCTCATTTAAATTCCTCATAGAGAACAAGAATCTTTTAGTTCAAGAAATAACAGAATTAAATTTATAAGGTGTAAATTATCACCCAAGATTGGTTACTTCTAAAGAATATCATAGAACAATAATTTCAACTTCAATTATTTGTCCTTGTTCACAAAGCCTAGTTATACAAGGAGACAGAAGGATATAATTCACAGAAAAGATGAAAACTTCAAATATATTTATGACTTTAATAATTTGAGGGAAAATCCCATAAGGTCAATTAGAAATAGTTGAGATTAAAAAGTCTCAATGTATAGAAAATTGTGTAAAATAAAACTAATAACCAACTTCTGACACATACAGCATGACACAATGTTATATTCATTAAAAGCAATAACATCATTAAGCTATAGACCAAGGGAGGACTACAAAATTAGAGGAATAAAAATGTAGCATTTATGAAGTATTTGAAATATATAGAAGAATTAGGATGGAATAAAAGAAATGTTTTCAGTAGTTGGTGAAAAACGTTTATTTATTAAAAAGTAAGACAAATGCCTGAAAATTTAGAAGGAAAATCACTGCTCTATGTGATTTTTACATCACTTATATAGGGTAAATGATTAATATTTTTACCCATTAATAACAAGAGGAATATACTGTGCCATTCATAGTAATAGAAAAGATATCCCTACTCACTATGAACCAAAATAATAATATCAAATATGATTTAACATTTCAGTATTTCAAAGTCCCTGCCCCCATTCTTGATAAATCTCTAGTTTCCTCATCTGCAGACTGACGAGAGTTGAGTGTAAAGCTTCTCTCTTACATGCTATGTGATACCAATGATCAAATAGAAACAGAACACTGCAGTGGCCACTTGACCCTCAACAGGTGTTCACTAGATAGTTGGTCATGGCTGTCATCATTCCAGTCAATTCACCATTACCATCACCATCATCATCTTCAGCTTGTCAACATACTAACCTCAGAGTTCCACTAAAGGCACAAGCCACAAAAAGTCCTGGCAGCCCTGGCATAGTTGCAAAAATCTCCATGACAAAATATGGCATCAGCTAAAAAAAAAAAGAGGCAGAGATAGAAGGAGGGGGAAGGAGAGTATTAATTGTCAGTTCATCAACATCTGAAATGTTGGAATATAGATTTCAGCAACTGAGATGAGAAAATTATTTCCCAGTATCTTTCTTCAATGTGTGAATTTTTCTTGTATGTTTTCTCTGAATTTAAAGTTAATCTCTAAAGGCCCATCCTTAACATATGTCTTTCAGGGAACCTATGTGTAGCCCAGATTGTTGGAAAGGAGACTATCCATAACAGAGTGGGATAGCAGAATAGATATGGAAAGAAAAGAGGATTGAATGTTTCTCATGAGAGTATTGTGTCTAAGTTTTAAAAACCACATTTAGTGATCTATACTCTCATGACATATTTTGTTATGCTGGCAATGTAATAATAAGTATTATGAGAATAAGAATTTTTTGTTCAATTTTACTGTTTAATGTTGCTTTGTTTGCTTGTTTGTTTGCTTGCTTTGTATTTCTCTAACATGTTCTCATACAACCCAGAAAATCATCTCAAATTCATTATGAGACCAATGCTAGCCTTAAATTTTTGATCCTCTGGGTCAATTTTTAAATCTGTAATTCCAAGTAATTGACATGATGCTCACTTGTGTTCAGTTTTTGACTAAAGAATCATTAATCAACCCTAGATTACATAGAAAAGGAGTTATCACCAACAGCCCAAACACATGGATTGAAGCTTACCTTCTACTTAGCCTTAGCCTGTCTTCTGACTTTGTCTTTATGAACAAGGGAAAGTATTCTCTTTCTGTAGGCCCTCTTCTATATATTAGAATGCACTGTGTGTGTGTGTGTGTGTGTGTGTGTGTGTGTGTGTGTGTGTGTGTGGTAACTCAGGAGTTAAGGTAAGAACTCGGTGGCTTGTGCTTGGCCAGGAGGGGTAGGCTTACATAGAAAAATGGTAACTCTACCATTACACAACATATTCCTGCTATGAAATCAGGAAAGTGTATACCTGGTCTGGTGCCAAAATAGCACCATAAGTCCAAGGGTCACAATCCTTGTAGTAGGCGTACATGATCAAGCCACAGAAGACGGCACACACCACAATTATCCAGAGACCCAACAAGTTAAAGTACAAGGCACTAGAAGAGAGCACATGAGCAATCATCCTGACGCATTGCAGCTGAGCAAAAGATTGAAGGGCATACTTGAAGGACTAATCTCCAGCTTTCAGGAAGCACTACACTTTACAGCTTCACATTAAAGGTGTCATCACACATTTTAGGATAATTGCTAAATATGAGTAAGTTAAGATTTCTATGAAGTTTCCTTTGAATAAGAGTTTTTCCCTCAGATTGCAATGCGTATGGTACATGACCTATTTTCTTGTATAAAATTTTACATAATGATTATTCCCATTATATAACTTTAAGTAATTTCCCCATACACAATTAATGAAGCTGTCAAAAAAGCCAACTTATATTTTAATAATTTTTCTTCCAGAGAGATAATAGGGAAATGACATAAAAATAGCTAAGTATTGGTTACAGTTGCTTTGGAGATGAGGGCAGATAAAAGTTAAAGTCAACTATTTTAGGGACAATAGGAAGAATCAACAATAGGAAGATCATCTTAAACATTTGCAGACATTAGTTTTATTCTACAGCACACAAGCACAATTACAGTTGGGTGCTTTTTCAAGATCCTATACATTACTTGGCTTTCATGTAGGAATTTGACTGTCAAACTTTTACTCATATTCTTAATCTCATGGAAGACTTGAAAGGCAGGCTTTACATTGTGCTGATAAAATAAAAAATCTCAATGTGATGAGACTCACGGTGTTCCTTCTTGTTTGTTTGTTTTAATTCAGGCCAGATTTGAAGATGATTCCACATTTAAATGTAAGAATATACATTTCATTCATGGCAACCATGACATGATATAGATAGATAGATAGATAGATAGATAGATAGATAGATAGATAGATAGATAGATAGATAGATAGATATACATGCTCACATGTATACACTCTTCTAATATGAGGGTGTCTGTATGTTTCTGCACAAACATGAGAGAATGACTTTCCTTAAACATTGTATTGTTTGATAAATGACAAATATTTAACAAATACAATATATTATTGTTGGTGTTTTGAGAAAAAAATAATGACAAATATTTACTTCCTCACACCCATTTCTCACTTATTAAGAGGCAGAAATTCAACATATCACAAAAGAAAGCAATATCTCAGCATATGGTAAATACCTAGTGTACTAACAATTTAAGAGGCAAAGGAGGAAAAATTTAAACCTAGAACCCTGAGCTATTCTTGAATAAATAGAGATACTATTTCAAAACTATATCAGAATATTAAAGGGAAAGAAGAAAATTCTATATTTCACCAAAAGATTATTCTCTTGATATATATATGATTCTAGATTACCTAAAAGCAGATTTTTATTTGAACTTGAATTTTACATGAATTTTAAGATCAAAGCCCCATCTATATTTTAGCATTTCATCTATTTGATAAAGTGATGACCATGTATTTGGAAAGCATATTTAATATAATTTACTGTATATATATATATATATATATATATATATAATATTGTGTATCACTGGTTGAATAGAATGTCAGATAATATATCTTGTCTCTTCATTTTGAATTATAAAATATATGTATAGTGAATGTATAGTGATGTGGTAGTTCCCACTGTGGAATTCAACTTACAAATGGTTGAGTTATTTCAAGACAATTCTATATCTCACAGAGTGAAAATAAGAAATTTACATTGAAAATACTTTAGAATTGTGTGACTAGACTAGAGGAGCATCTCTGGGTGGGGTGAGAAATTCCATTTTAAGTGAAATTTGGGGGTTTCTGATAGTTGTATAAAATAATAGAAAAATGTCTTTGTTTTCTCTCTAGTAAGTGTACTGTTCTGGAATTTTTGCCGGAATCTAGAAAATCAAGCTGTGCCTATTCTCATATTCTGAGGTAAACTATTCTTGTGAGAGCCACAGCAGCCACATAACCATGGCCTTACATTTTATACTTCTTACATCTCTCCTTAGAAATGTTAAGGTTGGCAACATGGGTTAGAGAATCCTGAAGCATAGAATTAGCAGAGGGTTAACTTTGGCTGATTTGCAAATGTAAAGTAAAGCTTGATTTGTTCCATTTTTCTAAGTATCTACATTTAGGGAAACAGAAGCTTAAGGTAAAGCTATGAGAAGGTGATAAACAAAGAACTAGGGCTTCTCATTGGGATGAATGAGTAAGCAAGGTGGTTGTGTAGCTTTAATCAATAGCATGCATGTATTCCTTGCTTTCTTCTGTGTTTGTACTGTAAAAGCCTCTGGCCTGTATTCCCTCAGTGGTGCCATAGCCATATTTGAAATGAAGCTGCCTAATTCATCAGTTACCATGTTTTTCAAATTAATGATTTAAACTGTCAACGTATGTCTCAATTAACCTCCAAAAAAAATAATAAGCTATAGCCAAGGATAACACACAATGAATCAAAAATGACCAGTGCCACCTTGCCATGGAGACTATAAGCAAGAGACGTGATTTGCTCCTCTTCTGTACTGAATGCACCCAATCTAGTCTATTTGTTTCTCAGTAAATAAAGACAGAAATTAATCAAGAGAAAAGCCAAGCAGAGTATGCTGAAATGGAAATAGTTTTTACTGAAATAACTCCTCTAGTTTTCACGTGCATGCATACTTTAATGACTCACTAAGGTAAAAGATAACGTAGAACTTTTTTCTTAATTGACAACTTACAGCTTAGCATGCTTTTCTGTTTTGCAAGAGATGCATCTTTGGATGGTTGATTGGTTCACTCCATAGATTCCAAGCCAAGTAAAAGTTCCTCCCACTGCGATTGTCCAAAAGGTATGCCGTCTGAGAGGATCTACATCAAAGCTGTGACACAGAACGAAGGTAATGACAGTGACACTGTTATCATTGTATAATTAAATTTTAATTAATTAAATTTTATAAAGCATGAAAAATAGCATTGGACATACTCAACAATGTCTAACCGGGATCCATTTCGTGCTTGTTCTAATACATTGTCGAAGCCACCAACATGATTTGATCCTTGAATGAGGACTGTTAAGAAACCCACAATCATGACAACCATCTGAAATGCATCTGTCCACACCACTGCTTTTAAACCTCCCTAAAATAGGAAAAATAGTACAAGTTATTGAAAATGAGATCTGTAACCCCTCCAACTCAGACATTCTTCCCACTACTGAATCACATTTGAATTCATTTTGAGCTGTTACTGAACATCTCTTAAAGGTAAAGTCCTGGGTTTAATATATCAATAAAATAGTAAGTGAAGAAGAGAGGTCCCCATGAAATAATTGTATGAGTTTTTAAGATTAATGATAGAATAGGAAATTAAGAATAAATACAAATCTTTACTTTAAAGTGTGGGAAGAGTAATGAAAGATGAGTTACTTTTGAGAAGTACAGTAGAGTAATGACCTGGTCTGAGGAAGTGACATTAGGGTAAATTCTGAAGAATGAATAAAAATTTATGAGGTTCCACACCAAATTGAGATGATGTCCAGGGGATATGAAGATAAAATAAATGTAGGTTTCTCGGAAATGAGAGAACCCTGGGAGATGCAAATGTGGAATGTGGATAGAACAAAAGGCACATTGGTAAATTTTCTGGAAGTCAGAATGGATATATTTAGATAAGACCATTTAAATAATTCCCCAAGGACAATGGGAGCCATACAATGAGATTTGTTTCACAGAACCCATTGGTTAGGTACTATGAATTAAAAGGCCGCCATAGATTAGAAAATTCCAAGTTATTCTTGATACCCAAAATAATCAGTGGTTTGAAGCAGGGCAGAAAAGGAAAAAGAACTCTGTGGTTTTTGAGAGATATTCAAGAGATAAGATTCTCATAGTGCATGAAATACAGAAGAGGAAGTAGTGAAAAAATTCAGTGCACACACAAAGGTCCAGCTGGACAAATTTAGAGTTTTAATGAACTATTGATTGAGACAAACAGTGAGACCAAGTCACAGAGAGACAGACGACAAAGACAGAGACACACACTTCTCAAGTAGCAGCTAAGAAGGAATAAATATCAGTTTCTACATATATAAGCAGTGAGGAGTTTTAAAATCAGCATAATGGTTAGACAAACCAGAGTTTCAGAAAGCTTACTTAAATAGTTAAGTTCACCATAATTATTAAGCAAGAGATTAAAGCAGTGAATATGCCAAAAATGCCTCTCTTGTAGAGGAGGGGGCAGAAAGAAAACAATGTCCTATTCCTTTACGGGGGTCCTAAATTAACTGAAGAATTAACTGAGACTACAGCTGTGTTCTTTTCTTCCTGAGTTTTAAAAGTTCCACAAGTGATTCTAATGTAGAGTTCTTGCTGAAAACACGTGTGCAGAAAAGAAAGAGAAAAATGAGAGCTCGTTGTAGCATTCCATCACTTGAGTCCCCTAGGACCATCATGAACACGGCAAAGGCAATTAGGGAAAAATTAAAAGAAGTGGCATATAAGTGTGTTTTGCAAGTGAGTAAGTGCCAGGGAAATGAAAGGAGGTGATATTTTTAACACTAAAAAAATAGAATTACCATCCTGTTACTCCTCCAGAGTGTCAGTAACTTCTATGAAAAGTTGAAACACTTATCTTTAGTTTGAGAGGAAAAGAGACACTGGAGTTGCCCACCATTTACTTGGTTATTAAAATTAAACCATAATCTTAATCTTAATCATTGAAGTCTCTGCTAAAAGCATTGTATTTGCGTAGTTTTCAAATCATATTTTGAAGAACAATAAATCCCCCCCAACCACATACACATCTCCAATATAGCACTATCTTGATTGTCTTTAAGGATGCTAAACTCAAGAAGCACAGTAACACATGCCTTTAATCCCAGAATTTAGGATGCAAAGGCAATCAGATCTCTGTGAGTTTGAGGCCAGCCTCGTCTACATATCAAGTTCCAGGATTCAGTGGAAAAAGTGAAACCCTGTCTCAAAAAACAAAGATGTTAATTTGTTTCTGATTCAAACCTCAGTTTTTCAGTATTATGAAGAGGAAATATTAAAGGCATCCATTTTCAGAGCATACTTAGCATTAGTTGTATAAGATTCTGCACATAACTGGACATCATCCAAGAGTACAGACTGGGAAATGTCTCTCTCTCTCTCTCCCTCCCTCCCTCCTCCTTCCTCTCTCTCTCTCTCTCTCTCTCTCTCTCTCTCTCTCTCTCTCTCTCTCTCTCTCTCTTTCCTCTCTCTTTCCCTCTCACTATTGTTTAATTAGTCTTCTTGCATTGACCACTAAATTACAAATGACCTGGATAGCAGTAATCATTTTTAAAAACCTCTTCCACTGATTATTTCCCAAGTGTTCATTCACAAGATCAAAGAATAAAGAGAGTAAAATATGAAAGTCACTGCAGGAGAAATAATTTGCCTTTTGGGGAGGCACAGTCACTCTTGCCTAGCTAGACAGAAAAGAGATGGAACATAGGTTTAGTGGGGTAAGGATAGATGAGGGACTTGGGTACAGCTAATGAAGAATTTCAACCCCACACTAACAAGCTTGTTACTCTGCGAAATGGTTAAAAGCAATAATCTGTTGAGTCCATCAACATGAAAAAATGCTGGTTTTAGGCATACAGACTGTGTAACAAAGATTGGCAGCACAGAGTTGGTTCAAGTATATAACTGTTTTTCTTTTTCTTTATGCAGTGACTATTGAAACAAAGACTTATTCCTACTTACTTTTGAGTTTTTCTTATTCTGTCAATACCTATTTTCCTATTCTCTTGCTTAGATACCTTGAGATGCTTTATTTAAACTCCACTTTCTCATTTTGGCTGTTTTATTGCATAGGTCCTCCTGAAATTTTCTCATCCATTAATGAATGTCAAATTTTAAAGAATACAATGTGTTCCAAATTCAAGATTTTTGAAAGTTTTAAATCTTATTGCTGTCTTCCTAACTCACATGTTATCACTTCATATTTTGCCAGGTTCATTCTTTAAACCCATAACAATACATAATAATTATGTTTTTCATATTTTATATTACAAATAATAATTATAAAATGTAATAATATTACTTATAAACCACATTAAAACAACAATTATCAAGTGCCAAAGCTTGAGATCCTTTCTATGAAGTGCTTAGGTAAAGAAGTGTTTCACATTTCAGAGTCTTTACAGATTGGGGAAGGTTCATATAGAGTTGATGATAGAGTTGTTAGTACTAACTCAGATATTGTTAGTACAATATCTGAGATGTTCTAAAGTCTAAAACATTTTGAGCATCCTGCCCACTCATAATAAATGTAAGATTTGGGTGGCATATTGGACTTTTGGATTAGGGTCACTCGGTTTACATTTCCTTTCTTTTCAAAAACTACACTATTTAAGATAGTCAGTGTTTCCATTCCCTTCATAGTATTTCCTTTATAATAATCCTTGGGGATGATTTGTTAGTTGTAAAGACTCTGGTTAACTGATACTTGGTCCCTCACAGATAGCTTTGTTGGGAACTTAACTATAATTTAAGAGTAGTGTTTTCTCCATCATTGAATATACGATTTCTCTGTTTCCAGCCTTAATAAATAATAGAAATTGCTAGAAAATCTGCCAGAAAAGTTCCTACATAGCCTCTTTTTACATCATCAGCTTTATTTCAGATCTTCCTGTGTATATTATTAAGTGCTTTCACTGAAATGGAATTTTATTCTCATCTTTAAAGATGTCACATACTAAACTTGTAGATTTCTACATTTTATCAGTTCTAAAGTACTTCAAACATACTATAAGTAATACTGTCTTTTCTCTATTCTTGGTATATTCTCCTTCTAGACTACAATTGAATAAAATTAAATCTCATTTTGTTATCAATATATCTTCATTTTTTCTTTCATTCATCATCTCTCTGAAATGTCACTATTTCTTCAAATGTATCTTCCAAAATGACAATCTTCTCTTCAAATAAATTCAGTTCATTGTAATAATTGTAACCTGACTAGTCAGGATATATTACATAGTAAATTATTACTAATATAGTAAATCATTGTACAACATACTACATAATGTACCAATATAGCACTTTATTGTACTATTTTATGCATATCTGTTCCTTATTCAACATCTTGCAATTCAGTATTGCAATTGGTATTCCTTAGAGGCTAAATCTTGTTTGAGTCTTGCTAGTCTTCATTCTTGGTATCTCATTACATTCTATTTCTGATGATACATTACTTTAGGATTTTAATTGCATTATTTTATAGTGCTAAACTGGATTTATTCTCCATATACAATTTGTACTTTTTGTGTATTGCATGAATCAAAGTGAGTTTTTAAACTCGAGTAACTTCAGATCCCTCAAGAGGTCTAAACTTGCTGTGAGTCGCCGCTGTTGCAGCTATGGTGTCAATAATTAACACTGTGTATACCTCTCATGAGGACATGATTCATGATGCGCAGATGGACTATTATGGCACCCACCTAGCAACCTGCTCCTCGGATAGGTCCGTCTAAATTTTTGATGTGTGAAATGGAGGGCAGATCCTCATTGCAGACCTCAGAGGACATGAGGGGCCAGTGTGGCAGGTGGCTTGGGCTCACCCCATGTATGGCAATATCCTGGCTTCCTGTTACTATGACTGGAAAGTCATTATCTGGAAGGAGGAAGACGGCACCTGGGAAAAGACCCACGAGCACACGCAGGACATGACTCCTCAGTGAACTCTGTTTGCTGGGCCCTCGTGACTGTGGCCTGATCCTGGCCTGTGAGAGTTAAGATGGTGCCATCTCGCTGCTGACTTATACAGGGGAAGGCCAGTGGGAAGTGAAGAAGATTAACACTGCTCACATGATTGGCTGTAACGCTGTCAGTTGGGCCCCAGCTGTTGTGCCTGGAAGCCTTATAGACCAACCATCGGGACAGAAACCCAATTACATCAAGAAGCTTGCATCAGGTGGCTGTGACACCTCATCAAGTTGTAGAGGGAAGAAGAAGATGGCCAGTGGAAGGAGGAGCAAAAGCTAGAGGCACATAGCGAGTGGATTCGAGACCTTGCCTGGGCCCCCTCCATTGGCTTGCCCACCAGCACCATTGCCAGCTGCTCTCAGGATGGTCGAGTGTTTATTTGGACTTGGGATGACGCTTCAGGCAATATGTGGTCACCTAAACTCCTTCACAAGTTCAATGATGTCGTGTGGCACGTGAGCTGGTCCATCACAGCAAATATCCTGGCTGTGTCAGGTGGAGACAATAAGGTGACCCTGTGGAAAGAGCCGGTGGATGGACAGTGGGTGTGCATCAGTGATGTCAACAAGGGCCAGGGTTCTGTGTCAGCCTCCGTCACAGAATGAGCAATGACAACACAGGCAGCCCTGTCTTCCTGTTACCTATTCTGGAACAACCTCCAAACAACTGGGAAGAGTCATCCCATTGCTACAAAGGAGTGCCCACACATGCAGCACTGGGTGTTCACCTGCCTTACTGGGATTCCATGTGTTCAGTAATTTAATGTTCATCTGAAAGTATTCATGTAAGGAACAAATGACTATTATTTTTAAATATTTTTGGCCACTTTTAACTATCTTTTGGTTCAGGCTGTTTCCAAGCTAATAAAAGCATATTGCATAGAAACTTTACTGTCATCCCACAATCTGCCCAAATTGTGCTACTGTAAACATCTGTGTAGGTCAAGTTCCAGGCACCACCCAGTATGATAACAGGAGCTCCACCTGCACATGGGCGATAGCCCCCTTCTGGGTATACCTACTCCATGGGGTTTGGATTGATGACTTCTGCCCTAAACAATGAGATGCTAACAAATGTATACAGGTGACCAACCAGATGCCAGGCAAGGAATGTTAACCCAGCCCTGGGCATCCTAACAGTACTATGATGGGAAGCCAAAGTTCTGATGCTAACTGACCTTGAGCCATGTACCACCTCCCAGCAGAGGTCTTGGAACCCTCACCTGAACTAGCAGTCACAAAAACAGCACCACCTACTGAAGCCTGCTCTTTCAGTAGACCTTCATGCTATATTTCAGGTAAGCAATCTGGCAGAGGAGATAGAGGCCTTACCCACTTGGTAAAGAGAAACCCAGGATTAGAGTTCTAGTCCACTTCACCCCAAACTTTAGTCTTACCTGCTGCAGAACCAGAGGGAGGGAAATTATTTCTCAGCCACCAAACCCTCAAGTAGATACAAAGGCAGTCACCTCAGGAGAACCCCAAAGCCTCCCTGTTGTACTCAGTCCACCTATCACTTTTCATAAAGCAAACTTCTTGTTTTGCCATAACATGTTAAGAATTAACTGATGGAACTGCCAGGACCTTCCCACAGTCTCCAAGTCTGCCAGAAATTACATGAAACCACAACTTCCTTTTCTTCCATGATGTGCATGATGAAAAAGAAGGCTGGAAGGACCTTGCTACTGCTGCTCAGCTCACAGAGAATGCACGGAAGTCTGTCAGCCTAAGGACAAGCCCGCCTTGCTATACTGCTTGCTGCTTTCAACAGAGAGTGATACAATGCATCACACAGCAATAAGGGACTCTTTGTAGTTCTGCCTCTCAGGACACAAAGGCATTTGGGACTGCCACAAATTCAAGTTCAGCCTTGTCTGCAATAGTGAATTCTAGGGCAGAAACCAGTACACCTTCAATTAACTTTTAAAGTTTGCTTTTTTTGTTTTGAGACCAGGTCTCTATAGTTCTGACTGTCCAGGAACTGAATGAACGTATAGATAAGGATGGCCTTGAACTTAGCCTTCCTCTGCCTGGTGAGTGCTGGGATTAAAGGCATGTACCACCACACCCAGCTTTAGGTTTGTTCTGGAAGCCGAACAGCCTTGACAAAAGCTAAAGTAATCTGTAATAGTTCATAGTATGAGGAAGCCTAACACTCATTAGAGCAGTGGTTCTAAACCTTCTTAATGCTGCAGCCCTTTAATACAGTTCCCCATGTTGTGACCCCTAACCATAAAATGATTCTGTAGCTACTTCATGACTAGTTTTGCTACTGTTATGAATCACGAATCTGATATGTGACCCCCACCCCAAGGGATCATTCCCTACAGGTTGAGAATATAAAAAAGAATGCAGCCTCAAACCCCAAAATATCCTGCTTCCAGGTGTCAGACATAGTGTACAAAGAGGAGGACAATATGGCTCAACTAAGAGTGGAAAACATATACACACCTAGGCTTGGCTCGGTGGTAAAGTGCTTCCCTAGCATTTGTGAGGACTCAGGTTGCATACTCAGATTCAGGTAAAAAGATGGTGTGGGAAGTGTATATAAGGTAAAACTATGAGTTCTAGGCTAGCCTAGAATACAGAAAGTAATACTATTTAAAAAAAAATCAGACCACAGAATTAGCAACTAAGGACAACAGTACAAGAAAAGGAGGTCTCTGAGAATGGTGTGACCTGTGAGGAACACCACATGGTGTGGCTGGGTATAGATGGGGAGGAGGCAGGGAAAAGTACAGGGGAGGAAATCAGAAGACAGCCAAATCATTTTCCATACTTACAATTAAAACCCTAATGCTTCACAACAATTGGGTACATTGAGTGTTACAGCAGCAGTTAGAGACATACTAAATTCACAAGCACACATAAAGAACAGCCAACTTTTCATCAGAAATCAAAGTAAAAAAATGCCTCTGATTTTCTAGAATTCCATATCTGCTAAAAGAAAAATATCTTCAAAATAAAGATGTTAGCTTTCCGTTGCTATAACAAATGCCTTAAATAAAAAGAATTACTTTTTTTAAAAAAAAGGTCTAAACTTAGTAAGAAAGTCCCAACTTCATCTATATCCACAGGATTCCAAAACTCATTAATACAATAAAGAGACACTTATGAGCTTGCCCGCTTGCCCTCTGGGAAGCCTGATCCTTCTTGCCCAAACACTACTTATACTTTCCAAATAAGAGTACTGATTGCCAGGGTTGGGGATTTAGCTCAGTGGTAGAGCGCTTGCCTAGGAAGCGCAAGGCCCTGGGTTCGGTCCCCAGCTCCGAAAAAAAAAACCAAAAAAAAAAAAAAAAAAAAAAACCAAAAGAGTACTGATTGCCACACATTTAAATTATTTTTATATTGCATTGTTTTGTTATTTATAAGTGTTTGGGAGTGGTGGGAGCTATGGTTTTCTGTGCAATCTCAGCTTCATATCTAAAAGCTATGTCTAGAGTCTAGTTGCTTTTCTATTAGAGCAAAAAAAATTGTCATACATGATCATATAAGACAGAGAAGGAGCCTCTTCTTAAGGAAAGTGTGAAGAAGTATGTGTTAAAGATAAATGTTTCAATGTTGAGAAGTATAGGGTATAAGGCATATCTTCAGTTGTATATTATCATAACATATCTTACCAAGGGTTATTATATAAGCATAATGCCAAAGACATGTATAGCCAGCTATAATATATCAGTTATTTTTCTTTGCTATGGATTATAGACAATGTACCTAGTTGATAATAACTGGTAGTATAAGCAGAAAATTATATAATGATTCAGAAGAATAAAAGATTTTAAAGGTGTGAAATGGGCATGGGCACAAAGTAAATATTTATTGATCTCGATTGTCACAACTATATAAAATCTATCAATACCACACTGTTTGCTTGAGAACTGAGAACTTTTATAATCAAAATATTAAATGTAATCTATAAATATGAGGCAAAACAACCACAGAACCTTTAGATTTATTAAATGACAGCTGTCCTTAATCATTCATATATGTGCATTTTGTCATTTTTCTTCTAGTATTTAGAGAAATTTAATGTTATAATTCCTAAGTATTCTTAAGGAGGAAAATTTTTTTCAGAGCTTACAAAGGGTCACTTATCTTCTGATTAAGGAGCGATTTCTTTCACTAAATTATCTCCCATTAAACATGATTTTCTTGATGTCAATTTAATTCTTCAGAATAAAACTTTATTATTTTATGATTTTAATTGGTTGTTGTATAGCCTTAATTAAATTGTTCACCAGATACATTGTGCATTTTTTTTACATCACATGAATCAAAGTGAGTTATGAAACTCAAGCCACCTCAGACTCCTGCAATGATTCAAGGCTAGTGAGATAGTCCCACCCTAAGCTGCTACCCATAGAGGCCCCAAAGCAATAAAGCTTTATTTTTTCTGAATAAGCTCAGAGCCCAAATTATCTTTTGACATTACAAAGACATCTAAGGCTAATAACAGTACCTTCCTCAAGAAATTATGACAGATAAGGCAATAGGCTGCTTTCCTTTAGCTTAAGAATAGCAAATTCCTCCACAATTACATGGCCTCTTGTTGGAAATGTATCCTTATCCCATAGTAGGAGGAAGTTCATAATAGTTTTCACAGCTCTGTACATACCAAACTACAGTAGAATGTGCAAACGATTCCTGTTGCAAACACAGAGGCCCATAGATTAAAACCGGTCACTGTAAAAGAAGAAAAGTCATTACAAACCGTTAAAGGAAACTTCTCTGCCAAAAAGTAAGAGCAAAATTGGCCTTCTCAGATTTTTTAGCTTAGATCCTAGGTCCAGTTCTGCTGTTGTTTTTAGCTAATTTGTTGAGCAATCTGAAGCCACCTACACTAATTCTGAAATTTCTCTCTCTATCATTTATTTGTAAAGGTCTATATGTAAGCATCACCCAGAGGAAAAACATGAAATTCAAGATTGCTGTTAATTTTTAATATTAAATTTATAATTGATGTAATTCTAGGCAATGCAGGAAATAATCTTGAAGCAGTTATTGAAGAACTAGTACTTTCCAGTTCAATTAATGTCACTGCTATGTTCTTTCAATATGGGAAATGTCACTGAGAAAAGAGTCTTTTGTACTATTATTTTTCCTTTATTTTTATTTCTGGGATTTTGTTATCTCAAATGGATCAGTAATACATCTGAATGTAGTCATAGACACCTTTCACTCTTATGTTAAGATCTTCTGCTTTATGAACTGGTCTTCAACACAGATGTATGTGGAACTTATAAATGTACAATAGCAAATCTGCCATCATTTCAAATACTGGAAAACAAAACTGAAATAGCCAAACAAACCACACGCATCTTAACTGTGTATTTATAAGCAAGTAGATTTCCAAAGCAAAATCTAGTAGTAATAGTTTTGAATTATTTTCGGTATTGAGTACACTTTTCGAGCTTCACATATGTAGTGACCACGAGAATATCTCTCCCACAAGGTATCAATACATTTTTTCAAAGCTGAGAATTCAGAAATTTTAAGATGAAGTATGCCCAGTAACTCACCTTCGTTGAGAGCCAGAGCAGGGGCATAGACCACAACTCCCGTGTAGAGAATCTGTTGTAGACACAGGAACAGACAGATAGTTGGTGGAGGAGAAAGTCTGACTTGAAAGTTTTTTATTGACCTTAGTCTTTTTTTGTTGTTGTTCCTGGTTTCATGTTTCACTTTGTATTGAAAAATAATTCTTGTTTCATACATCCTAAGAGCAATTTCTTCTCCCTCCATTTCTCCCAGCTCCTTCCCACCTCCCATCTCCTCCAGATCCACTCCTCCTCCATTATCTTTTTAGAAAAGAACAGGCCTCTAAAAGATGACAGAGAGCCAAAGAGAACAAAACAAGACATAATAAGACAAAGCAAAAGCCCTTATATGGAAGCCTGACAAGGTAACCCAACAGGAAGAGTCCCAAAGCAGGCAAAACCAACCAACCAAACAAACAAACAAAAGAAAGAGGTACACCTGTTCCATAACATATATGTAGAGGACCTGATGCAGACCCAGGTGAGACACACTTGCAATTGTCCCACTGGTGGAAATTAGTTAACTTCCATTTATTTTAAGCTGAATTCCATTACCTAGAACTATGTGAATATGAATCCCAAGTGTGTCCCCTGGCTTCAAAATACAAACATGTAGACCATTCAACGAGGATTGCCTTTTGTGGCAGGATTGTATCGGTCTTGTACTTTGCTTGCTTGCGTGTGCACTTGACTGACGATAATTTTGGACAGCATGGAACAGATTGTAGCAACTCCCTTGAATTTGACTCTTAAACATTGGGCAGAAGTGAAGTCTAGGGCCCACAATATCTCAGTAGAGGTGAAAAAGCATAAATGGGAGAATCTTCGTGCCTCGGAGTTGCCTTCCTTCAAGGTTGGTTGTCTAGCTTTAGGTTCTCTTTCCTTGACTCTTATTCAATTGGTCAAATGACATGTTTTTGGGGCAGGCCCTAAAAGTCGCCGGGATCAGATCCCGTATATTCTGGTTTGGGAAGATTTGGTATCTAGCCCTCCCCCATGGGTCAGCCCATGGGTGTCTGTTCTCAATGTACAGGACCAAGCCAAGAAAAACGTCCTCATGACGTTCTGGACCCCCCTCCTCCCTATCCTCCTAATCTCCGGCTCCACACTGCACCATCGGCTGCAGGCCCCTCCGCCCTGCCAGAGGAAAGAAAGGGAGCAGAAAGTCTGCTTTTAGGACCAGAGGGACCTGCACAAGGGACTCGCAGCAGGAGAGGAATGGCCCCAGACCAGACAAACATCTTGACGCCCCAAGCCTATGGCCCCCCTACGATGAGGGCCTCCAGCCCCTGCAGTATTCGCTATCTTCAGCAGCCGACTTATACAACTGTAAGTCTCACAACCCCTCCTTTTCCAAGAATCCTCAGAGTCTAACTAACCTCATTGAGTCACTCCTCTTTTCCCACCAACCACTTGGGACAACCGTCAACAACTTTTACAGGTTCTGTTCACCACTGAGGAGAAACAGCGTATTCTTCTCCAGGCCAGGAAAGATGTCCCTGGGGCAGACGGGCGACCCTCCTTTTTCCAGTAGATATTGATGCAGGTTTTCCACTGACCAGACCAGACTGGGACTTCAACACGCCTAAAGTAGGGAGCATCTGAAAGTCTATCGCCAGGCTCTGCTGACAGGTCTCAGAGGGGCAGCGAAATGCCCCACAAATTTGACAAAGGTGAGAGAGGTGGTCCAGGTACTGAACGAATCTCTGTCAGCTTTCTTAGAAAAGCTCATGGAGGCTTTCTGCCAGTTCACTCCTTATGATCCCAGTAGTGAGGAGCATAAGGCTACGGTTGCGGTTGCTTTTATTGATCAGTCGAGCTGAGATATCAGGAAGAAGATGCAGAAATTAGAAAGGTTACAAGATAAGTCTTTGAGAGAGCTAGTGCTAGTTGCTGAGAGAGTATTTCATAACCGAGAGACAGAAGAAAAAAAAAAAAAACAAAAAAAACAAACAGGAAACAGAGAGAGCAGAAAGCTAGAGAATTAAGGAGAGAAAAGAGGCAGGAAAAAGTCTTCACAGAATCTTGGCCACAGTAGTTACAGAGTCTAGGGAACCTAGCAAGGTAGTACCTGGCAACGGAAGAGAACCCCTGGCCAAGGACCAGTGCACCTACTGTAAAGGAACTGACCTAAAGAACTGACCGTTCAAGGGGACAGTGACAGTGAATAGGGAGGATTGGGTTCGGTTTCCCTCCCCGAACCCAGAGTAATCCTTGCAGTGGAAGGAAAGGCCACGCGATTACTGGTAGACACAAGAGCATAGCATTTGGTCCTCCTGCAATCAGATGGGCCGATTTCTAAAAGGAAGTCCTGGGTCCAAGGGGCCACAGGAACAAACAATACTCAGGGACTACCCAAAGAACAGTGGACCTAGGCATGGGCCGGGTAACTCACTCATTCTTCGTCATCCCCGAATACCCTTACCCCTTGTTGGGAAGAGACTGTCTCACTAAAATGGGAGCACAGATCCATTTCTTCCCAGAAGGTCCCCAGGTTAGAGGCTGACAGAGAGAACCCATCCAGGTGCTGACTACGAAGTTAGACTCTTTGAGAATAAAGATTATAGAACTGAAGATATAGACTGGTGGTTACAGAAATTCCCACAGGCTTGGGCTGAGACAGCAGGAATGGGAAAAGCTAAGAATCAGACTCGTGGACCTAAAAGCCCAGGCCAGCCCAGTCGCCATCTGTCAGTATCTAATGTCTAAAGAAGCCTGAGATGGGATTCGGCCCCTTATCTTGTACTTCCTCCAATTGGGGATCCTGCAGAAATGCCAGTCCGCATGAAATACTTCTCTCCTCCCAGTACGAAAGCCTGGGTCCAATGACTACCGATCTGTCCAGGATCTCAGAGAAGTGAACAAATGAGTGCCCAACCTCCACCCTATGCTCCCTAACCCATATAATCTGTTGAGTTCCTTGCCTCCCTCTAGGACCTGGTATACTGTACTGGACCTCAAAGATGTCTTGATGTCTATCCCTGGCCCCTAAGAGCCAAGAGCACTTTGCCTTTGAGTGGAAGGATCTGGAGTCAGGCATAACAGGCCAGCTCACACGGACCCTCTTACCTCAGGGCTTCAAGAACTCCCCACTATTTTTGATGAGGCTCTACACCAAGACTAGCCACCTTCTGGGCATCCAATCCTCAGGTATCCCTCTTGTAGGTTTTAGATGACCTCCTTTTGGCTGCGTCCAGCGAAGAACTGTGCTTGGAAGGGACTAAACATCTTCTCACAGAACAGGGGGAGTTGGGCTATCTTGCCTCAGCAAAGAAAGCCCACATATGCTGCCAAAAGGTCAGTTACCGGGGGTACCTGCTCAGGGAGGGGAA
Organism: Rattus rattus; assembly: GCF_011064425.1. Classification (NCBI taxonomy): domain Eukaryota; kingdom Metazoa; phylum Chordata; class Mammalia; order Rodentia; family Muridae; genus Rattus; species Rattus rattus. The sequence continues at coordinate 88,885,227 of NC_046158.1, read as the reverse complement.
GATGCCAGAAAGGAAACTATTTCACATCCCACATCCCACTAGTCAGAAACAGGTTAGAGAATTCTTGGGCATGGCAGGCTTCTGTCACCTATGGATACCTGGGTTTGCTGAAATGGCGGCCCCTCTCTACCCTCTCACCAAGAATAAACAGCCTTTTGTATGGGGTGAAAAGGAACAAAGAGTTTTTGACACTATCAAAACAGCCCCCATGTCAGCCGCGGGCCTGGGGCTTCCTGATGTGACTAAGCCGTTCCATCTATACGTGGCAGAAAATAAGGGCATAGCCAAAGTGGATCTGACTCAAAAACTGGGGCTGTGGAAGAGACCAGTGGCGTACTTCTCAAAGAAATTAAACCCTGTGGCCTCTGAGTGGCTCGCCTGTCTGAGGATCATGGCCATGATCTCAGTGTTGGTCAAGGATGCTGATGAGCTGACTTTGGGACACGACCTGGTAATATCAGCCCCACATGCCCTGAGGAGTATAGTCTGCCAGCCTTCTGATCCTTGGCTCACAAATCCCCGAATGACCCATTATCAGACTTTACTGCTCGACTCTGACAGGATTACGTTCCCGCCCCCTCCCCCCAGGCCAAATCCAGCCACCCTTCTCCTGGACCCTGACCTTGAACCTCCCATTTACAATTGTTAGCAAGTGCTCGCTGAGGCACACGGTTGGTGCAAGGACCTGTCCGACCAGCCCTTGTCTGACGCAGAAGAAACTTGTTTCACAGATAGGAGTAGTTACCTAGAAGAAGGGCAGAGAAGAACAGGTGCGGCTGTGATTGATGGGCAGCAGGTTATATGGGCACAACCTTTGCCAGAGGGAACCTCTGCTCAGAAAGCTGAGCTCATTGCTCCCACAAAAGCTCTTGAGCTAGGAGAAGGCAAAAAGATCAACATCTACACAGATAGTAGATATGCCTTCGCCACAGCCCAAGTCCATGGTGCCATCTACCGATAAGCAGGGGTTACTGACCTCAGGAGGAAAAGAAATCAAGAACAAGTCTGAGATTCCAGCGTTACGAGAGGCCTTGTACAAACCAACAAAAGTAAGTATTATCCACTGTCCAGGCCACTAAAAAGGTGATTCCTGTATAGCTGGAGGAAATAATTTGGCAGAACAAGAAGCTTAGGTGGCAGCTTCCATAGCAACTCCAGTGATGGTGGTCAAAGAACCCGAGTTGCCTGAACTTAGATTTCAGTACTCCACTGAGGATCTGGCATCTCAAGAGATCCTGAAAATCGTTTTAATCAGAAGAAGAGGTCTGGGTGACCCCATCAGGTAAGAGAATACCGCCACAAGAACAGGCAAAAGCAATGATAAAGCAGGTGCATCAGTGGACTCATCTAGGGGTAAGCAAGTTAACTCAAACAGCCTTGAGCTCTAAATACCACATTCCAGGACTCAAACATCTGGTAGAACAAGTGGTTCACAATTTGTACCCTGTCAGAAGGTCAATGCTTGCAGATACAGAATTGACCCCGGTAAAAGAGACCAAAGGGACCAGCCAGGAGTCTACTGGGGGGTAGACTTCATGGAGATCAAACCAGGCAAGTACAGCTACAAATATCTTCTGGTTTTCATAGACACCTTCTCAGGATGGGTAGAAGCTTTCCCCACCAGGCAAGAGACTGCAATGGTGGTGGTCAAGAAGATACTAGAAGAAATTTTTCCCTGATTGGCAGTGCCCAAGGTAATTGGGTCCAATAACGGCTCTGCCTTTGTTGCCAAGGTAAATCAGGGATTAAATATTTAGAGGTCGATTGGAAACTTCATTGCATTTATAGACCTCAGAGTTCAGGACAGGTACAGAGGATGAATAGAACTCTAAAAGAGACCTTAACTAAATTGACCATAGAGACTGGCACAGACTGGGTGGTGCTCCTTCCCCTGGCCTTGTTCAGGATCAGAAATACCCCTTCCCACTTTAGTTTGACTCCTTTTGAGATCCTGTATGGGACCCCAGCACCCCTGACCCTGCTAGGGGACGTTATTGAGCCAACCTGTCACAGTAATAATGATTTATACGCCAGGTTAAAAGGGCTGCAGGTGGTACAGAAGGAGGTGTGGTTGCAGTTGGCAGCCACCTACGAGCCAGGGACCTCTGAGACATCCCATCGGTTCCTAGTCGGAAACTCAGTCTACATGCGGCAACACCAAGCCCAGACACTTGAACCTCTCTGGAAAGAACCATACCTAGTGTTGCTGACTACCCCGACAGCCATCAAGGTAGATGGGATAGCTGCCTGCATCCACACATCCCATGTGAAGCCTGCTACTTCAGCAGGAGAAGAAAACAAAGCCCAACTCAGCTGGAGGTTCCAGATTACTGAAGATCCTTTAAAATTAAAAGTCATCAGGAGAACCGAGGATGAGGCGTCTCCTCCTGACAATGGTACTATATTTTAGTCCCTTTCCCTTGGGCCCAACTAGTGCCAGCCCTCACCAACCACATAACAACCTGGATGGTGATAAATGACTCGGGAGACATAGTATGGAGCACATCCAAGGTCACCACACCCAACCAATGGTGGCCGGACTTTTTCCCTGACATCTGCAAACTGGCTATCGGGGCTACCGGCTGGGACCTAGAGGGACACTCAGATCTTCAGAAGGTTCCCCTTACCTGTCCTTCAGAATGGCAGGGCAGAAGACGTGCATGGGCAGGCTATTGTCACGCCCACTGGAGAAGTTTACTTCAAACACAATACTTCTATGTTTGCCCTGGGTTCCATTGTGATAGATCCCTTAATCCTAAGTGTGGGGGTAAACTCCATTTTTATTGTAAAAGTTGGGGGTGTGAGACAATGGGACAGGCATATTGGAATCCTACCTCAAGTTGGGACTACATCAGAGTAGCCGTTAACTATTCCCATGGGAATTATGGGGGAGGGGATCACTATATAGAAGAATGTAAATGGAATTGGTGTCACCCTCTCTGGGTCACTTTCACTGAAAAGGGGAAAAAGGCTACAGATTGGTTAAAAAGATATACGTGGGGCCTCAGAATCCGTTACAGAGGACCCGATGAGGGGTTAATATTCACCATTAAATTATGGGTAGAGGCCCTTTATGCCTCCCTTGGTCCCAACCCAGTTATAAGACCTCAGAAACCCCCCACTCCTTCAAGGACATCAGGAAAGATCATACCCACCATGGGCATGTCACCCACGGCTACCACCATTGGACCTCTGGGAGAAGGCTTCCATCTCTTTTAATTTAATTAAAGAAGCTTTTAAAACTCTTAATGCTACCAATCCCAAAGCTACAGAATCATGCTTGGCTGTGTTATGATATGCCCCCACCACCACCTTATTATGAAGGCATAGCATTTATAGGGACTGTCAATCAAACAAAGGAGGTCAACCAGTGTAGGTGGCAACAGTGGGAAAAAATGTCAAACTTTCTCTTTCTGCAGTCACTGGGTCTGGATTATGTGTGGGGAAAAATTCCCCCCTCACAGAAATTCCTCTGTAACCAATCTTTATCTATGATACCTCCTCCCACCTATGAAAGGATGGTGGGCCTGTTCCTCAGGACTCACCCCTTGTGTCAACCCGCAAGTCTTGAGAGATACCCAAGGCTTCTGTATCCTGGTACAGCAAATCCCCAGACTTATTTACCACCCTTATGGAGAGCTTTTATCCCCTTGGGATGACAGCCTGCCAAGGACCAAGAAAGAACCCCTAGGTATTACACTTTTTGTCTTATTGGGTCTGGGGCTAGGGGCAGCAGGCGCTGCCATGGGAGCCTCCACCTTGGTCATACAAGATCAAAGCTTTAAAGGCTTGCAGGCTGCCATGAAAGAGTAAAAAATGCAGCCAAAAAGTCAGACGTTTAAAAATGCTACCTCACCCCTAAGAAGCCCTAAATTCCTCAAATTCCAGACCTGCTCTCTGCCTATAAGTAGGTAAAAGGTCACATTTCTTGAGCCTGCTCTGCCAGAAACTAGATAAAAGGGCTTAAGATAAGGCCCTTAGGTATGTGATCTTGACCTTGTAAAGATAACAGGATGCTTCTCTTAGGAACTAGCTGACCATAAAGTTAGATTACAATCTTAAAAGCAATCTTGAGAGAAAGGAAGCTTTTCCTTGTGATTTTTCACTGGTATTCTCAACATTCTCCAATGACGCCATCCCTACTCCCTTGGGTTGTGGCTTCTTCCTTTAAATAATCCTTCTCTCAGCTACTCGGGGTCGAACTCCTCTGCCCCTGTGTGGGATACCAGTCTCGACCCCAGTGCACTGGTTCCTATTGATAAACCTCATGTTATTACAGCAAGGATGGTCTTACGTGAATTCTTGGGGGGTCGCATCATCCTGAGACTTGAGTGAAGGTCTCCCCACTCTGGGGGGTCTTTCAGCTGTAGATGCAGATATACAAGAATAGGAAAATTCCATCTCAAAACATCAAGAATCCTCAACCTCCTAGTCAGAGTTAGTACTCCAGAATAGGAGGGCCTTGATCTCCTGTTTCTCCAACAAGGGGCTCTTTGTGCTGCACTTAGGGAAGAATGCTGATTTTTTTATAGACCATCCAGGAATGATAAAAGATTCTATGGCAAGGATTAGAGAAGGACTGGCAAAAAGAAAGAGAGAAAGAGAGCAGAACCAGGGGTGGTTTGAATCATGGTTCAACTCTTTCTCCTGGCTCATTACTTTGATTTCTGCCATTATGGTGCCTTTCGTGATTTTAGTACTTATGCTGACTTTTGCCCTTGCATTTTTAATTGCTTGCTCACGTTCATTAGGGAACGTATTAATACACTACAGGTTATGATGTTGAGACATCAATATCTAGGGTTAAATCGAGATGAGGTATAGCAGGATAGCAAATGATCTCAGGATTCAGATATTCCCAAGGGAAAGGGAGGAATGTGGAATGTGGGGACCAAGCAGACAAAAGCTGTCTTAGAAAACATCAGCTGTCAGGACCTTCCCACCAGGGAGCTCCACAAGAATTTGCTAAATAAACACTCCATTCTAGAAGTGCCACAACTGTTTAAACTGTAACCTTGCTGATGTAATTTGTACCCCTAAATCTGTATAAAAAGTCTGTGCCTTTGTCCTTTTGTTCCCGGGTGTCGCCTCTGCCCTGATTGCAGAACAACCCTAGTGCACTGGACTAGTAAAACCTCTTGTTTGTTACATCAATCTCCATCTCTGTGTCTCTGTGAGTGGGACGTCTCAGACACAGGACTCAATGGGCTTTTCTCAAGTTTACAGTAGTAGTAGGAAGCAGCTTTTGTGTGCGCGGTGGCGGCTTACAGAATCTACAGCCCATGAGAGCAGAAGCTCATCAGGGAGAAGTAGGTGTGGTAATGGAAATGCCTGCACTAGAGGCAAAGACCTTATAGAAATGCAGTCATTTCTGCGGTGATTCACCTTATTGGTTTTAAAATTTCAGCCAGGCATAGTAGTGCATGCCTGATCCCAGGACTTGTGATACAGAGGCAAGAGAACTTCAAGCCTGGTCAATAAGTAAAACATGTCTCATAATGAAAATAACTTACCTCATCATTTCATAATTAAATTTTTAAAAGTTAGAGAATGAAATAAACTTGAAAAAAAATGTTTGCCATGTGCCCTCTAAGAATTTGGCTTTTTATATACATTGTGCTTGCTTTAAGAAAAGGTCTTACTTCTAGTCCTGGTTAGCCCCACTCTCTATGTAAACCAGAATATCTATGAATTCAGGTAGATCTATTTGCATCTGCTTCTGAAATGCTGGCATTAAACGTCTGAGCTACCATAACCAGCTTACAATTTGTTACTAGTTCTTCATTCAGAAAAAAGGAATCTATATTGGGTGGACTCATCTTATGGTAATTATACATCTTAAAATTGTTATCTTTAGAAAAAGGTAGTAACTTCTTAGAAACAAAGCTGTCCATTAATTGAGATCATTTGCCCACAAATAAGCAGATCTGGAACTGTACCTTTTCACCTTCATTTTCCACAACCCTTAGTTCTTACCGTCTGCAAGATGTAGATAACGGTTGCTGCATAGCGAACTGGCTTGTTGAATCGGAGCTGTAAGTACTAGAAAACAGAGAAAGAAAAGCAATCAGTAAGCTTTAGACAAGAGTTGTGTCTTAGTAATGTATTGCAGTGAAGAGACACCATGACTATGGAAACTCTTATAAAGGAAAGCATTTAATTGGGAGTTGATTCCAGTTTCAGAAGTTTAGTTCATTGTCATCAGGGTGGGAATCATGGTGGCACAAAGGCAGACATGATGCTGGAGACGTAACTGAGAGTTCTGCATCCTGATCCACAGGAAGAACCATGGAACCTGGCTTGGGCTTTGGAAACCTCAAAGCTCACCTACAGTGACACTTCCTCCAACAAGGCTACACATTTTAATCCTTCTTAAATAAATGCCACTGATGACTATGCATCCAAATATACAAGCCTATAGGGCTGTTCTTATTCAAACCACCACAAGCAGCTGACATTTTTTAATTTTTGGTATTCCTTTGATTATAGTATTTGTGTTTATAAAACTATTTTATGGTATATTTCCTTGGAAGTAACCAGAGGGGGAAAAAGCATGGATTGCTAAAACTAAACATAGTAATATCTAGTTCTTCATCGTTTTCGCAACAGTTGTGGAAAGCAAGTGGACTGCTTGCATGAAAGTTGACATCTCTTCACTTTCTAACCAGGGGTCTTCCTGCTGGACCCACTGATGGCAATGTGTCTTTTCTGTCCCTTCTGCCCTCAACTTAGCCTACATCGTTTCTTCTTTTCTAAACTAATTCTGTTGCCCTCCCATTGCCCATTTTAGAACTAAGCCTTGGCAGTATGTTCTATTAGTTTATTACCCATCACATTGTGCCTCTTAGGGCAGCTCTGATCAAACCAATGTCAAAATGTCCAGTGATCATTGTTGCCAAAACAATGGCTCAATCTGCTTTATTGCCTGGCTATAGCTGACTATCCTAAGTTATATGTGTGCTTTCCAGATTTTCTCCAGATTAAATAATTATTTGTATTTAAACTGGAATTATTATACTTTTATATTTTAATATTTTAATTGACATAGGAATTATTCCCTTCTATTCCCCTCCACAAATTGATAGTCTCTTTTTCTTTGGTTATTATTATGAATGTGGATGTGGATATGTCTGTATCTATGTGCACAAATATCTATAAATATAACTACTAAGTCCTTTATTCTTGTTTGTGCATATGTAAAGACAACATAAACTCCATTTGTCTCCATTTAAGGACCCCATTTGTCTCTATTTAAGGACCAAGCCTGATTTCTTAGAAAGGCTATAAGGTACCCACTCAAGAACAGACCCTAAGTCCTAGAAACTAGGCCATAAAGAACAGCTCCAAGGAGAGACCATAAAATCTAGAACAAGATCATAAAACCTCCTCCCAAAGAACTGCCTGAGGATAGCCACAAAAATGGGGAAATATCTTATCTCAGAATGGATAATCTGCACTGGTTAGCCCTATTTTATCACATGGTTGAATGTTCATGACATAGGAATGCAGACCATTGACCACTTGTGACCCCTTAGCACCTACCAATGAAATTTTAGATTGCCTAATCCTTGTAGAGACCACCCCCCATTCCCTATAAGAAGGCCTATGTGACTTTGTCTGCGATCACCATTTTAGAGAATGGTTCTTCCCCACCTGCTGATTGTTTCTGCAGAATAAACACTATGTTTTTGCTTACAATCTGAGTCTGGGGTCTTCAGTGATTTTCAGACCCTTACACATATATGGTTTCAAAACTGACCATTCTGTATTTGACAACCAATAAGGGGTCAGTCCTACCCAGTTATAGTGCATACGAACTATAGCAATTACCACCATTGGAAGTTATTTAAAAAGGTGCAATAAGTGTCACTCAAATGTTGGCAACCAAAAGCTGTTTTTATTTTCCACCTCTCACATTAACTAAAAATGAGAAAGAGATTCTCTTCAAATTTAAAGTTTCATAGTTCTTCCCAACATTTTTAGTTATCTGTCAGGGAGATTGATCCAGCTGGCATCCATGTTCCTATGCATATTCCACAGTTCCACTGAGTCCATGGGACATTTTCTGAATTAATGATAAAGGATGGAGTGACCACTAGAGATAGTACCGCCCTTGAAAAAGGTGGTCCTGGGTTGAATAAAGAAGCAGGCAGGGTAAGCTATGTAACTAGTATATATCCATGGTCTCTGTTTCAGTTCTTATCTCAGGTGAGTTCTTGCTCGAGCTTTTTTCTATATTGAATTGGGATCTGTAAGATGTAACAATCATTTTCCTCCCTAACTTGGTTTCAAGCAGTTTTTTTTAATTACAGCAACTGAAAGCAAACTAGACTATCCATCCCAAAAGTGATGAGCTTAAAACTCAAGAATGACTATTCTTCATCTCATTGAGAGTAATGGCTATTCCTCCATTATTGCTCCAAGCTCCTGTGTAGCTCGAGTCAACTGCCCAATCAGTAGCTTGAGGAATGGACTAGCCTAGCCTACATACATATTTGGAATTGAGCAGTCAGCCAGCTCGCACCGCCCCCTTTTGTTGTTATTGGTGGTGGTGGTGTGTGTGTGTATGTGCGTGTGTGCACGCGCGTGTGTCTATACTTGTTCCAGAGCTAGACCAGTTGTGCCAGCTTGCTTGCATAGCAATATAATGGCAGTATTCCAAGGGACAAACACAGAAGCTGTAAATTTCATGAAGTCTAAAGTCCAAACTCACTAATTGCTTGAAAATTTTTATTCATCAAAGCAAATGACAAAACTAGTTGATAATCAAGGAATGGAAAATGCTGCCCACTTATTTCAGTCTTTCACACCTGAAAAGATTCGAAAAAGTAATATATTTTACTATATAATATGGCATAAAGAAGAAATCCCAAATACCAGTGTTATAAACAGGGAACATTGAAAATAATAGAAATGTTGACATACTCTTCTAGCCCAGATTTATAAAGATGACTCCATATACTAGTATCTCATCCACTGTTGAAAGCCTTCGAGACAGAAGTATTAACAATATTTGGAGTGTGAAAAACAGATACAGAGTACTTAAGAACTTTTTCTTGTGGTACAGCTAGCATGTGGCAAAACCATCATTCAAAGTCAAGTAGGCTTGCACTTAGAGTTCATGCTGTTCGCATCTAGGCCACACTGCCAATTCTTGTAAAGTAGAGGCCTATCTTAAAATCATCTTACAAGTACTTTATACAATCCTTATGTCCTCCTGTTATATTAGAAGGATTTTAAAGAATCCTCAGGCAAGCAATGGTACTTTAAAAATAGGTTTGTATACTAAATTTAACATGCAAATTTGAAAGGGGTTTAGATCTCTTCAGAGTTGGCCTGGCCCCCGCTGTGCTGAGAGACATGCATCATAGATTTCTCAGGTCAGAACCTTTGATGTTCTGCAAATTATGTGTTTGCAATTTGCAATTTGCTAAGTTGTGTTTGCAAGTCTCAAATTACAAGGTTTAGAGAAGGCAGGCTTCTTCATGTGAATATATTACTCAACTATTTTTAAGTAAACATAGAACCTTTGTTAACCTAATTGTGTATTTCCAACGCTACATTCACTCAAATTTGGCAACAGAATAAGATCTCTCTTATTCCTTGAGGTGAGAGCTGTGATTTTTGTGCTGACAAACACCAAATGAGTTAATACAGATAATACTTCGAACAGTACTTAGCACACAGCTATGTACCTATAACCTTGTGTTAGAATTATTTATGAGTTTATTGTTTGTTTCCTTTTGCATGAGCAAAAGCTCCATGAGGGCAGGACAGTGCTTTCCCTCATGTCCTCAAGGCCTGAAGGTGTGCATAGGACAGAGTAATTGCTGAATTGATATTTATTAAATGAGTAACTAATCACAACATATATTTCAAGAGGAAACAGACATGAGTTAAAAAATATTAGAAACATTTCCAGAACAAAACTAGAAAACTCAGAAATGTTTTCTACAATCAAAAATCTAGGCCACATTTTGGTTTCCAGAAGTACATTACAAGTGAATGGCATATGAGCACAGTTTGTAGAGCTGAGCATACATTTACTTGTTTTTCTCTTGAGTTTGTGTCTTAGACTATGGCTGTTGAATTGCCCAACCTGATTAATTTTCAGAATCAGGATAATTAATGTTGAACATTTGGGATGTGATTGTCTGTGAAACTGTATGTATTAAGAGCTACTGGAAATATTTATTTTCATGAACAGCTTTGGAACACTAGAGAAACATTTTGTGGTAATTTATCTCACAGATTTTTTTAAAGTAAGTTTTTTACAAGTCTCCTGCTGTGACTTTCAGGGTTTTCATTGGCAATGAAGTTCAATATTTTTTTCTTCACAAAAACTGATTTATAAGCACACTTAGATGCTGGGCATGAAATATCAGTTTTGAACATGTTGGTTTTATTTAGCATTGTTTCAAGGCCAAAATTCCATAGTCTTATTCCCCCTTCATTACAATAATTTCCATATTTTTGTTACTTGAGAATTTCTTCCTACTAAAATATTTCTCACTTTTCCAAATATTCCCATTTGCTACTTAAAACTGGAGTGCAGTAATAATTAGCAATAGCTAGCTACTCCTTAACATACAGGCCATTAAATGATCATATACAAATATTGGCTTCTGAGTAGATTTTCGTCTAGTTTTAAAACATGTCTAACTTACCTATCTAGATCTTACTTTTCTCTGCTGGAAATTATAATACTAGTACCTTGTGTTGTCTGCCTTTTCAGAGTAGTCATGCTAGTGACAATAAAAATGGCATTATCTCTATAAATCTTAATTACCTTTCACCAATTAAATGGTACATCCCTTTTTATACATTGCTCCTCATTAAATCATGGAAATAGCCAGCAGGAGTGACATTACTAGATGCCTTCTACAGAGAGACAGATGTGTCTACAGCTAAAACCTAGCACTCCACCTCCAACCCCATACTACATAATGTATAATGTCTTTTTAAGCAGCGTGGAATTGCTTTGAAAATAGTAGTCTACTACTGATGTCAGGATGTCCTAGAAAAACAACAAACCAAGGGGGGAAAAAGACTTTTCCTATGGAAAGCAAGTGTCATCTCCTTGCTGTGAGCAGGCAGGAAGTGGTCTCTTACCTCATAGGTGCTTGTGATGCCAGATCTGTAGAACACAGGAAGAAAGAGCTCAGATGTGAAGAAGACCACAAATGCATATGAAATGAGGAAGATGAGGAAGGATGCCCCAAACCGATAGACTTCAGCAGGAGTCCCCAGGACAGTGACAGCTGACATGAAGCTGGCTGTCAGAGACAAAGCTACAGGGGCAAAGCTCATTTGCCTTCCTCCTACTAAGAACTCCCGAGATGTTGTCTTTTTTCTTTCCTTTATGGCAAAGAACACGCCAATTCCAGAGGAAATGACAAAGAGGGCTGCAAACACAACATAATCCCACGCTTCAAAGTTCTTCACAGCCATGCTTGGAAGTGGAACACAAGAAAGTATCTTTCAAGCAGGGCTCACTGAGATGTTTCCAACAGCCAATGCTTTTTTGAGATGGAAGGAAGAATTTGATTCTCTGAAGAGTTGAGGATCACCCATCCATGTCTAAATTTTCAGATACCAAACTATCCTCAGAATTCTCAAGAGCTTGCTGTGAAATTAAAAACAATCAGTAGTGAAACTGGCACCAAGGGGGAATATGATAGATCAGATTCTGGCCCCTTGTTGTCTGTTGTTCTCCTGAAGCATCTGCCAGAGAACTTCTGAAGTTACTCGGGGTAGAGGGAGTAGACTGGCCCTCTAGGATGCTTTTTATCTCCTAGATTTTTTTTAATGAAAGTTAAATATTATTAGGAAACATGGAAGTGATAAAATTCAACCACGTCAGCATTTTTTTTATTCCTGAAGTGGAACATAAAAATGCAAACACAACTGTCAGTGTCATCTGCCTCCTGACTAAGGGAGTGTGGGGTGTTCATGCCTATAATTGCTGGGCAGTGGGGTAGAGGGTAAAGAGCAATGAGCTAGTAGTCCAGAGAACTTTGCCCACATCGTGGCTCAATCACAGCCGAGTTACTGTTAATAAAGCACTTCACTTTCCTGAGCTTTCCCTGGAGCACTGGGATAAGACATCATGAGACTTTGAATCTTACACTTCCTGACCCCTTTGGTTCTAATATCTTTGTGCTTAGAATGGAAAACTTTAAATAGAGCAATGTCCCAACTCAGAGAATGGATTAACCAGTAATTGATAAATCATCTGTAGTCATATTATTTTCTCCTCCACTCCTTTATTTTTCACTTGTTTTCTATACTTGCATACAACGGCTGAATTAGGGTTAGGGCCAAGTCAAGTAAGAGGATGAGGAAGATAAAGTAGTATAGTCCAGCTTCTGCTCTTTGTAGATCCTTGGAAAACTGGAAGCACCTTTTTTCTTTTTTAATTTTTATTAGATATATTTCTTTACTTATATTTCAAATGTTATTCCTGTTCCCGGTTTCCTGTCCATAAGTAGTCCAGAGAGCTAGTATTCCAGAGACCTTTGCCCACTCAATCATAACTGAGTTACTGGTAAAAAAGCACTTCACCTCCCCCTCCCCCATACAGGAATTCCCCCCATACATCTGCCTTACTGCCCCCCCCCATATTCCCCTGCACTAGGGGTCAAACTTTGGCAGAACCAAGGGCTTCCCCTTCCACTGGTGCCCCAACAAGGCTATTCTCTGCTACCTATGCAGTTGGAGCCCTGGGTCAGTCCATGTATAGTCTTTCGGTAGTGCTTTAATACCTGGAAGCTCTAGTTGGTTGGCATTGTTGTTTCTATGGGGTTGCAAACTCCTTCAACTCTTTCAATACTTCCTCTAATCCCCCCCCAAGAGGGTCCTGTTCTCAGTTCGGTGGTTTGCTGCTAGTTTTGACCTATTATTGGACATGCTCTGGATGTGTCTTTCAGGAGAGATCTATATCCAGTCCCTTTCAGCATGCATTTTTAGCTTCATCAATCTTATCTAGTTTTGGTGGCTGACTATATATAGGCCACATATGGGGCAGGCTCTGAATGGCCGTTCCTGGAGTTGCTGCTCTAAACTTTGCTTCCATATCCCCTCCTATGGATTTTTCCCCCTTTTAAGAAGGAGTGGGAGCATCCGCATTTTGGTCATCCTTCTTGAGCTTCTTGTGGTCTGTGGATTGTATCTTGGGTAATTCGAGCTTTTTGGCTAATATCCACTTATCAATGAGTGCATACCAAGTGTGTTTTCTGGAAGCATCTTTTAGTAGGACATTTGTGAGATATTTTTTCTGTTTGCTCACACTGCTTCTCTGTCCTCATCTCTACAAATCCTTTCTTATATATAGGATCTAGTTATGTCTAATCAGCTTTGTAGCCTGTCTGTCCCCTCCAGTACAATTCTTATAGTAATTAACCCCTTAGTTCTCCTTCATACCTGGCAATTCTCATCTGTTTTCAGCAATTTCTGCCCATTCAAGCCTGACTGTGTGTGCTTAGATGTCTGATGCTACAAATGACTTAGTTCTTGGAAACAGAGGCAAAAGGTCTACTCCTGTACTCCATTATATAAGACAGTCAAGATTCAAAAGGAAAAAAAATAAGTTATCGATGATGTCCAATAACCAAACACTTTCTCTTAAACAGAAGAAACTCTTGATTTTGCTTTTGGATAACTGAGTCAGTCTTGATTATTAGCTCCAGTTATATAGTATTTTCATTGCTTAATTCTCTTCAGGGACCTGCATTAGGTATGAGAATGTTTCAAAGGCAGTTACAAGAAGTGATGACCTCCCACCCCACATTAGCCCTTTTTTGCTCTGTTATTGAAATCTCTTCCCTAGATCTGCACAATTTATGGAACTTTTATAAATGGGACACCAAATCTTTACTATCTTTACCTTAACTACTCTTTTAATTATTTTTATCAGAAAGCTCGGATTTCATTACTACAAGGAGAAACTCTTAAAGAAAATTAAAGGTTCTCTGAGGCTAAATATTAGAAGTAAAAGCAGCCTTAAAACTGAAGTATGGAAACCATAGCAGCATGGATAGCCTCAAACTAGCCACACCATTCTGCTAATCTTTTGTTGTTGTTGTGGTTGTTGTTTGTTTATCTTTATTAACGAGTATTTCTTATTTACATTTCGATTGTTATTCCCTTTCCCGGTTTCCGAGCCAACATCTCCCTAACCCCTACCCCTCTCCTTCTATATTGGTGTTCCCCTCCTCCTCCTCTCCCCATTACCGCCCTCCCCCAACAATCACGTTCACTGGGGTTCAGTCTTAGCAGGACAAGGGCTTCCCCTTCCACTGGTGCTCTTACTAGGCTATTCATTGCTACCTATGAGGTTGGGCCAGGGTCAGTCCATATATAGTCTTTGGGTGGTGGCTTAGTCCCTGGAAGCTCTGGTTGCTTGGCATTGTTGTTCATATGGAGTCGAGGCCCTTCAAGCTCTTCCAGTCCTTTCTCTGATTCCTTCAACGGGGGGGTCCCATTCTCAGTTCAGTGGTTTGCTGCTGGCATTCGCCATGTATTTGTTTGTATTCTGGCTGTGTCTCTCAGGAGAGATCTACATCGGTTCCTGTCGGCCTGCACTTCTTTGCTTCATCCATCTTATCTAATTGGGTGGCTGTATATGTATGGGCCACATGTGGGCAGGCTCTGAATGGGGTGTTCCTTCTGCCTCTTTTTAAACTTTGGCCTCCTATTCCTGTCAAGGGTATTCTTGTTCCCCTTTTAAAGAAGGAGTGAAACATTCGCATTTTGATCATTCCTCTTGAGTTTCATGTGTTCTGTGCATCTAGGGCAATTCAAGCACTTGGGCTAATAGCCACTTATCAATGAGTGCATACCATGTATGTCTTTCTGTGATTGGGTTAGCTCACTCAGGATGATATTTTCCAGTTCCAACCATTTGCCTACAAATTTCATAAACTTGTTTTTAATAGCTGAGTAATATTGCATTGTGTAGATATACCACATTTTCTGTATCCATTCCTCTGTTGAAGGGCATCTGGGTTCTTTCCAGCTTCTGGCTATTATAAATAAGGCTGCGATGAACATAGTGGAGCATGTGTCTTTGTTATATGTTGGGGCATCTTTTGGGTATATGCCCAAGAGAGGTATAGCTGAATCCTCAGGCAGTTCAATGTCTAATTTTCTGAGGAACCTCCAGACTGATTTCCAGAATGGTTGTACCAGTCTGCAATCCCACCAACAATGAAGGAGTGTTTCTCTTTCTCCACATCCTCACCAGCATTTGCTGTCATCTGAGTTTTTTATCTTAGCCATTCTCCATTCTGATAATCTTAACCTAGAGTAAATTCTGCTCTCTTCTTGTCTATGACGTCTGGGAGAGGTACAGAAGATAAAAAACAAAAAGCATGAACCTTTTAGATGTCATTTCATGGGATTTCAGAAATAAACCCATTTCATCAACATAAAAGATAGTGATTAAATGAGCAAATATAGAAGTTCTTGTAGATTATCCAGATTTATCCAATTTAAAGATGAAGGTGGCTCCTCTAGATAACAGACTTTTCAATGCAGATGAGTAACTTACTATTACATTAAGAAACTAGCCATGCCTGTAGAAGCCAGAGAATAAACTTCAATGCTTGCTGTCAAAGGACAAGCTAACTCTCTTATTAATGACCAGGGCAACTGATGGATTTTAGTGAAAATCAATGCCCATTTACAATCCCGAACATCTCTAGGGCTCTAAGAATGTCCTAAATGGAATGATAATACCTGTGATGACTACACATTTATTTTATAGCGTGATTCACTGAATAATTTAAGTCAACTGTGCAGCAAATGATTCTTTTCAAAATATTGTTGAGAGGTCAAACTGTTCTGGTCACCCAAGATGAAGACAGTGATACATACATTCCATTTTTCTATGCCTACTCATACTATAATCATTCTTCAGCCTACAGACCAAGGAGTAATGTCAACTTTCTAGTCTTGTTATTTAATAAACACATTTGATAAGCCTGGATTCCACACATTGTGATTTCTCTGACAGATGTGGGCAAATAAAATTAAAACTCTTTTGAAAAGATTCACCACTGTTCTAAACGTTACTAAAAATATTAACGATTACTGGGACAAAGTCAAACATCAAAGTTAACAATGGTTTATAAAACATTGATTCCAAATGATTTTAATGACTCAAAGTTTCAGTGGAGAAAATAATGCAGATATGGCAGAAATAGCATAAAAACCATAGTTAGAAAGAAAGTAAGGGGATATGACTCAATGGTTAAGACTTCATGGGAAAAATATGTTGATTATCGATGGAGGTATATACAGTTGTTTGTTTATTTTTAGGTAAAATCTACTACCAGTAAAGATAATGTTAACACTATTGGTGTAACAAAAATATTTACAAGAGATTTACAACAAAATAACCTAAGTTACCAAACTTGTATTAATGGTTGAAAACATTGGCTCCAAATTTGAAAGTTCTGCTGTGGAAAAAAAAAAAAACCACTTTGCCATGGTATGACTGCAGACTTACAGTTGAGAAAGGGGAACATGGAAAGCTTCTATAACAGTCCCTAGCCTTAGATTCCCACCTACCCACCCAAAGTAATAGCCTAGATCGAAAGAAGCTTTGAAGAGCACTCTTAGAAAATATGATAAGGATACTAAATTGTAGTTCTCCACAACTAATGGCTTCTGGTCAGGGTTCAGGTAGGGAAGGAATCAGTTTTCTTTAAGTAGCTGGCCACTGGGAATTTGTTCATGTTCCAGGGAGTATATGAGCAAAACAAAATGGACTTGTTTGGTTTTTTTTCTTCTTTTCTTTTTATTTTTCCTTTTGTGGGGGATTGGGGTTCATAAGTGCGGGTGGTAGACCTAGGACAACTGGGAAGAGAATGTGTTCAGGGTTCATGATGTGAAATTCCCAAAATATTAAATAAAAATATTCTAATAAAAAAGAAAAAATTACTATCAGCCATTATTGCATGTAAAAAATGTCTTTTATGAAAAAGGGAATCAGACTATTTGGCAAAATTCACTGTTGTCTTATCTTAAGCAGTTGCTACAGTAAGCAACCTTCACCAAGCATCACTGTTAGCATCCATTAGCATAAAGACAGGATGGCAGTCCAAAAGTAAAAGCTTATGATTTACAGAAGGCTCTGATGATGTATTAGTATTTCATCCATTGCTGTGGCTAGCTTTATTTCAGCTTAATACAAGGAAAAGTCATCTGAGAGGAAGAAATTTCAGTTGAGAAAATGCCACCACAGAATCGGGCTGTATGCAGCAAACTTGTAGAACATTTTCCTAACTTGTGATTAATGTGGAAAGGCCTAACCCATTGTGGGTGAGGATTCCACTGATCTGGTGGTCCTGTGTTCTATGAAAAAGCAAGCAGAAAAAGCCATCAGGAACAAGCCAGTAAATAGCATCCCTCTGTGGCTCTTGCTTCCAGGTTCCTGCCTGTTTTGAGTTTTCGTCTTATCCTTCCTTCAATTAACTATGAGTCAGGATATGTAAGCCCAATAAACCCCTTCCTCCCCAAGTTTTTCTTTGTTGTATTATTTCATTACACAAATAATAACCCTATGGCAATCAATGATCTATTGTTTTTACCTGAATACATACATTTTAGAAGTTATTGTATAAGTCACAGATGATAGTATGATAGGAGCATAACTTTAATAGAATTATACTGAGATAGCCCCCAAATCATGCAACTGCCTTAACTTCTATAACTGCTTACTTGCAGTGGTGTGATACCACAACATTATTAAGCCTAGTGCATGCCTTTATGTTGACTTTACTATAGCTTTTCCTTGTGACGGTCTCAGCAGAAAATCAAAACCCTCTTTGACTTTTACAGATTGGACAGTTTCATTTAATATTAACATTACTATGTGTTAATATTCAACCACCAAGACTTGTAAACACCTTGTATGAGACAGTGAATTCTTGTTCAAAACAGCCATTACATCTATGAGGTCCAAGGTTAAGAACTAAAAGGTTGGAGCTGAAAAATCAAGGGGCACTGATCCATTTAATCAAAACCAGAAAAAAACTACTATTCCTGTGATTCCCATTAGTCTTGTCTTCAAATGTGGTTGCCAAGGATGTGAAGAATGCCTCAGTAGAAAGAATGCATTGCTTTTAACATGCCAATGACTACAAACTATGATATTGGGCTATTAGTCTGCTCTGTCCTGTTATTTTTTTTCACATTGTTGCCAATTTTTACCTTTGGTGGCATTTAATGTCTTTTTATACTCTGTGTTAAAATTCATCCCTTGCCATGTTCATATAGTTGATAAGACTCAGAACCACATTTTAATAATTTTTGAGGAAAAGCAGAAGAATTCATAAATGTAGTAGTATATTCTTATGTCAAAATTTATACTGGAAGACAGAAGTGTACTAATTTGATGTGAAGAAAATCCAGTATTTTCTCACCATGCTCCAGGGAATCTCAAATCCAAACATCTATGACAACACATATTGATTTAAAAAGGCAGATATCTTTAAAAGGGCAGATATCAGAGTCTATATATTAAGAGCATCAGAGAAGGGCATTTGGTGTTAAAACAGACTAATGACAAAAGAGTCCTATAGTATCAAGTAGAATGTTAAATATCCTCTAGAGGAATTTTAATCTAGCAATTTGGATGCTCTGGCAAAGGATCACATCCAAAGACCTATATTTATATGATCCAGGCAGAATGCAGTTATGCCCTAGATTGCAATATGATTTGGCTAGCATACAGACACCCTTACTACACACCTTTAATCCATAACAATGAAGATAAGGATAGTTTGTAGAAGGAAGCATCCATGTTTGGGGGAAACACAAAGTGACTGAGAAAGATTTGACAGAATGATTCAGAGATAAGATACCCCCAACTAACTGAGAACACAAAGGAGAGACTGCTTAAGAGAAGAAAGAAGAGAGAGAGAGACAGAGACAGACAGAGGAGATGGTGTGTGTGTGTGTGTGTGTGTGTGTGTGTGTGTGTGTGTGTGTCAGTTTTACCAGGACAGTTTTACAGAGATAGGCTAGACCCAGTTGGAAACAGAGTGAGACAGAAAATGAGGAGACAGAAGATAGAACATATTGCTAAAGTTACTATGAGACCAAGCAGGGTAATTCAGGCAGAAGCCAAGAGAAGCCAGATTGAGTCAGTCAGCTTGGATGATTAGATTGTATGAAGACAAGAAGATTCTAGACCCAGGCCTAGGGATAAAACAGAGAAAGAAATAGTCTGAGCTCAGCACAAGCCATGTAATTGTACAGCTTGGGTATGGCTCTCATCACATTCCTTCAGCTGAGGAAATAAAAATGACATTTATAGTATCCTTTGGTCCTCAGCACTAGGATCCTCACTGACAACTCAACTGCTGAACAACAATGGCTAGAATCAGCAGTGTGACCTACTGGGGACTCTGATATGCTAAATCAAGCAGAAGGGGAAACTTTTTCTAGGTTTGGGCTTATAGACATGAACGTAGTAGTTTTGAAGCCCAAGAGGGAGGGAGTCTACTGTTGCTGATATTTACATTTATTTTACTTTTCTTTTTATGTAACTATAAAATGTGTAAACTCACTGACTTATAATCAAATGAAAATACATTTGATGACAAGAGCCTATGTAAACTTTTGTGTCTAGCAATGCTTGTTCTACAAAATATCATAAGTATTTTTCATGTATATAATTATAATACTCTCTTGACAAAGGGTTCCCTATGAGGTAACTTTCTTTTTATCTTCTCAATAACCTTAGCATAATTTGCTTTATCAGATATGAATGTACACACTCATACTTGGTTTTTATTCCTTTGCCTATAATATCTTCTACAGCCCTTTCAGTTTCCAGCTATATTTTTGTTTGCCAATAAGATGACAACACCCAGATCCCCATTATATTGAACAACCATCATCTTTGATCATATAGTTACAACATTCTCAGGTCAGCACTCGCTAATCAGCACACACCCCTTGCTTGTTGATGTGAACTCCTAGACACAGGGAAATTCAGGGAACTTTGAGTCCCAGAAGCTTCTCCAATGGCTTTCTGCCAATAAACTGCAAACAAATACTAGGAAGACAAGACATACTTCAAAGGACCAGAATGTTCTGAAGACCTCAGGATTCTCATTTTGTTAGACTGTAATTTTGGTCAGCATTAAAACCAATGTTAATCATATCTCCTGACTTTCTAGGTCTCTCTCACACTCAGTTCCTACTTGCAACATGTTCTTTGCTGAGGAAGTATATAAACCTGATTCATTCTCCAAAATATGCACATTTAGATAGAAATATGGAGAAGAAATGTAGAAGGGTCATTGCAAGCAGAGACATCATGGAATTTATAATTCACTACGAAAACTGTGCATCCTGACAGAGAAAAGTCATGCTAGACAGAACTACCATCATCAAACAGCTTGGGAAGTTACCCTTAAAGGGACATATCAGGCAGCGGGATGTCAGAATTGACTGACTTCCTTCCACTGTCTCAGTCTAAACTATAGGTGAGTGACAAGGCAATTTGTTTCTAATTACAGAAATTTATAGAATGGTCTCATATTCTAGTGCTAATTCCCTGGTTCATATTTCCCTTAGGGGGAAATACTTGGGAGAGAAACACCCCATTCTCTCATGCCCTGAAGAAGATGTCTCACCCTGTTATGTCACTGCATTCCCACACTGGATGAAGAACACCTCACTGTGCTGTAAGTCTGTACTTTGACATTTGTAACTCAGTCAGTAAGGTAGAGTTCTTGGAATGTTCATTTGTTGTCACTAAATAATGAAAATGTCCCACATCAATAATGATGGGAAAATAAAAACCAGAAAGTAAAAGTAGGTCCACTTAAATTAGGAGAGCTTCAAAAAATAACTACCTTTGCTTCTGTTCATGTGTTAAATTCAACTCTCCATGCAGTTTGCCTGTAAGGATAAACTGACACTATTTCTTCTGAAAGAGAACAATATGACTCTTGGGGAGTTACTCTTTATGTACTATTCAGCCATGGTAATATATCTGACAGAAATCTTATGTGTTAAAGACCTTTTATTATTTGAAATCTGACACAATACTTTTACTGGGAAAGATTAAAAGTCAATACGTGGCCTTGTATGAAAGAGCTAAAGGTCAAGTTTATGAAAATAGAATATAGTAGTTAAGTCATGTTTTCTATTGCTTTGTAATTTGGGGGTTTTGTTTTAGTGAATCTACATTGTAAGTTACATTCTGCTGTATAGACTTAAAGAAAAGTCATAACACTTCAAAACCCATTGTTTTCATCTGTAAAAATGTGATAGAAACTTGAAGAATACTTGTGATATGCTTTTTTATTTTTTTCAGAGAAAATTTCCATATATTTCTTTTTTATCTTTATTAACTTGAGTATTTCTTATTTACATTTCGATTGTTATTCCCCTTCCCGGTTGCACAGCCAACATCCCCCTAACCCCACCCCCTCCTCTTCTATATGGGCTTCCCCTCCCCATCCTCCCCCCACTACCACCCTCCCCACAACAATCACGTTCACTGGGGGGGTTCACTCTTGGCAGGACCAAGGGCTTCCCCTTCCATTGGTGCTCTTACTAGGCTATTCATTGCTACCTATGAGGTTGGAGCCCAGGGTCAGTCCATGTATAGTCTTTGGGTAGTGGCTTAGTCCCTGGAAGCTCTGGTTGGTTGGCATTGTTGTTCATATGGGGTCTCGAGCCCCTTCAAGCTCTTCCTGTCCTTTCTCTGATTCCTTGTGATATGCTTTTAAAGTGAACAGATGTGACAGTAAGAACATAGGATTTAGTAAATAATAACAATTTAAGATCTAACAGAGGATATGAAATATATAAATATGACAAACAACACAGATGAACTTTATCTTGCTAAAACTTTTAAATGTTGTCATACCAATTTGACTATAGCTTTAGAGTTGTGGAGCCCAAGTTTGCCAAGGGCATGACTACTCAGGAAGGCAGGAGGAGAGAAGTAACCATGCTTACCCTACACTGTCGCTGGGTAGGGGTTGGGCCATAGGGCAGCCCTGGGATACTGCTGGGTGGGGGGTTGTGGAGTACAGTCTGAGGTGTGGGACAGCCAGAGCTGCCTCAGGGTCCCCTAGGCCTGCAAGGAGACCGGGCTGTCTGGTTCTCAGGCTCTCAGACACCCAGGCACCACTGGATGCTGTGGAAGAGATGAGAACTGAGTAGAAGCCCATGGTCTAGATGTGGTCCGGGGCCTATGGGGAAAGGGGAAGCTTGGGCTGGTACCACAGGGAGAGTCTTTGGCTTGTCAGCAGTTGGACTGTTGGCTGGGTTGTGGTTTGGGCTTAGTCATGGCTGGGAACACAGAAAGGCCTTCTACAGGAGATTAGACACCAGCTCTGTAGGCAAAGGCCTTCTGCATGGCTCCACAAGGTGGATCCCAATGAAAAGAGACAGGTCCATGGTTTTAAGATATTTATTGTCATGGAGGAAAGTAGATGGGTAAAACCATACCCCATTTCTCAGGGTGGGCCTGAGGTTAAACATCTTTTGCAGAAAGGAGTGTCTGGGAAAGAAAACTTATTGGCTAAGCCTTCCAGACATTTAGATACTTCATTAAAATGGAGATCTGTCTTGGTGTCCTCTACATGTGGAGGGGCTTGGGGAATTGCTGCTATGTGACTGACAGTCAAAAAATCTATGAGGGGCTATGGCTAGTGACACTGGTGTGGTGCCCAGGAATCAGGTGAAACTCCTACCATTCTTTCAGGGTCTCTGGGGTTTTGAGCCTTAGCACAACCAAGAACCAGGCTACCTTTCATGGTCCCATATCTCCCCCTTTTACTTATTTAAGGGAGAGGCATCACTGGAGTTACTATGCCATTTGTGGTGAAAATTTTGAGTATGGTGGAAGTATCAAAATAAAATGTTACACAGGCTGGAGGTGGTAGCACAACTAAGCCAGAGAGGTAAGGAGGGGTGGGAGTAGGGGTTGGGAATAAAAGGAATTATTGAACCAATTAATTATTTCATGGGTTGTACAGTTTGAGAGGGTAACAACACCAGTTTTAAACAACATTTGATTAATCTAGATATACATCATGTTTTTCTTACTATCATGTAACTTTCCCAAGTTCAGTAGCCATTTAACTTTGACAAAAGAGTTCATCTGTAGCTGGAAGATCCCAAGTCTGTACTCTGCGGGTCTCAGCTGTCATCTGTAGATCTTAGCATGTGTCTTGGGAGTCTTGTGTCAGATGAGGTGTCTGGAGGAAGGCAGCTTTGTTGTCTCATGCAGGTCTGAGGAGATGGCGTTCAGTCTCAGCTGGATCTATGGGAACAGTACTGCAGATAAACCTGTAGAGTAATCACAGCAGAGGAGCAGAACCCCAGCAGGGTGATGTCTGCATAGGGTGTGGGTGGGTAATGTGTATTAAGCCTGTAATGGTTTGCTTGGGAGCACATCGTGATCCGTTGTTCTGATCCTAGAAAAGAAAGGGTGCCTGAGAAATTTAGTCGTGGAAAGAATCCTTTAGGTCTGCTTTGAATGGCTGAGGAAGAAATATCATGTTAATTATGTATCCGAGATAGGCAGTAATATTTGTCTGTAAAAGGAAACTGGTTGTTAATTAAGGATTAAATAATGGTTATCAATAGTTGGTTTCACCTGTGGGAATAGATTAGATGACTTTTGAACCTTAAAATTAAATCTTAAACAAATTAAAATTTTTTGGACATAAGTCAGGGAAACTAGGGGAAAAATATACATTTAAATAAAGAGGCATGAAAAATTTGGGGGTTGAAAAGCACGAATATTGTTTCAGGTGTTCCTGTTAGGGAGAAGAAGCATTTAAACAAAGCTTGAAAACTTTTGGGTTATTCAGGTGTGTTTTTATTTTGAATCTTTAGCAGCCAAATCTTACTCTTTGTCTTTTGTGGGTCTAGGTGCGGGGGCGGGGGGCTCCTCTGCCATGCTGTGGTTGTGTGTTTTGCCAAGTCATTTTTCTTCCAGTTAGAAATTTAATTATGGACTTTGGCTTTTGTTAATTATTGTTTTATCCTGTGATAGATGTTGCTGCTTATCTGTACCAAAGTGCACGGGACAGGAGCATAAGATATAAATAACTTATTTTGTGTGTGTTGGAAAAATAAAGTTTACTCCATGGAATTATAAAATGTGGGTGAGAAAACAGAATCGTTACTTGTTAGAGGGGAAATCAAGGGCATTCTCAAGGATATTTAGACTCAAAAGCTGAGGAATAAAAATTGATTTCCCACTATATATTCACAAGGAACTGAACACTTGCTGAAGGACCACACTAAGGATTCTTATTCCCAAGACAAAGTAACTTACAAACTTTTAAAAGATTGGTAAACAATCCACTATCTTGGCAACACAGTATTTTCATCAGCTCAGCTATTGGTGGATTCTACCCCTCAGCTATTATGAACAATAGTGCCAAGTACATGGATGTGAAATATCTCTGTGACACTCTAGAGCTCATTTAAATGTACAGTCAGACTGAGATTGCTGAATCACAGGGCCACACAACATTTAATCTTTGAGAAACCTTGATAGTGTTTTATGAAGCAGTTGCACATAGTTATGTAACAGGATGCCTGTTTCCCAATGTCCTCGGGAACACTTATTTGTTTTCCATACCATCTAATAGATATGATACTAGTTTTGTCTTACTTGCATTTCTCTAATGATTATTAATACTGGACACGTCTTCATATGCTTGTGGTTATTTCTGTCCTCTTCTTGGGGAAATATGCTCATTTGTCATGGGTGCATTGATTTTGCGGTTACAGAGAAGTGGAGGGAGTTCTTTCTATAATCTCAATGCTAGTCCTTTGTTTGAGAGGTGCTTTGCACATGTTTCCCATAATTCTGTATCTTGCCTTCTACACTATGTTAATAGTATCATTTGATGAATGGAAGATTTCAGCCTGCTTTTCCATTTATATTTTCTTCTTTTGTTATCTGGGTTTTGGTGTCAAATCCAGAAAATCATTAGTGAACTCATCACCCCTCTGTTTTTTGTTAACATTTTCTTCTAGGATTCTTATCATTTGAGGATCAATGAAGATCCCACAACTTCATTATTGTTAATCCACTTTGAGGCAACTTTTATGTATGTTGTAAAGTAAGGATCATATTTCACTCTTGCATTTGGATTTATATTTCTCAGAAGCTATTCACTGAACTAACTGTCCTTTTCTCAGTAACTGGTCTGGACGGTTGTCTCAATGACATTCGATGACTGATTCATTTGCGTGTGTGTTTGTGCTGGTCATACACTACTTTGACTACTGCAAATGTGTAATTTGCTTTCAAATCATGCAGTATGAATCCTAATCTTTGTTCTTGTCCAAAACTATTATGTCTACTCCATGAAGTACAGGAGTTATAGGCATAGCTCAGTCAGTAAAATGTTGGCCCTGCAAGTAGATCTGTCACTAAATCTAAGACTTGTACAATGGTATAAACTTGTAATCCCAGCCATGAGGAGGCAGAGGTGAGTGGATCCCTGATGCTAATACGCCAACCACACTAGCCAAATTGACCAGTGTCTGTTCTTCTATTAGAATGAGTTTTAATATTTGAGATATGTGATTTGATGTTATAAGACAAATATATCTTTGAATTCCTCTTAGAATGTACAAACAAATATTAAATATATTAATTCTATAATATAGGTATGCCTGGTAACTGTGCTATATAACAATGAGTATTGAAAAACCTGGGCACAGGCTTGTTTCAGAGTGAAAATTTTTTCCAGTGTTTCATTTCAAGATTATCCAAATCAAAAAGCATTGGTAGGATTAAGAGACCTTGTTCAAGTCCCACAAATTAGCTAGTATGTTTATTTCTTTTACAAAATAAAAATAATTAGTGATGCCTGCATTGATGTCTCCTGACTTTGATTTGATAATGAAAGGAGAAAATAGAATTGAAAGAAAAATTTATATAGATTAGTTAATAAGAGTTATAAATGTGCCATCCCTAAAGAGATGATTATTTGTACATACTTTGACATGTATGCATGTTAAATATCTATGTAGCTCCCATATTCACTATTATTGATAATGACGGGTGGTAAAAGTGGAAACTAATTCAAGGAAATTGTGTCATGATTAGTGTTTGCCTCAGAGAAACAAATGTAGTTCTTATAATGCTTTCATGGGAGTGGGATTATTTTGTTTTGCTTAAAGAAAATGTCAAGATAACCTAGCCATGACTTTTATCTCTGGCTCTTTCTCTCTCCAATGTAGTTCTGTCAATATGTGCTCTTCCCATGATGTAGTCTGTTATCGTATGATACAGTTATAGAAGCTCTTTCTGGAACCATCACAGGTTCCATTCTTCTGATCTGTGAGTTAGAACCTCCAGACTCAGGTAATCAGGGGTGGGTTAACCATTACCCTCATCAGAGTCATCGATATATAAAAAGTTGTGAAAGGGAATAACACTCGAAATGTACATAAGAAATACTCAAGTTAATAAAAAAAAATGTGAAAAAAAAAAGTTGTATTGGAGAAAAATCATGACACTCATTCATGATTGCTTCTAGCCATAATGATATGGAAAGCCTGAACTATTTATTCTCATGTTATAAAATGTTTTCCAAAGTGTCACCTACATAGTAAAATGTAAGGTATATATTATTGAAAGTACTGATGGAGAGGCCTGGAAAATAGCTCAGCTGCTATGAGCGGTTACCACTCTTGCTGAGGACACAAGTTCACATCCAAGCACCCAGATTAGACTGTTCAACGTCTGAATCTCTTCTGTGTTCTGAGACACCTGAACAGGCATGACATAAACGCATACAAATGTATGAATATAGACATTAAAATATTTTTAAAATGCATTTATATGGCAAACTTTAATCTGCAGTGTGAAGAAGAATATGCACGGCGCTTTCTAACAAGCCCCAAGGGACTTTGTCACTGATTGGCTATTTTAGATGGCAGAGCTGTGAGGGTTGTGTGATCCAAACAATTGCCCTTGACTCCACCTTACTTCTGTGCACATGAAGTATTCATTAGAAAATTGTCAAAATTCAGTATGATTTGTTTCTCTAGCTTGCTCTAAGACTACATAAAGCACAGGAAATGTTCTTCCCTCTTTTAAATTCTATTTAACAGTAAATATTTATAATGAAATGTTGGCAAGATAAATATGTATTATACACAAGTGTCACATTTATTTAGAATGTGATTAACTGTCCACCCAGTGAATGTAATATTAACACACATAACAACAGGTTTATGATTTTGTTGGAGCCCAAGGAAGATTATAAGCACTTTTTTCAGTAAAGCATTAAGAGAGCCAAACCTTGAAATCAATGTAAAATTACATTGCAGAAAGGCAAACGTTACCAGCCCAACTTCACCCAACATCTATTCCTTGGTGAAAGAATAGTAGGCTCTGTTAATAGTTTAAAGAACATTTAAATTTTTACAATACTTTGATGTGTGCATAATAAATTTTAGACATTATTTAGGGAAACGTCCGATCAGAAGCCAATGCTGTAACTCACATGCTTATACTGACGCTTGAGAATTAAAGTGTAACAATGAGACGAACATCAATTACCAATGCTTGTACTCTCCCAGAGCCAGACTTTAACTGCATTTTGTTACTGAGGAGAGTGACATATTTTAATGTTCTCTCTCATAGATGAATCTTAGCTTAAAATCTTTAGGTTTATGTGCTTAATTTGGAGTACATGTGGAAACCAGAAGACAAGAACAGAGTCATTAGTTTGAGAGATACCTGAAGAGGTGGAGACAATAGAACACATGTTGTATGGAGGGAGAAATAGGGAATCAATGGGAAGTGGTGTGTACATGGGAAAGAGCACGAGAAGGCAAGAAAGACAGACAACCAGCACAAGAGGAAGCCTATGTGGGAACTTATGATGTTATAACCTTACAAATATAATAAGCAGGAGTTTAAATGAAAGTTTCCAACACAGCAGGTTAATACCCCTTCCCTCAGAAGCATAAGTTTTTAAACAAAAATCCCAGGGTCAGATGTGGGATACGGCCCTTTGAGTTGTTGGTTGAGATTCTCAGAGCTGCCCCGCCCCCAAAAAACATTGTCATTGGTTTGGGTTGCCCAGAAGATCTTATGGTGAGAGACTATTAGTGAAGACAGCCCATACTTCTGTCAAAGGATACGCAGAAACAAGGCTGTGGTTAACTTAGATGCTTTTCTCTTGCCATCTAGCTATTATAATGCCAGAAGGGACTGTGCAGGCTGATAGAAGAAAAACTCAACAACAGCTTTACCTAACTATCAACTATGAAGGCTACAATACTGAGTGACATGGGGAGATATTTCTATCATTGTGACAGCGATATAAATGTTATGGGGTGATCAGATTTAAGTCCTGCTTCACAGGAAGGAATTTATGCTTGGTATTATCAGCTCAGCCAGAAAGTCCTGGCTATGAAGAATTAAGTTCTTCCTGCTGCTGTAATAAAAGAATCTGATCAAATCAGTGGAAGAAATGGTCTATTTGGCTCACACATCTAGGTCACTGTCTTTCTCTGAAGGAAGGCAAGGCAGGGAAGCAAGCAGAAACTTGTAGAAGAACTCAGGGAGGAATGGTGTTTGTTGGCTCACTCCGTAGCTCATTCTTAGCTACAATTCTTGTATGCCTAGGTCACCTTCCCAGGGATAGTGGTGTCCTCAGGGGGTTAAGGCCTCCTATATCACTTAATAATCAAGGCAATATCTTTTTTTTTTTTTTTGGTTCTTTTTTTTTTCCGTTTTTTTTTTTATTAACTTGAGTATTTTTATTTACATTTTGAATGTTATTCCTTTCCCGGTTTCAGGCCAACATCCCCTAACCCTCCCTCCCCTTCTATATAAGTGTTCCCCCATCCTCCCCCCATTACCGCCCTCCCCCCAACAATCATGTTCACTGGGGGTTCAGTCTTAGCAGGACCAAGGGCTTCCCCTTCCACTGCTGCTCTTACTAGGCTATTCATTGCTACCTATGCGGTTGGAGCCCAGGATCAGCCCATGTATAGTCTTTGGGTAGTGGCTTAGTCCCTGGAAGCTCTGGTTGGTTGACATTGTTGTTCTTATGGGGTCTCGAGCCCCTTCAAGCTCTTCCAGTCCTTTCTCTGATTCTCAAGGCAATATCTTAAGTCATGTGCGTAGGCCATGATCTAGGCTCCAGCCAAGACTTCCCTTTCAGATGACTCTAGATAATGTTGTTAAAAATAAAAGCTAACTAGGAGGTTATAACCCCAACAAGAGAACCTCCTGCCCTTATTTTGTTACATGTACTCTACTTATTTATCTTTATATCTCATAGTTCTCAGCACTCCTCAGAGGAGCTTCATTTTCCCCCGAGGTCAGAAGTTAATAGAGAGGCTCACTTGGTCAAAGTCCAAACAGTGAGTGAGTGTGGATCGCTCAGGCTCAAATGATCATTGGTATCGTGTGCACACACCCTCACCCCAGGTTTAGAACATATCATGGAAGAGGTGGTGAAAAGATTGTTAAGAGCCAGGGATTAGAGAAGACTGTTAGGCAGCTATGTGTTCTGAACACTATGTGGCTATTTCACTTAGGAATGCTCTGCAACTTCTTAAAAACCTACAAAAGATCAAGGCACTCAGCATTCCAGCCCTGGGGAGAGGGGCCATCCAGGCCACATTCCTACCTACTAATAGTAGATCACTACTGGGAGGATGAGAGTGAGAGTCATTTCTTTTAGTGAGTATGATCCCACAGAATTGCCCATGACCCACTGAATAACCCCAATATATGAGCATTTCCTAACACTGATTAGAATCAGTGCTTATGGAGAAAAAAACAACACTTTTATAAGGACAGGAATTTTGGAGTAGTAAATATTGGAAAAGAAACTCCAAAGAGTTGAAGAAGTGATTTGATAGGTTCAAAGTATTTACAGCTCTGAAATTTTCAAAGAATAAACATACATAAACATCATCAGAAAAACATTCTTCCTGTTTTCTCAAATCTTCAGTGATCTCAACTTTCCTATGTTTACTTAATCTCCTCAATGTTCTGTATTCCTCCTTCTTTCTTTTCTCCATTTCTATGTTATGATATTCATGGAGAAGGACAAGTTTTCTGAGATTCCATTACAGAACTGAGAAAATGTATGAGGAAATGGCAGAGTGTTTTTATATTGAAGGAAAAGTTTGGGGTTTTTGTTGTTTTTCTTTTTTTAGTAATCATTTTTATTCATTTAATTTCAAATGATATCCCCCTTCCAGGTTTCCCCTCTGCAAACACCCCATCCCATACCCCCTTCCCTTTGCCTTTCTGAGGGTACTCTTCCACCCACTCACACACTCCTGATTCACTGATCTAGCATGCCCCTATGCTGGGGCATCAAGCCTCTACAGAACCAAGGGCCTCTTCTTCCATTGATGCCAGACAAGGCCATCCTCTGCTACACATGTATCTGGAGTCATGGCTCCCTCCATGTGTACTCTTCAGTTTGTGGTTTAGTCTCTGGTGGCTCTGGGTTGTCTGATTAGTTAATATTGTTCTTCCTATGGGGTTGCAATCCCCCTCAGCTCCTTCAGACCTTTCCTTAGCTCTTCCATGGAGGTCCCTGGGTTCAGTCCAATGATTGACTCTGAGTATCTGTGTTAGTAAGGTGCTGGCAGAGCCTCTCAGGGGACAGCTATACCAGGCTCCTGTCAGCAAGCACTTCTCGGCATCAGCAGTAGTGTCAGGGTTTGGTGACTTCAGATGGCATGGATCCCTAGGTGGGGCGGTCTCTGGATGGCCTTTCCTTCAGTCACTGCATTACCTTTAGACAGGAACCACTCTGGGTTAAAATTTTTGCAGATAGGTGGACAGCCTCATCTTTCAACTATGGGCCATGCCTATCTACTGGAGGTAGTCTCTACAAGCTCTATCCCCTTTGTTGGATATTTTGGCTGATGTCATCCCCATTGGGTCCTGGAAACCTCTCAATTCCCTGATGTCTGGTACTTTCTAGTGGCTACTCCCAGTTCTCCATCCCCCACTGCTATATATTTCTATTCCTTTCCTGACACTCTGTATTCTCTCCTGTCCCTTCCCATATCTGATCATGATTCCCCCCCCTTTTTACCCTCCCTGTCTTTCTCCCTCCTAGTTCCCTCCCTCCCTGGACTTCCTGTGATTATTTTGTTTCCCCCTTCAATGTAGGATTGAATATAGAATTCACATTTTTGTCTTCAAGGAAACCTTTTTTTTTTCTTTTCTTTTTTTCGGAGCTGGGGACCCAACCCAGGGCCTTGCACTTGCTAGGCAAGCACTCTACCACTGAGCTAAATCTCCAACCCCCAAGGAAAACTTTTTAAAAGAAAACTCTACACCAGAACATGAAAATGTAAATTCTGTCCTATTTGAGAAGAGAATTGAGATCCCAAAAAGTTCTAACCAAGTTCCAATGCAACCTTACCTATCCCTGGAAGGATCCATAGGTTGTTCTGACATTTTATTTTACAGTAGACTTTTGAGTCTCTGTCCATCCTGACAAGATTATATATCAAGCACAGGGACAAAGGTGAATGGGATTAACCATCGGTTTGTATGTTCTCAACTAAATTGTGTACCTGAAGGCAGTCAAAGAGAAACTCATCTGTACTATCATGAGATGAGCAGGCAATAAAATGTGACTCACAACGTGGAGTATCCCTGAGATAGTCAGCCTATCAGTATCACAAGTCATCAACAGACTACATGATACAGTTCAAGCTAAGGGTTATCACTTACTTTTTGAGAATTAGTGGAGTGTGCACAAACTCTACATAAATTATATATTTTAATTCCCCTATCTTTTAAATAATTGTAGGATAGAGTTATACTATTTGTCGATGAGACGACAGATTTACAGGGTATACCAAATATCTGCTTGTATAGTCTTTTTTTAAAGTAAATAGACACATCGTATTTGGCCATACCCTGGCCAAATCCATTGACAGGGTATGTGATATTTTATGGTCACAACTAAATCAGTGGAAGACCATTTTTTGGGTGGCAGCTTTTATCTTGAAAATAACATTAGATTTTAGTGACGAATTCCAACTTTACCACTCATTTCATTCTTTTAGATATCTAAATTATTTGAAGCTATACACCATACATGCAGCTTGGTTTTAAAATGTGCAATGCTAACATTCTGTTAAACTCTTCTCAGCTGCTTTTATATGCTTTCTTTCTGAAGAATAAAATCACTTCTAATACTGCTGTGTTAGCTATTTTTCTCATTGCCGTGACCAATCTGAACTAATCAGAAGGAGAATAAGAATGACAATGTTTACTCTGGCTCATAATTTCAAAGCATGTAGTCAATCCCAGAGGGTAAAATGGCATAGCAATGGGAGTCACTGGGGAGTCTGGAACAGGGGTGTAAGCCAGCTTATAGCTGGGTAAACGAGGAAGTAGAAAGAGTATGGACAAGGTTATAAACCTTAAGGCCCTTCCCGAAAGCCAGGTTTCTCCAAAGACCAATCCCTTAAGATTCCCATAACTTACTTTATTAAGAATCCTATCAACTAAAATCAAATATTTGAACACATGAGCTTGTGGGGAACATTTCACATTCAATGACATTGCTTCCATGCCCTATTTTTATAATACAAATATATTTGGTCCAGCTTCAAAAATGCCTATAAGCTTTAATAAAAAACAATATTTATAAATCCCAAAGTCTTGACTGCAACTCAATGCAATTTTTAGTTGTGAACCAGAATGAAAATGAAAAACAAGTACATTGACTAGTTTTTGAGGGTAAGCAGGAACCTCAACTAAGAAAGTGTCTCTGCGAGAATGGCTTGTGGATGAACCTGTGGGATATTTTCTTGATTCTTAATTGATGTGGGTGGACTTATACTATAGGGGATGTCACCGGCCCTTAATGGTTTTACTAAGAAAGCTGAGCAAGTCCTGAGGAGCAAATCTTTTAGCAGTAGTCCTCCATGACTTCTGCTCCTGTTGGTATATCCAGGTCCCTGTCTTGTGTTCTTGTCTTAGCTTCCATTAAAGATGGGCTCATAAGCTATAAGGTAAAACAAATACTTTACCCAGAATTGCCTTTGTTCATGGCAGCTTATCATAGCAGTCACTGTTACCCTAAGACAATAAGTTGTTGATTTCCAAAATGTAATGTCACAGTGCAAATATTCTCATTCTAAAAAGAAGAAATGGAGGCACAGCATTGGCAGTGTGGATTAAATCCAGACTGAAAATCACAAGGGCTATTGTCAAGCCCTGGAGCTCCATGTCCTATATCTGGTATACAGACTTCAACAGGCTTGAGTAGCTCTTTTCATCTAACTGTGTTGCCTATAGCATATGTTGTTGCTCTATAAATAACCAACATTGGCACCAGCTTCTATGACTCTTGAATGCTATACATCTGCGAAATTAGCACCATGGATATGATGCCCAATTCTGCTGTCAGTCTGTGTTTCCCTTCCATGGATAACAGCTCAAGGTCTATGTTTTTAACTGATGAATTCTGGAAGCTTTTTTATTTGTTAGTTGCCTCTATTGAGTATGGTTACTTCAAGCTCTTTTCCTTCCAATGTTTCTTATTCAAATGAAAGCATTTCAGGTAGTGTGCTATTTTGTAAACTGGAGCTTTGAATGGTGAGCTTTTACTCTCTGAGTCCCCTTCCTATTGTCACTGTACAAAATGTTTGTTTGCCTTGATTATTCTAAACTCATTAACAATCAGTTAGTTAATCTGAATTCCTGCTACATCTCCAAGTTTTAAAGATTAATTAAACTGTAGTTCCTTCACAAGGATTCTGAATTACCAAGGTCGTTCCCAATACATCACACCAGCTTTGTTTCTTCTTTCTTTCTCCTTTCTTCTCCCCTCCTTCCTTCCTTCTCCCACCCTCCCTCATTTTTCTCCCTTCCTCCCTTCCTTCCCTCTTTTCTTCTTCCTTTTTCATTTCCTCCAACTGCATTACATGTTGTTTACTAACAAACATAATACTGTATCATAGCTTGGGCTTGGCATGACACCATTGAACTAGAATTAAAGGAATAGGAATTCACAGAGCTGTAATCACTTCATGTTTCCAGCTCAGCCAAGGACCATCTGTATTATAATTTGTACTAGAAAAGCCTGAGACCACAGCAACAAGTCAATGTCACCCCGTCCTTTAAATCAAGCATCTGATGATAAAAATCCTGAAACAGATTTATAATACAATCCATGTCTACAGCAGTACATAGGAATAAAAATACCCACAGAAGCTTTTGTTTGCCATAAACTGTGACTGAATATAGGCACTGCAAGTATCTCCATAAAGTATTATCAAAAATTGTATTTTATTTTTATGTACATGAGACCTATATTTCTCTGAGCTTGTCTCAAAAATTGTATGACTGTAATATCCCATTTCAGAAAAGATGACCATCCAGTACACATCTTTTTTTCCCTTCCCTTTGTTAGCTTAAGAAATACCCTGTTCCTCCTCTTCTAGCTGGGATCATCTATACCCAGGGTTCATTTGTAATTCAGCATTCCAAATAGCCATTAACAACAACAACAAAAACAACAAGTTTTTTTTCATCTGGTATTTAGACAAAGTCCAAGTCCAGTCCAGCTTGTGAAAGCTTTCAGGATATTCTCACTTAACTTGAGAGTCTTCTATATAAATTTAGTCTCATACCAGCCTTTGCTCTGATTAAACTTATTTACTCTATTAACTTAAGCCAAATGGCTATTAGGTGTGACCTTTGGCAACTCTTTATACTACAGTTTACTGTAAAGTATAAAATGTGATAATGAAGGTTTTCATGAAGATAAAGCAAATAAAGTCACCAATACTCATTCATGTGTTCTCTCATGAATTCTCATAACAATTTAAGAGACTTATAATAAGTCTTACCTTTCCACTTAACAAAACATAATACTGATGATACATGATCTCCGAGTTTTAAATTTCAGAAGGCAGAAAATATTAAAAAAATTAGAAGCCATTTCAGAAGATCACACACATATGTGCATATACATATATGCATATATATATATATGTATATGCACACATCATCCTTTACCATCTCCTAGCATTTGACCTTGCTGGAGAGGCATTCTAGAAATTTTAAAAAGGTAGCCAGACAAAAACTATAATAGGAAGACATAAAATATATCTATCAAAAGGATTTTTAATACGAGTTGTCTAGTAAGTTCTGCCAAGATCAGATCTAGAATAAATTAAGTCTGTCCATGGACGCTTGAATAACCTCAACCAAAAGAGTCAGACCCAGATGACAACTTGAACACGGAAGTCAATGCCAATTGTATAAAAGTGGACAATAAATACCAATGAAGGTTACACAGAGAAGCAAGTATGTTCAGAAGTATGGAGGCGAGAAACAAGATGGCTTACATGGGTGCTTTATAATGGAATGAAGTTGAAACAGAAGAGGTAGGATCTTCTTTGCAGCCAGCAAACAGAGCCATGTAAGGAAGATAGAATTTTGTTTACAAAATTCACAATGACAAATCATTTGTTCATTTCAGAAGGAAGGAAATAACATGGTCTGATATATCTCTTTTGTTCTTTTTGCATTTAATGTTTTTTTACTTATTTACTTTACATCCCACTCAATGTCCTCCTCCTGGTCACCCCCTCACACAATTCTTTCCCTACCCCATTCTCCTCCATTTCTCCTATGAGCAGGTGGCCCCCCTGTATATCTCCCTCCCCCCTGGCACTTCAAATCTGTGAAGCTAAGCGTTTCCTCTCCCATTGAAGACAGACAAGGCATCCCAGCTAGAAGAACATATCCCACATACAGGCAGCAACTTTTGGGCTAGCCCTGAATCCAGTTGTTTGGGATCTACATGAAGACAAGGCTGCACATCTGTTACATGTGATCAAGGAAGCCTAGGTCCAGCCCGTATATGTTTTTTGGTAGATGGTTCAGACTCTTAAAGACCCAAGGCTTCCAGTTAGTTGACTCTGTTGTTCTGTTGAAGTCCCTATCCCCTTTGGAGCTTCAATCCTTCCTCCTATTCTTCCACAGAGTCCCCAAGCTCCAGCCACTGTTTGGCTGTAGGTGTCTGTATCTGTCTGAGTCAGCTGCAGACTGACTGGAGCCTCTCAAAGGACAATTTGCTACTGTCTGCTAGTGTAACAGAATATCATTAATAGTGTTAGGGATCAGTGCTTGCGATGGGATAGGTCTCAGGTCCTGCCTGTTATTGGTTGGCCATTTCCCCAATCTCACTCCATCCCATGTGCATGCATTTCTTGTAGATGGAATAAATATTGGGTTGAAAGTTTTTGTGTGGCCTGATGTCTCTATCACTCCACTGGGGTTCCTGCCTGGCTACAGGAGGTGGCCTCTTCAGGCTCCATATCCTCATTGTAGTGAGTTACAGCCAAGGTCACCCCTATTAATTCTTGGGTGCCTCCTTTATCCCAGATCTCATTCTGGAGATGCCCCCACCTTCTCATATCCATAAATTGCAGATTTCCTTTATTGTAAACCTTTTTGAATGCCACTAGGAAAAACCATAATCACAGCAGCTAGTTCAAAGGTCCCTGTATCAATACAGTGAGTATACGGCCCTCCACAGCTAGTTCACATTTCTGAGTCTTGACTGTGCTGTGAACTGTGCTATATACTTACTAGTAAATAATTTACCTTGAGGTTTATTTAGTATGAAAATCTGAGGTTAATGAGAACAATCACTCCTTTATTGTTGTTTTTAATACCGTTTCTGCTATTGTTTCTGCTTCTCCATGATTCCCCATGGTCCTTTCATCCTTTAGTTCTCTCTGTCTCCCTCCCCGCCTCCTTCATTTTTATTTTTAACCTGGTTGTTCTCTGGAAGGTTCTGAAAACAAACGAAGCACCATGCTGGCTTGGAGTGTTTTCTGAGGTACTTCTGCTGACATTGCTCGCTCTGCTCACCTTCATGTT
The DNA here is from genome assembly GCF_011064425.1 of Rattus rattus. Lineage (NCBI taxonomy): Eukaryota > Metazoa > Chordata > Mammalia > Rodentia > Muridae > Rattus > Rattus rattus. Next base: position 88,848,311 of record NC_046158.1, on the reverse strand, counting down.
CGGGTGCCTCTTGATCTTTAACCCTCAATTTTCTTCTGTTTTCAAATAGACATCCTTTGGAATGCTTTTCCACTCTGGCAGCTTCAAATAATGGCATGCTCTTGGTGATATTATTTTTTTGTGTTTCCTGTTGAGTTCTTGTATCAGAGTCACATTATCAAAGTCACAGGGAGGCAGAAAGGAAGAATGACGCTGTAGAGTGAAAGTGCGAAAGAAGTAGAGGAGGGAACGAAACATAGCTTTATTACTTTTTTCCTTTCTTTTTTTCCTGAAATTTTAGGGATGAAGAATTTTTTAACTGATTTTTGCTTGCTGCATAAAAAAAGAACTTACAAGAATAAAAGGAGAAGCACGACTGGAAAGACGAAGGACCAGACCACTCTAGAAAGTCTAACTCGTGTGTACGATTGCCAGGGGAAAGCATGATTCTCTGCCCTCAGGAAAGAAGAGCAGGAGGCCTGGTGCTCAGCTGCACGAAACAACTGGCTTTTTAGGAGCTGGGTTAACACTGTAGTTGTTTTTGGAACCTGAAATTTACAGATACCGGTGACAGGTGGTGAGTACAATACTTTTATGTCATTGAGACATATATTAGATCAGGGCATTTCTGAGAATTTCAAAATTTTAGTAATTCCATGATTGGTTGTTTTACTAAGAAACCATCCGCCACTGGAAAGAGCAATGCACAGCAACCTGGAGGCCACCTTATATTTTTCTCATATTCTGGAAAATCAAATGAATAGAGGAATATATGTGTTCAATAATTTTTAACTCTAAGACATCTTTATAATACCTTCTCTATAGTTTAATACCTCGCCTGTATGTGGCAGGATTTCTCTCATTTGGGGACTGTCCTCTGAACACAGCAAATGTATCAGTAAGGACCTCCACAGTCTGAAGACAGGAAGTCTTTCAGAAAAGTGTTAGTGGCAAAGCTGACGGAAATGAACCAAACTGATAAAAGGATCCTTTCTTTTAAGAAAGTCATAAAACTGGCCATAAGCCCCCAGTCTGCTCTAATACATCAACAGGATTTGTACTCATAACTCAAAAGTCAGAAACAAATGTCATGTTGCAATTCATGAGGAAATTTAAGCTGACAGTTAAAGCCTGAGCTAAATGACCACAAGATGGCAGTCTGTCCATGCTTAATTTCAGGGTAGTGTTCCCCAAATCACCTGAGTCTTGCTTTTAAACATGGAGAGAATTGAGCAAAGGAGAAATTCAAAGACCACGAATGTACAAAAAAGTAATTTACTTCCTTTTCAATTTATTTACTTTTATTTAAATCAGTTTTGGTGTGCTTGTGTTCTCTCTGTGTATGTGGTGTGTACATTGTGTATGTGTATATGTGTGTGTGTGTTTGTATGTAGTAAGATATATGTGTGACGGTTATGTGTATGTGTCTGTGATGTATGTATGAGTGAAGTGTCTGTGGTGTGTGTTTCTGTGTGTGTGTGTGTGTGTGTGTGTGTGTATCTGTATATGGTTGTGGTATGTGTAAGGTATATGTTTGTGTCTTGTGTCTATGAGTCGTATGTGTAGTATGAGCACATGTCTATATATGTACATGATATGTGTTGGTGTATATATTGTCTCTGTGTGTGTGTGTGTGTGTGTGTGTGTGTGTGTGTCTATGTGTGTATTTTTTTCATTTTTCCAAAAAGAGCAGAACGCACAACTGGTTTACAGAGCCCATAAGTCTGTCTGGGCTGACTGATTGAGCCTGGGAGATTTCAGCCTACAAAGGGACTAAGATTTCAGCCAAAAAGGGAAACGAAACAAGCCGTCTTCTGATCATAGTTGTCACTTCAACTTGGAGTCCTGTTGCCTTTCATCAAAGAACTTCTCTTCTGGTATGTGTTTACTCCACTTATGGTTTTAAGTAATTGAAATGTTACCTTAGCCTTTAGTTGTTTTAAATATCAATTCAAATTTCTCATTTAGCATAATTTTAATGACCTTTGTGTATGCTTTATTATTTCACTAAAAAATTGGAAAAGGAAAAAATAATTGCATTTAATGCAACTGATAGGGCTTTTTAAATTTTTTTTTAAAAAAGCATAGAATCTTAGTTGCAATGTGTACTAAATGAAGAAAGATTTTAAAACAGCTAATCAAAGGAGCAGCACACAGCAGCGCAAACAGCTCGTCCACACAGAAGAGAGCTTTCTGCTTCATAAAATGCCATGGTATCAAGAGAATTATTTTGCAAAGTGGGACTTGTCCCACATATAGATTTTTCTGTAATTAAAAACTTAACAGTGTATTCTATATATTTTCTATATAAACTATCTGTCACAAATGTAAGCAGTTTTACAGTGCTCAGTTCTGTCTGTGTGCCACCTGTGTTTCATCAAGTACACAAACAAGCATGGTTCTCAGAATACTACAGTCAATGAACACTTAAAGTGGAGAGCAGGAAAGAGAAGGATAGAGGATACAATTCTGCAGAGGGGGAAAGACCAAGAGACAGAGGAGGAGCTGTGTGGATGATGCTGATGAGGGGAGAATAGACCGAGGTGGTCCTCGCCATCACACGGCGGAGTTCCTTCCTTTTGAGTTAACAACTTTCAGAACATCATCCTGTATCTGCTCTACAGTTAATCTTTGTCCTAAAGGCTATCTCACCATTGGTTCAATAAATGAGTAAGAAGAACAAATAACAATATTGAAATGACCATCTCATCTCTATTACAGAGGAGATTGTACGTCTTTTATTTAGAACTAGCCAGAAGACTGCGTCTACAACAGTGCTAACAACAATAAAACCATATTTCTATTTCTGGTTCCCTCAGTGAGCTTGAGAAGAAATCATAAAGAATGATGTCTATGAAATGTGATCAGATGCAAGGATATAAAAAATAATACATGGATGCATGCATTTTGTATTTAGTATGTACAGACACAGTGATTTGTCAGGGTATATATTGAAATAGAACTGGCTGTAAGATTAGGGATTTAAGAGTATGGTTAAAGAATAATTTGAGTTTTCACTCAAATGTCAAGATTTTTATAGTAAGATAATTTGTAGTAATATATATACACACACACACAAATATATATATATAATATGGTTTTAGCTATAATCCAGCATGAGTTTGAACTCTGCAATCCCATAGACTCAGTTTCTCAAGCACTAGGAAAGCACCATTTATTATTCTTTAATAAATAAAGTTAAATGAATAAAATGACAACATGCTAGCTATCGGAATACAGATGGCTCATGGACAGAAGGGAAGAGGATGACTTCTCCAGAGTGTGTGACTAATTGTTGATAGAATCCATGCCTCTGACTTCCACTGACATTTTCTCCAGCAGTATCAGAAAGCCTTATGGTCTTGTTTGATTTGGTGCCGAGTGAGTCCCCTGTAATACTATGTGCTTTAATGCCCCATCGAGAAAAATATTCTGTGAGGCTTGCATTTAGACCTCTTGAACTTCAGACAGCTACAGATGTCAACATGAGGCTTCATGGGGTAATAGGACTGAGACATTAAAATGAAAGGCATTGGAATTTTTAAACACAGAAGAATTTAAAATGAAAGCCCTGTTCTGCAACACAACGGGATGATAGAGTAAAACTGAAGAAATATTGAATTCCCCCAAAAACCATGTTCCAAAAATAAAAGTGAGTGAGTTATGTCTGCCTCACTCTAACTGGTCCCCCAGGTATCAGATCTCAGGTTCCTTGGAGATTTCAAGTATGATAATAAAGTTTTGTAACCATTGAGAATATTGCTTAAAGGCTTAATAGTAACTGCACTTCTCGTAATGAAGTGAAGTTGAAGTTAGCTACACACAAGAGATTCCTCTGTCTGAAATCATCTCAGCTACACTCACACAAAATCCTGATGCAGAAACTCATGTTTTAATAACAGGGCGTGAATAATTTAAAATTGCTTAAGAAACGGAAGCAATGCTTTATCTTTTTTAAATAAAATTTTAAGTTAACATACAAAACAATGAGTTTCTTGATGACGTTTTCATGCATTCTTTCCTCTGGTTTGATCCCTTCCCATGCTCCATTCGCCTTTCTTCCTGGTCCCTTTTTTTTCCCCACTACGGCCAGTTTTCTGCTGTTCTTCGTATCACTCCCTCCACTTAAATTCCTGTGTTTTCCTTTTATTGTGACCCCTCTTGCTTCTCTCTCTCTCTCTCTCTCTCTCTCTCTCTCTCTCTCTCTCTCTCTCTCTCTCTCTCTCTCTCCTTCTCCTTCCCCCTCTCTCTCTCTCTCTCTCACACACACACACACAGAGAGAGAGAGACAGAGAGAGACAGAGAGAGACAGAGAGACAGAGAGAGTGAGAGACAGAGGGAGAAGGGGAAGGGAAGAGAAAGGAGGGTGCAGGGAGGGCGAGGAGGAGAGAAGAGGTACAGAGAGTGAGGGGAGAGGAGGGAGGGGCAGAAAGGGGAAGGGAGAGAAAGACATTCTCTCACCTATTTAATTTTAAACCTTGGTTCTACATATGAGAGGGAGTCCTTTCATTTTGCCTTTGGCTCAATTCACTTGACAGAATGATTTCCATTATCTGCTAATGCCCTGATTTCATTTTTCTTTATAAATAGAAAATTGCAATATATATGGTCAAATAATGATTTTAGTTTTTACAGGATAGTTTTGTGGTGAATAATTTGATAGTAAGCCATACATATGTTATGTTTGTTTCGAGACACAGGCTTATTGTGTAGCCTACACAGGCTATGAATATGAAATTTATTTTGTCTTCTCCACTGGAAAAAATATTCTTTCTTGAAATCAATCTTCCAGAACTCTTGCAACGATCTGGAGTAAGAATGATTTTCTAACAGTATCTATCAGAGACCAGACTTCCAATCTAATCAAATGAAATTAAACACATTTGGAAACGTGGTACCAAAGGGAGGCTTTCAGGTGATTATGAGGACTCACCTTAGTGATTAATACTTTTTAATGACTTACAGTTTTGAAATTCTAAAATAAAACCATCCCTTTCCTCTCCCATAATCACCATAATTCTTTATAAGAATAGTTAAAGATTATTTCAACAATGCATTGATATTAGAGCAACAAAACTATTTTAGCAATTCTGCTAAATTATTAGAGACTCTAAAACAAAAAAAGTTCATTCTGAATCCCAAGCACTTTTTAAGTCGTGTTTGTAAAATAAACATAAGTTCATACAGCACACTGTAAAAAATTGAAGTGATACAGAGATGGAAGAGCCAAAGGGTCTTATGAAAATGTGGGCTTCTCTTTAAAGACTTAAAGGAAAAGGTAAAATGGTAAGAAAGCAGAATCCAACTGAGGGAGGTGTGTATGAGCAAGGACACAGGAGTGTGAAATATCCATCTGTGGTAAAAACTGGAAACAGTTGAGTTGAAGGTAGGAGTGAGTTAATGGGAGCAAAATATGTGTAAATTTCAAGGTTAGAAAAGTGAAATACTCTGAATCTTAAACTACATATTCTTCTTCCTCTTCCCCTCCCTCTCTCTTTCTCCATCCCCACCCCTCTTTCCCATTAAGTGCTGCTAAGGAGTTTTAAGCAGGAAGTATTTTCTGTTTTAAGTTTTAGAATGATTTACCTGGCTACAACAGAGAGTTAAGCTGGAGGCCAAGAAACCCATTATGAAAATAATTCTAATGGCAGATGTTGAAAACCTGAAACTGTGCGTTAGTGCAAGGAAAAGAGAATGATTTCATCACAGATGATCACAAGGATGGGCACTGGGGTTTTTCCTGCAGGTAACTTCATTCTGTCACTGCCCATGAGGAAGTTATAAACTATTTTATTCCATGAAGAAATTCATGAAAGTATGCTTGAAGGTATGTCTGCTCTGTATGCTTGGGATGTCAATCATGCTATGCACTTGCAAAATTAAAAAAAAAAAAAAAACCTGGCCACCTCAAGGCTGAGCACTCATGTGCCCAAATACTACTGTATCCTTTATTGTACCTACACTACAGCCAAAGAGGTGGGTTTAAAGGAATCACTGGAAAATGTCACTCCTCTGCCTCTTTCCAGCACTTTCCAATGGTATGTGAATTTTTAATTATTGTTTAGTTAATGTGGTTTAATTATAAGGTATTCCCCAAAGGCTTCTGTACTTGAACACTGTCCTCAGCTTGGGGAAAAAAGGAGTTGAGGAGAAGCCAGGGTATGTCACTTGTGTGGGACTATCTTTAATAGCTTTGCCCCATGTCCTGCTTATTTCCTAACTGTCTCATGTCCCTGCATCCATGCTATCTGTGTCATGATAAGGTATGTTTACTCAAACTATTAGTGAGACCTAATAAGTCTTTTCTGATATAACTTGCATCTTGTCAAGCATGTGGTTATATCAATGAGGAAAACTAATCCAATAATACATGATATAATTTAATTGGAAGTAACTTTTTTGGGTAAAGCGTAATACCTTTGCTGATATCTGCTTCCATAATTCCTTCCTTGTTTCCAAAATTTGTAGTTATATGACTTCTTGTTCTGCTTATGACTTACTTTATAAATAGAAGGTCAAGTTCTATTAGATCAAGGTTGAGATGGCATTTAAACTTTGATCTTGTTCATAGGATTTTTCCTGAAAGTGCTCATACAAAGAAAAAGAAAGAATAATTTTTGATTCTACAACTTGCTTAGATAATTTTTCCAGAATGTCATTCATATCACTACCTTCTTTAGAATGCTTCCAAATGATCATGGCAAGGAAAAGAATGAAGAAAAGGTCAGAAAGAGACAAGAGGCAAAATCACATAAAATCCTAGACAATGGAAAGAAACAAGGCAGAGTTGATTTTTCTGGGGAGAAAACATAGTTGTCTGTGACTTGTCTTTGCTCTGGACAGTAGCTGTAGCTAGATCACATCCTTCCTTCCATTCTTTCTGGGTTTTCTTCTCACTTAGTTATACTTTATTTGTCATATTGTATGAACAGTTATCTTAAGACCAGATTTTTGTTGATGGTAAATGAAAAGAAAGAATGTCACAGAAAGTGACAGATCTTTTACACATGGATTTAATGCTCACTATGTTATAAACTGGTGTTTGCAGTGGTGGATCATTGTGCTGTTCTGCAGAGTGCATCTCACACAGCAGACGTTCAGAGAATAAGTGAAGTGCAGTCATCCTCAGAGTTTATACAATCAACAAATACAGATTGGGAGTCTCCTGTCTTGTTCTGTAGTATACTACCTAATCTCTTTTTAATTTCCCTACCAAATATTAGTCAAGGCACTCCTCAACACCTCCTGTGACAATGACAAGTACTGAATTTCCTCTTATTTAGCTAAGAGCTTTCTCATCACTCACTGAAATTGTTCTGCCTATAGGCGACTCCATTTACTCTCTTTTCTTACATAAAACAAGAAACACATATTTTACTCCTGGTGGGTTTTTTCTAACATTGAAGATATACTGTTATAATTCCTTTGTGTTCTGTCTTCCCTGAGAATACTTCCTTATTTATAAAACTCTTTTATAAATTATTTATTTATTTATTAATTTACATTCCACATGTCTAAAATTCTTATATCATGCAGCTAGTTGCAACCAACCTGTCCACACTCCTATTTCTCACATCATGCATAAGTAAACACAATACTTTGAAAAATATTTGAAAAATCCATATGTTCAATTAACATTAAAGAAAAATTAGAATGCAGACAAACAAAACATATTATTTTAAATTGTCTATGCAGAATTTCTATGCAAACTAATCACTTTTCTATTTTACAATGTAGCCTTTCAAAATTACTGATGTTCCTATAAACTTGGCTAAAATTTCACAGGATATATAAATCAAGCTAGGCTTGAAACAAGATCCGAAAGCCAACACTAAAATCACTGTGGAGAAATGATTATCCATGAAGTTCCACTTGACTGCCACTCATGGGTCATATTATGGCTTGGTGTCTGTTGCTATGCCCAGGTTCCCCTGTTTTCTTGTGCTCCCTTTTCTTGTTGTTCATTTACAAACCAAAAGAAAATGAAGACGAAAATTAAGAGCTGGAGTTGTAGTTGAGAAGCCCACTTTTCCTTTTGATATTTGCCTAAGCAAGAGCATTGTGCACACATACACACACACATACATACACACACATACACACACACACACACACACTCATGCACAAGTTTTTCAAATTATAAATATTTCTTACTTACAAGCCTAGCATGCTGCTCTTTGCAAGTCTCTGTTCTCCTTTAGGAAATACTTAAGACAGATTCTCAATTACAAGCCTAGTTTCTCCCTCAGTATTCTCTAATCCACAGAGCACTTCCATGATGATGAGTTGAGTAAAAAACAAAAACAAACAAATAGAAAAGGCAGAGCAATCATGTGCACCTTTGAACAAAAAACAGTCACCTCAAACCACACCCTTGTGATATTCAGTTTCAGGGAGCTTCCTTTGATGGACTAAGGTGTTCCTACATGTGGTATGACAGGAAGTACACCAAAGGATGAGAAACACACCTAGCTAGGATGTAGCTGATATCCAGAATATTATGTTCAGTTTTAATAAAGAAAGAAAAGTTTCTCCATAGTTCCTGATTTACTAACCCAGTCTACTAAAAAAAAATCTTGGAATTAATGACTCACATGGTGAATAAATTCCTGCATAGTTTTAATCCTTAAAGGAATTAATCTGTTGGTATCAGGGATTAAGCTGCAGTAACAATTTTGCCAAATCTCACAGGCTGAGACAACGGAAGGCTGATGAATAAAACTGTCCCAGAGAGCTCCCTTGTTCAGTTCCACAGAGATCCAGGCTTCTTTCTTCTTGTGACTTCACCATATTAATGCATAATATCCTTTTTGTCATGGAAGAGAAACAAAAATCCCAAACAATCATTAAAGTTATTACACTCATGTCTGAACTGATACATGTTAATTTTCCCTTACATGTATCAATCTCTGGCTAACTTAAAAAAATGTATGAAAATATGGTTTTCTTATGTGCTTAGGAGGAAGAAAGTGATGACTGAATAGTATTCAGTCTTCTTCAAACACCCTTTACCATGTGTGACTCTAGGGAAATGTTGACAGATCACAGGATTGCATGTGGAACTATATCCTCCTAAAAGAGCAAGGGTACTCAACATAGTCATAAATAACATGCATTGCTTGAAATTCTGGCCTTCATTACTGCCTCGCTTAGGAGGAGGGAAGTGTCAGTGTACTGAACCTAACTTAGAAAACAGTCCATCAAGTTGAATCTTCCCTTGCTTTCTACATGGAGCCTAAGTGTAACCAGGCCTTTAGAACTGGGTAAACTTAAGTTTCAGAAAGTAGAAAGTGGCAAGCCATTTAGTACAGTCATAATATAGAATAACTTATACATCATAAATATTCATAATCATCAACTAAAAATGAAAACAAGTGAAAAAGAATCCCCAGGTGTACTTTTACTTAGATATACATATGTATCCAAGCATTTGAATAACTTACGAGTTTTATTTTTTTATTAATTATTTTGCTTATTTACATTTCAAATGCTGTCTTCCTTCCTGGTCACCTCCATCAACCCCCACTCCATACCACTTCCCCTTCACCTCTAAGAGTGTGCTCCCCTGCCCACCCACCTATTCCAACCTCACCTCTCTCGCATACCCCTCTCTGGGGCATCAATTGTCCATAGAACCAAGAACCTGCCCTCACACGGAAGCTAGATAAGGCAGTCCTCTGCAACCTATGTAGCAGGGCCTAAGGACCAGCCCCTGTATGCTCTTTGGTTGGTGGCTTAGTCTGTGGGAGTATTGAGGGGTACATTTAGTTGATACTGTTTTTCTTCCTATGGGATTGCAATACCCTCTGGTTCCTTTAGTCCTTCCCCTAACTCTTCCATGAGGTCCCTGAAGCTCAGTCCAATTGGTGGCTTAAGGATCTCCATCTGTCTTAGTCAGGTGCTGACAGAGCCTCTCACAGGACAACTGTGCCAGGCTCCTATCTGCAAGCACATCTTGGCATCAGGAATAGTGACTGGGTCTAGTGTCTCCACATGTGATGGATCCCAAGGCTGGGTGGTCTCTGATGGTTTTTGCTTCAGTCTCTTTGCTATTTTTTTGTCCCTGCATTTTCTATCTTTGCGAATAATTGAGTTAGAATTTTGAGGGTGATTGCATTAAATCTGTAGACTGGTTTGGTAAGATGGCCATTTTTACTGTTAGTACTACTGATCAATAAGAATGGAAGATCTTTCCACCTTCTAAAGTTTTCTTTGATTTTACTCTTCAGGGACTTGGAAGTTCTTACCATGCAGATCTTTCACTTCCTTGGTTAGAGTTACAACAAGAAAGTTTGTGTTATTTGCAACTATTGTAGAGGGTGTTGTTTCCCAAATTTCTTTCTCAGCCCATTTATCCTTTGTATAAAGGAAGGCTACTGATTTGTTTGAGTAAATTTTATACCCAGCCACATTGCTGAAGTTGTTTATCAGCTGTAGGAGTTCTCTGGTAGAATTTTTGGGGTTGTTTATGTATACTATCATATCATCCACAAATAGTAGTATCTTGACTTCTTTTATAATTTATATTATCCCTTTGACCTCCTTCTGCTGTCTAATTGCTCTAGCTAGAATTTTGAGTACCATATAGGCAGAAAGTGGGCAACCTTGTTTTGTCCCTCATTTTAGTGGGATTGTTTCAAGTTTCTATCCATTTAATTTGATGTTGGCTGTTGGTTTGCTGTATATTGCATTTATAGTGCTTAGGTACGTGCCTTGAATTCCTGAACTCTCCAGGGCTTTTAATATGAAGGGGTCTTACTTTTGTCAGTCTTTTCCAGCATCTATTGAGATAATCCTGTGATTTTTTTCCATGAGATTTTTTTTTAAATATATAATGGATTTCGTTGATCGATTTGTGAATATTGGACAATCCCTGCATCCCTGGAATGAAGCCTACTTGATTGTGGTGAATGTATTCTTGGATTCAGTTCGCAAGGATTTTATTGAGTATTTTTGCATCAATATTCATAAACAAAATTGGTTTGAAGTTCTGTTTTCTTTGGGTCTTTGTTTAGTTTAGTTATCAGAGTAAGTAAACTAGGTAGTGTTCCTTCTGTTTGTATAGTATGGAATAGTTTGAAGAGTGTTGGTATTAGCTCTTCTTTGAAGGTCTGGTAGAATTCTGGGCTAAAACCATCTGGTTCTGGGCTTTTGTTGGCTGCAAGATGTTTAATGACTTCTATTTCCTTACAGGATATGGGACTGTTTAGGTAGTTTACCTGCTCTTGATTCAACTTTGGTACATAATATCTGTCTAGAAAAACCATCATTTCACCTAGTTTTTCCATTTTTTGTTGCATATAGGCTTTTGTAGGAGGATCTGATGATTTTTTTTAATTTCCTTAGTTTCTGTTGTTATGTCTTCCTTTTCATTCCTGACTTTGTTAATTTGGATATTGTTTCTGTATCCTTCAGTTAGTTTGGCTAAGAGTTTATCTATCTTGTTGATTTTCTCAAAGAGCCAGCTTTTGGTGTTGTTGATTCTTTGTATTACTCTCTTTGTTTCTAATTGATTGATTTCAGCCTAGAGTTTGATTACTTTTGTCATCTACTCCTCTTGGGTGTGTTTGCTTGGTTTTGTTCTAGGGCTTTCCGGTCTGCTGTTAAGTGGCTAGTGTAGGTTCTCTCCAGTTACTTTACCAGGGCACTTAGTGCTATGAATTTTCTTCTTAGCACTGTTTGCATTGTGTCCCATAAGTTTGTTTATCCATGTCTTTGTTTTCATTGAATTTTAGTAAATCTTTACTTTCTTTCTTTATGTCTTCTCTGACAAACTTATCATTGACTATTGTGCTTCAGTTTCCATAGATATCTGGGCTTTCTGTTGCTTTTATTCTTATTGAAGTCTAGCCTTTTTTAGTGATCTGATAAGATGCATAGGATTATTTCAATCTTCTTATATCTGTTAAGGCTTGTTTTGTGTATGATTATATGGCCAATTAGGAAAAAAAGGTACCATACCGTGACATGCTGAGAACAAGGTATATTCTTTGGTTTTAGAGTGAAATGTTCTGTAGATATCTGTTAAATCCATTTAGTTAATAACTTCTATCAGTTTCACTGTGTCTCCATTTAGTTTCTGTTTCATGATCTGTACATTAATGAAAATGGGACTTTGAAACCTCCCACGATTATTGTGTGAGGCTCAATGTTTGTTTTGAGCTTTAGTAAACTTTTACAACTGTGGGTGCCTTTGCATTTTGGGCATATATGTGAAGAATTTAGAGTTTATCTTGGTGGAGATTTCCTTTGATGAGTATGAAGTCTTTTCCCATCTCTTTTAGTAACTTTTGGTTGAAAGTCTATTGTAGTGGCTATTAGACTGGCTACTCCAGCCTGTTTCTTGGAAGCATTCGTTGGAAAAAAAATTTCAAGCCTTTTACTCTGATGTAGTAACTGTCTTTATCACTGAGGAGTGTTTCCTGTATTGCAACACAAATGTTGGGTCCTGTTTACGTATCCAGTCTGTTAGCCTATGTCTTTTTATTGGGGAATTGAGTCCATTGATATTGAGATATATTATAGATCAATAATTGTTGGTTCTTATTACTTTTGTTGTTAGAGGTAGTATTATGTTTGCATGGTTCTCTTCTTTTGTGTTTGTTGCAAGAATGTTACTTTCTTGCTTTTTCTAGGGTGTTGTTTCCCTCCTTGAGTTGGAGTTTTCCATCTATTATCCTTTGTAGGGCTGGATTTGTGGAAAAATATTTTGTAAATTTGGATTTGTCATGGAACATCTTGGTTTCTCCATCTGTGTTAATTGAGAGTTTTGCAGGATATAGTAGTCTGGGCTGGCATTTTTGTTCTCTTAGGGTCTGTACGACATCTGCCCAAGATCTTCCAGCTTTTAGAGTCTCTGTTGAAAAGTCTGGTGTAATTCTGATAGATCTGCTTTTACTTGGCCTTTTTCCTTTTAATATTCTTTTTTTGTTCTGTATATTTAGTGTTGTGATTATTATGTGATGGGAGGAATTTCTTTTCTGGTCTAATCTCTTTGGTGTTCTGTATGATATGTGTATGTTTATGGCCATCTCTTTCTTTAGGTTAGGGAAGTTTTCTTCTATAATTTTGTTGAAGATGTGTCCTGGGGCTTTTAATCAGGAATCTTAACCCTTTTATTCCTATTATTCTTCGGTTTGGTCTTTTCATTGTATCTTGTTTCCCTGGATGTTTTGGGTTAGGAGATTTTGCACTTTGCTTTTTCTTTGACCATTGTCTCAATATCTTCTATGGTATTTCCTATTCCTGAAATTCTCTCTTCTATCTTTTACATCCTGATGGGGATGCTTGCTCTCTAACTCCATCTCCAAGATTGCCTCCTTTTATGATTTCTTTAATGTTTCTATTTTCCTTTGTATGTCTTAGACAGTTTGTTCAATTCCTTCACTTGTTTGATTCTGTTTTCTGTATTTCTTTAAGGAATTTATTTGTTTCTTCTTTAAGGGCTGTTTATCTGTGTTCTGTATTTCTTTAGGGCAGTTACTTGTATCTTCTTTAAAATCCTTTATTATCTTCATGGAATTTTTGGTCAGAATCTTGCTTTTCAGGTGTGTTAGGGTATCTGGGGCTTGCTGTGGTGGAAGAACTGGGTTCTGATGGTGCCAATTGGCATGGTTTCTGTTGTATATGTTCTTACGCTTGCATCTCAACATCTGGCTATCTCTTGTGTTAAGTGGCCTTGTTGTCTCTAATCAGAGCCTATCCTTTTAGGAAGGTAGGTTCTTGGTTAAAAGCAAGCTTCCTGAGAGGCAAACAGTGGTTAAGGTGGCCTCCTGTGTTTCTAGTTAGAGTAAGCCTCCCATGACCCTGGTTACAGCGGATCTCCTGGAAGACAGGCTATCTCTAGAATGTGGGAGAGAGGCAGGACACCAGATCTGCCTGCCTGAATTTCTGACCAGAAGAAAATTGTGTCTCCAGCAGGACAAATGGTCTTGCAGCCACTGAGCTCTGTGGGGGTCTCAGCTAAGGCAGGCATTGGGGTAAGTTGGGAGTCTCACCAGTGACCCTGGTTATGACAGAGCTCCTGGAAGACAAGCTTTCTCTGGGTTGTGAGGAGGGGCTGGAGCACCCAATTCGTCCCAGAGGGCAATTTAGACTTTTAAAAATAAAATCTTAATGAGGGTGAAAAAAAAAAGAGTCACATATTCACCCTGGAAATATCTGTTCATTAGAATTAAAATCAATTTTGTCATCTAAATAACTAGACTTAACTTGTTCATACCTCATTTTAGTTTTGGTTTATTTCTATTATATTCAGGCAAGTTATTTTTGTTTCATATAATTTGTAGTACCTACTATTTTTCCAAGAAATTATTATTTTTCATCAAGAATATGATTCTATCTGATCCATTAATCTTAAAATTAGCAAATAATATACATTGGATTTCAATAGATTTTTTCACTTTTAAATAATTGTGGCTATTGATACAGATTGCTTAGTTTATTTTGTTATTTTTTCCATATTGATTCTAAGATAGTTTGTCAGCAAAGAATATAAACTGCGTCCCAAGATTATAGCAATCTCTGATAGATATATTTCTACCTATAAAAAACATCTGTTTCCTATTTTGTAGTTGTAAGTCATTTTATGACTTTATGTGGACAAACATGTTAAAATTTTCAAATAATGTAATGCCAGTACACTCACTATATGGGGTGAAAAATGCAAAATGTATCTATCTTTTCAACCAAAGTGTCCCTATCTGTAAAATATTCCCAGAGACAAATTGTGTATTTTGTAACTGCTGAATTAATACATGGATGGAGAAATATATGACTTTATAGTTTGCCGAGCAAAATCAGCCTCCATTTCTCCCTATACCACTCTTCTGCCACTGCTATAGTATACTTTATGCTCTGGTCATTGCTAAAAGTACACTACCATGGTCCTATTACGTTCTTCTATTCCTTTCAAATTTCTCCCCGTTCTAGATTGCTCTGATAAAGATTTTTTTCTGCAATTTGCTATAAATGACCATTGTAGTAACGATTCTCTATATGAACAAGATCATAATTGTAGATTATTAATTCAATAGCAGGCATTGTTCCAGACAGATTTCTCACTATTGATGAGGATAAAGAAAGCTTATGCTGAGAGAACACTTTTTATTCTTTTTAAGTTGTTTCTGTTGGATACCTTCTGTTCTTAGGCAGGTAAGTCTGTCCTTAGGTTTTTTTTTTTTCCTTTCTGAACATACAGTGAAAGTAAAGATAGTCTGGATACATATAAAATACATTAAATACTAGAAACAACAATGTAATTAGAGGAAGATGATAATTCAGGATAATGAGAGATGAAAATCATTACAGAGAAACAGAATAAAAGAAAAGGAAACTTTCTGAACACAGGTTAGGGGATGGGCTTTATATACGAGCCTTTTCACATAGTAACTTACTAAATACAATCTCAGGAATTTTCTTTTTTATATCCAATAATGCCATTATACAGATTGAGTTTCTCTTGAGGACAGTGGGTGACATAGTGAGCAAAGAGTTCAAAGATAGTTCCATGGATGCCTGGGCTCATATCATCACAGCAGACGGTCATTCAATGGAGAAACAACCAAAAAAAGACAGTGTATTAAAAGCCAGAACATTTATGAAGAATTACCATCAGATCAACTCTAGAGAGTTTAAATAGAGGGAAATGGAGAACCCAAGAATATAAAACAAAATAATGTCCGAAATAAAAGATAATTGTGATTACAATGTGCCTGCCTTAGTGCCTAGGACCATTTGGGAAGGTAGAGTAAAAACGTAGTTAAAATAGCCTATAATTTATATATTTAATTTCCAATAGTAATATGACAGAATTCAACAAATATGGGTCTAAGGGAAAACCTGCTGCTGTTCCCTGCTGTGATCTTCTCCTCCATTTTTCATAACAGACCATTAGGCTTCCTTATGAAAGTATTGATTTTCCATTTTCTTTTAATTAAACATAGAAAGTATATTGTATTTATTCATTAGCACATGGCTCTTCACTCCTGATGAGTCAGTATTAATGTATTATTATTTATTTATTTATGAAGTGTATCATGATCCAGATATAAATTCATTTGAAATATTAATTAGTTATTATGACATTTCTACTACTTTACACAGGCATCCAACATTACAGTGAATCCTACTGAGATATTTATAATCATATATACTTACCTCTTAAGTCTAGAACTGATGAACCATTGTAATATTTAAAATTCAATGCAATTGCTTTATCTACTCTCAAGGTGTTGATAGTCTCCACAAGTTTAAACTAGTCTTTTTTAAATAATATAAGAGCCCACAGCTCTCTGTACCCAAATCCCAAGAGGGAGAGAGCTAGACTCTTAAAAGTGCAATAATCCTGAGAGCTCAGGGAAGACCAACACTTCTCCTCACATTCCTGGCCGAAGAGGAACCCACTTGGAGTCTTCTGGACACAGGAACCAAGAAACAGTCAGGGAAGGATCCTTCTGGTCTCCACCTGTTCTGGGAGCTGAAAGCAAGTCTCCAGAAGCTCTGAGACACCAGAATTCAGAGGTAAAACCACCACTTCTACTCTGAGGCACCCACCTGGAGCTCTCAGAAAACAAGAACAGAGAAGGAGTCTGGGACAGGATCCTTCTGGTTTCTGCCTGTGCCCAGAGCTGACCAGGTTCCACAGCTCTCTACACCAAGATCCCCTGGGAGAGAACAGGACTCAGAAGTTCAGACAATCCTGAGAGCACAGGGAAGACTACCACTTCTACTCACATTCCTGGCCCAAGAGTAACTCACCTGGAGCCCTCTGGACACAGGAACTGAGGAGCAGTCTGTGACAGGATCCTACCAATTCACCTGCACACAGATCTGACTGTGTAACACATCTCTCTATACCCAGATCTTGGTGAGAGAAAGCCAGTCTCCAATGGTGCTAACACACAGACTTACAGGAGGAGTCACTGTCAGAGACAGCAGGACCAGTTAACAGCAAAGACAACCAGATGTCAAGAGACAAGCTCAGGAAACTAAGCAACAGAAACCAAGACAACATGTCATCATCAGAACCCAGTTTTCCCAACAAAGCAAATACTAGATATCCCAACACGCCTGAAAAGCAAGATTTAGATTTAAAATTACATCTCATGTTGATGATGGAGGACTTTAAGAAAGACATAAATAACTCCTTTAGGAAAATACAGGACAACACCAGTAAACAAGTAGAAGCCCTTAAAGAGGAAACACAAAGAATTACAGGGGGAAAAGGGTGAAGGAATTGAACAACACCATCCAGGATCTAAAAATGGAAATAGAAACAATAAAGAAATCACAAAAACCTAGGACAGAGATCAGGAGTTATAAACTCAAGCATTACCAACAGAATACAAGAAATAGAAGACAGAATATCAGTGGCAGAACATACCATAGAAAACATTGATACAACCATCAAAGAAAATGTAAAATACAAAAAGCTCCTAACTCAAAACATCCAGGATATCCAGGACACAATGAGAAGATCAAAGCTAAGAATAACAAGTATAGAAGTGAGCAAAGACTCCCAAGCTCAAGGGCTAGTAAATATCTTCAACAAAATTAAAGAAGAAAACTTCCCTAACCTAAAGAAAGAGATGCCCATAATGATACAAGAAGCCTACAAACTCCAAATAGATTGAACCAGAAAAGAAATTGCTCCCATTCATAATACTCAAAACACCAAATGCACAAAACAAAGAAAGAATATTGAAAGCAGTAAAGGAAAAAGTTCAAATAACATATATAAAGACAGACCTACATAATTACACCAGACTTCTCAACAGAGACTATGAAAGCCAGAAGATCCAGGGCAGATGTCATACATACCCTAAAAGAACACAAATGCCAGCCCAGGCTACTGTATCTAGTAAAACTCTCAATTAACATGGAGAAACCAAGATATTCCATGACAAATCCAAATTTACACAATATCTTTCCACAAATCCAACCCTACAAAGGATAATAGATGGAGAACTCCAACACAAGGAGGGATAAAACACCCTAGGAAAAGCAATAAAGTAATCTTGCAACCAACCCAAAGAAAAGAGCCACACAAACATAATACCACCTCTAAAAACAAAAATAACAGGAAACAGCAATCACAATTCCTTAATTTCTCTTAACATCAATGGACTCAATTCCCCAATAAAATAGACTAACAGACTGGATACATAACGAGGACCCAGCATTTTGCTGCATACGGGAAACAAACCTCAGTGACTACCTCAGAATAAAAGGTTGAAAAAATTTTCCAAGCAAATGGTCCCAAGAAAAAAGCTGGAGTAGCCAGTTTAATATCAAATAAAATCAACTTTCAACCAAAAGTTATCAGAAAAAGTAAGGAAGGACACTTCGTATTCATCAAAGGGAAAATCCACCAATATGAACTCTCAATCCTTAATAGTTATGCTCCAAATGTCTCTTCATCAAAGAAACCTTACTAAAGCTCAAAGCACACATTGCAACTCACCCAATCATAGTGGGAGATTTCAACACCCCACAATAATCAATGGACAGATCATGGAAACAGAAACTATACAAAGACACAGAGAAACTAAAGGAAATTATAAACAAAATGGATTTAACAGATATTTGTAAAACATTTCACCCTAAAATAAAAGAATATACCTTCTTCTTAGCACCTCATGGTACCTTCTCCAAAACTGACCAAATAATCAGTCACAAAACAGGCCTCAAGAGATATAAGATTGAAATAATCCCAAGGATCCTATCAGACCACCATGGACTAAGGCTTGTCTTCAATAACAACAAAAACACAGATAGTGCACATGCACATGGAAGTTGAACAATGCTCTACTCAATGATAACTTGGTCAAGAAAGAACTAAAGAAAGAAATTAAAGACTTTTTAGAATTTAATGAAAATTAAGGCACAACATCCACAAACTTATGGAACACAATGAAAGTAGTGCTAAGAGGGAAACTCATAGCACTGAGTACCTCCAAAAAAAAAAAAAAAAAAAGAAAGAAAGAAAAAAATGGAGAAAGCATAAATTAGCAGCTTCTTGACAGCACACCTAAAAGCTCTAGAACAAAAAGAAGTAAATACACTTAAGAGGAGTAGAATGCAGGAAATAATCAAACTCAGGGCTGAAATCAACCAAGCACAAACAAAAAGAACTATAGACAGAATCAACCAAACCAGGAGCTGGTACTTTGAAAAAATCAACAAGATAGATAAGCTCTTAGTCATATTAGAGGGCACAGAGAGAGTATCCAAATTAACAAAATCATAAACGAAACAGCTGAAATTCTTAGACAAATGGATGGAACTAGAAAATATCCTGAGTGAAGTAACCCAATCTCAACACACACACACACACACACACACACACACACACACACACACACACACACACACACCTTATACAAGCACTGATAAGTGTATATTAAACTGTGTTCAGATTACCCAATATACAATCCACAGACCACATGAATCTCAAAAGAAGGACAACAAAAGTGTAGACTCTTCACTCCTTCTTTAGAAGGGGGAACAAAAATATTCATAGGAAGAGATATGGAGACAATGTTTGGAGCAGAGACTGAAGGAATTCAGAGACTTGAAGGAAGGCAATTCAGAGACTGTCCCACCTGGTGATGCAGCCCATATACATACAGCCACCAAACCCAAATAATGTTGTTGATGCAAAGAAGTGCATGCTGACAGGAGCCTAATATAGTTGTCTCCTGAGAGGCTTTGCCAAAGCATGACAAATACAGAGGTGAATGCTAACAGCAAACCATTGAACTGAGAACAGGGTCCCCATTGGAGGAGTTAGAGAAAGGACTAAAGGTGCTGAAGTGTTTGCAACCCCATAAGAGTAACAATACCAACCAACCTGAGCTACTAGGGACCATCCAAACAGTACACATGGACAGACCCATGTTTCCAGCTGCATATGTAGCAGTGGATCCCCTTATTGGGCACAAAAAGGAGGAGAAGCCTTTGGTCCTGCTGAGGTTGGATCCCCCCAGTGTAGGGGAATGTCAGGGCAAGGAAACAGGAAGGGGTGTGTGGTTGGGTAGGGGAAATGGGATAATGTTTAAAATATAAATAAAAAACATCCAAGAAAAAATAAAGATAAAATAATAAAAACCTATGATTTTTTTTTTAAAAGGATGTGTTATCCATGGTGTACAAGGTTAAGGAAACAGTAAATGTGGAACAGCAGAGAAGAACGTAGCAAGACTGAGCTAGATTGTAGAACTGTGTCACTCTAAAGCCATGCTCACTCTCCCCACGAACCACAGCTGGTTCTCTTAGGTCAGTCATGCTCAGCCCTTGGACTCATCCAACTGGAAAATGGAGTGGAGGTTGTCTTGATTCTTCCTGACCAAGGGTTCTGTGTTCATCTGGTTAGCAGGCTCATTAGGAGTTAACAGACAGTCTCTGTGCCAGGAAACTGTTGTTTCGAGCAGTTGTAGGGAAAGGGTTGGGATTGACTTTCACAGGAAGAAGACTTAAATGGGACCTATAAATTATATAGCTATTTTTCTATACCTAGGCCCCCATCTGGAATTTTTCAAAATAAATTATTTAGGCCAATTTTACTGTGGTTGTGAATATTACATAGTGCACTGTGGTCTCTGAAGTATGTGCCTGTTGCTGAGATGGCATTTTTGAAAAACTGCTATGAGCAAGTAATGACAGTGGCAGTTCCCAGGGAAAATGTGCTCTCATTCCCCACTCCCCAAGAGGCTCATGTGGGGCTCCACAGTGGAACGCTAAGCACCAGCTGTGTAGAGGAAAGGGAAACATTCTGCATTATTTCATCCAATGATGGGATTTCCTTATTTTTCCTAAAGTCAGAAAGTAATAGATCATCTTCCTTCTGGAGAGCGCCTCTGTAACACGGTAACTCAATGAACTGAGAGCAGCACAGAGAAAGAGTCGGTGTCACAGAGCAGGCTTCCACATGAAAGATAGACCTCAAAGGTCAAGCTATCTACAGGGTCAGCATGACACAAACTGGCGGACTAGGGAAGTTCTGCAAGTCTACAATTTGATTCACAAATCACATCTCTGATTTGCAGCCTTGCATTCAAAGGAAATTAGACTTATGGCTAAACGATGTGGACAGCAACGAACCCCAGGACTTTCCCATCTGCACAGGCAATGTGACAACTTACCTCTTGGCTTCCTTACATGACTTTTTTCCTCACAAAAAGATAATTACTGTCAGAGTTCCCAATAATTATCTTTATGTCAGTGATTCAAATCTTCAGTTCTAATTCTGCCCCTTTCAAAGTTATTATCTTTTGTCTATGTCTGTTAGATATCTTATCAAGTAACCAGATATTCAAAATCAAACCACATATACAAAACTAATTCCATGATAGCTTCCTCAGTGTTGACATAATTTCCTGTATTTTCATTGCTTCATCTGGCTGCTTTTATTTTCCAGTTTAGGAGGTCAAAATTTTATTGCCCTGTCAGTCCTGAAAATAATGATTTATATATAATTAGTGCAGCTGAGAGACAAGCCTGAGAAATATACCAAGAGTGTGTTTGCTTAAATCACAGCATTCTAAGAGGATCTGAGAATTTGATCTGTACTCTAACATAAGGATTCTTTTTATAATGTTCTTTAGTTCCATGAGGTAGGCTAAGTTGAATTTTTCCAATTAATATTTTGTGGAGAAGTAGATGATGAGTGAGAGAGCTTTAGTTAACCTGTTTGTTTGTTTGTTTGTTTGTTTTAAACCAGAAGAATCAAACATCAGATAGCTAGTATACAAATATGTCAAGTATTTTCTTGATTGATGATTAATGTGGGAGGGACCAGCTTATTATACAGACATGTGTTTTTACTTATTTCTGTCTCAGACCTTTGTATTTAGTTTGAAGTAGCATAAATTGTTTTTGTTTTAAGTCAGAAAAAAAACTTTGTACATATTTGAAGCTGTCAGAACAGCTCAGTAAGTAAAAGCCGTGACTCATGTATCTGCCATTCCAATGACAGTCCTCAGAACTTAGAGTGGAAGGTAAGAATTGAGTCCTGAAAATTACCCTTTGACCTCTGCACATGCTCCTTTGTATGCACATATCTGCTCACATGCATACAATGATGATGATGATGATGATGAAGTCAACAAAACAGAAAAATTTACATATTTGCTATCAAATATATTGCCTTAATATTTGTCTGCACTGTAGAATTACTGCACAAAACTAATTTGCATGCACTCTATTTTACCAACATCATTTTCAGTGAAAACACTTAAAATTTCTTCCCTAAATAATTTCCTGAAATTTAGAGCCCATGAATAAATATGCACATTTAAAAATGCAACAGGTGTGAATATGTGAAATATAGCATTCGAATCAGGACTTTCCAATGTATTTCATGCAGTATTTAGTGGTTTCTCTCATATATATTTGCAACATATGAATAATATGAACATTCCCATAGGCAGAAAAATGTTTCCCATTTTATCTTATTTTATTCCATAAAGGTGACATCAACTATGTAAGAGGCTGAGATCTGGAGAAGCTGATGGCTAAGTCCAAAAGAACGATTTTTTCAATTACATAAATCTTGGCAGAATTTCCGTACAAGTTTCTCAAGCAATATTATTTCTTGGACAGATGGTACAAAAAGAATAATTTCTCATCCTCACTTCATTGCTCTGCTGCTCAGTTATTCCAACAGCATCCCATTTTTTAACCTGTATGTTGAAACGATATTCTACTTTAGCCTCCACTCTGTCAAAATTTCATTCCAACACCTGACTTTAAAAAGAGTGCAGATGCACAGAATGCCCTGAAAGAATTGTTCATGTGCATTTATTTTTTAACCCATGTAAACATAGTTCAACCCTCATTTTTAAAAAAAAATGGCACCTTTTCCTTTAAATCTACTTATGTTGCTGTTACTTTTCAGTTACTTTTCACTTCAAATTTCATAGTATTCTGTCTTGGGCATTCATCCACTCTATTATCCTCAATCATAGATATTGTGGGGGAGGGACATCCATAGGTTTCCCTAATTCTCTGCTTCTGCAAACACTGTTCTAATGAAGTCCTTTCATGGATTTATAGAAAAATATATGGATCTCATTTCTTGGTGGAAAGCAAATCCAAAAATCTAGATCTGAAGATGAGTAAAGGAATAAAGTACAGCTGTGGGATCTAATACAAAGGGCACTTGAAACATAGAATCCAGTAGAGCATATGCATATCACCCAAGAGAAATCACAGTAATAAAAACTCGATATGAGGCAATTGCTCGACAAGTATAGAAAGAAGGGTGTAGAGTTCAACTCTAGAAAACAGAAAGGAACGAGGACATCACAATTAAAGTCCTCTTCTCAATACATCAATCAAGAAAAAACAGGCTTTACTGGGTCTTGTCAACAGTTGGCTTTCATACAGAAACTTGCTTAAATCCTCAGTCATGTGTGAGCTATATTTCCTCAGAGCTTGAAATACACACATGGGCCAATGAGAATATTGTAGCATGACTTCTAGAAGAAGAAATTCATTCATGATTTCCCCCCACATGGGTTCTAAACACCCTGCCACTACTTGAGATACTTAAGAGCAGTCTTCTCTTTTTCATTATCTAGTCAGTCCCTAAGTCTACCTTGAAATATTAAAGTACATCAATAATTAAAAAAATATTACCTACTTTGCCAAGAGTTTTACACTGATTTATCCAAAGTTCATGAGGATGCTGATTTAAGGACCACACCTCAGCAATATGGAGCAATAAACTTATGATAAATGTAGATGTCATTTCGGTCACTATAGTACATGATCTGCTCCAGAAACATGAACTCAACTTGAAACTGAGTGAGAATAGAAGTAAAACCAAATGTTGGCCATGGAGAAATAGCATTATTAAATAAAATACATAAAAGAGAAACATCCAAATTGGCTTGTTTATAAAACTCTACACAATCCTCTGGAATCTTGAACTTGGACCATTTCAATGTTATTTCTAATGGAAGAGCCTGTCACCACCTTTATAATTTTATCCTTCTTGCATGTGGAGAGAGAGGGCACACAGGATATTTTTGCACCAAGCATGTCAATGTATATGGTAAAGTCAATATATTTTATAAATATATTCATTAAATCTTGAAGCAAGAATACTGTTTTATATTCCATGGCTATTGCGTATTATCACTATGATAGAAAATTTATAATACTTTTTCAGATGGTTTGAGAAAGTGATTTAAAAACACCTGGAACATTGAATTAATCAAAACCCTCTTTTGTATTACAATATAGTCCTGGTCCAAACATAATAAGATCTAGGGAAATTACAAAACTGTGGACAGAACGTGAGAAGGTTCTAAGTCAATGTCATGTGTTTGACTGGAACTCAAAGCACAGCAAGAATGATGTGAAGGTGAAATATTTCCAGAATTTTTTACTGGATATTTTTATTTACATTTCAAATCTTATTCCCTTCCCTGGTTTCCCAGCTATAAGTTCCCTATCCTATCCCCTTCCCCTTCTCCTATAAGGGTGTTCCCCCTCCACAACCCCCCCTGACATTCCACTGCAATGGAGACTTCCAGCCTTGGCAGAACCAAGGGCTTCCCCTCCCATTGTTTATGACAGTAGAATAATTGTACAATATGTGAAAAAGTTCCTCTTGGAACCTAGAGACAAATTAATATTTCAATTCCTTTTTTCCATCTTTATTAAATTGGGTACTTCTTATTTAAATTTCAAATGTTATTCCCTTTCCCAGTTTCCAGGCCAACCCACCCCTCCCCATTTATATGGGTGTTCCCCATCCTATCCTCCCCCATTATTGCCCTCCCCCCAGGAATCCCATTCCAGGATGCAGAACCAAGGGCTTCCCCTTCCACTGGTGCTCTTACTAGGCTATTAATTGCTACCTATGCAGTTGGAGTCCAGGGTCAGTCCATGTATAGTCTTTGGGTAGTGGCTTAGTCCCTGAAAGCTCTGGTTGGTTGGCATTGTTGTTCATATGGGGACTCAAGACCCTTCAGCTCTTTCAATCCTTTCTCTGATTCCTTCAATGGGATCCCATTCTCAGTTCCACGGATTGCTACAGGCATTCACCTATGTATTTGCCGTATTCTGGCTGTTGTCTCTCAGAAGAGATCTACATCTGGTTCCTGTCAGCCTGCACTTCTTTCTTTCATCCATCTTATCTAGTTTGGTGGCTCTATATGTATGGGCCACATGTGGGGCAGTCTCTGAATGGGTGGTTCGTCAGCCTCTGTTCTAAACTTTGCCTCTATATCCCATACTAAGGGTATTCATGTTCCCCTTTTAAAGAAGGAGTGAAGCATTGCATTTTGGTCATCCTTCTTGAGTTTCAGGTGTTCTGTGCATATAGGGTAATTCGAGCCATTTGGACTAATATCCATTTGTCAATGAGTGGATACCATGTGTGTTTTTCTATGATTGGGTTACCTCACTCAGGATGTTATTTTCCAGTTCCATCCATTTGCCTATAAATTTCATAAAGTCACTGTTTTTGATAGATGAGTAAATATTCCATTGTGTAGATATACCACTTTTAAGGTATCCATTCCTCTGCTGAAGGGCATGTGGGTACTTTCCAGCTTCTGGTTATTATAAATAAGGCTGCTATGAATATAGTGGAGCATGTGTCTTTGTTATTTGTTGGAGCATCTTTTGGGTATATGCCAAAGAGAGGTATAGCTGGGTCCTCAGGTAGTGCAACACCCAATTTTCTAAGGAACCTCCAGACTGATTTCCAGAATGGTTGTACCAGTCTGCAATCCCACCAAAAATGGAGGAGTGTTCGTCTTTCTCCACATCCTCACCAGCATCTGCTGTTGCCGGACTTTTTGATCTCAGCCATTCTCACTGGTTTGAGGTAGAATCTCAGGGTTGTTTTGATTTACATTTCCCTTATGATTAAAGATGTTGAACATTTCTTTAGGTGCTTCTCAGCCATTCGATATTACGCAGCTGTGATTTCTTTGTTTAGCTCTGAACCCCATTTTTAATAGGGTTATTTCTCTCCCTGCAGTCTAACTTCATGAATTTTTTGTATATTTTGAATATAAGCCCTCTGTCAGTTGTAGGATTGGTAAAGATCTTTTCCCAATCTGTCGGTTGCTGTTTTGTCCTAACAACGGTGCCCTTTGCCTTACAGAAGCTTTGTAGTTTTATGAGATCCCATTTGTCGATTCTTGATCTTAGAGCATAAGCCATTCGTGTTTTGTGCAGGAAATTTTCTCCAGTGCCCATGTGTTCGAGATTCTTCCCCACTTTATCTTCTTTTAGTTTGAGTGTATCTGGCTTGATGTGGAGGTCCTTGATCCACTTGAACTTAAGCTTTGTACAGGGTGATAAAAATGAATCAATCTGCATTCTTCTACATGCTGACCTCCAGTTGAACTAGCACCATTTGCTGAAAATGCTATCTTTTTTCCATTGGATGGTATTAGCTCCTTTGTCAAAAATCAAGTGACCATAGGTGTGTGGGTTCATTTCTGGGTCTTCAATTCTAATCCACTGGTCTATCTGCCTGTCTCTGTACTTATACCATACAATTTTTTGTTTTTGTTTGTTTGTTTGTTTGTTTTATCACTATTGCTCTGTAATACTGCTTCAGTTCAGAGATAGTGATTCTCCCGGAAGTCCTTTTATTGTTGAGGATAGTTTTAGCTATCCTGGGTTTTTTGTTATTCCAGATGAGTTTGCAAATTGTTCTGTCTAACTCTCTAAGAATTAGATTGGTATTTTAATGGGGATTGCATTGAATGTGTAGATCGCTTTTGGTAAAATGGCCATTTTTACTATATTAATCCTGCCAATCCATGAGCATGGGAGATCTTTCCATCTTCTGAGATCTTCTTCAATTTCTTTCTTCAGAGGCTTGAAGTTCCTATCATACAGATCTTTCACTTGCTTGGTTAAAGTCACACAAGGTATCTTATATTATTTGGAACTATTAAGAAGGGTGTTGTTTCCCTAATTTCTTTCTCGGCTTGTTTCTCTTTTGTGTAGAGGAAGGCTACTGATTTATTTGAGTTAATTTTATACCCAGCCACTTTGCTGAAGGTGTTAATCAGGTTTAGTAGTTCTCTGGTGGAACTTTTGGGATCAATTAAATATACTATCATATCATCTGCAAATAGTGATATTTTGACTTCTTCCTTTCCAATCTGTATCCCTTTGATCTCCTTTTGTTGTCTGATTGCTCTGGCTAGGACTTCAAGAACTATATTGAATAAGTAGGGAGAGAGTGGGCAGCCTTGTGTAGTAGCTGATTTTAGTGGGATTGTTTCAAGTTTCTCTCCACTTAGTTTAATGTTAGCTACTGGTTTGCTGTATATGGCTTTTACTATGTTTAGGTATGGGCCTTGAATTCCTGTTCTTTCCAGGACTTTTATCATGACGTGGTATTGAATATTGTCAAATGTTTTCTCAGCATCTAATGAAATGATCATGTGGTTTTTATCTTTCAGTTTGTTTATATAATGGGTTATGTTGATGGTTTTCTGTATATTAAACCATCCCTGCATACCTGTGATGAAGCCTACTTGATCATGATGGATGATTGTTTTGATGTTTCCTTGGATTCAGTTTGCAACAATTTTATTTTATTTTATTTTTTTTTTATTATTATTAACTTGAGTATTTCTTATATACATTTCGAG